>NC_064921.1:698676226-699301226 GCF_023897955.1 Schistocerca gregaria
CAGGCAGGGTTACCTGTGAAATCAGTCAAGTGATCTATAAATGAAGCTGCAACCACTGTGCTGCATTCTATGTGGGCATAACAAACCACAAGCTGGCTGTCTCCACAAATGGCCACCAGCAAACTATGGTCAAGAAACAAGTGGACCACCCTGTTGCTGAACATGCTGCTCAACACGACATATTTCATTTCAATGACTACCTCACAGCCTATGCCACATGGATCCTTCATGCCAACACAAGCTTTTTTGAATTTCGCAGGTGGAAACTCTCCCTGCAATATATTCTATATCCCCATAACCATCCTGGCCTCAACCTCTGTTAGTCATTGTCTTCGCACATCTAGCGCCTACCCTGTTCCCATTCCAGCACTACGCAGCCCTCTATTCCACCAATGCACTCAGTCTTTTTACTTCTCTTCTTTATGCTAACCTCAGCCCCCTGCCCCTCCTCTCCCCTCTCCACCTCCTAATCTCCTGACTGCATCTAGCTGTCCTACCCTCTCTCCACCTCGTCCCTGCATGTTCCCCAGCAGCAATTCACTGTTGCCCATCCCTCCCCTACTATCCCCACCCCCTCCCCTCCCCACCCCAGCCTCCTCCTTACACCCACCCAGTTGCCACTCCCATCATGCACGCTGCTGTTGCTCACGGTGAGGCTCAAGCTACTAAAAACTGCAGTCATCTGTGCATGAGTTGCATTTGTGTGTGTGTGTGTGTGTGTGTGTGTGTGTGTGTGTGTTTGTGTGTGATCTACTTTTGACAAAGGCCTTGTTGGCCGATGGCCGAAAGCTTATTTGTGACAGTCTTTGTTGTGCTTATCTGCAACTCAGCATCTCTGCTATATGGAAAATATAGTCACAGAATTTCATAGTTGTACTACTACTACTACTTCATAATAGATGTATAAAGATACTTAAGAAAAATGAATACTAATGGAAGCAATCTCACATATAGCTAGCAAGACAATTTTAATACATATTTGTGCCTTTGCAATCAGTGTGTCTCAGTGGTAATTCGACTACAGTGGCTACTGCCAATTGCTATGTTGTAATGTCTCAACCTTTGCTTGCCTTTCTCCTGCCAGTGGCAACTATTTGATTGAACTAACACCGTTTGCAAATGCAAGAGAGAGAGAGAGAGAGAGAGAGAGAGAGAGAGAGAGAGAGAGAGAGAGAGAGAGAGAGAGAGAGAGAGAGAGAGAGACCGATCATAATCATTATTCTTTTTGCTTGCCTTTCTCCTGCCAGTGGCAACTATTTGATTGAACTAACACCGATAGAGCGACCAATCACAGTCATTATTTTCTTGGTTTTTGAAGATCTCTAAGTAACTCCATGAGTATTTATCCAGTACGTATTTTATATGTAGTGTACCTTCGTTGGAAAAGTTATTTCTTCTTCAGTTATCAGAAAACAATTATGTTCTCCTGTGTGAAGTTCTGGTGTTGCAGCATTCCCCATACTACCAGGGTAGTCCCTGTTCTCTTTATTTTAAGGAGACAGAATGGACAGGGACTTTCACAGGCCATCTGAGATGCCTGAGATTATCTCACTGCCCAACTACATATGTGAGACATGTTTTCACAACGTGTGGTTTTGAATCTGCAGTGATGAAAGCTCAGATACCTTAGTTGGTACAATACTCAGAGTGAAAGGAAACACTCTGGGTTCAAGTCTTGTTCTACAACACAGTTTCAATCTGAAAATAGTTTCTGCCTGTGGTCGACACAATTTGCATGCATTGGCTTCTAATTAAATGAAAACAGTCATCAATTAAGCCATTTTCATGATCATCTTATGCTATCTGTAGAAATAAAACCAAAATAATTAAAAATGTTATGCTTGAGTGTATAACTCATCTTGCCCACTCATACAGCTCATAAGAAAATAAGATAATAAAACATATGAAGTTGTAGCTATTAGAATATACACTATAAAAGGTAAAAATAACGCTAACAATCCTATAATACTGTTTGTAATGAGTCTTTATTAAAATTTTGTGAAAATGTTACACGATATTCATGTTGTGTATGTTATGCTATGTACCTTCGTATCGACTTATCCCACACCAATTGTACAAGCTACTGTACTGATCTGAACCATGTTATGAAAAACAAATAAATATACAAAAAATCATTTTCCTTTAGAATTAAAGTTTCTGCCTTTTACAACACTTGGAGGACTCACTCTTTCCGTATCCATTTGTTTAAATACTTCATTAAATCATAAGAAATCACTAATCTTGTATCCTGTAAAAGTTAAGAAATATCACAAAAGCTCCTGTTATCAATCAATCACTTTTAGTGGGGGCAAGACCACAGGCAATGTAAGCTTTCTCCTTCGCCATCTGTGTGATAACCCATGCTTTTTCCCAAGTTCTGAGTGTTCACTTTTTTTCGTAACTTTCCACTGCTTTCTAATTAATCTCTCTGTGATTAGTCAGGTACACACATTCATCATCTTCCCCAACACCCCTATGACAAAATTTCCCAGCAATCTTATCCATTGTTTTAGTGTACTTAACATACTATTCTGTAATGTTTTGTTCTCACAGTGGCTTCATTAGTGTTACAAACTTTCACACCACATCATAATTTGTTACTTAAGAACTGGTAATAGTATATTTGTTCTTAATGTAATGCCGTCCCCATCCCTCTCATGTCCACAATTTAAACTACCTCCCTCTCATCTTCGCAATTTAAACAATGTACAATCACTGCCATTTTACCAGGAGATGCATGTTTCTACACTGGGAATTCACAGTTTAATGTGAGTAAAGACCCTCATAAATGATCAAACATGTTCATCAAATTCACTGTTATCTAGCCACAGATTTGTCAAACAAGCCATACAAATACCAACAAAGTTTGGCAATATAACCTTGCTTTGGAAGCACACGCAATTCCTGGATGCTGTATTCTGAAACCTAGAGCGATTGGCTACAAGTACACATGAAGTATTTCTAACATTGACTTTGGAATGGTGTTTAAAAAAGAAGAAGAAAACATGGCATTGGTCCAGAAAATGATTTAAAAAGAGAGGAATATACACATTAAAACCTCTTGAAGCAACTATTACAGCCGGAACCTGATGATTACATCAACTTTATCCGAATGTACAGTGAAACATTTAATGACTTATTTTAGTTACTTTGCCCTCACTTGGAAAAAGAAGACACAAGCATTTGAAAATTTATTCTTTTCTACTTTGTTGTGTAATGACAGTCCATTAAAATACCACAATGTGGGAACATATAGCCTACAGCTTCCATGGAAGAACTGGAGAACTTCTTTTTATTATTATTATTATTATTATTTTATTGCACTCCCGTATGTATGTTGTGCGTAGAATACTGATTTACATCTTAACTGCCTTCCATGTAATATATGGCTGGAAACGAAGAGATATATCTACAGTTGTGGTAATTGTCAGTGCTATATTGTTTTTATATGTGATTGTAGTTTCCACAGTTGTGAAACTCATGATGCAGTGAGATAAATTGTAATACAACTTATTTTTCACTTAACATGTAGCAAAACATCAACACAAACAACGTTTGCCATCTTCTTGAATTTTCCTTCGATCCAAGCTTCTGGAAAACATGCCAAACATGCTCCATGTTTAACAAACATGTCAAGCAGCACCACATGTGGACAAATATTTGGCAAACATGATAAAATTTGACAATTTTTTTTACCATTTATGAGTGCCTTAATAAGGGTGTTCATATGCGGAATGTGTGATACCAATGCACAAGGTGTAAAGATGGCTAATTTATAATACTGAAATAGCATAACAAGTACAGTTGATGACTTTCATTTTTGACATCACTGATATGCTCTGCTGGAAATGAACTGATGCACTGACCAAACATGACTGTGCAGTTCAGGAATTTCATAATAAAGAAGGAAGGAAGGTCAGGGTTTAACATTCTGTCAATGAAGGGGTTGTTATAAAAACATTCTGTCAATGAAGGGGTTGTTATAAACTGAGCACAAGTTCAGACTCCAGAAATAAATTGACCATGTCTTCCTTTTGAGGAACAGTCTCACCGTATGTCTTTAGGGCTTTAGAGAAACTACAAAATACCTAAATCAAGATGATCGGACAGGTATTTTAAAGACATATTACCAATTGTCAATCCAATGTCTTGTAAGTACATCATGCCATTTGGTAATTTCATAATACTGTGCTGCTCAAAGTAACATTTTTCTTGATTATCAAAGGGTCTGTTGTAATTTCTTCATATGTTCATGCCTTATATGAAGCTTGTTCACTTAAAATGCGCCAACAGCTTCTGTTTCATTAAAAGACAGAAAGTTATCCATTTCTCCACTACACATTAATTGCAGATGAAACTACTGTACACCACTGCAAACACAAAATAAAATTCAATTCATATAATGTCACCCTAGATGATCAAGGAATAGGAATTAAACACACTTTCATGGGCTGAAATGTTGTATTATCAATGGTGGCAATGGAGTTATAAATATTTTTTACACAATGAAAGAATAACAGACTAGCCAATATATAGACAAAGACGAACTAAGAATTAGCATTTAAGAAAATTCAAAGTCACAAATAGATGTCTTGTTGCTACATGATAGTAGTAGGCCACAATCCACAACCAACAGCACCACAATGGATGAATAAGGCAGTGGAAATGCACTATTAGACAGATGCTACATTGTGGCAGTTTCAGGTGCGGAGTGTTTTGAATTGTGGTTGCATAAGATACCAGTAGAGGTCAGGCTTGAACTACCAATGCCAAACACAGCAAAGAATTACGAGGTAGCCACTACCAAATGGTTTGTGTACCCCAATTTTCTGTGTGTTGTGAAGTGTTTATTATTATTATTATTATTATTATTATTATTATTATTATTATTATTATTATTATTATTATTTTGAAATGAATAAAGAGATTTATCCTGGTGCATAAAGAGATTTGAAAGCTGCTCATCACAACAAAAGCAATAAATAATCCCTATGACTGTTATATCAGTTCTGCTTTCATGGAAGCAAAGAACGTGGATGTAGGATGGCAGCCCTTTGAGAGGGAAGTGGGGCTTATTCCCCCTGCACCACTCCTCTCCCCTCGGATAGCCTAATTTCTCGTTCATTTATGGTCATGGCTGACTGCCACAATATACTGTCTGCATGATTGTGTGTCTGCTATACAGGCCCACCTCTGACTTTTATACCCCTATTCCTGGGATGAGGCAAGATGACCAATGGATTGGTTGTGTTTTTGCAAAAGCTTTGTGTTCAAATAGTGTTTTCATATGGCAAGTGTTGTTATTTACAACTGGTGCTTTCATCCACAAGTACTGGAAGTGTCAACCAACTGTGTGTTTTCTGAAAAATACATTAAATATAATTGATGCAGAGGAAGTGTTTCAATTATGAAGCACATTTGGCTGCCAACAGTGTGGAGCAACTATCACTCTCTCCACAGTTTGTGAATCAGTGTTTACGTTTGTCAGCTGAGAAGAGGCATGCAGATTACAGTCTTGCCATCCTGAACAGCCATGGCAGGTACAAGGCGATCCACACTTGACAAGTACGCCTATGCTTCTCACAACTCAGAAGAAAGCCACTTAAGTGAGTCAGTAGTGCAGCATAACGTGGAGAGGCCATGCACTGTAACATGCTCAGCATCAAATGGGCAAACAAATGCAGTGTGGATTGCTAGCTCCAAGGGGAATGGTGGCAACTGACATCAGTAATACAAGTGATAATGCAGAAGGGAAAACTGCAAAATTAGAGAAGCAGAGAATATGCAACAGTGATAAAAGGGTTTAATGGTATTTACTGAAAATGAATTTTCAGAGTGAAGAACAAAAAGATAAGAGAAGTGAATTAAATGTGGAAAAATCTCAATGGGCAATAGAGCAAGACATATTAATTGGAATGTTGCAACAACTGCAAACAGAAACTAACAATTATAGGGTGACTGGTTGGGGCGGGGGCAGAAAAAATATATTTGAGTGCAGTGCTAATGATGAAACCTAGTAGACATCCAGGCAAAACAGCTCCTCTTATAAAATCATTGCAGTGTAAACAATGCAACAAAATACTTTGTTCATAAAGCTGAGAGAAAATGAAGAGACAAAGGTCGTACAACAAAAACTGAAGACTGCAACAAAACCCTAATACAGAAAATTTGCGTAAATAAATTCAAGCAGACTAATAATTTAGTTGTCCTGGAAACGGCTACACTAAGTAACGTGGAAAAGATAATAAACAACAAAATGGTGTTAGAGACTGGTATAAGAACAACTTAAGTCGTTAGAACAACTCTCATGAAGCGACTAAAAGCATACCTGGTTTTGGTTAAAGCCTACATAGCAGTGAGGTGCTGCACACAATGACAAGGCCTTGGCCATCTATAAAAATATTGTGATAAAAAAGTAGTAATTTGTGGACTCTGTGGGCATGAAGACCATATCAGAAAAGACTGCAGTAAAAGTAAACAAGTGGCAGTATGTGTGTGTCATGTAAATGTAAAGGTAACAACTGCATGGGGAACAGAGACAAATGTCACACATATCAGACTCTCCTACCCAGGTTCATTTTAAGAATTAATTGTGGTTAGGCATCTCCAAACAGTACCAAGCAATTAGTATTCTAATGACACCGTTACATGCTGTCTACATGAAAAATATAAATCACAATCAAGGAGGAAGAGGAGGAGGGATGCTGAAAGTATGAGGAACTTTTGATAAAACTGAGCATTAAGCACCACAGAGAAGAGCTTGGCTGAAATAGAGCTTCATACACCTACATAAAACCAGGAAATAAATTGTTGGCAAAATTTCAGAACTATGTAGTAAAGCGGCGAAAAAACAACAGCACAGCCAGAAGTAGGAGTTGCATATGATGTAGGTGAGCGGGATTTGGTGACAGAAACTGAGCAGGTGTTTGTAATATGCGATGGCACACAATTTGAGGAAAATACTGCCCTGCCTATAGAAGTAACAAAAACAGTTGCCAATGAAGGATATGAGTCTACATCAAAAACAGTACAAGACTGGTAAGGAATTTGCATACAAAAGGAAAGGATATTACTTTCCCTGTGCCTGATTTTGTAGATAGAGATCTCAAAGTGAACAATCTGCTAACAGAAGTGGAAAAACTGGAAACTTTATTGAAAGATGTTTCTGCCGGAAGAAATAAATTTTGGATACATTCTAAAGCACTTTGTGATGAGGCATAGCAATTAGGAGAATCCATTATGCAACTCAACCTATAGATCATGAATATCCCTTGCTAGTTTCTAACCTCTTGCTCCACTCTCAAATTCAATCATGCAGAACTTGTTAAAGACCTTCCCTCCTCCTCCTGTTTCCTACAGTGAAAACCCTTTTTTGTACCAACCCTACCAATCAGACTCAAACAAAGACCAATACTGAATCCTGCCTGACTAAGTTCACTCCTCCATCCAACTGTGATCCACCACCACTGCCCCTAATAACCCCGTTAACTTTCCAGATTTCTTAACCTCGAACCTTGCCTCACCATCACTCCCAAATCCCTCAATATGCAAACTAACCTTGCATCCAAAAAAGTGCAGTCCACCATCAAAAAACTCTTCATGACCTTATAATCCAATCTGCAGACAAAGGCACCACCAGCTGAAGATACATCCACTTACAAACCTAGCCACACTGTCTCCCCTCAAATTTTTAGGCCCATCCCAGAACCTCTCCCTCGAGCCCAACTCTTTCCTTAACCATACCACTCCCTTGCATTCCTTCTTTCTACATGCTACCGAAAGTCCATAAAGCCATAAAGCCAACCACCCATGACACCCCAATGTGGCTGGTTACTGCGCCCCCACTGAGAGAATCTCTGCTCTCATAGATCGACACCTTTAGCCTACTGCCCGCAACCTACCCTCCTATATAAAAGATATCAACCATTTCCTCTGCCGACTCTCCACACTTCCTGTTCCTTTGTCACACAGTGCCCTGCTCGTCGCTATGGATGGATGTCACCTCCCTTTACACTGAAATCCCTACTGTCCATGGCCTTACTGCTAGTGAACACTATCTTTCGCAATGCCTGACTGATCCCAAAACAACAATGTCCTTCCTAGTCACAATGACCAACTATAGCCTCACCTACAATTACTTCTCCTTTGAAGGCATTGCCTACAAACAAATCTGGGGTAAGGCTATGGGCACCTGCAATGCACCATCCTATGCCAATCTATTCATGGACCATCTAGATGAATGCTTTCTAAACACCCAGAATCCTAAACTGAACACCTGGCTCCAATTAACTGACATATTCGTGGTCTGGATTGAGGGTGAGGACAACCTATCCACATTCCTTCAGAACCTCAAAATCTTCTTCCCCATTCGCTTCACCTTGTCTTACTCAACCCAACAAACCACCTTCCTAGATGCTGACCTCCACTTCTAAGATGACTAAACCAGTACCTCTGTCCATATCAGACCTACTAACCACCAGCAATGTTTCCACTTCAACACCTGCCATCTATTCCATACCACGAAGTCCATTCTAAACAGCATAGCTACCCATGGCTGTCACATCTGCAGTGATGAGCGGTCCCTCTCGAAATATACTGAGGTTCGCACTGAGACCTCAACCAGTGGCAGATACATATGGGTCCTTCGGGGCCAACTGCACTGCCACCCGCACCACCGCTGCCAGTCAGCCCGCATGCTGTTCGTTCATTTCAGTTGACTCAACTTAATCGAGTTATCGAGTAGTTGTACTTTCCTATCTAATTAACTAATTTGCCAGGAAGAATAAGGGCATAGAATTCATCACTGAAGGAAGAGAACCACAATAGTAACTTTTTTATATCATAAGATGGCATTGTCTTGTATATGTGTATAATCAGTTTACATACAACTTCTTTAAACTTTGCATATGACTTGATTATTTTTTGTTACGGTGAAAATAAAGATAGCTCAAGATATCTTTAGTGCCCCCTCCTTGAGGTTTTTCTGTATCCACCACTGATCTCAACAGACTGTAATTACCCTCCCAACAAATCTCCTGTGCCTTATCTTCCCACCATCTCCCACAATTCTACTATCCTGCTATAGAGGAGCATTCCCCTCGTAACTCAGTACCACTCTGGATTGGAGCAACTGAATTACATTCTCTGCCAGGTTTTCGACTACCTTTCATTGTGTCCTGAAATTAAAAATGTCTTACCCACTACCTTTTGCCCCCCCCCCCCCCCCCCCAGTAGCTCTCCACTGTTCACTGAACTCACACGATATCCTCATCCATCCCTACAAAAATCCCTGTTCCAAGCCTCTTTTCTGATGGCTTGTATCCCTGTAACAGACTTCGGTGCAAGACTTGTCCCATACATTCTCCCACCACCACCTACTCCAGTCTGGTCACAAACATCACCTATCCCATCAAAGGCAGGGCTACCTGCGAAACCAGTCATGTGATCTACAAGCTAAGCTGCAATCACTGAGCTGCATTCTATGTGGGCATGACAACCAACAAGCTGTCTGTCCACATGAATGGCCACTGACAAACTGTGGTCAAGAAACAACTGGACCACGTTGTTGCTGAGCACGCACTCCAACACAATATTTCAATCCCTACTGGCCTCAACCTTCTTTACTCATTGTCCTCAACCATCTAGCCCCTTCCCTATTCCCATTTCTGCACTACACAGCCCTCTATCCCACCAACGTACCCAGTCTTCTTACTTCTCTCCTTTTCCACTACCTCCTCCCCCCCCCCCCCCGCCTCCCTGCCACCACTCCCCTGCCCTCCTCCTAACCTCCTGACTGCATCAAGCTGCCTTATCCTCTCTCCACACATGCTCTCCAGCTGCAGTTCACTGTCCCCCACCTTTACCCTACTATCCCTCCCCTCCCAGCCCCAGCCGCCTCCTCCTCATTCCCACCCAGTTGCCGCTCCCTTCACGAACTGCTGTTGCTGTTCGCAGTGTGGCTTCAGCTGGCAGAGACTGTGGTCATGTGTATGAGAGTTGTGTTTCCATGAATGTGTGTTTTGACAAAGGCCTTCTTGGCTGAAAGGTTATTGTGTGACAGTCTTTTTGTTGTGCCTATCTGCAACTCAGCACCTATGCTACATGATGAGTAGCAACTATCATTTCCACAATAAATTTGTGTGTTTGTCATTTCATAGTTCAAACTTGAAGTTTGTGCTTGATTTCGCCAGTGGAGACCACTTGGCCTGCTAGTACAACAGCAGTTGCGTGCACAGCCTGCTTCCTGTGTCACCTGTTAGAATAATGGCTACACAGGCTAGAGTGCAACGGTCCACCAGCCTCTCTCTCTCTCTCTCTCTCTCTCTCTCTCTCTCTCTCTCTCTCTCTCTCTGTGTGCGTGTGTGTGTGTGTGTGTGTGTGTGTGTGTGTGTGTGTGTGTGTTGTATGTATGAGGGTGTTTTGAAAAGTTCTCGGAACAGAATAGAAAGAAAGCATTTACATCACAAATTTTTTATTTTTATTTTTCAGTGTAGGCTCCTTGTAGATTAATGCACTTGTTCCAACAATGTTCTAGTGCCTTGATCCCATCTCAAAAATAAGTTTCCTCCAGGCCAGCAAAATAGTTGTAAACTCCGGCTATCAATTCTTTGTTTGAAGTGAATCTTCATCCACCAAGAAAACATTTTCAGTTTTGGGAAGAGTGGAAATCTGATGGAGCCATATCAAGTGAATAAGGTTGGTGTGGTACCAGTTCATACCTTAGTTCATGTAATTTTTCCAAGGCAACGGCATCGTGTGAGGGAACGTGTTTTTTAATCCAGTGTGAAGACTCATGGAACCCATTTTGCAGATAACTTTTTTTGTTTCTAATTCTTCAGTTAAAATATGATGTAGCCTTTCAGATGAGCTCTGGCAAGTGTGAGCAATTTCACGCACTTACAATTGGCGATCCTCCATGACCATTTTGTGCGCTTTTGCAATGATTTCTTGAGTAGTGACATATCTTGGCAAATCATCACTAAGCTCTCCTGACCAAATTTGAATTCATTTGTGCACTGGGCAACAGATAAATATGAAGGAGTAGAGTACCCCAGTGTATTCTGGAAATTGGCATGAATTTCCTTTGCTTTCATACCTTTCTTTACAAAATACTTAATCACTGCTTGAATCTTTATTTTTTCCATCCTAGCTAATCACTACATGGGAACAACAGAGCCACGTCACCACCACAGCTCTCTTCCAAGAGCACTGACGTGGCACATGTTCACAGGCAATAGTCCAATGAATATCCCGTGTGCAACTCCTCGTGCTAGCGCTGACTTCTCGTGGTGATTCTGGGAACTTTTCAAACCAAACTCGTACTTTGCCTCTAAAGTGTTTAGGCTTTTTCAAGTAATAAAGTTACAGCCTTATTGGGTTAGAACACTGTGACAATGAATATGATATTCGTCTCTGTGTATTCCACTTCAGTCATTGGTTTTTTGAGTTTAATTTTAATGGAGGCAATGCTTAAATCTCTTCTCGAGCAACAGCAGGCCCTGACAGTTTCTATCTCCAGTTTAAAGGCTACAATGGTGCAATGTACAGCCCTGCCAACAACCTATCTGCTGCTATTCCCTGCATACAACGATGCAGCAAAAGACTATGATGCTTACGAAAAATGCCTGTGACAACATTTCCATGCATTTGGAGTAACACACATAAACTTGTGCAATGCTTTTTTTGTTGTTGTTGTGGTTCCCTATTTGCTCGTAGGTAGGTGGATGTATCAGAACACCCTACAGCAAAAGCCTCTAAAGCCTTAAATTCAGCACAACAGCATAATTGTCAGATAGAGGAAGAAGCTTTAGCAGTCAAGTACGCTCTAAAAAAAGTCATGTTTTTCTATATGGGTCACCAGAACACCGACCAAAAAGCAGTGGTGCCTCTTTTTAATCCTTTGGCGTCCTTGCCGAACAATGCAGAAATTCACTCCCCCCCCGGTCATGATACAATGACGAGATACATTTTTGACCTATGGCACAACATGCAACTGCTGATGCCTTGTTGTGTTTGCCAATTGGTCTGGATCCACAGTTTGATAAAGAAGAATTGCTTTCTTTTCCTTCAGACGTGGAAGCTCTAAATTTTGACGATTTTCCTATTACTAGCCTAAAACTGCAGCTGCAATAGCAGTGAATCGTGTTTTAATTAAAGTAGTTTCTTTTATGCTACATTGCTAGCTGGACAAAAACTCTGGGTCCTGCTTCTCATCCTTTAAGAAATTATTTTGCATTATAAAATAGTCTCTTTGTTTGAGATGAAGTTCTGTTGTTAGCTACAGAGGACACTATTCCCCATGGTAGTCCCGTCCAAAATTCGTTGCGAGGTTATGAGTTTATTACATGTGGACCACTGGGGTGTGTCATACACAAAAGCGTTAGCACACATACATGTTTCTTGTACAGACACTGATGGGGAAATACCATGAGTTGTTGCACACTGCTCACTGTGTGTCACTCATCAGAGGTCACTGGTGCATCTTTGTTGCCATGGCAACCTCCACAGTGGCCTTTGGAGTGAATTCAAGTAGATTTTGCAGAACCTTTTTTGAATTTCTACTGGCTTGTTGTAATTGATGCATATTCTAGTTTCCGTATGTGGTGCATTGTTTGTCAGATTCAGCAGTGACGACAGTTTCAGTCAGCTCTGTCAAAAATTTTTGCAACTGAAGGTCTTCCATATACGTCAGTTACAGGCAACAGCCCTCAGTTCATATCTCAGGAATCTGCAGATTTATATAAGAAAAAAGTGGTGTTCACCATGTTTTGGCTGCTCCTTTCCACCCTCAATCAATCAGGGTAACAACTAGTATGAACATTTACGACTTAGATGAAAAAATGTGTTTCGGATGTGTCATCAGAAGTTGCTCTTACTGGTTCCTCATTTCTTATAGGTTTACCTCAGTTGGTGATAAAAGAATTTGGCACAGCCGTCACCTGCAGACTTGCTAAATCTACTTCAATCGATGGCAGGACATCTGCCAACACAGGCACCACAACACTTCTGACCAGCCAGAACCGTTTTGGGCTTGTAGTTTTGACTGCTGACCGAAATGGGTGCAGGCAGTCATCAAGAATCACTGTGGCTGATGTCTCTGTCTTGTCTGCATTGCTGAGGGGAGGGCATCATGACATTTCTACTAGCTACAACAACATCATGTGGCCAGCTGTGCGCTGGGAGCACCTCTGCTACCATCCCGTCCTCTGCCCAGATGTCTCCTACATTTTGGCCGATGCCCTTGCCTTCACTGCCACTGCTGCCAATGTGTTCACAACCACCTCTTCCACTGTGGCTGCCCCCTTCAGCTGTCAGGAGCAAGGAAGGACTCCATTCCCCTGCAATTGCAGACAACACCTCCACTGCTGCCTCCTCCATCACAGCTGGCACTGCCTGTTCAACCTCCATCACTGCGGCCTCCTTCACCAGGGTTGGACTGAAAAATGGATATGGAAGTCATGCCAGTGTCGTACCACACAGTCTCTCACAGGAGGGTGGGCGCCTCACTGGTCAGTGCCCGCGCCACTTCCGACCCTTCTCATCAGTGGCAGTGTGTCACATGACTCAACAACCAACGTCGATGACAGAAGGAATGGACACGAGCAGGGCTCACTTCTTCACAAAAAAAAAAAAAAAAAAGAAAGAGAGCTGTAACTACCAAATTTGTGTGTGCATTGCTTCACAGTTGGCATATGAAGTCTGTCCTTGATTCGGCCACTAGAAGGGACCCAACCTGCTAGTACGAAAGCACTTGTGTCCACAGTCTGCCAGCTGCACGCGCTGTTGGAACTAATGGCTATATAGTCTGGAGTGCAAGGCTCCCCAGGCCATTTGTGTGTTGTCTGTTGTATGTACATTGTCTCTCATGTGTTTATGCTTTTTCATGAAATAAAGTTACTGTGTTATTGGGTTAGAACAGTACTCTACGCCATAACCAGAAGGGAGGATATGTTCACATAAGGCCCTAACACTACATCAAGGAGGCTGACTGGGAAGATTATAACCAACAATGATAAGTTGCTAGTAACAGTCACAAGATGTTAGAATTTCTTTATTGCACTTTGTGTTTTGGGCAAAGCCCATCATCAGATAATCTGTCAAAAAATTATTATAAAATAATGAGCACAAAGGTAATCCACACCAAGAATTAATACAAAATACATAATACATGACAATGTAGGGTGTACTAATAATACATTTCAAAATACGAAGTTAATGAAAAAACTTTTGATGCAAACAATATCACACATAAAAATTCCCAATGACAAAATAGCAGTGCCGAGTTATTAACAACAACATGAATGTCAATACACAAGTGAAGAAGGTGATACATCAAAAATTAAGATTAACATTACACACTTCAACCTATATCCTTAATTATCATGTTTTACATATTTTTGTGTTATGACTTGGTGCGGAGTACCATTGTGTATATTGTATAATAATATATACATTTATAATAACGTAATGATTTTATAGTAATTTTTTGACAGATAAGCTGATGATGGGCTACACCCACAACACACAATGCAATAAAGAAGTTCAATTAACATCTGGTAAGTGTTATTAGTAACCCAGTAGCATTGGTTATACTTTTTGTAAGTATCAACATGGTCACAAACCTCACACAACCTTTTCTTGTATCTGTGCCAAGTTTGGCTACATATGAAGTAAAATTGTTTTACTTTGTCAATAGGATTACCATGACCAGATCAAGTTCAATGAATCATCCTTGTTTAGTGATACAATACCTAATTGCACTAAGTTGAAGTTGCAACTATCACAACCAGAGTAATAATAATAACAGAAATGAGAAATGGTAACAGATCTTATGAAAATAATCATCAGGAAAACAGGTAAGCATACCATTGCAAGCCTGTCAGTCTGAGGTGAAGAACAGTTACAGAAATCAGGCTAGACGTAGGAGAGGAAGGTGAACTTAACGTCACAGACACCACAATACCCACAATAATTACGAGATAAACAGAGTTGATTATGATAAAGCATTTCAGGACTTTATGCTGATAGAAATGGATGAAGATACTAGTAAAGTAGAAAATAAATTTAATCTTAGTACAGATGATATGAATAACTGATTGGATGAGAGTTGTATGTTTAGTAATACCAACATTTATGATGATGCTGATGAGTATGGTTTAGTTAGCTTCTTTTGTGATGCCTAATTTTCTATATTATCTGAAAAAGATGTGGAAGAAAGCAAGGATCATGTACCTAGGTTGAATTATGTTTATGGGTCTGTTGACACTAGTTTTTTTTTATAGTACTTTTGATAGTGATTGTGATGTGGTAACATGTAGTTAAAGTTGAGGTTCATGTAGGTGCAGATGATGCTGCATATGAGTATTTTGAAGCTAATGGTGCTGACACTGTATTTTATGCTGAATTAGGTGGTATGGTGTATGTGGAAGTATTAGATAATTCTGTGAGTAATGGAATGATAGGACATGACGATTTGGAGTTGAAAAAATAGGTACATGCAAATCAATTGATAACCATTGAAGTCAGTGAGATATTAAGTGATTTTTACAGTAAGGAGGATCAAGATAAGCTAATTAGTGATAAGATACTGAAAGTATTGGAAGAGAATGATGAGTCTTGTGGGGAAAAGGTTAGTACTGTGATAGTATTCAGCACACACACACACACTCTAGTTTTAAGTTACCTTTAAGTGCTTTACAACCTAAATTAGGAAATGAGGTTCAAGTAAATGCTGATTTAAACTGAAAGGATACTGAAAATGACTTATTGGCAGATCATGATGAAAGTAATAAGCATGAAATACTCGGTAGTCCCTGTATCGAAATATCCGTAGGCAATTGGAAGGGAGTTTGTCTATAGGACACTGGTAGCCCAGTAAGTGATGTGTCTGGTAAATTAAGAGGTAGATTAAGGAACACTGAACAGTATACTGAATTTACCAATTACTGGTGTTAACATAAAAGGAGCCATTGGTGAACTTAGTAAATTAATCAGTAGGCAAGCATTAATTTCATTTACTGACCTGGCCTGAATGAACACATGTTGTTACAGATGGATTGGATACTGAAAGTTAATGCTAGCTTTGATTGGTTACATATGAAGCAAAATTTTATTGATCCAAAATCTGGTGTTCATGGTGAAACTAAATTATACATAATGTTTGATGAGAATTTTAGCAATAATTTAAGAGGAGTGGCAGTATTTGATGACAGAAATTATTTAGATGAAGATAATGAGTATTTTGATAACCAGGTGGTTAGTGAACACTTTTCTCAATTAGTACTGGATAAACTTAAGTCAGCAGAGAATTTAAATAGCAATGAAAAAAGTGACTCGGAGGGATTCCTGTGGGAATATAATAGCATTTTCAGTGACAAACCAGGCACGGTGAAAGATTATGTGTGTAAGTTAAAACTGAGACCACACGCAAAAATTTTCATTAAGCCATATAGGGTACCTATTTGTAAGAGGAAGGCTGTTGAAAAGGAGTTGGAGAAACTGATGATAATCAACCCTCAGGGGATACACACACTGTGTGTAACATTTGTCTCACAAACACAAGGTCCCATGATAATGTAGAATTTGCTTCAACATCTTTATACTTTGGTACTACATTCCTTATTTGCACCATTTACACTTAGTTTCTCATCACAAGTTGAAATCAATTCTGGGTATATGAAGTGCTTTCCCTGATTTGAAGATTGGTGAGATATATGCATTGGCTGATTAGTCTGCAGAAGGCATCAGTCAGAAAGGAGATATCTTGGTTGGATGCTCCGGCTGGCCATCAACCATTTCTTTGACACACCAATTACACATGGAGTTTAAGCTATGTTTCAGTGTGTCAAGTGTATTCTGATCTGCATTATGCTTTGTGCTTTTACCTATATTTGATTCTGTATATGTTTTTGTGTCATGTTCTCTATATTGGTTGTTACCAGTCGTCATTTATGTTCTTGGGTACTCAATACTCAACATTGTTATGTGGTATTGTGATGCTCATCTTAATCATTTACAATTTTCTGCACATGACCATCTGACCAACATATTTCTGTTACATAAAATTCCATATGCATAATTTAATCAGTAATATATGTGAGTATTGTCATTGTGTTTCTTCAACTGCTTTTTCAGGATACTATTGAATACTTATATTGCTTCTCTTATTGAATCATTTAAGTGCCAACATATGTATTTATTTTCAAACAACCATTCGTATTAAAATGCGATATGAAATACTTAGATAATGACTGAACATTGTCTACAAAATCATTTTCACTACGTTTTATCACGGTATGAATATGAATAATTGTTTTGGGAAGAGTCGCCCATAGTTGACATGAGTTGTAATCATTGTCTGTTGTCTGTTAGACATTTATTGTGAGCAAAACCTCATCATACAGTCCTGTTTCAGCCTCAAGAACCCCATTTAATAATCTTCTGTTTCTATGCCCTGGATAAAACACTTCAGTCTTTATTTCCTGGAATGGAAAGTCATAACTTTCAGGTTGGTCCGTGCACTGCAAACATGGGCCTTGAACATTTTGTCTGGAACTTGAAGTTCCATATCATATTGATTCACATACTTATTCCTCACTGGACTTTGCATTTGAACTAACTGAACATGAACTTTCTTACTGGTCAGCACCCGGCAGTTTGGGTTTTTCAGGTCAGTCTGACCGTCGCAAATGTATGCCTTGAATATTTTCAATTTGATTTGAGATGTCTCATGCCAAATTTTAGCTTCATGTAATTTTGCTTACTATACCCATTTGATCTGTTTTTCAGTTGTGATGTCATGATTTTGAACTTTCTCTATAGTTTTTGTCTTATATACACCCACACAAATACATAAAAACACACTTTTTTCCCACAGGGGCTTTCTTCCACACTGTTTACTTCAGTGTCTTTTAAGTCTTGAAGTAACACCCTTTTCCTTATACCTGTTTTTTAACTGAACCCTAGAGTTATCAAGGTATGCTCTAAAACTTTATCGGCAGGAATTGACACATGCCAATGAACAAAAACAAATTGCTTTTCTTGCTCGTAAAACTCACGCGTCCTCTTTAGCAATTCCAAAGCCTAACTATTTAATGGCACTCCACGACACAATGGATTCTCACTTGGTGAACGACACTGTTTTGGTAACATTGTTTAATAAACAGAAGCTGTAGTAGAGATAGTAACACTACACAACACAACACAAAAGCACGTGGTCCCACACTAACATACAATGTTTACATGGAAGCCAGCAATGTGGTAGCATCAATGCCGGAATCGGCTTTTGTTTGGTCCTGTTATTGGTTCAACTTTCTCACTTGTTTGTCAGTTACATTGCCAACTTTACAGTGCTTGGGAAGTGACCTTGAAATGACATGTTTCAGAAGCCGGGGTATATATTCCCTTCATTTTAGCCAGAGATTTAGAAGAGCTTTGTCTCTCTGGGATAGCCAGACCCCTTTGGGGGTACTGTAATCCCACAACTCTTAGGGATCCTATAGCCTTTTGCCAATTTCATCCCGGCTCTCCTGGAGAGGGCATATGTATAATATCAGTATGCTCCTATGATTTTTGTCTTTTTTTGGTTATCTGGATTCGAATACACTGAAGATTTTCTTTTGCAGCAAATTAATAATTTGCATTAATTTAAGCTATTGTTTTGATATTGTTTACGTTGGGTCTCACCAATATGCATAATGAAGGAAACATGTTGGTTTAAAAGCTGATGTACCATCACAATTTGTACATTACACAAACTTCAGGCACAAGGTAGGAATAGAACTGCTATTTTAATTATGGAGTAATTAATGGTTAAAGTTCCGATATTTCTAGTCACAGAAAGACAATTATTTTTATGTTTCCAGACTATGAAACAAATTGTATCTATAATATAAATATGACATGATTATTTTTCAGTCAGAATTAAGCATACTAATGTTTTAATTGCAGTTAGTTAATGGAATTGTTATTACGACTATATAGAAATGTTAAGTTGTACTCGTACAAAATTTAATTAATTGAATTTAGGCCTTTCATTCAATAAAACTAATCCCTTTCATCATCTGAATATGATAGGTTCATTATCTTTTAAGTAAGTAAAATAATAAATGCAAATTAATTAAATAGACTGTTGTAATGACAAAACACATAATTTGTAGTCTTTGTATGAAATTATTCAGTGTCATTTCACGTAAATTTCTATGTAATTTGGGAAGATGTATGTAAAAGTTTTTATTGTTAAACCTAAAAATTTAATATGTAACACAGTCAGTAATTGTTTAAAATCATATAAATAGAGGCGATTTGTACGCCACCATATCTCAGTTGTAGTTCAGTTTGACGTTTGACGTTTAAGTCAGTTTTACATGTAGTTCACCGCCGAACATCTAGCATGTGAAATAAAACTCGTGAACACAAATTCCTGCACTTTATTTCTATTATTGCACGATTCCTGAGTGTCACTACTGTAACATCAAGATGAACCTACAGCAGCATACCCTGGATTACACAAGATACGTATTATTTATTTGATGGAGGATATCCCTAATATGACATGTTATTCTGTTTTCTTGTGTTAAGCAATGATATGCATCCCAAACTTCACCACACAAAATCATTCTTCTCCCAGTTATATTACAACACATGTATAAAACAGCGACACATGATTGAATTCCTCACTGCTGAAGAAATTTTGCCGTCTGAAATACATCGACACTTGCTAAAGGTGAATGGTTACAATACGACCAACATGAGCAATGTGAGGCAATGAGTACGGCATTTTCAAGGTGGTGAAAAGAGTGTGCACGGCAAGCCAGTCTTTCCTGCACAGCTGTCACCCCATCACAGTGAAGAGTGTCTTGATCAACTCATTTATTCTGATCGGCGGATTAAGACCAGAGAATTGTGTACAAAGCTGAATGTAAGCTGTAATTCTTTGGAAACAATGTTGGAACATCATAAAGTCCGTGCAAGGTGGTTCCCGCAGATGCTTACAGAAGAACAAAAAATTCATCTGAAGGAAATTTGTCGGGACCTGCTGGACCAATATGAAGCTGGAGGTGACAATTTTCTGAATAGCACCATCACCAAAGATGAGATGTGGTGTCACTGCTACGAGCTGGAATCCAAAAGACAGTCCGTGGAATGGCGACATGCAAATTCTCTATCAAAGAAGAAATTCAAGGCACACCCATCTGCACAAAAAGTGATGTGCACAATCTTCTGGGACATGCAGGTTGTGGTTCTTTTGGGTATCCTGGAGCCTGGAGAAATGGTCAGTTCAGCATGCTACAAGATTACACTGGCTCAGCTGAAAGCCCAAATTTCCAGGGTAAGGCTGGAGAAGAACAACAACTTTGACATGCAACATGATAACACCAGATCCAAGACCAGTTTTGTGAGCACATAACTCACTGCAGAATTCTATTGGGCTGTCTTAGCACTTCCACCATACAGTTCCGATTTAGTGCCTTCTAACTTCCATATCTTTGGGCCTCTGAAAGATGGACTAATGTGGTGAACACTTGCAAGACTCTGATGCTGTTGTGAAAGCTGTAATGTAGTTGTTAGCTTCAGCTGGTACTGATTTTGACAAGTGTGGCATGCAGGCACAAGTTCATCTTCGGCAAAAGTGGGTAACGAATGGTGGTTACTATGTGGAAAAATGACAGTCAAATATTGCTCTATTTAGCTGTGCTGTTGTGATTTATGTATTTCCTGGAGTTTTCATGAATAAAAATAGGAGGCATTACTTTTGGAACGACCCTCATATTATATTATTTTTTTAATAAAATGTCCATCCTACTCTCTCTTTTACTTGGCATTTTTTATTGTACTTTTTGTCATTATTATTTCATTTAGTTTGTAAGTCCATCATATTGCTATAATGTCCTTTCACTTTAATCAACTTTGAATGTGTGTGCTGCTTCAGTCGCGTAGCCTCAAAACATCCCTGTGCATATGCGAAAGCAGTATATGGCTGTGTTCATATATGTTGCAGGAAATTCATGTTGTTGTTGTTCTTTCTATACCAAACATATTCATATTTTATGCTCTGAAAGTGGGTTTCTCCCCACCTTGTGGTTGCTTACATAATAACACTTTAACCATTATTCTGATACATTTCTTATTTATTTGTTTTATGCTACTGTTATTTTGTATAAGTTTCCTTGTTTTCTTTGGTAATAGTTATGATACATTTGGGAAAAAAAGTTCATGTGCATAAAGCAGTGCCACTGGTTTGAATGCCATCTGGTGTGTGTAATATTAATCTTAATTTTGGTAGCATCACTTATTTCTCTTGTGTATTGATGATGTTAATCACTTGGCACTACTGTCTTATCATTGTAGATTTTTATGAGTAACATAGTGTGTGCCTCAAATTTTTTTCCATCAGCTTTCATATCTTGGTATGTATCATTTGTACAACTAATATTGTCATGGAGTGCAGTTTTTATATTACAATGTGCTGTGGATTAATAACTTTGTGCTCATAATTGTATAATGACTGGTGGGAGAAGGCAGTGCACAATTAGGAAGGAGTAGTGTGGACAGAGGATAGAAGGGAAAAGACAAGGCGAGACAATGGGAACAGGTTAGTGGAGATCTGGGCCAGGGGTATTGCGAGAACGTAGGATATGCAGGAGAGACCATTCTCATCTGATTAGTTCAGTGAAACTTGACCTGGAAATGTGTATCAGAGTGGCCTGCATAGTGAAACAAATGCTGAAGTCATTTGTGTTGTAGTGTGCAGCATATTCAGCAACCAGATGGTCAAGTTTGCGGTTTGCAATAGTTTGACTGTAGCCATTCATGCGAGTAGACATTTGGTTACTTGTCATGCCCACAAATAACTCTGTACCGTAATTGCAATATAACTGATTTTTTACATGGCTGCTTTCATGCGTGGCCCTGCCTTTTAATGGGTAGGAAATGCCTGTGACTGGACTGCAGTAACCAAATGTGGGTGGTTGTATGGGACAGGTCTTGTACCCGGATCAATCACAGGGGAATTTGATATGGACAGACATACTAATGGAGTCACCAACGATGTGGAGATCAACATCTACACAGGTGGCTGGGTGAGTTGAAGGTGACCAAGTGAAGTGGATTTGGAAAGAGGTATAGAGTTTATGGAGGAAAGAGCAAAGGCTGTCCTTGCCACTAGTCCAGATAATGGTAAGTCATCAACGGATCTGAATCACTAAAGGGCTTTTAGGTGCCAATTGAATAGGAAGGATTGCTCAGGATGGCCCATAAATAGGTTGGCATAGAATGGTGCTACACAGGTACTAATGGCAGTTAGTTTGCTTATTTGGCCTACAGAAAAGAAAGAAAATAACTACGATCTGTGAAAATGTGAATTGTATGGCCTATTTCAGTTTTTCCAATAACACGTTATAGTTGTGAAGAATAAATAAATAAATACATAAATAAATACCCCCCACCTCTCTCCTAACCTTAAGGGTGTGTGTGCATAAATTAGGATGGTAACAGTGGTAATATTCAAATACATGTCGAGAGGTGGGTTCCCCCCTCTTCTTTTAAGACTCTACAATACTATTTCAATGGTTGGAAAGTAGTTGAAACACATTTATAATGAAAGTTTTGACTAGAAAAGCAGAACTACAATCATTAGAAAACTTTCTAAAACAAAATCTTGGAATAATTCTGGCGATAATTCTACATCATTTTATGAATGAGGAATTAATAAAGGGAAAAAAATCTGACTTGCTTAGTGAGAACCAGACAAAACCCTAACAAAACAAAGTAATAAAAATAAAGTATTTAATATCCCTTATAACAACTCTTTTTTGTATACTGTTTCCTATTTCCCAAATTTCTGTGTTGAGCATTACTAGAGTCATTCAGAGTTAAACAAATACCAACAATGAATTATTTAAAATAATACTGTGCAGAATTCCTCACTTTTACTGTGTCACTATTAATATTCCACAATGACCAAAAGCTTCCAGGAGCTATAAAACATCTCTATTTCAAGAACAAAGAGCCAATAAGGAAATTGGATGAAAAGGTATGAATACTCAAGAATATGATGACTACAAAACACTTAAGTAACAGTAAACAAAACTGCAGTGGACATCTATATTACTAAACATTAAAATAGTCACCCATCCCCAGTTGCAAGTTACCTATTTAATAGCTTGAAGAGGCAATAAAAAATTTAATTTTGTGTGTGTCATATAAGTTTTGACCGAATTTAAAAATTTAACTTTATGACATAACCTACTCATTGTGAAATACAATCTTACATTAAAGGTTTAAAATAATAAGTATTCAATACAGATATTGTGTATGTGTCTTTACGCAGGATAACTTCTGTTGAGCCAATTACTCAGACAATCATCCAGTGATATACATTAGAGTTTGATTCTTTAAAGAATCAGGGGTATGGTTGCTGGTGCCAATCAAAAAGTATTTAATCGCAAGCTCCAATGACAAATGTGAATGATCATTGTGCTTCTAAAAACAATAACTGAGCAAAAATGAATTATATTAACTGTAATACACAAAGACAAGATATGTGATGTGAGACTAACATTATTTACCAACTGAGGAGAAAATAATAATTCAAATGTGACTCATGGGCAAACTAGTTTTAAACGTTTTATACAATTAATGGTTGGTTCTTAACTTTTTTTTTCAACAATTCCTTAATCCCCAGATGAAATAGAAAGGAAGATGAAAGTGAAGAGCAAGATCAAAATATAAAGGTGTTGTAGGAAAAGAACTATTGTTCCAAACTGAATTTCATCAGTCTGCACTAAATTTATTCACTGTCACAGTGTTCTGTATTCTAATTTATTCACGATAAGGTACAATCTGCTGCAGAGCTTAAAAACAATATTTCAATGAGTGATGATGATGATGAGTCCCATACTCCGTTTACCGAGCGTAGGGGAGCGACGCGGGAGACCCGCGCCGCCATACTAGGCAAGGTCCTAGTGGAGGTGGTTTGCCATTGCCTTCCTCCGACCGTAATGGGGATGATTGATGATGATGATGAAGACGACACAAACACCCAGTCATCACGAGGCAGGTGAAAAATCCCTGACCCCGCCGGGAATCGAACCCGGGACCCCGTGCTCGGGAAGCGAGAACGCTACCGCGAGACCACGAGCTTTCAATGAGTAGCAATAATTAATGTTATACACAGGAAGACTTAGCAGATAATTATTTTGCAGCCATTTCATAACAAATCCACACAATTGTCAATTCATTAGCCTGTACAGAAAACTAATTATCCTCTATTAAAGAGCAAAATAATCACATTATCAAGGTGTGTGCATAGTAGATGGAAATTAAAAGATGGCAATATTTACTTAAAGCAACTGAAATTCCTGGATGGAAAATATGTAAAATAAGGGAATGGCAACCAGTCACCAATGGCCGAGCACTACATAGTGCATAGAAACACCTACTAACAAAAAACAGTGTTTACACAATCTTTTGAGCTCTTGCCATCACTCACAATGAAAGTTGATATTATTGATGTATATGAGTTAAACCTAGTGAAGGCACAACAGTGTATTTTATACGCGGGAACCACCCTTGCCTTCTACAAGAAAAATGTCAAGCCTTATAGAAATCTAATTGTTGATATCTTTCTAGTCACTGTTTGGCTTACGTTTAGTTGTGTCAGAGTGAATGCAGCATCAGCATGACAACAAGTGCAATAACAAGTTATTCCTGTAACTGCAGCTGTGGCACCTGGTCATGTAAATACCATTTCAAATTGTCAACATTATCTCTTGAATATTTACACAAAGTGGTGTGCTAAAAAAGCAGTATATTTCACAGACCGCTATTGTTGTATTTCATTAGCTGCTAACAGTAGTTTGTAACTCTAGTTTTAGGACCAAAAGATACTTGACAGGTGAGAAATTAGGGTAGACTCTTTTAGAGCTGTTTACAGAAGAAGACTGCAGAGATACTGACTATTTGTTTTCTGACCGAGAGAATGAAGTAATTTTACTTTGTTATCATGATACTGATTTTGAAATTAAATATGATGAAACATTACCTTCCATTGACACTGAATACAATATATTTATTGATGGGGACAAACAAACAAAATGGACGAATATAGAAAGACAACTCATGTACCAGCACAAAATGTTATCAAGATCTTTCCCAGTCCTGATATGGTAGCATGAGGTATTGTAGAGGAAACTGAATCGTTCCATAAAATCATAAGTGTTGATATTATAGATGTAACTGTTCATTTTATAAATGTATACATTCACAGAAAAAGGGAAGAAGGAAACCACTCCATAGACAGGGAAGTTGTGTTGACAGATAGAAATGAAATTTGTGCAGTATTAGGCATTCTTTATTTGATTCACTTCAAAGGTGGAAACCACACAAATCCAATGCACTTTTGGTCAAATGATGGAACAAGAATGATTTTTTTGAGATCCTACATGAATTACAAGATATTTTTATTGCTTCTCTGGTGTATTAGATTTGATGATAAAGTAACTACAGATATGAAATATGAAGCAGAGTAGATAAGTGGATCCATTGGTGGCAAAGTACACTATGCCAATACTGTTTGGGATTTCTAGAGTGTTAATGAATACCGTTTTGGAGAGCTGCCAGTACTAAATCACATGTTCACTGTTATATAAATTTAAAGAAGCAAAATTTTTCGATGGTGTTAGGTGTGGTACAGAGTTTATGCTCTATACTATTAACAGTGTCTGATTACACAGGTGTCATAGATGTAAGTCTGCTTTGTTGTATCTAACTAAAAGAGATGCATTGCCTATAACAAATTTTAATGAGTTATTTTTTTTATTTGGTATTAGGTTAAGGATGTGAGCCAAACAGATGAAAGTACTGGATTATACCAATCCATTTTTAGTTAGAAATTGGTCAAGGATAAAAAACTCAGCACCAATACAGGGTGTATATGGGCACAAGGAAAAAGAATTCCCGGATTTCCCAGTTAAAAGCACACTTTGTCCCAGGTGGAAACACACTTTTTCCCTATTAACTGACAGTATACTTTCTCTCGGAACTGTATAACTGATCAGTCCTTTGAATGATTATCATTTTATACACGGGTGTAGAATTTCCTGGCGCTTTAGAAAGCGAAACACAGGGGGAAAAAAACATGTTTTGGAAAAATCTTTGATTTGCTGCAAATTTTCGTATTATGAAAGTATAAATTTGAATTCCACCAAACACCGCATGTTACTTTCCGAAGCATTGAAATCGAGATTGCCAATGATAGCTCATGGCACATGATCTTGCCAGCTGATGATAGCGGGTATTCAGAGCTTAGAGCACATGATGTAGTCAGCCAATAGCATGAGGACACAAACAGGAAAAGCTAATGGTTTAAATTAATATACATAGTGCTGCTACATGAAACGCAAAGCTTTCACATATAATATTGGTCTATAAGATTAATAAGCTGCAAGAGAAGCTACGCTTTCACATATGATGTTGGTCTTTTATGCGCCTATTACAATTTAAGATATATCACACAAACGTCCCAGTGAAATTTTTAATAACGACATAAATGCCTGATCTTCTGGGCTCGAAATACATCTAAATGGCTCATCATCAATGAGTTAATTTTTAAATGACACTCAAACGCTCTGTGATTTAAGAAATTCATCTTACATTCTCGCACATATTTCAACTTGCGTAAAAGAAAATTTACTTTGATGGTAATGCTTTTCAAACCACCATTCCGAATATTTTCCCGTGACCTGGTAGAAACAGGTTCATTTCTGCAATTGCTAGAGAGCGCCAGATGACAGGCATCACTGCGCTTGCGCAGCTACCATGTCATAGGGAGACCATAAGTTGGTATGTGTAAAACATTAGAAGATCTTACATGATGTCATAAAAGAAACAAAAGCATCAGAATTTCTGATCCATACTAAAAAGTGCTCATTCTTGTGTCCAGATTTCCAGTGAAGTAGGCCACAACCTGATATTAAGCTTTTCAATGTGGTTTTCGGGCTGTAAATTTTCTTGGAGTACCAGTAATGTGCTATCTCATGTTTGGTTGTTTACTATGGCATAATGCCATAAGTGCTAGAAGTTGAAAACGTTTCAAATATATTGTCTGCCTCAGCAGAAAAGATTAATAAAAGAAAATTTCTTTAGCAAGCCGACAAAAATATCATCAACGTTCTGCAAGGCAATTAATGCTCGACTGTCAGAAAGGTGGAAATAAAATAAAATCTGCAACTAATAACACATTTTAGACTCCCGTAATTATTTGAATGTATTTTAATTCAGTTGATAGCTCCTGGCCACAGAAATCTGTTTTGTTTTCATTTGACGTGAGAGCAGTAAACGAAGAGGAAACAGTAAAATCACTAAATTTAAATACAGGTCACGTGGTGACTATCCACTTCCCCACTATAACTCAGACTGCTCTGCACATCAGTCCCGTATCTACATTATTTCCGAACCAGGGCAATACCCCGCCACTCCCTCGAGCATTTGCGATAAGTCGTCAAAAAATTTTTAAAAATCTAATTTTCAAAAATATGTTCATTTTTTAGCGCACATCTTTCTGAAGTGTCTGATGCATGAAACATACGTGTTGGAGGAAATGTAAGAGATGTTATTTGGTCGTAAGTGTGCCATAGTGCAGTGCCTCGGCTCCTCACACAGCATTCTTCTACCGCATGTCACTGTATTTCGCTCTGTGGAATTGAAACGTGTATATTTTGTAATGGATGCCATCAAAGCATATTGTGGACAGTGGAAATTAAAATGTCCTGTGGTGCCCCTCCTGCTTACAGTCGTCCGTTTTCACATCCTGTCTCCCCATTTTAAAAAAAAACACCTCTTCAGAAAATTTGCACTCTTTATTGCCTATTAGTTAACAACTTGCTGTTGTGTTTGACATAAGATAAAATTAAATATCAGATACACCAACCCAGTAAAGACATGGAGACAAGCAAGACAATACACATTTCTTCAGTCCTTAGCTCCTAGAATTTTATTCTCTCTAATATTGCTAGTTTTACATGGCGTGCTTTCCTTTCTGCAAAAAAATCTATTACCTTATCAAAGTTCGTCAAGCGTTTTGCTACATGAAAAATCGAAAAGTCATTGTCTAATACTGAAAAAGCTGTTAACAAAATAGGACCCAAGACTGGTGAGGTTTCCCAATCTGATTACGTCTATTTTGTCACTGTCTGCTAGATAAAACAAAATAGGCCTTTCTAATGCTACAATAATTGTACACACACCAAATAAACATGACTGTTTTGGCACAAACAGGCTTTTTTGTAACGACAGAATATAATTCACAAAGCACCAATATCAAATGCGTATTAGGCCTACTACAAGCAAAAAGTTTTACGTTAGGAAGTAGTTTCACACTTCATTCATACGTTCCAGTTTCTCAAGCATGAGATTGAGAAGTAGTAGTACGAAATTTTTATACAAACTTGGAATCGTCATATTGTTTCATAATTTGTGTGATGTCCCCGTTTCTTCTTCTTCCTCGTTCTAACAAACAGTCTTGTTATCACTAATTCTATAACTATTGCTGCCAATGTCAAAGCTTATTCATAGGTTAACTTCACTAACTCTGTCAGTATCATCGATTTAGTTCCCCGTGGTTATTCTCCGTGTAGGCGTTGTTACACGTTCGTACAACGTGATTTCCACACTTCATTCAGAATTTAACATAAAACAGCTGCTAGCCGGGGACTGTACAACTGACCCTTACTAGTATAGCGATATGGCCAAAAATTTTCTGTCAAAATTTCATTTTCTTGGATACACCAAGAAGGTAATACGTAATCTTCTTACCTGTTATTCATTTATTTCGACTCATGTAGTCTCAATCTATGGATTTCGCTAGTAATTATAACAAAGCACATCATTCGCAAACCCAATCAACTACACAATCAGACAGTGGTTGGCATTCATCCGTCGGCATTAACTCCGCTCAGCTCGTAGAGTCCCTTTCGTCTGTATAAAAGTTTGTTTCTACATGCGATGAGGATTCCCCTGACGGAGACATCATGTAAACTATGCACGCTTTCACAGATCAACTTACGATTCATTCAGAAATCAACTTAGAATGTGTTCAATAATGTTCAGAAACCGACAGGGATGGTTTTCAAAGTCATATGAATATTCGATAGACTAACGTGCGCTGGATGCTAGTCGCTTTGTGAAACAAGGTTCCCTCCCCCCTCAAAAATATGAATTTGCCCACCTCCCTCCCCCTCCTAGATCTGGGCCTGCTACGCATGCTTGAATCGGGCAGCTTGGGCACTCCAGTAAAAATTTTCCCCGGTATTATCTAGCTGCTTGCTGCGACTGCTTACACAGCCAACAGTCACATTTCTGTAGCCGGAAGCGGGAGAACGTATTACTCAACTGCGCATGCGCATGATCCCACTCTTAACTGCTGAACCGAACCTGATGTAAACAATTGTGACGTCATGCTCATCACAGGCAATTTGTTGTTACGAAGCATTGCATAGTCTTCCTAAAGCCTTTGACATACTTTGCTGTTGGCAGACGCTTGTATGAGCACTGTGTTTTGTTGCTGTATATTGCGCATTTCCTTTGCAATTTAAGTTTTATTTTCGCTTTTTCTCTCATTTCTGTTTTATTGCTGCAGTATTATTCTGCAGTAGCAGGATACAGTAATATCCTTTGTTAGAGTATCGGTTCTTACCAGTCAAAATTACAAAAATTTAACTGAAAACAAAAACAATGAAAAATTCCCAGAATTCCAAAAAATTCCCGGGTTTTTCCCGGATCTCCTGGTTGTCCCGGGTCATATACACCTTTTAATATCATAATGGGATGATAAAGGAAAATTTTTAGCATATGTATCGGTGGTGGTGGTGTGTTGGGGCTTATGGGCACTCAACATCGAGGTCATCAGCGCCCTGACACACATTAAAAGGAACGAACGTGGACAGACCTAAGAAAACTAAAGCACACACTCAAAGAAAGCAGGAAAAGAAAGAAAATGCTACATAAGAAAGTAAAAGCTAAGGAAAGGGGAAACATAGCAACAACAATGTCACAGGAAAATGTTATCGGCTGGCCACTTACATAAAATATGGGCGAGCTTGTCACACAGTGAGCAAATTAAAATCCTCTCCCTAAAATCTTTGTAAAAACATTGGACATACCACAGAACTTTAAAACTTTAGCCACATTCGTCCGAGTGTTGCCTAAAAGAGATGGCAGGTCCGCTGGCAGGTCAGCTGCGGCCCGCTGGCCAGAAAATAAAACGCAATCCAATAAAATGTGGCGCACAGTGACCTGGACGCCGCAAGCACCACATATTGGAGGGTCCTCTCGCCGGAGCAGGTAGTCATGCGTCATAGGGCGTTCCACTTGTTCCACAAAAGTATGGGAAGCCATCCGGAGGATTTCCGGTAAACATAGCCATTTACCGATAGCTGCTGTCCTGCAGCAGGGATGCCTCCAAACGACACCCAGAGCCATTGCTCAGACGCTGGCAGAGCATTTTGCACAAAGTACTGCCACTGCAAATCAGGATCCAGTGTTTCGTCGCTACCGGGCGATTGTCGAAAGAGCGAACTTGGATTTTCAGTCGAACAGTTCTGAGGCGTACAACTCCCCTTTCTCCATGTGGGAACTTGAATCGGCTCTTAGTGAGACATCTGACACTGCACCAGGTTACGACTGCGTCCGGTACTCCATGCTTCGACATCTGCCAGCGGCGTCAAAGGAAATCCTCCTCGAATGTTTTAATCTCATACGGCAGACAGGAGTGTTCCCCACCTCGTGGCGGGAGGCAATCCTCATCCCTCTCCTCAAACCAGGAAAGGATCGCACATGTCCCAGTAATTATCGTAGTATCTCCTTGACAAGCTGTGTCGGAAAGACCCTGGAACGGATGGTTAACCGGCGTCTGGTCTGGCTGTTAGAGACCAGACAGTTCCTTAGCCGCTTTCAGTGTGGATTCCGAAAATTTCGGTCCATGGTCGACAACCTGACCCTCCTAGAGACGGCTATTCAGCAGGCTTGTCTCTGTCAGCATCACTGTATTGGTATCTTCTTTGATATCAGTAAGGCATATGATACTACTTGGAGATATTGTATTCTTGCACAACTGCATCAATGGGACTTTCGTGGCCGCCTCCCGATTTTCATTCGGTCTTTCCTGTCTCAGCGGTTTTTTCGGACCCGCGTCGGTAACACAATGTCTGATCACTTTGAGCAAGAGAACGGTGTCGCCCAGGGCAGCGTTTTAAGCATTAACCTCTTTGCCATAGCCATCAACAGTATAACGTCTACAGTGAGGAGTCCAGTACAGTGCTCCTTATTTGTGGACAACTTTGCTGTTTTCTGTTCCTCCTCCAGTGTTGCAACCGTGAGCCGTCAGCATATTTATCAAATGACCCATTTGTACCTTCATTTCCATAAACAATTTCAATATTAAATGTCGTCCATCTACACATCCACCCAAACACAGGAAAAGAGAGCTTCATATTCCTATGCACAGCTATGAGAAAATGTGTGAATAGTTACAGTCTTGGAGAATTTGTTACTAATGGCAAGAAATTAGCAGCATTCAGAAGTTCTGTGGCTTCATAAAAGTACATCCTCAAAACAATAGCTAAATATGGCATCAAAATATTTGCTCTGCACAATGCTAAGTCATTCTAATCTGGTTTACTGTAAGTGTATTGTGCCAAACCATCAGAAGGACATTTTTGTGTTTCTAATAAGCCAGCTGATATTATGTGTAGACTAACTGAACCAATAAAAAGCACAAATGACAGTGTGACAATAGATACCTGGTGTACTAGATATCTGCTCATGCTCTATCTGCTGCAAAACAAAATCAATTGTGCAGCACTCTAAGAAAGGATAAAAAAGAAAAGATAAAAAAGAAATTCCACTTGAGTTACTGCCCAATAAGAACACAGAAATCAGTTCACAGGAGTTTTAAGATACCAGAAATCCTTTACTAGGGTATTGTATGAAGCTAAATGCAACAAATCTGTTATAGTCATTTCTAAAAGGCACAATGAAGGAACAGTAGATGAGGTTACTAAAATACCTCATATTACACTACGATTTTAGTAAGGCAAAGAGCAGGGTTGATGCTGTTGACCAAATGTGCAATAAATATTCAGTAATATGAATGATAAGAATATGGGTGATGGCTATATGGTACACACTGTTGAACATAGCTGTTATCAATTCATGTTGAGTTTTTCAAAAGAACCTTTCTTTTCAACTCGTGAAACAATGTCTTATCAAAAGATCTGTGATATCAAGATTACCAGATGATTTTAGCATGTATTTGTGTTGTTACAAAGTTCAAGAGGTGCACACACAAAAGCAACCAATTAAGAAAAAAGCCAGATGTGGAATTTGCAGAAGGGCAAAGAATAACTTCACAACAACAAGACACATGTCTTGCAATGATTTTGATTGAAAAAAAAAAAAAAATCATTCTCAGACAACAGTTCTCTACAAAAATTGTGTGCTAGTTCACCCAAGGTTGGAGACAATTAATCTGAAAGCAAATTATTCCAATGTAACAAATTAGTATTTATAATCTGTATGAAACTAATCTTTTGAACCTGGAAATACAACTGATTTTCAGGATTCCATGACATTTCGGGAGGGCACCCAGGATATTATTAATTCCTGTACCGATATTTTGACTGAAAACCCTTGAGCCATTCTCATGGTGAGACACTTGCAAGATTCTTGAAGCACATTACAATGTAAAGTGCACATATATCAATGATATCAGATTTTTAATATTATGAATGTAACACTTACGATTCTGCAAGAGGTCCTTGATATGGATCCAACTTATGATATAGACCAGTCAGCTTCAAACTGATTACAATGGCTGGAATGAACAGCAGTAGGCACCATCCAATGCTTGCCCAGAACCCATTCTTTGTAAAAAGAAGAAGAAAAAAAAGTGCCAGAAAAAAAATTAATAGTGTTTGTTTAAGAGTTATTTTGATGAAAACTATACTCAATAAGATGTCTTTATGTCTTAGAAAATGAAATATTAATTCTTACTAAAAAACACAGTAATTAATTAAGAGGCAATATCTACTCACAAATGGTTTAAGGATTTCATCACATGTCGCCACTACTGTTGCATTATAGGCCTTGCTTACTGGCCCACATCGTCCAAGATCATTGACAGTGAACTGTACAACATGCGTCTCATAGCTCTTAATATAAGTCACAAATTCATTTATCAAACTTTCCGTTAGCTGTAAGAAATGCATTTCATGAATTGTAGCAAAAGCAGCACACTATACTAAAAACATGCCAACTTCACACAGAATAACTGTCTCACTACATATTCAGGTATGGAAGAGCATTCAGAGTATTAACTGTGTATAAAGAATATCCAACAACAAGAAATAGTCATAAGCAGTCCGTTAAATCAGTGGAAGAAGGAAAGGAACAGAGATCAAGGTTTAATGACCCATCAACTATGTAGCCACTAGTAATGGAGAACCTCAATCATGGAAAAATTAAATCTACATGGCTGCTCAGAGATATGAACTGCTATCCTCCTAATTTCAAGTTCAATATCTCAGCACTAAGGTACTTCACTAGATCAAATCAGTGAAGCTCCAAAGTGGAAATGAAACAAAAATATTTCAAAAATCTCTAACAGAAATTGCAACCAATACATTGTTACCTGAAAAGAAAGCAATTAGCCCCATGATAATAGTCATCCAATTCACTGAAATAATAACACAAGAAACTTAATCTCCCTGGATGTGAAACAGCAATCAATAAAATGAAACTTTGTAAGCAAATTGGTTTTGATTCATTCATTGTGGACACAGAAAGCGAGCAATACAGAGTTATAATTTTGGCAAGATAATGAAGTGTTTCATAATTAGTAGCAGAGATTCACCATTCCACTATTGAAGGCAATACGAGTAACACATACTATCAATGAATTAAAACCATAATAGTTGTCTTGTGAATTATAGATTTAAACCAAATGTGCCACTTATGCAACTCATTTTTGCTGTGTGAATGTGACGGAATGAAAAAACTTCAATGTTTTTGACAAACAAGGTATATGACAACGTAACAAACAGGCATTTGTGGGAAAATTTATCTTGAAGATAGTGCTGTTCTTTAAAATATAAATTAGCACCAGATAATTTTAAAAGGAAAGATAAAATGTTAATGTGAATAAACACTATTTGAAGTCAATTATTTTGACAATTTCGAAGGAACCAACCTTGTACCACCTTTAAGACAGCTGTTGTTGAATATGCCTGTAGTGGGATGTCAGAACGGAACACAAAAATTTTAATACATCCCTCAAACCTCATCATTACACACACACACACACACACACACACACACACACACACACACACACACATACACACACAATTTCGTGCGCACACGCACCCGCACACACAAAACTTATATTGAAAGTGCATGACTCCTCAAATCACACGAATATTAGTTCAAGTTTATGTCAACTCACCTCTTGAATCTTCTGTGTTGCATTAGTTTCCAGATATATCTGTGCTTCATCAATTTCTTTAAGAAGTGAATCAATGGCATCAGATAACGAATTATGATTGAATTTAAGGTGTTCCTGAAGTGAAGTAGTTGTGGCAATGAGATAATTTACTTGGGCAGTCATTGGATCTATAGTTGTTGTCTGGAGAATCACAAGTTGGGCAGAATGTTTCCTCAGTGATTCTTGAACCTGATTCACGAGAAAAAAAAAAAGACACATATAGAAATCCTTATATTTAATAAAATATATTTTTCCAGTGACTCTACAGCATAGAACTCACTTTTTGTATATCATTGCCAGGGTTCCTCGAGAGATCATCCGCAGTGTCATTCAGTGTCTTTGCCAATTTTGTAACATTTGCTGCAACAATCTGGGCGCCCAGCTTTGATGTGATGGAGTAAAAACAGAAACATAAAATTAAAGCATCTAGGTAAATTGTTCCAATTTTTATTTAAGAAGAGCAAAACAATAATTTAACCAAATTCCAATTTCTTTTACCTCCTAGAGAATGTGTTATTAATGGCCAAGGAACACAATTTAAAATCCTCTAAATCAACATGTAATGAATTTCCAATTAAAAATTGATAAAGTTTAAAAAGAAGAAGATCGCCTTTTAAACTTAAATATGTCATTTTAACAGATAAACAGACAATGAAACAAGTAGCATAACAGATTCCCTTTGAGAAGAAAATCAACTTTGTTGCTCAGTGAATATAAGCTATACCAAACATCTTACTTAAATAAGAAAAAAATAGGTGGTAAAACTACACATTACGTTTTTTTACATAATGCCTCAATGAAGACTACCAAACTCTGACAAATACTTGTATCAACAACATTCCTGTCATTACCATGTACTTGGACTTTAATCATTAATAATATGAACATAATCCCTACATATTTTTTCAGAACTACTATATATACTTGTTCCAGTCAGATACCTTGTCCCAGTACTAATCATACCCTTTCCTGTTCCATTTGCAGATCGAGCAAAGGATAAATAGTTGTCTATACGTCTCCATCCAAACCTATCTTGTCTTCATGGTTGGTACATGAGATATAAATTGGTGGCATTAGAATCATTCTGCAGTGAACTGCAAATGATGTTTCTATGAACATTCTCAACTGTGTTTCATGAGAAGTTTGTAGCCTTCCCTCCAGGAATTCCCATCTGAGTTCATCGATAGTTTCTGTAACACCCATGTGCCGATCGAAATCACATGCCTCTTAATTGCATCAATGTATCAATGTTTTCCTTTCACCTGACCTAGTGAGGATCCCAAAAACTCTATCAGTACTCAAGGATGGGTCACACAAGCACGGTCTCTGTTATAGATGAGCAATTCTTGCCAAAAATTCTCACAATAATCCGAAGCCAGTCATTTGTCTTTCCTTCTATTGGCCTTACGTGCAATTGTTGGACATGGTTCCAGTCTTCACTGAAACATCTCTTGTGACGTTCCTATACAGTGTGGTCAATAGTCAATCTGAAGATTAACAGCACACAATCAGGTATCTGACAGCCCCCACTTGTGCAAGAAGGACGTAGTAGTTCCATGTCCACCTCAGATTCTTTTCAGTTTACACCAGGTTGTTCTGGTCAGTTGAAAGCCTGATAAATGTGTCTTGTCTTTGAGGCCATGTCTCCTTTCACACATCTTCGGCCGTCAGTGGTTGGATCTCATGAGCTGTCCACAATGGGTTCCTTCACTTTATAGAGGTCTGTAAGGTTTAATGTTGCGCTGTTTCTCATGTGTGTTAATCATCTTCCCCTTTAATACAAATCAAGCCGGGTACGTAATTTTTGCAGATCACCAAATGAGGCAGAATAAATCATTTTTGCGGATGACAAGTATTATAATGATTCCTAGTACATGCACAGCAACAGAGTAAATAATAAATAATGTGAATAGTAGGTAACTGACCGGATCTCTGACACGATCTCTCAGCTTTAAGAAAAAACAATACACACTATTCTGAACATAAAGATGTACAAAAGCAGTGATAAACTTAAAGAATAGGCAGGAATTGGTAATCAAGGCATAAATTTTTGACCTTACAGACTGATGAGGATTCATACAGGAGTGGGGTACTAGGCCTAGTAGTATAGAGTATTTTTAGCATTTTGGAACACAAAGAGCAACTTTTTAAGCAGTCAAAAAAAGTCCAGTTCTGACCTTGGTAAAAAGCTAAGTAATACCAACTTCTAAATCATTTTCATGAAAGAAAAACGCCTGACTACCTTATATTTTCTCCTTTCCCTGAATGCTAGAGTCAGGAGGGGGTTCATGGGCCCTTTGCCCCTGAGCATGGGTGCTCTTGATGCTCACCGTCGATATCTCATAGACAACTGTTTACGCACTTAGGTATTTTAATGACAGTTCATATTTTCCCATATGAAATATTATTACAGTTCAGAAGGACCATTGACACTGATAATTACTATACAAAAAAGAATCTCTCTATTAAATTTAATTAAAACTGTCTTTAGCTTAGAAATGAGCGAATAATGCTGCTGTCAAAATCTCTGTTCACTTACCCAATCATTTTACATAAAGTAACTGACAGATTGCTTTCACACACACACATATCCCTAGTGTACACCTGTCCTTTTTTCCCCCTAAGGGAAGTCTTTCCGCTCCCGGGATTGGAATGACTCCTTACCCTCTCCCTTAAAACCCACATCCTTTCGTCTTTCCCTCTCCTTCCCTCTTTCCTGAAGAAACAACCGTCGGTTGCGAAAGCTAGAAATTCTGTGTGTGTGTTTGTGTGTTTTATTTATTGTGCCTATCTACCGGCGCTTTCCCGCTTGGTAAGTCTTGGAATCTTTGTTTTTAATATATTTTTCCCATGTGGAAGTTTCTTATCGGTGTTGATGGACTCTTATGAAATTTGCTAAATGTAAATACATCGGTGTTGATGGACTCTTATGAAATTTGCTAAATGTAATGTGAACAATGTTACCTCATCGATAATGATAAGAGTCAATTTTGTATTGCAAATGATCGAAGCTTTTGTGTAATAGGTGTAGTACATTCTTTGGATTCATTGTGCTGTATTGGTCTGCAAATTCTGGCTGCCAGTTCATGGGAGCAGTGATTACCGAATAACAGTACGTGCACCTGTACACATGCAGTTAAAGTGCACGCATACATTAATGCATACCTATTCTACTGTCCAGCCGTCCAACACTTCCTCATTATTATGTTTCCGCCAAGTGATTCGATGTCTATACCCACACAGCCCCATGTGTATTGGTGTAAGCATGAGACGGCTATATGCACATGGGTAGACCAAGGGCATCGTGCTCTCGTCACCACCCTCTTCCCGGAGTATGGGTCTCAATGTACATGTAGCCATAATAAGTCCATATTAAGCTTGCTACGTGCTCATAGTTACCACAGCCTTTGTAATAATTTATAGCACAGATTGGTCTTTCCCATAATACCATCTTATGGCAATCTATCGCACATACATGGAATAAGGAAATAAGGACGTAAAATGTATGACGATTCCTGCTGTAATGCTTGGCAAAATCTGGCCACTCGATGTGTCCACATTCAGGCCATGGAAGAATTTTGTAGAACAGCTCTCTGACATAACCTTACTATATGGCTATGACGTAAATTTGCACCTGCAGAATAATATCCTGAAAATTTAATGTTTGATACATAATCAGTTTTCTTCCCCTTGATTTGTGAACATGTTCAGGTACGCCTAGTTCAAGTTCAGATAAATCACAGACAAAAACTGATAAATGTGAGCCTTTTGTTAATTATTGCTTTAAAAATTGTGATACGTGCTGTAAATTGTGCAAGAATATGTTTCTGCATGCAGCACTGCTTTGCACTGGGTAATACAACGTCCCCTCATTATTGTAATGGCTATCAAAGATGATGCAACACAACCTAAATACTGTAAAATAATGAAGTAGATGTCAAACAACCAAAGAAATGAAACAAAACAAACATATAAAACAAAGACCACAAAAAAACAAAATGGGAGTAGCCTCTCACCACCTCTATGTTGGTTATTCCTGGACTCAACAGAGAGAGAGACCTTATTGTTTCAATTAAAATCCTTCAGAAGCTTGTCTTTTATGGTTGCATTTTGGAAATGCAAACAACACTGTCACTATGTATGACAAGGGTCTTACAGTGGAAAGAGCACGCATAGAGTGGTATATACAGTTACTTCCGACTTATGTCTGACTACTGCAACTTCAGGATATAATTTTATCATATGTGGTTGAATTTTCTGTTAAATACATAATTAGATTTAAATAAACTTTTTACTGTTTCAAGAACTGTGAAGTGAGGGGAGGATTCAAAACATATCAAATGTTTAAAGATGTGATGGCACAAGTTGTAAAGTACAGTAGCAACCATGGAAATTATGTTTCAACATTTTTGTTATATCCCCTACCGTTTCGACAACATGAGCTCAGAAAGATGATAACTGTGTTTTCTTCAGGAGGGTTTTCATCACTTCAACGGCCATTTGGGCAAGTACAAAAAAAATGCGTGTCTCATATTTTGACCTAGACTACAACATATTCGAAGTGTATGGGAATCGGTGAGTGGCACTTTGGTAGTGTTACTTGTCAATTATTCAAAATCAGCTAATGCTCTGCAAAGCCATTCCTGCTGACCATTCTTGACAAGTCACGTATTAACATAACATGTATGTTTATTCTTAGACATTTCAAGAACTTTCAACAACACACAATGCAGAGAAAAAAATGTTGTCAATGCTGCATACTTACCACAGAAGAAAATGCTGTGAAATTAATATAATTTAGTGGAGAGTTTTTTAAACTCTCAAGATCTTTTCTGGTATCTTCATCCAGTATAACAAAATTTACATCATCACCAATTTTTATGCTGTCCTCCAAGGCACGGATTTTTTCCTCAATCCTGTACTTCTCTGAAAAATTCTTAATCTCTGCTATATTTACAGCATCCAATACTCGAAGTACTCCAAACAAACTCTCATTCATATGACATGACCTAAAAACAAATAACTTCATTGAAACATTTGGTCCCTTGAATACACAAACTGACTCAAAATTTCTATTCTTCCTATGCGAACACACAGGTTTCATACTTACGTTACGATAGAGCTTAGGGTAATGTTACTAGAATTGGATGGAAATATACTAGCGACATCCACGTGCTTATCAATCAGTGCAAATACTTGGCTGTCCTCAGGATTTTGTAGTGTATCGCAACCTGCTCGCTGGAGTACTACTCCAACCACAAAGTGTGCTAAAGTTACCAGCATTAAAACTGTTGAGAACAGGAACATAACCCACACAGCTCTGAAAATAAAAAGGAAGAATTAAAAACAGGGTTGAATGAGATAACAGTCATCCTTTGTCAGTATGCTCTATCATTGATTTCACAGTTATTGCTGTAGCTCTTCAGTGTCTAGTCTATGCTGCGCAACTCTCTTCATCTCTGCAAACTAGTACACATCCATCCATTTCAATATTATTACTACATTCAAACCTCTGTCTCCCTCTCCAATTTTTACCCATCACATATCACTAACTTATCTTCATCCAAATCCTCTGCTGCATCTGTCAGAATTACTGCATTACCAGTGAACTTTAAAGATTTTATTTCTCCGCCCACAAACTTTAAATCCTTTTTCTAGTTTCTCCTTAGTTCTCTTTAGTACTTTACTGTAAATTCTCAGCTAGTGCCTCCCTTTCATGTTCTCAGTTACATTTTTGTTTCTGTATAAGGTGTATCTAATCATTCACTGTATTTGATTGCTGATAATTTCCGTGTTTTGGAGAGTGAATTCCATTTAGCACTGTCAAAAGATTTTCCTAAATTTACAAATGGTACAAATGTTGACTGTGTTTCCACCTTCAGTGGTCATAACGTCTACAGTCAATTAAAAAACATTTTTTCTGTTAGACATTTTTGTAGGTGGAAATCAAAGTGCACCAAACAAGGCGGACAAGGAAAATGTTGACCCCCCCCCCCCCCCCCCCCGCCCCAATCCCCAACCCACCGACCAACCCAGTTATACATGCATACCACAATATGGGTACCACTTCCCTCCCCTCCTTGGTAGGATGACCAGCTTGGACCCAATTCTTTGACTGCTGTTTTGTTTATGGTGTGAAGTGTTGCATATATGTCTCACCTGTAATAACAAATTGACACATCAATAAAGCTGTGTAAATTAAGTTTTCATGAAAATGTACTATACTTTTTCCTTCAGATATATCCATAGTATCAACCACTTTGCACACCTTTAACTACTGACCACCCAAAGCCATATTATACAATTTCAATTTTTCATCTGTGGTTGCCAATTAAGGACTCAGGATTTGAAACACAAAGAAAAAGTGCAAATGTGGTATCTAGGCCTTCATAATTTGGTTATTTTGACCAACGTACTTGATCAAAGCAAATTTGGGCTGAATACAGAAATGTTTTATTGAAACATTACATGCCTATACACCAAATGAAAAAGTCACTAATTGAAGAGATCTAACAAAGTTCCAGTCTGGTAAGAGCAGACTAGGAATTGGAAGAACATGGCACAGTTATGGAGACTTCATAAATAGTTCTCTTTTTCTTACAAAGAAAATTAATAATTTCAAATTAAAAAAAAGGGTACAACTACACTATCCACATACAAAAGTAAGAAGTACCAAAGTGTTAGCTATAGGTTTTATGAAGGTCCTGGAAAAGTTTGTGTCAATGAAATGTTTTGGAATTCAAATGGGAACTGTGAATAAAATACTAAGATGAAAAACAATCAATTCAAACAAGTTTTTTTTTTCATAAAATCATATCTGTATGAGACCATTATATCTGAAATTACGTCTGGACCTGGGTTTCAGGCTGGATCCCCCATTTTACATTCAATGCTGAGCTGCTATTCCAGAATGGGGAGAGCCTCAGCACTTCTGTTGGTGTGTAAAGCAGAATTTAAAGTAGACTGGGGAGGCAGTGAGAATTTGGTTTGCGGAGGGAGGCATGCCTGGATAATCCGTGCAGTTGTGTGGACTGCTGCGACAAGATGGCTTAGTGGCTAATGCACCTGCCTAGTAAACAGGAAAACCCGGATTTGATCCCCAGCCTTGGTACAAAATTTTCACTTGCAGCTTCAATATATATACATAAAATGTGTATGAGACCAATAGTGCCTCTGAAACTGTGTCACTTAAGGTGTTATTTTATTACAACCTGATTTGTTAGAAGAGAGAAATTCCTAACGTTAATTTCATTATATACAACATCACTTTTGAACTTTTTTCTCTGTTCCACCATTATCTTCTTCATGCTCCACCAGTTCCCTTTCTTCTCTATATTGTCCCTTGTCTGCCCCTTCACCTTCCCTACAACACCTGGAGATCACCTGATCTTTACACATTTATGTTTATAATTTATAATAGTTTTTTCGCTAGAAATACTTAAACACTTTGGTTAAGATCAACATGCTTAATCATTTCTTAGTGAAAAAACTAGTGTCTTGACCACAGCAAATTATCTTAAGCCTTGAAAGTTTTCCAATCTAGCTGTTTTTGGAAACTCATCAAGTGACAAAATACATTTACATGAAAGCAAATTCTGTGAGTGGTTGAATAATGTGTGCTACATAATTTAGTTGTTATTTTGGTTCCTTCCCTTTGTGTTGTTCATTATACCTACATCTAAATCTACATATGTACTCTGCAAGCTACCCAGTGTGTGTGGTAGAGGGTACACTGTAAAACTACTAGCCATTTCCTTTCCTGTTCCATTCACTGACAGAGTGGGGGACGACGACAACAACAACAGTCTATCAGGGTGTATACATGGACAAGGGAAAAAATTCCCGGATTTACCAGTTGAAAATACAGTTTTTCCGTGTGAAATGACAGTATAGTTTTCCTTGGCAGTGTAAAACTTATCAATCCTTTGAATGTTTATAGTTTTATACACCTTTTGGAAAGATCTTTGATGTGCAGCAACATGTACACTGCATATTTTCGTGTTACGAACGTATAAATTCGAATAACACCAAACACTGCATGTTACTTTCCGAAGCATTGAAATCGAGTTTGCAACGCGCTTTTGTAAGCCAGTTATAGCTCATTTAATTTCATCTCGCTCCAGCTGATGACATAGGACACGCGATGTAGTCAGTCAATAGCAAGATCACTCTTAAGTGGTGTGAACACACAAATAAGAAAAGTTAATGGTTTGAATTAATATACATAGTGCTGCTACAAGAAACGAAAAGCTTTCACATATAAGACTGGTCTCTTAAGATTAATAAGCTGCAAGAGAAGCTAAGCTTCCACATATAATATTGATCTTTCTTCCGCATGTTACACTTTAAGATTCACGACACAAATGTACCAGAATTTTTTTTAATAACGACATAAATGTTCGATCTTCTGGGCACGAAATTCTTCTAGATGGTCGTCCTCAAAGATTTGATTTTTAAATGAGAGTCAAAAGCTCTGTGATTTAAGAAATTCATCTAACATTTTCGCACATAGTTCATCTTGTGTAAAAGGAAATTTACTTTGAAAGTAACGCTTTTCAAACCACTCTTCGCAATATTTTCCGTGACCTGTTAGAAATTGGTTCGTTTCAGCATTACCAGAGAGCGCCAGATAACAGCCGTCACTGCACTTGCGCAGCTACGATGATGCAGGAAGCCCGCATGTTCATACGTGTAAAAAATTAAAAGATCTTGCATTATGTAATAAAAGAAAAAAGACATTGGACAATACTTCAAGAGCATCGGAATCTTGTGAACCATTCTGAAATGCATAATTCGGCTTAAAGTGCACATTCATATGTCCAGATTCAGATGAAAATTTTCTTGAATTATCACATGTTTGGTTCTTTATTATGGTCTAATGCCATACGAGGTAGAAGATGGAACACATGCACTTGAAATGCAGAGTACAGTTGAAACTAGCCAACAGGGTGAAAGAAACACTTTGTTTCAAATAAATTGACTGCTTCAGTGGAAAAGATTAATAAAAGCCAAATCTCTTTAGCAAACCGACTAAAATAACTTCATTGTTATGCAAGGCGATTAAGGCTTGACTGTCAGAAAGGTTGAAATAAAACCTGAAATTAATAACATATTTTAGCCTTCTGTAATTATGAGGAGGTGGAGTGTTGGAAGGAAGAGACCAAACAGTGAAGCCATCGATCTCGTCAGATTAGGGAAGGACGAGGAAGGAAGTCGGCCATACCCTTTCAAAGGAACCATCCTGGCATTTGCCTGAAGAGATTTAGAGTGTAATTATGCGAATGTGTTTTAATTCATTTGATAGCTTCCGGCCACAGAAATCCGTTTTCTTTTCATTTAACGTGAGAGCAATAAATGAAGAGGAAACAGCAAAAACAGAATTCTGTGCATCAGCCCCACATCTGAGATATTTCCGAACTGGAGCAATACTAGATGGAGGCGACCAGCCACATATCTGCAGCCAGAAGTGGGAGAAGATACTACTCATATGCAACTCAACTGCACATGCAAAAGAGCCCGCCCGGATCTGCTCAAAAGAATCTAATGTAAAGAGCTGCTACGTCACGCTCATTGGAGGCAATGTGTTGTTAGGAAACATTGCATAGTCTTCCTAAAGCTTTTGACACACTTTGCTGTTGGCAGATGCTTGTATGAGCAATGTGTTTTTTTGTTGTATATGGCACATTTTCTTTGCCACTTAAGTTTTATTTTCTTTATTTTTCTCTCACTCATGTTTTGTTGTTGCAGTGTTATTCTGCAGATGCGAGATACTGTAATATCCTTTGTTGGAGTATTGGTTCTTACCATTCAAAATCACAAAAATTTAACTGAAAATTAAAACAATGAAAAATTTCTGGAATTCTAAAAAATTCCCGGGTTTTCTCCAAGATGAAAAAATGCCCAGGTTTTTCCCAGATCTCCCGGTTGTCCCAGGTCGTATACACCCTGGAAATATATGTTGGCAACAGTAGGATCATTCTGTAGCCAGCTTAAAATGACGGTACATTAAATTTTCTCAATAATGTTCTTCCAAAAGAATGTTGTCTTCCCTCTAGGGATTCTCATTTGAGTTCCAGAACCATCACTATGACACTTGTGTGTTGTTTTAACATGCCTCTGAATTGCTTCAATGTCTTCCTTTAATTCAGATCCCAAACTCTCAAGCAGTACTCAAGAATAGGTCACACCCCAGCATTCTATATCTGGTCTCCTTTACAGATGACCCACACTTTCTTAAAATTCTCTCAATAAACTTTATAACTTGTCTTCCTTACCACAATCCTCAACTGCCTGTTCCGTTTCATTCTGCTTTGCAATGTTACACCCAGATATTTAAATGTGTGACTATATCAAGAAGAACGCTACTAATGCTGTACACAAATATTGCAGGTTTGTTTTTCCTACTGATTAGCATTAACTTACATTTTTACTATGTTTAGAGCTAGTTGCCATTCATCACATCAACTAAACATTTTGTCTAAATCATTTTGTACCATAGTACAGTCACCCACCTTTGACACCTCCACGTACACCACAGCATCATCAGCAAAAAACTGCCTACTGCTAGTCACACTTCCAGTCAGGTCATGTATGTAATACAGAAAATAATAGGAGTCCAGTCACACTTCACTGGGGCACTCCAGGTGATACCCTTGTCTCCGATGAACACTTGTTGCTGAGGTATTCCCCAAGGAAGTATTGTTCCTGATCTATATTAACGACACAGGAGGCAATCTGAGTAGCCCTCTAAGATTGTTTGCAGATGATGCTATCATTTACTGTCTAGTAAAGTCATCAGATGACCAAAACAAATTGCAAAATGGTTTAGATAAGATATATGTATGGTGCGAAAAGTGGCAATTGACCCTGAATAAAGAAAAGTGTATGAAGTTATTCACATGAGTATTAAAAGAAATCTGCTAAATTTTGATTATGTGATAAGTCACACAAATCTGAAGGCTGTAAATTCAACTAAATACTTAGGGATTACAATTACAAACAACCTAAACTGGAATGATCACATAGATAATGTTGTGGGTAGAGCAAACCAAAGACTGTGATTCACTGGCAGAACACTTAGAAGGCCCAACAGTCTACTAAAGAGACTGTTTACACCATGCTTGTCTGCCCTGTTCTGGAGTATTGCTGTGTGGTGTGGGATCTGCATCAGGTGGGACTGATGGATGACATAAAAAAGTTCAAAGAAGGGCAGTTCATTTTCTGTTGTTATTGTGAAATAGGGGAGATAGTGCCACAGTCATGATGTGTGAACTGGAGTGGCAATCATGAGAAAAAAAGGTGTTTCAGGTTGCAGAGGGATCTTTTTATGAAATTTCAATCACCAGTTTTCTCCTCCGATTGCAAAAACATTCTTTTGGTACAACCTACATAGGGAGAAATGATCGTCACAATAAAATAAGAGAAATAAGGCTTGCACAGAAAAATTTAAGTGTGTGTTTTTCCCACATGCTATTCGAGAGTGGAACGGAAGAGGGACAGCTTGAAGGTGGTTCATCAAACCCTGCCAGGCACTTTATTTTGAATAGCAGAGTAATCACATAGATGTAGATGTAGAGGACAACATACTGTGTTCTATTACTTAAGAAGTCTTCAAGCCACTCACATATCTGGGAAACTATTCCATACGCTTCTACCTTCGTTAAAAGTCTGCGGTGGGGTACCGTGACAAATGCTTTTCAGAAATCATGCAATATGGAATCTGCCTGTTGCCCTTCATCCACACTTCACAGAGTATCATGTGAGAAAGGGCAAGCTGAGTTCCACACAAGCAATTCTTTCTAAAAGCACGGTGATTCATGGTCGGTCTCTAGGAAATTTATTATATTCCATCTCAGAATATGTTCTAGAATTCTGTAGAAAACTGATGTTGAGAATACTGGTCTACAAGTTTTCAGCTCTGTTCTTTTATCCTTCTTATATAGAGGAGTCAGCTGCACTTTCTCCACTCACTTGGGACTGTTTTCCAACTTTCCAGAGTCACAATTAAATTAAGCTTTATTTTCTTTTTCTAGCTCCAAAAGAATAGTTATTACAAAAACAGTTGTAAAATAATTAAAATGTAAGCTGTTGCTTTAAAATGCATATATTAACTAATTTGGAATATGACACAAAGAAATTATATCTGCATGCAGTATCTTACTCGCAAGGGAAGTCCCTATCCGCTATAATATAGCACTTCTATAAAAGGCACACCAGTATAATACAGCAAAAATTAAAACGCAGGGTATTTGTGATCGTATATGTTATGCTATGAAATTTACAATGTATTAGTGTCCATGTAACAAGACAAATAAAAGAAATTTTTAATGATTGTGTTACTTACAGTTTTAAGAAACTTGCACCAGTGCCTTTGTTACAACAATCTTCATTGAACATGGCGTCAGGTCGTTTGCCACAAAAACCATAAAAAAGTCCCAGTGTCATACACAGCAATACCACAAGTACCACTGAACTCACAGATATGTCAATGTAGTATCTAGAAAACATCATGAGGTGCCACATTTAATTATAATTTTTAAACTTCGGTTACAGATAAAACACACTTTTAACTTAATAAGAAAGAGCTGACTAAGCAATTGCGTCCATTAACACAGTAATCAGTACAAGAAAACAAGTCATAACAGTTACAAATTAGAAGGGGTTATATTATTTAATAAAAATTTTCAACGTCCCCTTTCTGAAGAACTCGCAGTTAGTACACTCCCCATGTTGATAAATTACAGTCTTCACATGACATTTCCTTTATCCTCCTCAAGAACCAATTTTCAATTTAATGCTTTTTGGGAGTTGTTTCCTTTACTTTGAGTAGTTATTAATCCAGTTCAATTCATTACATTCAAAGCATGCAGTATTTGAACTCACTTTGGTCTGTTTTCTTAGGTATTAATAACAAAGAAGTTAGAAATGGTAACTTAGAAGAACAAAATACCTGTATCGGCTGTAATCATCAATTCCCTTTTGCAAATTATTGGTAATAGGTTTTCTTACACTATCATTAATCTCATCATTAAGTTTCTCAACCATTTTTGAAATTTTGTCAGCTTTATCCTGAATAGCAACACCTGCAAAGAAAAGAAAAATGACTTTGGTTTAGGAGTGCTCTCTCTCTCTCTCTCTCTCTCTCTCTCTCTCTCTCTCTCTCTCTCTCTCTCTCTCTCTCTCTGTGTGTGTGTGTGTGTGTGTGTGTGTGTGTGTTATATTGGGGGCTGGAGGGGGGTGAGGTTCCACGATATACATGCAGGTGTATAGGGAACAGCTTGGAAGAACATTCCTGTATTATAGCAGACTGCCTTTCATATTTAATATGATACACATTTACAAGTTAGACATCTGACATCTGTATTAGGTGCTAGAGTTAAGAGGCACTACATGTTACACTACAGTACCCAATGAAGGATGGAAATACTTACACTGATGTAACAAAATTCGTGGGATGCCCACATATAGATGGCGGTAGTATTGCGTTGCGTATACTACGTATAAAAGGGCAGTGCATTGGTGGAGCTGTCATTTTTACTCAGGTGATTTAAGCGAAAGGTTTCGGACATGATTATGGCCATACAATGGGAATTAACAGACTCTGAATGCGGAATCATAGTTGGAGCTAGAAGCTTGGGACATCCCATTTCGGAAATCATTACTAAATTCTTTATTATGAGACCCACAATGTCAACAATACCAAATTTCAGACATTACCTATCACCACAAACAACGCAGCAGCTGATGGTCCTCACTTAATGACAAGGAGATGCAGCATTTTGCATAGAGTTGTCAGTGTTAACAGACAAACAACACTGTGTGGAATGACAGCAGAAATCAATGTGGGGACATACAAAGAATGTATCTGTTCAAGCAGTGTGGCAAAATTTGGATTGAATGGTCTATGCCAGCAGACAACCAAAGCAAGTGCCTTTGTTAACAGCAGGCATCACCTGCAGCACCTCTCCTTGGCATGTGACCATATCGGTTGGACCCTACGTAAATGGAAAACAGTGGATTGGTCATATGAGTCCCGATTTCAGTTGGTAAGACATGATGGTGGGGTTCGAGTGTGGTGCAGATCCCATGAAACCATAAGACCCTGGTTGTCAGCAAGGCATTGTGCTTGCTGGTGGTGGCTCCATAATACTGTGGGCTGTGTTTACATGGAATGGACTGGGTTCTCTGGCCCAACTGAACTGATCATTGACTGGAAATGGTTATGTTCAGTTACTTGGAGACCATTTTCAGCCATTCATGGACTTCATGTTCACAAACAATGATAGAATTTTTGTGGATGACAATGTGCCATGTCATGAGCCACAATTGTTCATGATGGTTTGATGAGCATTCTGGACAATTTGAGTGAATGATCTGGCCACCAATCAAGCATTACGGGACATAACTGAGAGGTCAGTTCATGCAGAAAATCCTGCATTGGAAACACTTAATGGAATTATGTATGGCAATAGAGACAGAATACCTCAATATCACTGCAGAGGACTTCTAACAAATTGTTGAATCCATTCCAAGTCAAGCTGCTGACTACGAAGCACAAAAGGAGGTCTGACACGTTATTAGGAGGTATCCCATGACTTTTGTCATCTTAGTGTTAAGTATAGAGAGGTAGGATATTCAAAATCAACTTTCACCATCCTTTGCAGTGTAAAGTATTAGGATGTTCCAAATTAACTTTCACAATCCTTCGAAATTTCAATTAAACAGAAATATTTTCAAAAACAAAGTATGACGTCTACTAGTTGGGAAGAGAATCCAGGTGTCTTATCAGAATAATAATGACACTGGTACACCTGACGAATTATATAGTATCAAAATTATTCCTATGCAGTTACACAATGGCCATAAAGTCAAGTTAGGAATATTGTTTTTCCTTCTGCGTGGACATCACAGCCTCAATAAATATTAGCAAGGACATCTTTCCACATTGCTGAATAAATTACAGCCTGACAGAATGATGTCTTGCCTGAACTCTATGAACAGAATCAAGCATACAAGTTGCACAAAATAAGGTGATAATATTGTTTCGGTGCACAAGTTAATAGCATTTTCCCTTGAAGTTTCAGGGTGTATACGTGGACAAGGAAAAAAAACTCCCAGATTTTTCCCAGTTAAAAATACACTTTCTCCCGGTTGAAAATACACTTTTTCGGTGTTAAGTGACAGTATACTCTTCCTTGGCACTGTGAAACTCATCAGTCCTATGGTTTTATATGCGGGACTAGAATTTCCCGGTACTTTAGAAAACGAAAATGAAGAGGGGGGGGGGGGGGGGGGTTGAAAGACCTTTGATGTGCAGCAACATGTACGCTACATATTTTTGTATTACGAAGGTATAAATTTGAATTCTACTGAACACCGCATGTTACTTTCCAAAACATTGAAATCGAGATTGTGATGCGCTTTTGTAAGACAGTCATAGCTCCTGTCATGTGATCTCGCCAGCTGATGACAGCATAGGATATGTGATGTAGTCAGCCAATAGCAGGATCACTCGTAAGTAGCGCGAACACACAACTAAGAGAAGTTAATGGTTTAAATTAGTATACATAGCATTCACATATAATATTGGTCTCTAAGATTAATAAGCTGGAAGAGAAGCTAAGCTTCCACATATAATGTTGATCTTTTTTGCGCGTGTTACACTTTAAGCTACATCACACAAATGTGCCACTAAAACAATGTAAATGTCTGAACTTTTGGGCTCAAAATTCTTCTAAATGGTTGTCCTCAAAGAGTTGATTTTTAAATGAGAGTAAAACGCTTTGTGATTTAAGAAACTCATCGTACATTCTCGCACAAAGTTCAGCTTGCGTAAAATGAAATCTGCTTTGAATGTAACGCTTTTCAAACCGCCATTCACAATATTTTCGCGAGACCTGTTAGAAATAGGTTCATTTCAGCAGTTGAAAGAGAACGCCAAATAACAGGCGTCACCGAGTTTGCGCAACTACGATGACATAGGAAGCCCATATGTTCATACGTGTAAAACATTAAATGATGTTACGTATGGCATAAAAGAAACAAGACATCAGATGATACTTAAAGAGCGTTGGAATTTCGTGAACCATACTAAAACGCATAATTCAGCTTAAAATGCACATTTGTATGTAAATTTTCTTGGAGTAGCAGTACTCTATTATCTCATGTTTGGTTCTTTATTATGGCACAATGCCATACATGCACTTGAAATGCAGCGAACAGTTGAAACTAGCCAATAGTGTGAAATTAAACACTTCATTTCAAATAAATTGACTGTCTCAGCAGAAAAGATTAACTTTAAGCCAAATCTCTTAACCAAACTTCATTGTTCTGTCAGAAAGGTGGAAATAAAATCTGAAACTAATAACATATTTTAGGCTTCTGAAATAATGCAAACATTTTTTAATTCATTTGATAGCTCCCAGCTATGAAATTCCGTTTTGTTATCATTTAACGTGAGAGCAATAAACGAAGAGGAAACAACAAAATCACTAAACATAAACACAGATCATGTGGGCGCTCCCCACCTCAACTCAGACTGCTCGTGCATCAGCTCCAGATTTACTATATTTCCGAACTGAGGCAATATTAAGTAGTGGCGCCAAGCCACACTTCTGTAACCAGGTACTACTCATACTCGACTCAACTGCACATGCTGAAGAGCCCGGCCGCAACAGCTCAAACGAATCTAATTTAAACAGTTGTCACGTCATGCTCATTGGAGGCAGTTTTTTGTTATAAAACATTGCATAGCCTTTCTAAAGCCTTTGACACACTGTCCTGTTGGCAGACACTTGTATAAGCACTGTTTTATTGTTGTATACGGTGCATTTCCTTTGCAACTTAAGTTTTATTATTTTCGTTTTCTTTTTTCTCTCTTGTTCATGTTTTGTTGCAGCAGTATTATTCTGCAATAGCAGGATTCAGTAATATCCTTTGTTAGAGTATTGGTTCTTACTAGTCAAAATCACAAAAATTTAACTGAAAACTAAAACAATGAAAAAATTCACGAAATTCTAAACAATTCCCGGGTTTTTCCCAGTTTTCTCCCGGATGAAAAAATTCCCGGTTTTTTCCCGGATCTCCTGGTCTCCGGGTCGTATACACCATGAGTTTAATAAACACAGTCGATACACATAACAGATACTTTAGTGATGAGTAATACGAGGGCTATTCAGAAAATAGGGAACGTTTCCGTCTGACACCGCTAAGCACACCGATCACGTATATTTTGGTACGTGCGTGCTCAGCAACTAAGTCAGTATCCATAGGTGACATCGGGAACGTCTCTGCGCACCTGGTTTTTTCAATATTCGAATTTGAAATGTGCGCTGCAATCAAAAATGCCGCAACTTGTGAGGTGCGGTCTGTGATACGGTTTTTGTTGGTAAAGAACCTAAAATGTAAAGAAATTTATCATGAACTGTGTGAAGTGTACAGAAACAATGTAATGAGTGAATGTTCCATCCGGACATGGTGCACTCAGTTTAAAAATTGCTGAACCAACGTTCATGATGAAGAGAAGAGTGGACACCCAAGCATTGTGACTGATGATCTTGTCACTTAAGTTGATGAAATGATTTGAGAAAACTGTTGCTTTGTTTTCCACAAGTTTCATGGACTTTTTTGTTGAAATTGTCACTCAAAAGCAAGGCTACCACAAATTTTGGGCACGATGGTTGCCCTAAATGCTTAGAGAGCACCATAAAGAACAGCGAATTGGGGCAACATTGACATTCTGGAGACCTACCACAAACATGGTGGTTCATCCCTGGATCGAGCCATAACCGGTGATGAGAGTTGGGTGAAACATGTCAATTGCGAGAAAAAATTACAGTCCATGGAGTGGGGGCACACAAGGTTACCAAGAAAACCTTGTCAGCAAGGAAGTTGATGGCGACAGTGTTTTGGGATAGGCAAGGTGTGCTTATTGATTTTCTTGAGCGTGGAGCAACCATAAATTCTGCCTGGTACTGTCAATCTTTGCACAGCCTTAGAAGAACAGTTCAAAACAAATGCCAAGGAAAGCTGACATCCAAAATTTTATTTTTGCACGACAATGCCCGACCTCACATGGCAAACCACACCAAAAAAGCCCTTAATTCATTAAAATAGGAAATTTTCCCTCATCAGCCCTATAGCCTCAATCGTGCACCACGTGACTTCTGCTTGTTTCCCAACATGAAGTATTGTCTTGCAATGCAGCGCTTTGATGATGACGCAGAACTCTAGGCAGCCGTGACTCACTGGCTGAAGTCTCAGGCGGCACAATTTTACGACGAAGGTCTTTCAAAGCCTGTCCACCCTTATGATAAGCGCCTCAATGTGTTGGTGAGTAGTGGAAAAGTAGTATGTCAGTCGTTCTTTCAGATGTGTATAATAAAAAGTATTTCTTGTACTTAGCTTTTCTTTAATGCCAAAACTTTTCCTACTTTCTGAATAGCCCTCGTATATTCTCCTTCACTATTTAGCACAATCTACCTATGCTGGAGTAGCATCTCAATTTCACAACTGTAGAAACCATGTGGTTTTGAAGCAAAAAACTCGTTAAACCATGCTTGGAGTACATTTTCACCCGGAAAGGAAGTTCCTTAAAGGCTGTTCGATAGAGAGCGGAAAACATGAAAATCTGGGGGCACAAGAGCAAGTGAATGTGGGTGTGGAATGACTTCCCACCCAAATTGCTGTACAGTGTTCTTCGTCAGTCTTGAAGGAAGCAGGTGGATATTATCACAGAGCAGCATCACTTCACTTCATACAGTCTTTCAATTCGTTGTTCTTGGATTGGGTCTGTAAGATGTCTCAGTTGTTGACAACAAATATCAGAAGTGGTTACACTTTGTGGAAGCAGTTCATAGTACACCACATCATCCCTGTTCCACCAGATGCATAACATTATCTTTTGAGTATGCACACAGGTCTTTCTATGAGGAGTTGCTGCTTTGTCTGGGCCCAACCATTTGTTTCTTTTCCCTATGTTGGCATAGAGATACCATATCTCATCACTAGTAACAATACAGAATAATAACCCTCTAACTGCTCTGGACATGTTAATGTGCACCTTTGTATCTGTTCCTGTGTGCTCTGAATGTATTTATGTGCACCACCAGTCCTTCTACCTGGTACTCTGAACATGTTTACGTGTGCTGCATTAGTGGCACCTGTGTGTTCCTGATGTGCTGAGACACGCTGCCACTTCTTCCCCTGTGGCCTCTGGCCGCATTAACACACCCAGCCGTATATTCATGCTGAGCGCCTAGTAGCTGTTCAGCGTTCCGCTGGCATGGTTGAAGTCTCGCGAGCATTTGCTGCTGTGTTCTTGTGTCGCAGTTTTCATATGTGCATTTCCTGACCGTTCATGCCGTTAACATTTTGAGAAGAAAATGACACGCCTTCATGATTGTACAGACGAAGAAATCTTCGAAATTCTCACTAGAAGCAACAGTGAGAATGAAATTTTCGACAGCGAAGGTAGTGATTATTGTTTGATTGAATCTCTAAGTAAAAGTCCTGTGCCATGTAATTCAGCTGGCACAATGCATCTGTCAACACGGGAGGGATATATCATTCAGAATCTGATGAGTCTGAGAGTGATAGTGAAGTGCCATTGAGAAGAGCTCGCTTTAGCGACACGTTTGACCGGAAGAAAAGTGATTTTTGTCCATTTATGCATGCGTTCGATGCTTCTGCTTCTGGACACAACAGTGGTTTAGGGCCAGATTCTAGTGTATTATCATAATTCCTAGTATTTTTAATGGAAGAACTGATTAAATTTGTAGCAGATGAAACCAACAGTTTTTTTTTTAAAGAAAATACACCAGAATCAGAGCATTCTCGTTTATCCAAATGGAAAGAAATGGGCTTCGAGGGACTGCATTCCTTCGTTGAGGTTTGTATGCTAATGGCTCATATGAAAAAGCTGAAAATCAGTGACTATTGGTCCACAGACATACTCTTGAACACTCCTGTTTTTGGCAAAATTATGCACAGGGGCTGTCTTCTGTTAATTTTAAGAATGCTTCACTTCAGTGACAACTCTGTCAGCAATGAAGGAGACAAACTATTTAAAATTAGGTATATTGTTAATAAAATTCGCACAACATTTGGCAGTATATTTCATCCATATCAAACGCTCTGCATTGACGAAAGCCTCTTGTTGTTCAAAGGGTGATTACTGTTCAAACAGTATATTCCCTTGAAAAGAAGTAGGTTTGGAAGAAAAACATTTGTGCTATGTGACTGCCAGACAGGCTATATCCTGGATTTCACTGTTTACACAGCCACAAATACTGCAATTGATTTCCACAATCTGGGGAAAAGTGGCAACATAGTAGTAACATTGATGAAACCATTTTTAGGACAGGGACATACACACTATTTCGATAATTGGTATTCAAGCCCAGACCTGTTCCTTTGGCTTCATAACCATGGAACAAACGGATGTGGTACTGTTCACAAAAACAGACATAACATGCCAAAATTAGAAAACAAACTAAAACGAGGAGAAATACAGTTTATGTCCACTGACACAATCTTTGCCATGAAATGGTGTGACAAAAGAGAAGTGTAGATGCTGACCACCTGTAAAACTGCAGAAATAGTTGAGATGGAAAAGACAAACAGAAAGAGAGGTGAAAGATTAAGGACACCACAATGTGTTGCAGATTACAACAAGAGTATGGGTGCTGTTCATCGCTGTGACATGCTGTTGAGTTCAGTGCAATCAGTAAGAAAGACTGTCAAGTGGTACAAAAAGTTCTTTTTCCACATACTGGATCTGTGCATTTTAAATGTCCATGCTCTCCACAGAGTAGTAACAGGACGAATAATGCAACTACTGGAATTTCATTTGTGTCTGGTAAGAGAGCTTGTTGAAACTTACACAAAAGAATGGAGGAAAGCTGACAGAGGAAAGCAGTCTGAAGACGAGAATCCTCCAAGATTTACTGTGAGGAATTTTCAAAAAGACTTCGAGATGTAAAACTCGAAGAAATGTATGCCAATGCATCGGTGCGCAGTGTGCTGGAAGCAGAAAGTGCACCGAGAAACGAGATACAAATTTAGAGCACGCAACATACCACTATGTGTAGTGCCATGTTTTGAGGCGAATCATACTAAACAAAACGACAAGGGTGAGTCAAATGAAAACCTTAAATTTGTAATAACAAATCGAAACTTTGCGCCATTATCCTGTAAGTTGGTAAGTGTGCAACAAACAGTGTGTAGAATGGCCTGCAGGTGGCAGCATACTGCAGATGCACACATACCGTCGCAGTATCAGTATAAAGATGGCTGCCCCACTTGCAACCTGCGCCAGGGAAGAACAGAATTCTGTTATTTGGTTTTTGCATAGTTAAGGTCTGAATCCTACTGAAATTCATTGATGAGTGAAGATTCAGTACTGTGATGCATGTTTGTCACAGCAGCAAGTCTACAAATGGAGTAGGAAGGTCACAAATGGTTCGACTTCAATGGAAGATGCTCCTCATCCAGGTCAGGCACAACGAGTTGCGACTCCACAGAACACTGCAGCATGTTTACAGATTAGTCATGGGTCAGCACACCACATTGTGGATGATGTGCTCCAGTTTCACAGTGTCTGCAAGATGGGTGCCACGGCAGCCGACTCCTGAAATGAGAGAATGACGTGTTGATGTTTGTGAAGACCTCCTTCGGCACTTTGAACGACAAGATGATGGCTCCCTTGCAAGAATCATTACATGCGGACAAAACCTGGGTTCACTTCCACCAACCGGAAATGATGAGAGCGAGCAAGGAATGGCACCATTCCTCTCCATCAAAACCAAAGAAGTTTTGAACAGAACCATCAGCAGGAAGGCTATGCTGACTCTCTTTTGGGATGAAAAAGGCATCATTTTGGAGCATTACATGCCTAGAGGGACTACTGTCATATACAGATCTCCTAAAAAAATCATCTGCGGCCTGCAATCAAATCAAAGTGATGTAGATTGCTGTCAGCAGATGTCCTGCAACCTCCCACACTGCCTGTACAACAGTTGCAGTAATCACAGACCTGCATTTTGAGTGTCTTCCTCATCCACCATACTTGCCAGGCCTTACCCCAAGTGATTCCCATATATTTGGACCACTCAAAGACACAACAGGAGGAAAGAAGTTCCGTTCTGATGTTTTGATGAAGAGGTACGCCACACGTCGCACGATTGGTTGCGCGGACTAACAAAAGATTTTTTTTCTAAAGGAATTTGCACAATTTGTAAGCACTGGAGGACCTGCATTGAGTGTGGGGGAGATTATGTTGAAAAGTATTTCAGCTTTGTACCACTTCCGCACGATAAATAATTTTTTAAAATAATATTTAAGGTTTTCATTTGACTCAACCTTGTATTAACCGTCTATAATCACTCAGAAGAGAAGAAGCAACATTGATAACTTTCTAAAAGTAAAAAACAACAAAAAGGAAATAAAAAATATATAAATTGTATCCAAAATAAAATAAAAACATATATATTTTTAACTTCGTCAGTGGCGGTCCAAAGCCTGGATCAAAAAGAAGGATGGAAAATATATTCGGAAGGTGTAAAAGTTGCTCCAACATTTATGATTTCTGACTTTGAAGCCATTTTACGGAAGTATTACCGCACTCTCAAAAACACAAACTGCATTTCTCAGATGCCATTGAATCTATTACATATGTTAAGCATAAAATTAAAACAAACATAGTGCTACATTGCTGATTTAAACAAAAATCACATTCGTTTGCATGGCGATCATCCACAGCAGCTCTAACAATTAATTATTGTTAGCTTTGCCAGTGAACACAGAAGATACTTTGCAAATAAATGCAAAACGCATTTGATGTGAAATTATTTTTCATTAATTGCAATAAGCTTAAGACAACAAAGCTAACAAGTAATTACTTCTACATATCGTTTATTATAGTGATTCTTAGCAACATAAGCAGTTTCAATGCACACCATGTGTGTCCAGTAATTCATCTGAAGAATCACAGTCCCAGAAAAAGTATCGAGATACATCATGTGACAGTGATCACACTTGGAAGGCGAGACAGCCGTGGACCCCTTGGCTTGAGAAAGATTCAGCACAGGGCGTGTTCGGCCAAGCAACGAGCTCAGCTGCAAGCAACGTTCCGTGGGGAAAGCCATTGGTGCAGGTACCAGGATTAGGCGACCTCAACGACATGCTTGACTCTGCTAGATGGATGCACGGCAGCGGCAGCCAAAGGGATAATGGTCGGTGTTGTTCATGAGCCAACTGAAGAGCAAGCACAGATGCACATACAGCCACATGTTGATTTTTGTGGGTTTGGCTTATCGTATGTGGTACCCATACACCCGATTTCCAAACCTTTCCCTTTACGTGCAAAGGATGTCTGATGCCGCAATGATCAAACTTCATCAAATCTGACAGTTCTTGACTACACTGATCTCGATCATTGTGGATTAATGCATTTAAACGATCTTCATCAAATCTCGAATGTCTTTCTGAATGTCTACAGTCACTGATGTCAAAACGATCCTCCTTAAAATGAGAAAACTACTCTCCTGTCATGCTCTGTCCACAGCTTAGGGAAAAACCATTCAGTATCATGACAGAAAGACTAACAGGTAATAAGATTCTATTATGACCATCCTCAACAGTCAAGTAGACAAGCCAGTCAACGAGATACCAACTAAAGCTGTCACTGGCATGTGTGTGCACTGCCCCATTCTACCAATAGATGATGTTTTGTAACAGGAAAAACTTATATAAAAGCAGAGATAGTATAATTTCCAAACATGTGACAATTATTTCATTTTTTTTTTAAATTCTGCTGGAAGTTTGTCAGTCTCAACATGAGGTCAAAAATGGCCTTTTCATGTCTTAAAGAGAAATTAAATGAATTTGAATTTACTTTTAAACAATGAGTAGTACTTCCTACGTGACATCTGATTTTTGAAATTCAGCCATAGTCAAAGACCTGTTATTTCATCTATTGAAGGAAACATTGGCATTTAATGACCTGTCAGCAATGACATCATTTGAGAGAAGACAGCACAACTCAAGATTAAAAAAGGATGAGGAAGGAAATAGGTTGTGCACTCTCAAAGGAACCATACCGACAGTTAAATTAAGTGATTTAGGGACATCACAGAAAACCTGAATCTGGATGGTCGGATGGGGACTCAATCTCTGTCCTCTAGAACACAAATCCAGTATGCTAATCACTGCACGAACATGCTTGGTGTTTCATCTAACTGTAGGAATCATCACCAGAGTTAAGAAGTAACTGGTTAGATCATGCATCATTTATTGCTTCCATAAGCAAAACTTTAGTCGTATCAACCATCTTTATAAGTACAGTATCAAAGTATTTGCTTTTCAAAGCAGTAAACGACAGTGAATGTAGCAACTAGTCTCTCATGTCATCTTTGTTTGTTAAATCTGTTGTCCCATGGAAACTAAACTGACGTTTGTGAAGCTACTCGGTACAGTTGCAGTAAATTTCTGTATCAAAACAACTTTGACAGAGCATCTTTCTTGATGGTGAATACAAAACCCACCTAGTTTTGGTACACAAATGGTGTTTCTCATACGGTATCAGTCAAAAAGGAGCACAGGAAGTTCCCTGAATTTCACCAATGCAAGCATGTGATTCACAACGTAATAGATTGCTACTAACCATCAAGGTGGATCAAAAAGTAAAGTGAAGTTTCGTTTTTCTTAAAGAATCTTTATTTACTCTTCAACATCAACTTTGTCCCCTACAAAATACTTCCCCCTCAGATGTAATACACTTGTGCCAGTGTATTTTCCAATCTTGGCAGTACTTGTGGAACATACTTTTCATTATGGTGTTCAGCTCCTTCAGCAATTCTGTTTTTACCTCATCAATGGTGGCAAAACAACATCTTTTCATGGTTCTTATCAGCCTCAGTAATAGAGGGAAGTCACAGGGGGCCATGCCTGACAAATACAGTGGCTGAGGCAACATAACAGTTTTATCTTTTGCCAAAAACTCATGAACGAGCATTGAGGTGTGAGTGGGAGCTTTACCGTGACATAATTTCCACGAGGGGTTTTGTCGAAATTCTGGTTGTTTTCTTCAGACTGCCATGCAAACAGTACGTAACTTCCAGGTAGTATTCCTTACTGGGTGTATGACCACAAGGCACAAACTCGTGATGTGATATAATGTTGTAATCTAAGAAAACAGTGAGAAGAACCTTCACATGTGATCAAACCTGTCAAATTTTTTTGGTCTTTGCTCTTCACTTATTTTCTACTGGGACAACTGGGCCTTGGTTTTGATGACATACCTCGACAACCATGTTTAGTCAGCTGTTATAGCCTTCTTTACAAGTTCTGGGTCATTGTCAACTTCATTCAGCAATACCGAGCAATGTTTATGTCATGTCTCCTCTGTCAAAATTCAATGATTTTGGATCAAACTTTGCTACTACACATTGCATGCCCAAAACATCTAAAAAATTGCTTGACATGAGCCAAAGGACATGCCAACATATTCAGCAAACTCTCTTATGGTGATTTGACATTTTTTCTTTGCTTCTTCCACACTGTCATCAATAATTGATGTGCTAGGCTGTCCAGAATGGTTGACATTTTCAATGTCTTCTTTCCTCTCTTCGAAATGTTTATACTACTTGGAAACTCTTGTCTTACTCATAGTAGGTTCACCAAAATCCACAGACAACATTTCGAATATGGTGCTGCGTTTTATTCCATTTTTCAAGTAAAATTTAATGCAAATTCTTTCATCCATCTTTTTTTAAAGTAAAAGTTCACCAACCACTTGAAAACATGTATAATTTGACTGTCAACAACACATTAAATATTCAAAACAGTTGAAAATGTAAATACACATCAGATCAACAATGCTTCTCTCTCTCTCTTTCTTTTTGTGTGTGTGTGTGTGTGTGTGTGTGTGTGTGTGTGTGTGTGTGTGTGTGTGTCAGATTATAAGGCCCACAAAATTAAAAAACGCCTGTCATTTTCGATCTCACCTCATGCAGAAAAGATGTAGAGTTGCAGAAAACACACACACACACACACACACACACACACACACACACACACACACACACACACACACAAATACACAAAACACTGTCTCTGATCACATAGGCCAGACTGCAAGTAACTGCACCTGATAGTAGGGGAAATCCGTGGGTGGTGAGGATAAGGAGGAGGCTAGGGCAGGAAGGGATAGGGACAGCAGGGTATGGGTATGGGAGAGTGTAGTGCTGCTTGTGGGATGTGGTGGGGACGGGGGAAGGCTGCTAGGTGCACCCTATGTTTTCTATTATTTGATTCACAACATGCAAATAGAGAGGAAGGTAGAATTGTTTTGTAGATATATCAGTGTTCAGAAGAAGTGAAAGATCTTTAGGACACTAAGTTTACAAAAAGACCACTTACACAGGTGTGATATCTGTAAATAATACCAATCAGCACTTGAATCAGAAAAAGAGGAGGAATAAATCATTGGTGCATTGTCCTAATGGAATCTGTTGAGTACACACAGGAATACCTGAATCTTTAAACATTTCCATAAGAAGAAATGGTTATTCTGACTAAGAGATAAGTAGAACACTACACTCCAGAGGGACTGTATATCTTTGTGAAAGACAATCAATTAAGAAAAAAAACTTGCCTCTCACTTATAAAAACAATTACCAGTGATGATGTGTTTTCAGGCTGTATCACAGGCCTTTTCCTGACCAAAAGACAATGGAGAAATGTTAGATGAACAAACAAGAAAACCATTAAGGAATGAGGAAGCTGTTAGGAATGCTCCTGTCACAGTTTATTAAAGACTCTTTCTTTAATGACAGGAGCCTGAACAACAGTTATAGACATACTTGGGCATGAACAACATTGAACTCTGGAACACTCCATTTATAATGGCTAGTTACTAGCCAAAATCTGGATCTGCTCCAATAAAGGTAGAATGGAAATTGCTGCTCTCTACCATTTTGAATGTCTTATCACAGATGTTGAGGTCATTCCATTTTTCTAATGGGAGGTAATTTGATATCCTATGTTCCCATAATGCTTACGGCCTCACCATTGGCTGGTCCCTGTCCACTGCCTGCCTATTCCCTGCACTCATTCCAGCCATCACACCTGCATAGTTCTTCTCCATTCTCTGCTCTACCCGTCTCCTTTCCCCTTTGCCCTCCCCAGCACATACTCCTGATGCTGCACCTAGCAGCCCACTATTCTGTCCCCCACTACATCCTGTACACTTCCATAGGCAGCACTGGTATCTTCCCCTAGCATACCCTGCTACCCCTTCCTCTCCCCATACCACATCACACTACTTCTGTACCATCGCAATGCTTCCCCGCAAGCATTGCTGCTCACCATGGACCCAGTTGCAGTTGGGCCTTAGCAACCTAAGACAACAGTGGTCATGTTTGGGTGTGTTCTGCCTGTGTGAATGTGTGTTTTGTTCTGTCTGTCTCTCATGAAGGACTTAGTCACATACAGACAGACATGGTGTGACAAGTGCTGTGACACGTGGCATAGCAAATGCATGGCAGTGCCATGGTATGCATGTGACTATGCCAACAGATGTAAAGTGGCATCATGCTTCCTTCAAACAATGAACATGTAGTTAGTTGTCAGTACGACTTTTTCTTTGTGTAAAAAATTAAAAACCATTGTTCTGGGATGTGTGTGTATTCTCTACTATGCAGCCTTTCTTGTTTGATTTTGAGGAAACTACATTAAACAAATATTCTTTCACAGTTTGAATAAAGTGGCTTTCTTTTGTTGCTGCGTATAGCTATTATGATGCTTTGAAGTAAAGTAAACTACTGCACATGTTCAAAAAAAAAATATAGTGAATAGTACATGCACTGTCCAGCTTATATTTGGTGCATGCTGGTCACACAGTGCACAAAATGTGGCTAACAAAGTTTTTAACACTGGAACTGGAGCCGTACCAGTCTCGAGCAAATTGGTGACATATTCCAGCATTTGGCTGCAATGGGCTACAACATTGACTCTATAGCGAAGTACTATGTGGAGTTGTGCCTCCTATGTCTCTTTCATATGTGTTTATGAAGTCAATTACAATAACTTTATGAGTTGTTTTCATTTTACAACTAGAGATGGACAATTGCAGATGCACCAGCAGAGTTAGCTACATAATGTATGTGTCAATTTTTCTTGTCTGCACTAATAGTTTTCGTCACAAAATGTTCAGTAACTGTTTTAGTTCATATATTGTCAAACAAATGGCATGTACATGTTACAGCGAGCAATGAAAGTGAAATTTCATTTCCTGTTGGTATAACTAAAGCATACTGTGTTCTGGAAGTCAGCACCTTGAAAATACACTTACTGTAAAAAGAACCGAGTTTGTCACAACTTGGATCTGAGAAGAAGAAATTTTCCAGGAATAAGAAAAAGAAATGCAATGGCTAATTATTTTGTAAGTGAGACTTATAAAATGCCTTTACAGGGCAGCATAACCTCAAGTGTTACGTAAGGCAAATTATGAGCTGTCATATGCACTTCCCTTTACATGAACAATTTTGTCAGTTCCATTGTTCTGTCTTGGTAGCTGCATTTATAAATTCTTCCATGCCATAATGAAACAAACTAATCTGTTACTGCTACCTCTTCCTCAAACGATCCAGTAATCCACTTCGGAGCAGTGCTTACGGAATGTGGTTTTTTTCTTTCCCCCCCGGACCTAAGTATCACATTTTCTATTAATGTAGTTGTCCAAGTTGATCATGTGGCTTAATTCTTGCGATTCAAACGAACTAATGCCGTTATTGCTGCTTGTTCATAAAACAAGGGCAGGAACAGTAACCTTTGTCATACCTTGTAAGGCGTTATAATGCATGCTGCTACCGATGCTTCATTTTGAATTTTCATAATTATTTGATTTTTCTTATCCTTAATTGCAAGTTAACAACACTATGACGATGACATAATCAGGCCCATTGGACCGCACACAGCTAAAAGTTTCCTCCTCCACTGTATTCTGTCCATTGCTGCTGTCCGCCATCCATCCACATCTATTGACACTTGGTTTAAATCTTCTTGGAGTCCATCCCTCTAACGCTTCTCGGTCTCTTTCCTGTAGGTGTGAAATCCAGGAGCTTCCAAGGCGATCTGTGATCCTCCACCCGGGCCACATGGCTGGCCCACTGCATTCATTTGGCTTTGACAGTTCCTGCTATATTGGGCTGCTGGTATAGTCCCTCAAGCTCTTGGTTGTATCTGATCCTCGAACTGACTTTGTCAACTTGCTAGACTATGTCAGAAGAAACACAGTGCAACATGTCAACAATATGAGGAATCTAGTAGTTGCTCAAACTTTACCATGCAGCTGATGTTCGCCAAACATTCGGCTCATCTGTACTCAGCCTTAAGGTGTTTAAAGAGTTGGATATGTTTCTCACTTTCCTATTACTTTTCCTGAGGACACAACATTGAAGAGTATGACCATAAAAGTGATGGGGCAGTATTAAAAGAAAGTTGTTTCAGTGAAGCTTTGTTTGGACAGCCACCATTCCTTTAGGAACCTAAACCTTTTTCAGAAGAAGACTGCAAATTTCACTATTGTTTAACTGTGGATGAAGCTTTCCCTCTCGCATAATCAGAAGATATACTTGGTGACAATTAACCAATGAGAGGCTCATATTTAATTACACATGGTCCATGGGAAGAAAAATCTTAGAATGTTCTTTTGGTATGTTAGTGTCCAAGACACATGAGTTGGATACTTCTATAAATTGTGACATGAATAAAATCAGTGCAGTAGTTGAAGATATTTATCTGTTTCATAACTTTATACGGATTCATGATAGTGTATATTCCAAGTCATCCATACACGACAATGTAGACCACCCTACTGAGAAGTCACATCAAACAGTGATCTACAAATTATGCTATGGAATTCAGTAATTTGTTCTGTAGTTTCTTTCTTAGCCCAAGAGGAGCACTGTCTGTTCATAACAGAGTATGTATATAGCTACATACTGAAAGGATCTGATATTGTTTTAAATCCAGCAAATAAGTACAGATACTTGGAGACTTGTTTTACAGAAAACCACTTTATGAAATTCTATTTAGTTCTACACCTTCACTCTCTTTCCCAAACAAACTAAATGGATTTTAATTAGTATATCTGTCTAAGGCATTTCCCTACGAATAATTTTTCAGACTTTACTCTGAACATTCCTGTTGCTGAACTCAACACTGCTGTGATCAGAAGTACATGGATAATGTTCAGCAGACCAATAAAAATGAATACTGAACTCAGGATCACATCTCTTTTAGCTGGGTACAGGAGAGTTTGTAAACTGTCATTAGCTGTAAAATCTAAAATTTCACAGCTGAAAACGTCACACTTACTAAAATATTCCAGGCTATTATGCCATGATCGGATGGATTTCTTGTTACAAACCTAATGTTTTGTCCCCATCCGCAAAGGACACATTCAAGTAGGTTACAGATTTTTTTAAGGTCCAATGCACACCCTGGCTTACTTTGACAGTCAGTACTTTGATGTGGTGAGCATTGGACCACCAAACAAGCTGCACCCTCCCCCCCCCCCCTCCCCCCCATAAGCAGATATCCTCTGCAGATGGGGATGAAAATTGGGTTTCAACAAGAAATTCAGACAACCACAGTATAACAGCCCTGAATACTTTATTAAGATGTGATGCATGGCTAAAAGTGTATCGTTCAACATTCATCTGGAATTTTCATCATTCCAGTAAAGGCTGCTCCTTTATACTGTATGTGTTCCACCTGAAGCTGCAATCTAGCTGTATACCTTGTGTCACACCACACCACTTGCCATGTCACTCCATTGGATACCCTGCCTTGTTCTGAAAACTAACAACATTTAAGTCTTTTTTTTCCTTTCAAAGAGCCTTTCTTCCACTCACTGCTTCCTCTATGTGGTGAGTAGCAATCTATCCTTTTCATTCTGTTGTTATTCTGACCCAGATTTTCCATTGTGTGAGTCTATCTTCTTTAAATGTTAATTCTCTGTCAGATATAACAGAAAAAATTAAATCATGGATGTCATTTGAAAACATATCCAGTGATCCACGTCACTCAATATGCTACAAAGCATTACTAATTGGTTGAGCTCCCTGAACACCATGTGTTTCGTGTAGTTCAGATAATACAGCAATGTTGGCTAAGTAGAAAAAACTGATTCAAACACAAAACAGAGTCTGCAGACCTCACTTCTGAAACAGGAGCTGTATCGTTTTAACACAAACCTGCTGTGATACTGTTTTCACTAGCACACAGGCTGATTCATGAGGAACTTAGTATACAATTTACTGCCTCTATGTAATGAAGAGTGTGTAATATATGTATTTTTATCTGTTTCATATTTAACTAACAACTGGAGTGACATCTCAAGACACTGATAGCACCTATGTGTTGGTCAGTTAGAAAGAAGACGGTATCCAGCGAGAGAAGCAGTAAAATATCAAATACCACAAAGCCCAAGAGCAGCAAAGCTCGACCAGAATCTACACATATTATAAAATCTTCTGCTGCATAATTCTGTCTGTGTTGAAGGCTAACCTCAGGAACTTTTATACAGGTTTTGATACAGTTTTTCTTAATAGACAGACTGATTCACATGGAAGTTTGTGCATATTTCTACACATTATAAACAAGTAATTTGGCCATAGATATTTTGTGCTAAGCAAGTGAAGACAGGAAACTTTGCTAGTTACCAATAACTATGCCAACTGTCTTAAAATCAACAATAATTTTTATTGCAATTTTTTTCTTAAATTGATTCCAGGAAAATAATATATAAATAATGCAGAAATCTGTCTCAAAAGAAAATTACCTGCATCTTTCATGGTGTTTTCTATATCTGGTTTACTTTTATTCACAGATTCATTTATATCTTTCATCATCTGTTCAAAGGAGTTTGCTCCTTTTTTTACGTTTTCTATAATACCGTCTGCTAATAATTCTTCAACAGCATCCAGGCTCTCATTCATGTCAGGTAGCTAAAAATATATAAAAGTGGGTTAGAACAAGCAGAATTTCATATGAATTAAGCACAAATTTCACAAAATCTGTTTTCAAAAGATAATAGAAACATTTTAAAAAAACATCTTGTTTCGCAAAGAACAATAGTATATAAACAAGGAACAACCACAAATGAAGGTATATAATATTGGGGGATGATCAAGTTACAAAAAAAAAAAAAAAGGGGCCCCACATGCACAAGGTAAACACGGTGCATCACACATGTATTTCCTACTAGGATTAAGTGTTTCCCATGCACATCAATGGGGTGTGATAACAGAACAACAGAAGGTAAAATTCAAGTGAATTTTGTCAAACTGTTAGCTTGTAACAGCATTATGAAATCACTCCAAACAATGATAATCATTTTTCATCCACCCTACAAAGTGCTTCCACATTACAACAGTTTATCGATTCCCAGGTGTGTGTGTGTGTGTGTGTGTGTGTGTGTGTGTGTGTGTGTGTGTGTCCACGCAAGCGCGCGTGTGCATAAGAACCAATCACAAATATCTGTAATATTGTTTCCCTCCCCATATTCTAGTACTCCTGGTTTTAGAATACTGCTCAGTTTTGTGGGACCCACACCAAAAACAGTAGATGCTGACCATGTACAAAGAAGTGCAGCACAAATGGTCTTGGCTTTATTTTACTCATGGGCAAGTGTCATAAAAATGCAGAAAAAACAAAACTGGCAGATAGTTGAAGACAGCCATCACCCATCCTGTGAACAACTGTTTAAGAAATCTTAGGCACCTGTATTTGGCCTACAAATCTACGAAATGCAACATCCCCCTACATATCACTCCTGTATGGGCTGTGAAGATGAGATTAGACTAATTATGGCATGAACAGAGGCATTTAAGTAGTGTTTCTTCCAGAATTCCATATGAGACTGAAGTCAGAAAAACTCTAACACATTGTGCAATGCTTAGTACCCTCTGCCCTTCATTTTTAGTATGTTTGCGGATGTAGGGAAGTGTCTATGCACAACATCCTTGTATTATCAAATATATTTTCTATTGCCTTTTTTTAAATTTTCAAACTGTGTTGTGGATTATGTGATTATCCTCGAAACATACTTATTGAAAAATAATTATTTCAATAGACTGAAAAGAAGAAGGAAGTTATGCTAAAATGGTGACTTCTTTATGAAAGTATTTTAAGAAATGGCAGTACACAGCACAAGACTGGCACCGAGTGTTAATGTCCTTTTATTTTTTATATTTTTTATGATTCAGTCATAACAACAACATTGTTGCTGTTGTTATTGTGATGGTGGTGGTGGTGGTGGTGGTGGTGGTGGTGGTGGTGGTCATCGTCTTCAGTCCTGAGACTGGTTTGATGTAGTTCTCCATGCTACACTATCCTGTGCAAGCTGCTTCATTTCCCAGTTTGTACTGCAGCCTACATCCTTCTGAATCTGCTTAGTGTATTCATCTCTTGGTCTCCCTCTGTGACTTTTACCCTCCATGCTCCCCTCCAATACTAAACTGGTGATCCCTTGATGCCTCAGAACATATCCTACCAACCGATCCCTTCTTCTAGTCAAGTTGTGCCACAAATTCCTCTTCTCCCCAACTCTATTCAGTACCTCCTTGTTAGTTACGTGATCTACCTGTCTAATCTTCAGCATTCTTCTGTAGCACCACATATCTAAAGCTTCTATTCCCTTCTTGTCCAAACTATTTATCGTCCATGTTTCACTTCCATACGTGGCTACATGCCATACAAATACTTTCAGAAACAACTTCCTGACACATAAATCTATACTCGATGTTAACAAATTTCTCTTCTTCAGAAATGCTTTCCTTGCCATTGCCAGTCTACATTTTATATACTCTCTACTTCGACCATCATCAGGTGTTTTGCTCCCCAAATAGCAAAACTCCTTTACTACTTTAAGTGTCTCATTTCCTAATCTAATTCCCTCAGCATCACCCGACTTAATTAGACTACATTCCATTATCCTCCTTTTGCTTTTGTTGATATTCATCTTATATACTCCTCTCAAGACACTGTCCATTCCATTCAACTGCTCTTCCAAGTCCTTTGCTGTCTCTGACAGAATTACAATGTAATTGGCAAACCTCAAAGTTTGTATTTCTTCTCCATGGATTTTAATACCTACTCCGAATTTTTCTTTTGTTTCCTTTACTGCTTGCTCAATATACAGATTGAATAACATCAGCGAGAGCCTACAAACCTGTCTAACTCCCTTCCCAACCACTGCTTCCCTTTCATTCCCCTCGACTCTTACAACTGCCATCTGGTTTCTATACAAATTGTAAATAGCCTTTCGCTCCCATTATTTTACCCCTGCCACCTTCAGAATTTGAAACAGAATATTCCAGTCAAAATTGTCAAAAGTTTTCTCTAAGTCTACAAATGCTAGAAACATAGGTTTGCCTTTCCTTAAACTTTCTTCTAAGATAAGTCGCAGGGTCGGTATTGCCTCACGTGTTCCAACATTTCTTTGGAATCCAAACTGATCTTCTCCGAGGTCAGCTTCTACCAGTTTTTTATATTCATCTATAAAGAATTCATGTTAGTATTTTGCAGCCGTGACTTATTAAACTGATGGTTCGGTAATTTTCACATCTGTCAACATCTGGTTTCTTTGGGACTGGAATTATAATATTCTTCTTGAAGTCTGAGGGAATTTCGCCTGTCTCATACATCTTGCTCACCAGATGGTAGTTTTTTGTCAGGACTGGCTCTCCCAAGGCCGTCAGTAGTTACAATGGAATGTTGTCTACTCCCAGGGCCTTGTTTCGACTCAGGTCTTTCAGTGCTCTGTCAAACTCTTCAAGCAGTATCATATCTCCCATTTCATCTTCATCTTCATCTACATCCTCTTCCATTTCCATAATATTATCCTCAAGTACATTCCTCTTGTATAGACCCTCTGTATACTCCTTCCACCTTCTGCTTTTCCTTCTTTGCTGAGAACTGGGTTTCCATCTGAGCTCCTGATATTCATACAAGTGGTTCTCTTTTCTCCAAAGGTCTCTTTAATTTTCCTGTAGACGGTATCTGTTTTACCCATAGTGAAATAAGCCTCTATATCCTTACATTTGTCCTCCAGCCATCCCTGCTTAGCCATTTTGCACTTCCTGTCGATCTCATTTTTGAGACGTCTGTATTCCTTTTTGCCTGCTTCATTTACTGCATTTTTATATTTTCTCCTTTCATCAATTCAATTCAATATTTCTTCTGTTACCCAAAAAGTTCTACTAGCCCTCATCTTTTTACCTACTTGATCCTCTGCTTCCTTCACTACTTCATCCCTCAAAGCTACCCATTCTTCTTCTAATGTATTTCTTTCCCCCATTCCAGTCAATTGTTCCCTTATTCTCTCCCTGAAACTCAGTACAACCTCTGGCTTAGTCAGTTTATCCAGGTCCCATCTCCTGCAATTCCCACCTTTTTGCAGTTTCTTCAGTTTTAATCTACAGTTCATAACAAATAGATTGTGGTCAGAGTCCACATCTGCCCCTGGAAATGTCTTACAATTTAAAACCTGGTTCCTAAATCACTGTCTTACCATTATATAATCTATCTAGTACCTTCTAGTATCTCCAGGCTTCTTCCATGTATACAACCTTCTTTCATGATTCTTGAACCAAGTGTTAGCTATGATTAAGTTATGCTCTGTGCAAAATTCTACCAGATGGCGTCCTCTTTCATTTCTTACCCACATCTATATTCATGTACATCGTTTCCTTTTCTTCCTTTTCCTACTATCAAATTCCAGTCACCCATGACTATTAAATTTTCATTTCCTTTCACTATCTGAATAATTTCTGTTATCTCATCATACATTTCATCAATTTCTTCATCATCTGCAGAGCTAGTTGGTATATAAACTTGTACTACTGTAGTAGGCATGGGCTTCGTGTCTATGGCCACAATGATGCGGTTACTATGCTGTTTGTAGTAGCTTACTTGCACTCCTATTTTTTTATTCATTATTAAACCTACTCCTGCATTACCCCTATTTGATTCTGTATTTACAACCATGCATTCATCTGACCAAAAGTCATGTTCCTCCTGCCACCCAACTTCACAAATTCCCACTATATCTAACATTAACCTATCCATTTCCCTTTTTAAATTTTCCAACCTACCTGCCCAATTAAGGGATTGGGCATTCCACGATCTGCAGAATGCCAGTTTTCTTTCTCCTGATAATGACATCCTCTTAAGTAGTCCCCATCCAGGGATTCGAAAGTGGGATTATTTTACCTCCGGAATATTTTACCCAAGAGGATGCCATCATCATTTAACCATACAGTAAAGCTGTATGGTTAACAACATTACAAGTCAGTAATTTAATCCCCAATGAAGTATGCTGTTTTTACCAAATGTGAATGCTAAGCTCTTTTCACAGAGGAAAGTAAACCACCAAACACTTACAATTTCTTTTTCCCAGGTTATATTTGCCAGTCAGTTTCAGAAAGTTAATTTTCATTCTCAGTCCTCTTTGTATGCGGAGATGTATTATGAAATTGGTGGCCATTCAGCCAGGTAGACAGTTGGTTGGCACTCATGTCAATACAAAAGGCTGTGCAATGATTGCAGCAGATATGATACATGACTTGGTTGCTTTTGCTGGTGGCCCAGCCTCTGATGGGCAGGGCAAGCCTGGAACAGGAAGTGCTGAGTAAATGGACTGGGAGGAATATAAGTCGGCACCAGGAGCTAAGTTTGTCAATGCACCCGACTATGGCCAATCAATGGCTGTTCACTGAATTATTATGCATATTGCACACCATGGACCATTAGTACATCCGTGGACTGTTTCGTCAATGAAGAATCATAAGCTAGAAGGTATGTTTGGTTTATTTGGTTTCTACCACTATTTGGGCCTGGAGCATTATTTAAGGCTCTGTGCTTAAGAAATCAGTTGAAAAAATATGTTCTTTATAAATGGACAACAGAATGTAAAACTGCATTTGAGGAACTTAAACGTGTTTTGCCTAACATATCATCTGGATTTTGTTTGATGACAAATGCTTGTGGGTATGGGAATGCTGTAGAACTGTTTCAGTTAGATAAAGAAGGGGATGAAGAAGCACACAAAACCATAGCTTTTGCTATTAGATCTTTACAATAATCTGAAGGAAATTATTGCTTTTCTTAGCAAGAGCATCAGCTATAATTTTTGGTTAACAGAAGTTACAGAAATATTTGCTCGGACACAAAGTGATTGATTGCAGCAGTGTGTCAACCTTTTTGAATATGCAACCTGTTTCCAAGTAAAAGAATTCTGACACTACCCCCAGAACAGCAATAAAACTATGTCAGTGATTTCAAAGGCAACATATTTAATTTTCCTTCTATTGATACTTTGCTAATCAGAAATCAAGTGCACAGTGCAAGGCAGTCTGAGCACTCTGCAGATAGTGATACATTCTTTGGCATGGCAGAGATGTGGGAGTGAGACGAGATCAGTGGTTGCACAGGCATGCATTTTCACCACCTTCAATCGGTCGTTCAAGTATGCCAGCAATTACAGACATGATTATCGTGTCTTTGTGCTTTGCTCCCAGCTAACATAAAATGTAGAAGTTTCTGGAAAGGTTTGCTAATCCTCCACACCTGGCACATGTGGAAGTGGCTAAAGTGAATAATAATAATAATAATTTATTATTATTATTATTATTATTATTATTATTATTATTATTATTATTATTATCTGATAATTATTTGAAGTATGGTTTTACCGTCATGAATAATAAACCTCAATGTATAATTTCAGCAAAGGACTGTCACATGAGGGTATGAAACCATCAAAGCTTATGTGGCACCTCTCTACTAAACATTCCAAGGAAGCTGAAAAACTGTTGGATATTTCTTCGGAAGGAAATTCAAAACCCTTAACCAGCAGCAAACTACTAAGTAATAAAACAGTGCTGTTATTTGCTGACTGAAAATAATATTATGTTCCTGATTATTTGTTTTTCTGATTTACCAGTATCTTTTATTAAATTTTAGGTATCCAGTGTCAACAAATAAGCATTATTAACAATGTAAGGAAAAGAAAAGTTGCTACTCACCATAAAGATGACATGTTAAGTTGCAGACAGCACAATTAAAACATACTCACACATTAGCTTTCGGCCACACCCTTCATTGGAAGAAGAAAGCAAAACACACACCATTCATTCGCACAAGCAAGCACACCTCACATACATATGATCACCAACCTCAGCAGCTCAAAGCATTATTAGTTATGCACCAATTCACTAAAGCAAACAGATGCCAAGACTCTTACTTTGCCGGCAGTCCTGGATATGGTTGAAATTACATTAGGCAAGCAGGAGGCAAACAAGCAAAAATCCATACCACTCTCTGATAATACTACTGAACACAGATTAATCAAACAATGGAAAATCCAGGATGGAGTGTAACAATATTATGAGAAGGAAAGTTGCTACTCACCAAATAGCGGAGCTGCTGAGTCGCAGAAAGGCACAACAAAAAGATTTTCACACTTAAAAGTTTTATGTGTGAAAATCTTTTTGTTGTGCCTATTTGTGACTCAGCATCCCTGCTATATGGTGAGTAGCAACTTTCCTTCTCATAATACTGGACACAGATTAAATGACTGACAGTGACATTCAAGAACAATTAAGTCCAAAAATCAATTAGGAGCTCACGTTTTGTTTTGAGTTTGAAGAATGTACTGATGTTTCACACTATGCACTACTTTTTGATTTTGTGTATCATGTTTTTGTGTTACGAGACCCCTAGTAATGAGGCATGGACTGGGTTGATTGTCTCATTTACTTTCATCTAGTTTCAAAACAAGACAATATTCTGTTTTGATTAATTGCAAGAATATTTAGTATGTTTTATTACAAATTATTGTACTAGTTTTTCAGAAGACATTTTTCAACTTTTTTTATAAACTAGTATCAAAATAACAATGATTCACATCACAGCTATCACAATGAACAAAACAAAAGTAACAAGAAATGAACCAGGCAACAAGCAACAATGATTTTGTGGCAGTCCCAATCAAGCCACAAGCTATGAAAACAGAAACAATGTCAACACAGTGTGTCGATACCACTCTAATGTGACCACAAGTGTCCGATGTCCATTCGGTAAAAATTGCTGTACTTTGAGGCCTTTCTCACTCCAGCCAATCTTAGCAATCTATTGTTTGGTTCGTTGCACAGCTACTCAAATGCACTCTAGTAACCATGGTGCAAAGTCTTAAACTTGAGCTGTGGTGTATTGTTGCAGCCATTTTGTATCACTTCTCAATATGAGCATCTTTTAAATGCACTTTCACATCTTATTCTAGTTCCATGTGATATTTTTACCACAGCAGATAATCAGCATGAAAACTACGTTGTCAATACTGCACAAGACACTGATTTGCCCCACTGTTACCTTGTTATAGCAGGTGTACCAATAGCCATATTATCTGGCAATGGTCCACAGTTTGTCTCAAAAAATTTAAAGAATGTTCAGAAAGCAGAAATATTGAACATATTAAAATTTCAGCATATTTTCCCAAAGGGAAAATTTGTGTGCGAATTATAACTTAAAATGTTTGCACACTACCATAGAGACCATTCTGCATGGGTGCAATGTTTTATAATACTTTGAGGAGCATGAAGCAACAAGTTTTGTCCCGTGTGAGTTAACATGTGGAATCAGGACCAATAATGTGTTGCTTGATTTGGTAGAATTTCTGGATATTGTTGAAATGCCTCAGGCTCAATAAGAAGAAATAGCACATGAAAATATTAAGAGGGAAGTGTTAGAGAAAAAAAGAGGCATCATGATGGTAGAGCACCTCCTGCGAGCTTTCAGATTGAAGACCTAGTATTAGTCACAACAAGAGAAAAAGCAAAAAAGACAACATCAGGAACCGAGAAGTTTCCAGATGAGTAGAAGGGTCCATTTAGGGTTAATGGTAAACCACATACTAATACCTATAGGCTGTAATATTGGAAATAAGGCAAGCCATCAGGATTGATTATTACTATTGATTTAAAGAGATAAGACTTGAGGGTAAAGACTTAAGAGGGCATTGCACTCTCTGCCTTGATAGGTGACTGAAGTTCATAAGGCACTCAAGTTATTGGCAATACTACTTAATTTTTATTTCATACTGTCAATCTCCCTCTTCTGTCATGAACTTTGTCTATCATTTTTAACCTTCTTCACTGTTTGGAGAGAAAAGTACAAAAACTAGCGTGTGCTTGGCTTTCTCAAATTGCTTAAATTTTTTGCCTCTTGAGTGCACTAATTACACTAAATTCTCTGTTAATTTACTTTCACTGATGAGGATCAATAAAATAATTGCAATATTTAAAGACATAATTCATCATGTAAAGAAAAAGAATAAAGATAGAAAAAAATCTGTCACATCAAGAGTCCAGAAAATGGAGATGGCATTTCAATTAACAAAAAACATTTACAACAAAAAAGAGTCTCTCATAGAACTGCAAAATACGACACTACACAACAGTAATTAAACCAGAAGCTCTCTACACATCTGAGACACTAAACCTTCAACACAGAACACTAAAATAGGAATTAGAAGTGAAAGAATGTAAAATAATGAGGAAAATCCTAGGACCAAGAACTAAAGATGGTGTGCATTATCCAAAACCCAATATCTCGCAAATAACAGACACAATGCGCATGAGAAGAATCCAATTCATGGGGCATTTAGAGAGAATGGACTCAAACGGGTTAACAAACAAAATCCATACATTTTTAAAGAACAAAACTACAAGACCGAACTGGTACAAACAAACAGAAAAAGACCTGAGAGAATTAGGGTCTCCAAATCTACATGATAGAAATCAAATCAGAAAAATCACAAACACACAGGGTTTAGAGGAAGAAGAGAGAAAAACTAATCGACATACATGGTCTACGCAACGAAAGCTAGCCCATTCATTGTTTATGAAGGAATACTGGGCGAAAAGGAAGACTGACAAATGTTGATTACGCGTGGTCCTAAACGATCCATCCGTGAAGAAGAAAAGTACTAATACTTATCTTGCAGGAAGATGTGTAAAATTGTGGTCTTAGGCAAACTATATTTTCAGGAAAATCATAATGTAACTGGAGTCTAGATTTTATTTTATGTGATGGTGGATTGTTATGGATGCCACACAAACACAAATCAGGTGCCATGAAAACGTTAGAAAATGATTCAAAGCATAGCACGACACCAATACAGTGCCAACTATAAGGTAGGATTGGACAACAAATACACATAGCTGCACTAGAAAATGAAAAGTGTATAAAAGAATTAAGAGAATTGATTTGAAAAAGAATTTGTATATTTTACAATTTTGAAAAAGTATGTATACATGATAACAATGTCTGTGAAAATTAAAAAAAAAATATGTAAAACAATGAAAGTTAGATTGATTTTAGAACTTCCATGCATGTATTATGCATTTTAGTTTATTAATTGTGCTTTTAGAAAACTAATAGAACTGGGAAAAATAGTTGTGATGTATTAGGTTAGTGTATAAGTTCGTAGTGTTTTTCTGTAAGTTTAATAAACACAACAGGTACATGTAATGGAGATGTTAACCATCAATAATATATTCTCCTGCAGTATTTACGTATTTACAACAGTCTGTCTATGCTTGCTAACTTTTTGATTCCATACCTGTAGAAATCACACGGTTTTGAGGCAAAGAACTCGCCGAGCCACGTTAGGAGTGCATTTTCATCTGGAAAGGAAGTTCCTTTAAGGTTGTTCAATGGAGAGCAGAAACGGTGAAAATCTGAATGTGAAAGATGAGACTAGGTGGGTGAAGAATAACTTCCCTATCAAACTCCTGCATAGTGTTTTTTGTCATCAAGTAGAATAAGGGCAGGCGTTATTGTGGAGTAGCCTCGCTTCATGCAGTCTTCCTGGTCACTGTTCTTGGATAGCATTGCAAGAAATCTCAGTTGTTGATAATAAATGTCAGCTGTGATGGTTACACCTTGTGGAAGCAATTCATAGTTTCCCACACCATCGCTGTTCCTCCAGATGTGAATGTGTGCAGGTCCTTGTAAAGGGAGTTACTGCTTTGTATGGGCTCAACCATACATTTCTTTACCTTATTTTAGCTAAAGACACTATTTCTCATTACCAGTAACAATAATAATGGTTGAACTGATGAAGAGCAAGCAGAGATGCACGCACATATGGCCACCCACTTATTTTTGGGATTTTGGCTTAGCACGTGCAGTACCCGTACACTCGATTCTTGAACTTTCACCACTTCATGCAAATGTTGCATGATGGTGGAATGACCATAGTTTATCACACTTGCCAGTTCACAATCTTCATCAAATCTCGAAGGTCTTCCAGTCTTAAAGTCAAAACAATCCTCTTTAAAATGAGAAAACCATTTTCTTGCTATGCTCCATCCAATAGCTTTATCCTCATACATGGCCCAAATGGTTCTGGCTACATCCACTGCTGTCACCCCTCCATTGAACTCAAACAGAAGAGTATGTCAAATGTTATGACTTCTCTACTTGAAAATCCCATTTTCTAGTATCCACAGCTCCACTCACTGTATCGACATCACAAAACGACAATATATAAACTCAGTATAATGGAAAAGGATAGATTGCTCCTCAACATATACTGGAGATGTTGAGTTGCAGACAGCCACAACATAAAGACTGCCAAAAGAGTAAGCATTTGGCCAAAATGCCTCCTCCTGAATTAAACAATATACACAGACATATTCATGTAAAAGCAACTCATATACACATGATAAATGTCTCTGGCTGTTGAAGCAAAACCACAAACAACAGAGCACATGGGAAAAGCACTCTGGGTGGTGGGGGTAAAGAGGAGGCTTATGCAGGAAGGGGGACAGATATCAGGGTAAAGGTGGGTGACCGTGAAGTGCTATTTGTGGGAGGATACAGGGCTAAGGTCAGGAGAGGGCAGGGCAGCTAGATGCAGGTGGGAGACTGGGGGATGGGGATGGGGATAGGGGTGGGACGTGGTAGTTTGGAAAGGAGAGAAGTAGGTGGGTGAAGGACAGTGACTAATGAAAGCCGAGGCCTGGTGGGTTATGTGAATGTAGGATATATTGCAGGGAGATTTCCCACCTGCACTTCATAAAAGCAGGTGTTGGTAGGAAGGATCTAGATGGCACAGTCTATAAAACAGTCACTGAAATGAAGAATGTTGTTTTGGGCAGTGTGCTCGGCAACTGGGTGGTCCAGTTGTTTCTTGAGCACATTTTGTTGCTGGCCATTCATGCAGACAGCATGTTGGTTGTCATACCCATGTAGAATGCAGCACAGCAACGTAGCTTGTAGATCACATAAATGGTTTTACAGGTAGCCCTCCCTTGACCAGGTCATCAAGATGTATGTATGCATTGATGGCAACCAACGAACTGTGGCCAAGACACAGCTGGATCACCCAGTTTCTGAGCACACTGCCCAACACCACGTTCTTCATTTCAATGACTACTTTACAGCCTCTGCCATTTGGATCCTTCCTATCAATACTAACTTTTCTGAATTGCAGTATATCCTACATTCCTATAACCCACCTGTCCTCATTCTTTGTCAGTCACTATTCTCCACCCACCTATTCCCTTATCTGTTCCCACTCCAGCACTACACAACCTTCTATTCCACCAACACACCCAAAGCCTTTTTACTGCTCTCCTTTTCCACACTCTCCCCCCTCCCCTCCTTCCCAAGTTTCCTACCCTCTCTCCAACTTATTCCCAAATGCTCCAGTAGCACTTTACTGTCTTCCAACCATACCCTGCTGTTCTTCCCCCCTCTGCCAAAGCCTCTTCCTTAACCCACTGCCTAGAATGCTTCTCCATCATGCTCTGTTGTTCACAGTCGGTCCTCTGCTGCCACACACAGTGGTCATGTCTGTATGAGTTTTGTTTGCGTGAATGTGCCTGTGTATATTGTCTAATTCAGAAGAAGAGATTTTGGCTGAAAGCTTACTTGTTTAGCAACCTGTTTTTTGGGCCTGTCTGCGACTCAACATCTCCACTATATGGTGAGCAGCAATTTATCCTTTTTCATAATATTGGATTTTTCCATCAGTTAATGTGTAAAGTCAAATAGCAACAGTGAACTAAAAATAAAAAATGAGAATCAATAAATAAACACCTTGGTAACTGTAATACCAACATGCAAAATAAAAATGCTATGAACTTATGCACCAAATTAACAGTATAATTATTAAAAATTTACTAGAAATTTTTTTTTATGATCATAAGGGATGTGAGGTGTAGCGCCTTGTATTGTACTTAGTAAGTTGGATGGCAGCAAGCAAATAGCTTTTTACACGAGTCATGGTTCAAGATAACAAATGCGCTCTTATGATGCAGCAATTCCTAATAGTTATGGCTGTGTCGATAAGTGTCTGCATCTTATGGACTATAAATTAAACATAGTCTGAATATTATAATTTGAAACAAAACTGTACCTTCTGTGAATATTATTACTTCTATTAATTATTGATAATTTAATATGTTCAGTTATTAGTGAGAATGAAGGTGTGAATGAGAATTGATAATATAAATGAAAATTGTCATGTCTGTTAACTGAGCATACATTAGCATGAGAACTGTGGTTGTAAAGAGAGAATGAATTATGCTCTCAGGGAAAATTTGTGAAGTGTAATTCACCAGTTTATGGTACTGGGAAACAAGAAACATTTTACAGTAATGTAGTTATTTAAAGAGAGAGATTTTTGGTATTGTCAATTTTATAAATTTGTTCTGTTAATAAAATGCTCATAAAAATTAGTTATGTTGCGATTGGTTAAATGTTAATGACACAGTACTGTCTGGTTTAATTCTGATACTGAATTGGATGTGATGTTTATCAGCCAATCAGAAGAGGACAATACATTCGTGTCTATTTTAGGGCTCAAGAACTGCTTGTAAAGTCTAAAGCAAGTTGGGAGCACAGCCTTTATCATATTCAAACATATTTATTACAAACTCTGGACAGATGTTACAATTTTGCGGAATTATCAGTCAAACTTGACCATCAGGAGCTGCAAAATAATCCTGAACAAATGAAAAAGATGAACATGTGAAATTCTGAATTTTAAACATAAATTGTGACTTTTGAATTAAGCAAAATCTGCATGGAACATTGTACAAGTTGGGACCGTGAACTGAACATTTGAAGTGATCAGTTTGTGTAATATTTGAGTGAGTATTCTGTCAAAGATAATCTGTTTTATAATATTTTCGGTAATGGGTTCAGTTGTTTACCATAAGATGGCTATGATGAATGACTGTAATTGTGTGAGAGTGCTGGAATTGTAACTTCCGATTAGCATGGCAGCGTTTTTGTATCGAGCAAGTAACAATATATCAAAGGTTTCACTCAAGAGCTGTCTATCTTTTAATCGCTTAGTTAACCTGAAACCAAAACATATTTAAAGCAACCTTTAGATACAATTAATGGGACTGGTTCTCCTACATTTTCTTCAGTTGAGCTACACTAATTCGTTCTTAATGGGAAAGGCGTTTGGACTGGATTGCTGAAGAAGATATCACTGAGATGTAAGTGGACAATTTTCTGTAGATTGAACCACAAATTAGCTGTGCCACTGCAGACTGCACATCAAAGGACGCCACATCCTCATGGCGGGCTTCGGAGTGTGATTACGAATAGTTTTGGAGGTCTCTAAGAATAAAAATGAAGTGAGAACAAGAATTTTTTCACAGAATTTCTTAAGAGTTTACACTGGAAGAACCCATGCAGGACTCTACAATTTTGACAGAAAAATAATTGATGTCACAACAGACTCAACAGTGACTAACAGCGCCAACAGACCACTGTGTGGAGGGGAATACCACCGGTGACTTACTGGGGTCAGACCTGTGAGGTAACAGAACACCTCTGTTGCATCATAAACTTTGTATTTGTTCATCTCATGTTAGTAAGTCCAAAAAATGTGCAGTTGCAGAGGTAGTGGTTGCAACAGGTGTTTCGAAGTATAATTTTGCAGATGAAAACAGCTTATGGCACACAATACATCATCACTCGACCCTTGGTAAGTGGAATGAGGCTAATTATTCAGCTATGGACTGGCTTAGTGATGCTACAGATTGTAGATGATGGCCGTGTGGTTGAAAATGGAGGTTTAGCATATTCGTGTCCTGTAGATATCTTGTGTCTTACTGTCAGCAGCTTCCAAAACTACTCTGGTGGTTCACATTTCAGTCCTGCATGGCAGAGCAGCAAAATGATTGTCAATGTCATGTGTGAGTAGCTAAAATTAATAGGGCAAAATTGTTTTGCCAATTGGAACTATTTTCAGTCTCGTGGGCTTCCTGAAATCTGATAGTAATGCGGTTAACTCTGAATAAATGTTGTAAATTATGTACATTATCTTAACTGATTACCAGTTTATTTTTACCGTTCTTTGATGGTGTACAACCCCTTTCCAAGTGACATTGTAGTCATGAAAGGTTCAATGAAGTGCACAGGTCAGAGTGCAGCATAACCAAAACTGCAGTATAGGAAAGGATAGGTGGGTTTAACAGGCTGCGATTGTGTGGCTGGACTTTGAGCCTGTGCCTAAACTAAGTCCCGCTCCCCTGTAGACTGGTGCTTACTGTCAATATATTGTTCAATATTACATAGCAGAACTGAGTACTTCCTCTTGGTGTAAATGAAGGTATTCATATTTATCAATCTCAAATTGATAAACCGTATTCATAAAATAACCAACAGGAAGTCAACCAAGTTTCAAAAATGTGCATGAGGGCCTGGAATCAGAATGGAATATTGTTGAAATAAGTAGTAAGACATTTCAATAAAGTAGTGCACCATGGTGCAGGGAAACGGTAGATAATATTGCTGGATAACTACTAACCAAATGTGTAGGGTGTACAATATCCTCCAGAACTAAGGTGTGAGTTAGTACACGAACTAGGTCGGCCAAGCAGTTGCCAGGGTGTTCTAGTGGTTTTGTTATTAGGAATGCGGAGACCAGTATACTCCAAGAGTGGGGGAGAGATGCACCTGCAATGCAGAGTGTACATGCAGTGTGGTGTGACCTTCCCAGCAGTAGTTCAAACCATCATGACATTTTTGACAAATTACACACTATGCACACAATTGTAATTGTGCAATTTTTAACAACCAGTAACCAACAGGAATAATAAGTAATAACAATTCATTCAGCTGGGAAGTGTGGGATCTCTGGGCTCCACAACAGCACATTAAAGAACAGAAGGGTACAAGCACTTTGGAATTTTAAGTGGGAGAACTCTTTACCAACAGATACACCCTCCAACAGTGCCTCTGAAGGGAAGAGACACTTGTTTATACATTCATATTCAATGAAAATTTTGAATATGAACTTCCTTGAAGGTTGAATAACAATCACGCAATGCCTTTAGCTCCAAAGCTGAAAGATGTAAAGCCCAGAACATTTGTGAACTGTCACTTCATGATAGGACACCTACAAGAGCTGAAATGTTTTCCTTCAGGAAGAGTAAGAATTGAAAATACAGCAGCTATGACTGAGTTTTGATAGAAAAGCCACAATTAAAGACTTATTATACGAAGAAGAAACTGTCCCATTTCAGTTGATAAAATCTGATTCAAAAGTACTAGTAGGCAGTTTGGAGAGTGAGTTATTAGTCAAAAACTGTTCAGAGATTTCAGCAATTTCACAAGAATCTTGTTCCGTCTTGTCAAGTAAAAAGGATGAGCCAGTATTGCCAGTTAAAAATATTGGCGTTACAAAGAAGGTTTCTAAAGCAACTTGGCATGATGTCACACTAATTGTGCAATTCAAGGATGTTATATAGTACATACTTTGGATCATTTCGAAACTCAAGTGTTAACATGTTTGTAGATGTGTATTTTCTCAATTTGTATTACTGTAATTTAAAATTTGAGTTGTGTTGTATAAAAATGGAAGTGCAAAAAAGGCAGTACCGACACTGTTTATGCAGCAAAAAAAGGATGAATGTAAAAGAACTTGAGACTCAATATTAAAAAGCGAGGGATGGAGAGCCAACAGCTTTGCCTCAGTGATGGCACCAGTTCCTGTCAGATCACCAAAGTTAACCGTTGTCAGGCTGGTCTACCACCTGGATAGGTGACCATCAAGTCTGCTGAGCGTTGTTGGCAAGTGGGGTGCACTCAGCCCTTGTCAGGCAAACTCAGGAGGCACTTGACTGAGAAGTAGCAGCTCCGGTCTTGTGAACTGACATACAGCTGGTAGAGTGGTGTGGTGACCACATACCACATGCTCCTCCACATCCCAATCCAGTGACACCTGTGGGCTGAGCTTCATGGCCTGTTCGGGCAGTGTTTAGTTTTAGTTTTAGAGGACGGAGAGCCAGTCAATACATTAATGTCCATACAGAGGATTCAAAGAGAAAGTAGGAAAGAGAATCTGGTAGTTAACCAAGAGTGACTTTTTCATTTTTCCGTCCAAATCTGTGGTGCATTCCTATAAAAACTCTTAAAAACCTTTCTTCAGAGTTGACATTTAATGTAAATAATGTAGAAAATGCAAAAAATGTGTTGAACATTGTAAAAGCAGAATAGACTTATTGATAAATTTTCTGGCTGCTGTATATTTTAGAGCTATGTTCCTATACAAGTTCATGAATATTGACACAAAATTGCTGCCAAAAGAAGGTATATGAATAAGTATGAGAAGGCAAAAAAATCTGACTCCCAATGTTTCAGAAGGAAAAATAACATCCTCTGATGTTGCAGAGCAACAGAAACGTATTCATTGGAAAAATCACGAGTTCCAACATGTAAATAGAGAAGAAATTGATTCTAATGTAATAACTCTGAGACCCGCGAACTGTCCAGAAAGAGCTGACAGCACATATCTGCATCACCCACGGCTGGAGAATTAACAGGAGGAGGTTAGGTGTGAGATACGAGAGAAAGTGGACAATACAAACACATTATTATATAGTCAGAAAGACACACAGAAAGAGATATTACCAAGGAATCTTAGTGCATTTTCCGAAGGAATCTGAATCCATTTAAAAAATAAGCCTCTTGAAAAGTTTGCAGCGAAGACATATGCTGTGCCTTTTTCACAGACGGAAGCAGTGCAAATCGAAATAAATCAGGTAATAAATTGGGGTGTTACTGAACTTTTCTGTAGTGAAGACATAAACACATAGCGTGTGGTGCCAGAAACGGTTGGGAATGTGTCCAGTGTTAGATGCTCGGAAACTAGATAATGTAGTGGAAGAAGAAACAGACAGCATTTTGTCTATCGATAAATTGCTGAAGAGGTCCCACGGTGTAAAATTTTTGTCATCTATGGGTGTAACATGCAACTATCGGACTCTTAAGTTAGCAGTGGAGTCCCCTCTCAGTACACAGCTTTCTTTCAAGTGGGTTTCAGTTACCAGTTCTGTGTGGTGACATTTGCTCTTACCATTTCTGTTTGGGAATTTGGGCACCCAATGCATAAAATCGTAGTTCCAGAGTTCATGGAACAACTGACAGTTTATGTTGATGAAGTATTGCTACGCTCACATTGGAAGAGCACTGTAACTTGTTGGAATGAGTACTGGTTGATATGTAGGGAGGAAGAATGAAAAAAAACTGAGCAAAGCCAGACTGGTTAAACTCAGATAAAGTTCTTAGAGGATGTCATTAATATGGAAGACCTCACAACTGAAGACAAAATACTTGGAGCAACTCAGAGATTTTCTAGTCCAAAAAACAACAAGTGATTGAGAGTTATGTTCAGTCTTCTCAGCTTTTACAAATGATTTGTCTCCACACAGTCTTAACAACACAGTTACGAACTAACAACGCTGACAGAACACATTATGGGCCTGGACAGAGGTATGTGAAGCAGCAATCCAAGAGCTCAAGTCACAAATGCTTAAACCAAAATTTTACGCTATACAGACTTTATGAAGCCTTATCTACATCATCAAGTGCATGTATATACAGTACTGGGTTTGAGCACTCCAAATAGAACACAAGGGGGGGCAAGGCTTAACAACATACAATACTCTTTATAAGTCAAACATTGACAGAGACAGAGCGCACTTAGTGTGTGGCCAAGCAGAAGGCGTTGGTCACAGCGTTTGGTTTTCAGAAGTGGAAGTTCATAGCCAAGTTACAAGAGAGTGATTTTCTAAAACATGTAGAGGCAAGTGCACAAGTGGATCACTGCATGTGATCAGTGTCAAAAAGTACACAGAGCTTTGATACCAATTCAGGTCCTTCATAAGAGGATTCAAGTGGAAGCAATTAATTGTTGTGGATCTTTTTGGTCAATTGCTTGTTTCTAGAGTGAGTTGCACTTACATTTTTGTAGTTTTAGATATGTTCTCGAAATATAAGCTATGTCATGAAGTTACAGGATTTGCACTGTGTGAACTCATCTTCAGGAGAAAAACAAACAAATACTACTGCTGAAGAACTGGCTTTTCCAGTAGGCTGGATTCTCACACAAGGCAAGATCAGGAAGTTAGCTAAGGAGTTGATGTCAAAGAAGAGGCAGAAGAAAGATTATGAGAAGGCCAAGTTGACTTTTCCAATCACGGGATTTGGAGAAAATGTCATAATTTTGATAAATTATTATGGACTGATACACATCTAGCACTGGTATAGGGTTAAATTTTTGAATGTGCATAGATCTACATTTGTCAGGATGAAATAAAGACCGAGTAGCCATGAATATCAAAAAAGGTACGGCAAGAGGTGTACATAAATAAAGATCTAGTGATTAAATAAGTGTAGTGAATGCAATCAAGAAAGTGTAATATTCAGATTACAAAAAATAGGGAAGTACAATAACAGAGAGAGAAAAGTCTACAGAGTCAAGAGTGGTAGTCTTTGGTTGGAGTAAACCATGATGAATATTAAGGATAAGTTTTTTTCTTTGAAAGAAATTTCCGGAATTTGACTGTAGATTTGTATTCACGCAATTTGAAACCTCAAAAAATGTCTAACCTGCCTAAAATGACATGCCATTGTCGAAATAAAATTCATCTGGTCTTATAAACCAGTTGTCATATCGAAAGATATGAGAACATAGTAAAAAGACGTAACATGACTGAAATTGTGCCAAGCAAATAAACATTTTAATGAACTGTGATGCGTATTTGACAGGCAATCCATTGCTGTGACCTGCATTCATCATGTACGGAATGCAGCTGAAATACCAATCACACTTTGTTGATGTGTATTTGCTGTGCATCATTTCAGCCATATTAGGTGCTTTTTATATGTTGTCACATCCTTTGATACAACAAATGGTTTATAAGAACAAACAAATGTTATTTCAACAATGATATCTCATTTTGCCACATCAGAGTTTCTTCAGATTTCCAATTCTACATAAGAATGCATAAGCCCAAACTCACAATTGTGCAAAATTAATTAATACAATTCTACAGTCAAATGGTGGAAATTTCTTTCAAAAGGTTCAAAATTACTGTGGTCCCACACAAAGGAGAGATAATGGTAAGTTTCCCAATCATGAGTAAAGTTATTCTGAAACTATTTGGAGAAAGGAATGTAACAAAGGAGCCTCAGTGTGTGCTGAAAATAACTTTGTTACACAGTAACGCATTTGATGGTCTTCAGGCACCACTGCAAGACCAATATCCTGAACTTTGTGAACCTAGCCCACAGCTGAGTAAGAGAACTCCTGGTAAAGGATGTGAGAAGATGCTATCATTCAAGAGAAAGGAGGTGATGTCGCCTTGTATGTAGCATGCAGCAGCACCCTCATAGGTCCCATGCCTAGGACTAGACCTCAAAGTGAAGGATCAGAGTAGCTCCCCCATGTCTTTTTGGCTTCCATACCAACATTAGTGGGTGAAATTGTGTTGTGAAGTCAAATCCAAATTGTTAGGTAGCACAACACAGAAACTATGAAATCAGTACGTACGTTGCATAAAGAGATGGTCTCAGGGTAATTTTATGTATTTAAATTACATATGTATTATATAGCAGTCTTAACAACACAGTTACGAACTAACAACGCTGACAGAACACATTATGTTATTAAATATGAATTTTTGTTTTCTTAAGCACCATAATCATAAGCATTGGGGTGACTTCTAAGAAATTGGTTGGCCTGATAAAGGAAGTGAAAATCAAAGGCTATAGCATAGTCAGATATGTGGGGTAAGAGAAAATAGGTGAAAGTGAAATATATCTACATGGTAGAGAAATAAAATAAAAATAAATAAGTAAATAAATAAAAAGAGGAGTCAATCACAATGTTATTAAAAACTCGCAGAATTTTTAAAAACAATGGGAGCGAGGTGGCAATGGTAGATAATTCCACCGTACATGCACTACAAGAAAATTGATGTAAGGAGGAAGAGAAATGATCAGGTGGAATCATATGTAGATGTATGAGGAATTTTATTAGATTAAGTTTGGTGAAAACAACATCATGGTCCAAGTTGTACATCACAAGGTACTCAGTTTTAAAGCACTAAAATTAGAATTTATGGCAGTGCACCCAAGGGCAGCACGATATCATGGTAGGATTCTTAACAAGTTACCAAATATTTCGAAGAGCCAGCTTAAGAATACAAAAAGGAAGACACAAAAAGTAAGATGTAATTTCAGAGGGCAGACACCCCTTTGCAACCAGCAGATGCCCAAATCGAACGAATGGATAACTTGGGGGAGGGGGGAGGGGGGGGGGGGGGGGGGGAGTCACGAGTGCGACAGGTCTAAGAAGGCAGAATGATGTGTGACAATAAACCAACACAGTCTTGGCCTCACACCACATGATCAAGTGAGTGGAGAAAGTTGTTTTGGAGGATCACCAAATGAATTTGGAATTCACTGCCTCCAAAGTTGGCATCTGTGCACACCAATCCTGCATAAAGACCTCAAAATGTGAAAAGTGTACTCTAGGAGATGCCACAAATGCTCAAGAATAACCACAAGGCTGTGTGAGGGGCTTGTTGCGAAGCAATACTGATGCATGATGACAGCAATGTGACAATAGATAACACATGGATGAAGTTCTTCAATACTGAAACAAAGTGCCAGTCAGCTCAACTGAAGCACACACCCTCAACAGCCACCACAAAAATTTGAAGTGCCAGTCCTGAAAAAAGATGGACGTTTTATGGGACAGAGATGACACAATCCGCACTAACTGTGCGCACTGTGGTGACAGTTACATCCTACCTAGATATCTTGAAGAACAAGCTCTATTCAACATTTTGTGAAAAATGGTTAAAAAAAAGCTGCAAATGTGCTCTTCTCCTAAGACAACACACCAGTTTATGGAGGGATGCAACACTGGTGTTTCTTCATGAAAACAACTTTGAAGTGATTTCTCATGAAGGTGGCAGGGGTAAAGTACAGAGAGCGAAAGGCTATCTACAATTTGTACAGAAACCAGATGGCAGTTATAAGAGTTGAGGCCCATGAAAGGGAAGCAGTGGTTGGGAAGGGAGTGAGACAGGGTTGTAGCCTCTCCCCGATGTTATTCAATGTGTATATTGAACAAGCAGTAAAGGAAACAAAAGAAAAATTCGGAGTCGGTATTAAAAATCCATGGAGAAGAAATACAAACTTTGAGGTTTGCTGATGACATTGTAATTCTGTCAGAGACAGCAAAGGACTTGGAAGAGCAGTTGAATGGAATGGACAGTGTCTTGAGAGGAGTATATAAGATGAACATCAACAAAAGCAAAACAAGGATAATGGAATGTAATCGAATTAAGTCAGGTGATGCTGAGGGAATAAGATTAGGAAATGAGACACTTAAAGTAGTAAAGGAGTTTTGCTATTTGGGGAGCAAAATAACTGATGATGGTCGAAGTAGAGAGGATATAAAATGTAGACTGGCAATGGCAAGGAAAGCATTTCTGAAGAAGAGAAATTTGTTAACATCGAGTATAGATTTGTGTGTCAGGAAGTCTTTTCTGAAAGTATTTGTATGGAGTGTAGCCATGTATGGAAGTGAAACATGGACAATAAATAGTTTGGACAAGAAGAGAATAGAAGCTTTCGAAATGTGGTGCTACAGAAGAATGCTGAAGATTAGATGGGTAGATCGCATTACTAAAGAGGGGGTATTGAATAGGATTGGGGAGAAGAGAAGTTTGTGGCACAACTTGACCAGAAGAAGGGATCGGTTGGTAGGACATGTTCTGAGGTATCAAGGGATCACCAAATTAGTATTGGAGGGCAGCGTGGAGGATAAAAATCATAGAGGGAGACCAAGAGATGAATACACTAAGCAGATTCAGAAGGATGTAGGTTGCAGTAGCTACTGGGAGACGAAGAGGCTTGCACAGGATAGATTAGCATGGAGAGCTGCATCAAACCAGTCTCAGGACTGAAGATCACAACAACAACAACTGCTCACCTGACCCGGCTCCTAGTGATTTTTGGCTGTTTCTAGCTATGAAATGATCACAAATTAATTAGCTATGCTGCTATTCTATCAGCAATTTTTCAGTGTTCAAACCAGATTCCTAAAGAAGCATTAACAGCAGTACAAAATCGTGGCATCAACATTGTGAAACTATGTACTGTGAGAGTTAGTACCCATCTGACAGGTTGCTCCTGTTTTACTTTTCACTCTGCAGTGGTGTGTGTGCTGGTATGAAACTTGCTGGCAGACTAAAACTGTGTGCTGGACCAAGACTTGAGCTGAAGACATTCGACTTTCGCAGACAAATGCTATAACAACTGCACTACCCGAGTACAATGCACCACCTGTGCGCAATGCTTTACTTCTGCCAGAACCTCATCTCCAGCCTTCCGAACATCACAGAAGCTCTCCTGCAAAGCTTGCAACACTAGCACTCCTGGAAGAAATGATATTGCAGACACATGGCTTAGCCGGAGCCTGGGAGATGTTTCCAGATGAAAATTTCACTCTGCAGTGGAGTGTGCACTGACATGAAACTCCCTAACAGATTAAAATTGTGTGCTGGACCATGTTCGAGTCTCAGTCCGGCATTACATATCAAGTTTTTAAGTGTTCACTACCACTAAAAACCTACTTGGTGTATTTACATATCAGTTTATGGTGGTCAATTATCTGGGTACATGTTCCATGTATCATATTACTGATAATTGTTCCTATCTGGGCAGTTAGTCTCTTCACAATCTCTTAATGTTTAGGTATTCTACACTCCTATCTTCATTTATTCTGTCAAGTTCCGTTTTGTTTTCCAATCAGGATGAAGTGTGATGACTAGGTAACCATGGCTATTGCCTAAAGAAAGTTTTAAGACAGGTAGTACACTCCTTTTCTGAAAGTAGGCAGTAGTGTTATCCCTAAAACAGGGTCTCTCTGACCTATAGGTGCTTTGAAATCTAAACCAAGATATTAAATCTATTCACCAAGCAGGAGAAAACACATATAATGGTACTGAAATTTGCATGTTTCCAGAGCCAGTGGTTCCCCCTTCCAGCAGAAGAGTTGAAGGGGAAAGAAGAGGGATGAAGGAAAAATGACTGGTGAGGGTAAAGAAATGAGGAGATTTTGGAAAGGCTGCAAAGAACCCCATGTCTGGGCAGACTTAGCAGACGGGGTGAGAAGCAAAGACTGATTGTTGGGGACTGCACTGGATAAGATTTGAAAACCCAAGAGCTTACAATGTCGACTGACCGATTGGTTGGTTGATTGGTTGACTTGGGAGACTGAACCAAACAGTGAGGTCACCGGTCCCCTTGGATTACGGAAGAATGGGGAAGTAAATCAGCTGTGCTGTTTCATAGGAACCATCCTGGCATTTGCCTGAATCGATTTAGGGAAATCACGGAAAATCTGAATCTGGATGGCCTGATATGTGTTTGAACAGTGGTCCTTCAGAATGTGAGTCCAGTGCGCTAATCACTGTGTCACCTCACTAAGTTTACAGGTGGAAGATAAGGTATTATGGAAGACCAAGATACTGACAAAACATTGTGCATGAATTAATAATAGTAGAAAGCTACGTGCTTTGTGTGAGGGTAGAGATGGGGACGGGAAAAAATAGACCAGTCAGAAAATAAAGATATAGAAAATTAGAAGGGAGTGAAGAAAGGAACAGATTCTTATAAGAAATGCAGAGACTGAAGAAATTCGTGTAAATTAAGCCCAGATGGGTGGCGAGCACCAAGAACATGTTGTAAGACAACTTCTCACCATCAGAGTTCTGAGAAATTCATGTCTGGAGAAAGAACCTAAATGGCACTTGTGTTGAAATAGGCGCCTAGGTTACGACTATACTGTTGTAGAGCATGCTCAGCAAGAGGGTATTCTGTGTTGCCAGTCTACACCCTCTATCTATGTCCATTGATCCTAAGTGATAACTTGATGGTAGACATGCCAATGTAAAAGACCAAAGTGTTTATTTAAAGGTGGTGTTTCACAGGTGGCTCTTGCTTTGATAGTATATGTTTTGCCAGTTACAGGGCTGTTGGTGGTGGTGGTGGTAGGAGGGTGCATTGGCAAGCCTTACATCAGGGACTGTCACAGGAGTAGGAGCAATAGGGTAGGAAGATGGGTGCAGAAAGAGCATAGAGAGTGACAAGAATATGAGTATTGGGGAGATTGAGAGGAGGCAGAATGTTGGACATAATGGACCTTATTTCAGGTAAGGAATTTAGGAAGTCTTAGCTTTGTCAAAGTAGCTGACTGATACATTTAAGACAAGGATAATATTGAGACACAAGAAGTGTACAATTAAGTTGTTCTATAGAGGGATCAGCAGTACTGAAGGCTGAGGTAAGAATGGTGGGTACTGCTGTAAAGAATCTGCAACTGAACAAAACATTTGCCTCGAGTATCAGAGCTGTATGGAAGGGATTATTTGACATGGAAAGGATGGCAACTGACAAAATGTGAGTACTGTTGTTCGTTAGTACGTTTAATGTGAACAGAAGTGTGGAGCTCACCATGGGTGAGGATGAGGTCAACATCAAGTAAAGCAGCAAGAGTTTCATCCATGGCTCCCTTACAACACAGTGGTACATCAATGATATTCTACATCCCATTTTATTGTCCTTCATAGCTAGCCATCCTGGGATTACATTTCAGCAAGATAATGTCTGCTCTCATAACATGAAAGTCTCTAATGCTTGTCTTCATGCGTGCCAAACCCTACCTTGGCCAGCAAAGTCACCAGATCTCTCAGCAATTGAGAGATGTGAAGCATTATGGGCAGGACGCTCCAATCAGCTTAGGATTTTGACGAACTAGCATGCCACCTGCACGGAATTTGGCACAATATCCCTCAGGAGGACATCCAACAACTCCATCAATTAATGCCAAGTAACTGCATGCATAAGGGCCAGAGTTGTACCAACACATTACAGACTTTCTCAATTTGTGAAGCTCTTTCTCTTGGATAAATCATTCAATTTTTCTGTAATCGTAATCATTTGTTTGTCTATACACATACAACAAACCTACTGATATCCATCCCATTCGGATAATTCTTTTATTGTGTTTCATCTTTTTCTGCCTTAGGGTGCATAATATGTATGTTAATTATACTATGCAGAACACAAGTGAAGGCGCTATAATGAGTCAGATAACAAATGAAAAAGAAAAAATTTTAATGTAATATAATTACAAATTAACAATCTTTGGATTTCTTCCTTTACTTTTACTGCAAAACCTCACTTCTTGCCAAATTTCGTCATTTTAAATCAAAGAGCAGTACTCTACAGGTTTTGATGAGTGAGTTTGTGAGTACCAAAATATGTGACATAAAAGGTCATACCTTTTGATGGCATTGACTTATAAGCTAATGCTTATTATACTGCCAACGGACCATAGAACTTAGTATGTGACACAAATTTCAACCTGATATGTGTACTTGTTCCTGAGAAAAAGGAGTCTTACTAGACAGCCATGCAAACCACAAGTCAGGCAAGAAACAATAAAAAAAAAAAAAAAATTCTCCCTGATATAACATCAAATTTACAGTTTCTGGATTTTTCCTTTGGCTCTATTGTGAAGCCTTTCTTTTCGTAAAAATTTCATGGTTCTAAACCAATATGAAGTACCCAATATGTTTTAACGAGTGAGTTTGAAAGTATTAAAATATGTGACATAAATTGATTGCACTGCCTTACAAACTTCAATTTTTTACACTGCCAAGGGACACAGAACTTGGTATGTGACAAACTTCAACTTGATATGTCTACTCATTCTTCAGAGAAAGGGTTTTTAATAATTGGACAGAAAGGCATACAAGGGAGTGATCCCATAAGGATTCTGGTTTTACTGGGGGAGATATGGAACCCTAAAAAGAAACAGTTTGATGAAGTTCATAAACATAATGGAGCAGAAACCACAGTTTTCTGTAAACTTAGTTTATGTGACTTCCTCTCTCATGATCTGCAGTGTACACACATAGCTCCACCTATTAAAGGTCTCATTCCTGCTATGAAAATTTGTATCTATATCAGAACATCTAAAAAAACTGGACAGTTTTCATCTGAAATGTCCAAGGTTCACTCTTTACATAAAGGAGAGTTATCACTGAAAGATTTTCAATATAGTGCACAAAAATAAAATCTAATTCATTTCCTCTCAAAGATATCTCAGATAATGAGCTGTAAAATGGGAAGATGGCTGTTGGAGGACAGAGACTTTATTCCAAGGATGCAATCAAGCAAAAGACGACAATGCAAAGGGGGAACAGCTAACAGTCACCCAAGATAAGTCAATACAGATTGTATTAAACATGTGGAGTGGCATAGCTGCAAATACTATGAGAAAAGTAAGTTTTGTTAAAAGATAGGCCTGAGCAGAAGTATATTTTCCCATACAATGTGAACAATATCGTTGAGTGAGTAATCTTCTGATGCTTCCTTAAGATGAAATTAAATTTACCAGCCACATAACAGCCCATGATAGGACAAAGGAAAATACTGAGCAATAGTTGATGTAGACAAGCACAGCCAGTGTGTGTGTGTGTGTGTGTGTGTGTGTGTGTGTGTGTGTGTGTGTGTGTGTTTTCAGGAAAATTTTGAAACTTACTTTTCAGTTGGAAGAATAAAGTTTTTACCACTAAAGTTCTTGATTCAGTCTCATTTTGGAATCAATTAAACATTCTCTATTAGAAACAGATTAAAAATGCACACATTTATCAACAAGAATGCAGTTAATGTATGAAGTAGTGAGTATGAATGAATCAGCTGCCAGAAGACAAGCATATCATATTACAATAAATTAAAAAGTCTTTGCTGTTTCTGTTGCTATTCATTTACCAGTTTTAATTAAGAGTCTGCAATTCATTGGCCTTCTAGAATCCTCAGGTGCTCTAGTGTTGCTTTTCCTTACTAATTCACATTTCATAGCAGAAATTATACAAAGTGTACCATTACGCCACTGACAAACTTTCAGAGGTGGTAATATGGACCAAAACAAAGAAAAAATGTCCAATAAACATGGGGTGAAAAATGCATACCATAAGAGCTATGAGCACTTGTTCAGTAGAAGAGATGCGTTTCACAGTGAAAAAGATCAAGAAGTGCTCCCACATCTTAAGGTACAGTTTTAGAGCCCATGTTAACTGGACATGTTTTTCTTGTTTTGGTCCATACCACCTTCTCCCAAAATATGGACAGAACAGAGCTTGCAGTAAAATATATTTGCTTCATTGTATCAGAGATGAAAAAGTGCTCATAGCTCTTAAGGTATGCATTTTAAAGCCCACATTTACTAGACCTTTTGCTACAAATGGCCATATCTGCCATATCACTGAATTTAATCATTCCTCCTGGGACACCCTGTATATTTAACTTTTCTCAGTGGGGTTATCATTCATCTTATGTAACATCAACAAAAGACAACAGCAGGGCACCTGAGAATTGCAGTGTTTTACAGATTCATAATTTACTAATTTCATTACAAACAGAAAAAGAGGTTTGATTTATTTTACAATACTGTAAGATTGACCATCCACACAGAAATGACAATGTTGAATAATAGGGAAAGTTAGGCATATTATACCTGAAACAAGCAATTCAAGGACGGAATAAGTTTTCTACATTCAATGATTACTAAATAATCTAAAAAAGCATTACAGAGTGAAACGCTCTACTATCCCTGAACCACACAAAAAACTTTTAAAATAAACCAAAAAGCTGAATGCACTAAGGAATTTCTGAAATGCTATACTTTTCTGTGGCCACAAACAATGCTTGTGAAAGACAAAACTCAGTTAGTTAACCAGTAACATGCTATTTAAATTTTGATGTCTGTTGCCGAAGTTAAATCATGCAAAAATTACACACATGCTAACTAAATATCATAACCTCCCATGCAATTTCTTTAAGAAGCTTCTAAGAAAAACATTTGCAATTTTTATACCTTTGGAAAGTATCTGTCAAGTAGCTTCAGCATGAAAAAAAAAAAAAAAAAGAAATTATTAAGAAAACCGTAATGAGATATTGCTACATCATTTAAACTTAAAGCACTACAACACAGTTTAATTATGATTACGGACCTGAAAATGTAGCATTTACTTTTGGCAGATTTCACAAACACCTCCATCCACTTTTTTTGGGTGCGATATGATGATGTAAATAAAATAGAAAGAAACTACCACATGGGAAAAATATATTAAAAACAAAGATTCCAAGACTTACCAAGCTGGAAAGCGCCGGTAGATAGGCACAATGAACAAAACACACACACAAAATTCAAGCTTTTGCAACCAACGGTTGCTTCTTCAGGAAAGATGGAAGGAGAGGGAAAGACGAAAGGATGTGGGTTTTAAGGGAGAGAGTAAGGAGTCATTCCAATCCCGGGAGCGGAAAGACTTATCTTAGGGGAAGAAAAAAGGACAGATGTACACTCGCGCGCGCACACACACACACACATATCCATCCGCACATACACAGACAGAAGCAGACATTTGTAAAGGCAAAGTGTCTGGGCAGAGATGTCAGTCGAGGCGGAAGTACAGAGGCAAAGATGTTGTTGAAAGACAGGTGAGGTATGAGCGGCGGCAACTTGAAATTAGTGGAGGTTGGGGCCAGGCGGATAACGAGAAGAGAGTAGTTAACCTTTCTTCCAAACCTCTTTCCCAATCCGAAACCACTGTCCTATCCAAAGGCCTCACCTTCAGCCCCACTCCCAGATTCAACCAAACAGCCCTCGTCAAAGACTTACTGTCCTACACTCGTACTCTCTGCTGGAAATATCACTTTGCCACGAAGAAAAATGATCCAATCCTACTCCTAATGATCCAACTCCCCAAGACACTATCCAAATTCAACCCTGCCTGGAACAGTTCTGTCCTCAGTCACAGCAGGACCCACCTCCTCTACCTCTACCTCAAAATCACCCTCTCCAAACCTTCCACGAATTTCTGACTTCCAGCCTTGCCTCTCAATCATTAAAAAACCTTAATCCTACTCCCAACATCACCACTGCTGAAGCCCAAGCTATCCGTGATCTGAAGGCTGACCAATCCATCGTCATTCTTCCGGCGGACAAGGGTTCCACGACCGTGGTACTTGATCGCCGGGAGTATGTGGCTGAGGGACTGCGTCATCTTTCAGACAACACCACATACAAAGTTTGCCAAGGTAATCCCATTTCTGATGTTCAGGCAGAGCTTCAAGGAATCCTCAGAACCTTAGGCCCCCTACAAAACCTTTCACCTGACCCCACCAACACCCCGCACCCCTACCTTCTACCTAAAATTCACAAACCCAATCATCCCAGAATTTCCTCTCCAACCTCAACTCCTTTGGTTCCATCAGATTCACCTGGTCCTACTCCAAATCCCATGCCACTTTCCTTGACGTTGACCTCCATCTGTCCAATGGCCAGCTTCACACATCCGTCCACATCAAACCCACCAACAAGCAACAGTACCTCCATTATGACAGCTGCCACCGATTCCACATCAAACGGACCCTTCCCTACAGCCTAGGTCTTCGTAGCAAACGAATCTGCTCCAGTCCGGAATCCCTGAACCATTACACCAACAATCTGAAAACAGCTTTCGCATCCCGCAACTTCCCTCCCGACCTGGTACAGAAGCGAATAACCAGAGCCACTTCCTCATCCCCTCAAACCCAGAACCTCCCACAGAAGAACCACAAAAGTGCCCCACTTGTGACAGGATACTTTCCGGGACTGGATCAGACTCTGAATGTGGCTCTCCAGCAGGGATACGACTTCCTCAAATCGTGCCCTGAAATGAGATCCATCCTTTACGAAATCCTCCCCACTCCACCAAGAGTGTCTTTCCGCCGTACACCTAACCTTCGTAACCTCTTAGTTCATCCCTATGAAATCCCCAAACCACCTTCCCTACCCTCTGGCTCCTACCCTTGTAACCGCCCCCGGTGTAAAACCTGTCCCATGCACCCTCCCACCACCACCTACTCCAGTCCTGTATCCCGGAAGGTGTACACGATCAAAGGCAGAGCCACGTGTGAAAGCACCCACGTGATTTACCAACTGACCTGCCTACACTGTGAAGCTTTCTATGTGGGAATGATCAGCAACAAACTGTCCATTCGCATGAATGGACACAGCAGACAGTGTTTGTTGGTAATGAGGATCACCCTGTGGCTAAACATGCCATGGTGCACGGCCAGCACATCTTGGCACAGTGTTACACCGTCCGGGTTATCTGGATACTTCCCACTAACACCAACCTGTCAGAACTCCGGAGATGGGAACTTGCCCTTCAGTATATCCTCTCTTCTCGTTATCCGCCAGGCCCCAACCTCGCTAATTTCAAGTTGCCGTCGCTCATACCTCACCTGTCTTAACAACATCTTTGCCTCTGTACTTTCGCCTTGACTGACATCTCTGCCCAAACTCTTTGCCTTTACAAATGTCTGCTTGTGTCTGTATGTGCGGATGGATATGTGCGAGTGTATACCTGTCCTTTTTCCCCCTAAGGTAAATCTTTCCGCTCCCGGGATTGGAATGACTCCTTACCCTCTCCCTTAAAACCCACATCCTTTCATCTTTCCCTCTCCTCCCCTCTTTCCTGACGAAGCAACTGTGGGTTGCGAAAGCTTGAATTTTGTGTGTATGTTTGTGTGTCTATCGACCTGCCAGCGCTTTTGTTTGGTTAAGTCACATCATCTTTGTTTTTAGATATATTTTTCCCACGTGGAATGTTTCCCTCTATTTATATATATATATATATATATATATATATATATATATATATATATACACACACACACACACACACACACACCATGCGCATCAAGATGATGCCTTAATGCTTTGAGATTGACTGTTTAATATGATAGCTGGAGATTTGGTAATTTCCTTTTATGGCAACTTCAAATCTATATTTGCATCTACAGCAAATGCTCATTTTTCAGGTCCATAATTATGAAAAGACACTGTACCATCTAAGCAACTGTCAATCAACACTTATTTTTTACATTATGTAACAACAGCAACACATCTTACAGACAGGAGTTTGACAATAAATCAGTGAGTTCAGAAATTTTATTAAATTTCTTTATATATAAATTGGCTGATCTTTAGAAGAAGCAACTTCCACATTTTTCTATCACCTGTGCTGGAAGTTGCTCCTCCTTACAGTTAGTCAATAAACAGCATTATTGTGACAAGTAACTTCTTCAGAAGTCTAGATAAATTAGTGCATAAAACATTGCAGCAAAATAATACAACCAGTGAAACAGTATTTCAATATCTTTCTGTTTATTTTACCTCTTAACCCTCCTCTAGCTGTTGCTAAATAGACAAGTAATAAGTACGCATTGTATTCCTGTCAACCATTCAAAATATACTGACAAATTCTAACATGTTGCTTATTCTGAAGAAAATATATGTACCTAAACATATTTATGGAGATACTGGTCTGCAGGAAACTGATCAGGACACTCAAAACAGTACACACAATTGAGTATGTGAAAGTGTTACTACTGTGACATTCAAGAGAACAATTTCATGTACTTACATTCGTAAAATCTGCTGTAGTATTAAGATTTTGTATATTTTGACTTGCGATAGCAGTTTGACAGGCAGGCTTGCTACTGCAGTTTCTCAGCATTCCCTCCAAATCTGCTCGAATTTTTGATAATTCTGAAAGGAGGAAGGAAATCATGTCATAAATATGAGGTGTAGAAAAGGAATGGACTGAAGAGTATTATTTCCATGAGCAGTTAATTTCTGTATTTTTTTCCAATTTCATTTATTTACAAAACTTCCTGGCAGACTTAAACTGTGTGCCAGATCAGGTCTCAAATCTGGAACACTACCCACAATAAGCAGTGTCATTGGTTTGAGTATCAGTCTAACACACAGTACTAATCAGCCAGAAAGTTTCAAAATTGCATGCGCTACACTTCACAGTTAAAGAATCATTCTTATTTATTTATATTTTTAGTATGTACATCAGCTGTCACTAAAGTAACAAACTGGAGCTGAATTATACACTGTTTTGTTACACCACTCTTTATGAATACTGATGTAAAGTTGGATTCATCTTCAAACCATTATCAATGCATCATAGGATGAAAATTCTGACTCTTATGCTGTGGCTGTCACTGAACAACATGACAGGTTGAAACCATTGTCAGGCAGAAATTCCATATTAGGTACTTGCTTCAAGGCATCAGTTCACCAAGAAAAGTCAGTGTTGGATAGTATGTGTGAGGCTGGTTGTTGACCATAATGATTAGACAGAGTGAGACACTGCATTGTTGTACAAAGTCAAAGTCAAAGCTAGGTCTTAACATACAAGTGAAATTATTTGCTTCACAACAGCCAGACACTTGGGGAATTTTGAAATGCACTCAACTGACCTGTTGATTCCTTAGCAAAATTTTTGCTGATTATCACATTGTATAGTTTCATTCAAAACCATCAGATTATGTGAAGCACTGGGTGAAGGTAACACTGTAAATTTATCTATACACACATCATAACCAAAGAGGTTCCCCACTAACAATTAGTTCAACTTAACAGCCATTTACACAATAAGCACGCAACACAACTTGAGGTTTAAGTTTTATTATATGGAAATTTATCTATTCTTACGATCCAGGCAGTTAAGTCATGGTTCTGCCACTCTAAGGCCCAATGGAGGGTGTTTAATCACGCTCAGAGTTTATATTATGGAAGAGAGAGACGAGAGAGAGAGAGAGAGAGAGAGAGAGAGAGAGAGAGAGAGAGAGAGAGAGAGAGAGAGAGTATTTAATGTTCTATTGATGATGAGGTTATTAACTGCAGAGCACAACCTTAGAATGATTTGGGGGGGGGGGTTGAAGGTGGGGGGGGGGGGGGGGGGGCGTGGACAGTACATTGGCTGAACAGTTTTCCGAGTCAATATCCTGGAATATGTTTTAAGAGGTAGTGTGTCGCCACATGGCACACAAATATGATGGATGGTCGCATGTGGATGTGAAATGCCACCTTTCTGCCTGTTAAGTTCTGTGGACTGCACCACCTCAGTCAATAGGGAACTGAGGACTAGCACAAGTGACCAGTATTAAATGCATGATGTAACACACTAGACCCATTTTAAGAAAATGTATTTTTGGATTTGAACTAACTTGGGGAATATATTCGATATTTATATGTTTTTAACAAGTGTGTATGTGATGTGGTTTGAGCAAGAAACCATTAAAAATTATTTGGTTAATTGACTTGAAAGAATTTTTATTCTAAACAAAGAAGGAATATAAAAATGATTCTATTAATTATGTGTTTACTGTAAGTGAGTACTGCAAATAACAGTCTTATTTTGCAATTGGTAAAAACATTGTAGCAAAACCACAAAATTGCACGTTCTTCAATCTAACTCAGATTTAACAAAGTCTCACCTCCATATAAATTTGACAGTCATATAGAAAGAAGAGGAAGTGTTTGGAAGTCCACCCTTGTATAATCATTATGTGCTTTAGTCCACAAAACACCTTCAGATATTAATACAAGAGAAAAAAACACAATGCTGTTTATAGAATCATTAAAGAGTTACATGACATGCCAAAAAATATAAACAGGATAAAACGAGTAGACTATTTCATATTCCACATGGTTTTATCACATTGAGATATTTTAACTGCTTATGACAAAATTTAAGAAGTTAGTGGGTTGATTTTCTTTGAATTGATGCCACAACATAAACTGTCTTTTTCTTTTACCTCACTTACCACGCTGGAGTTGAACTGCACTGCTCTGTAATGACTTTGTAAGTTCTTGAGTTTTCTTAAGTTCCGCTTGAACAACTGGGAGATCAGCCACCAACAGAGTGAGATTAGATAAAACCACAGCCTGGGATTCTTCTGCAAGCTCACTTGCCAGTAACTTTCCACAGGCTGTAAGTGAAATTCACAAATATACCATTCACAGAAATTACCAGAATATTCTGAAAATGACTGGCTTGGGTCAGGATTTGAACACATCTGATACACTTACAAATGACAACATAGATTATATTCCACAGACAGGAAATAACATGGCACTGACACATGGATAGATATCACAACACAAGCCTGGCTGAAAGGAGAGGATAAGGGAGAGACTAAATAGAAGTATTATTACATGTATCAATGTTATAGCAAAAGCACTGGCTGAAACTCAAGAATGGAATACGGGTGGCGTGTGTGTGTGTGTGTGTGTGTGGGTGTGTGTGTGTGTGTGTGTGTGTGTGTGTGGGGGGGGGGGGGGGGGGGACCATATCATATCATCACTTGACAGTTTGTGCTGTAATTATAACACAATGTATTTACAACAAGAAAATCCTGTGAAGCTTCGCTGATGAGATGTGTATAATAATAATAATAATAATAGATTATTATTATTATTATTATTATTATTATTATTATTATTATTATTATTATTATTATTATTATTATATCTTCTTCTAATAGTGTCATCCCAGTCTTAAAACAGTGCAACCCATTTAGAAACTCTGCTCTAACAAGCGCCAACAATAACTAAAATGAAATGTTTCTATCTTGATCATGACAGCTGACACTACAAGGAGTACCACAGGTGATAAGACGCCAAGACTGACAGATCTGATGAAAAAGAAATTTATTCTGCTTATTACGGACATGAAACTACACAAATGAGTAGAATTACCAACCTGTAAATGAATATGCTAGTGGAGAATACTCAGCCACACAGTTTCTAAGCACATCCACAAAGCATCAACTGTGGCTGCAAGAGGACCTGAACAAACAAGCTGTCGACCGACTACATCACAGACATGCTCGTGATGGGTGTTAGACGAATGCCCAGACCAAGGAAGCAGTGGTACTGTCATTCTTCGAAGAAGACTTACACATTTCTCGCTTCGTGCGGCTGAGTACTGTCCTGCTGAAATATGGCATATGGAATAGCCTGCAAGAGGGGCAATGCCCCAGGCTGTAAGACCTCCCTGATATAGCAGCAGCTGTTCAGGTTCCCCTCAAGACACAGGAGGTGAGAACCTGTGTTATAGGCTATGATGCCCCAAACCATCATACTTGGCATTTGTCCGCTACGGCGATCGACAACACAATCTGCCTGATTACTTCGCTACAGTGGCGTCAAACATGTATGCAGCTTGTAGGACAAGTTGAAGGAGGACTCATCCTAAACCACAACGTTTTGCCACTCAGCACACTAGTGTTGGCATTTACACGTCCATTCCGGCATTGGTGGGTTCTGGTCACTGGAAGTGCAATGGCATGCATGTCACCAGTGAGCCTGCCAAAGATGATGTCGAACCATCAACACAGACATGTTGACACCTATTGCAGAGCTCCAATGTCGTGCCAACACTAGGGATGAAGCTGTTCTGTTCGTTAAGGCCAAGTGGATAAGATAGCAGTCATCTTTCGCTGTGGTCACACTGTGCCATCCATTACCCTGTTGGCACTGTGTATGGCCACCTTCTCTACACTGGTTACACATATGCCTCACTGTCGATGAAGCATGCCGTGTACAGGCCACAACATCATGGAATGACAGACATGCATCACAGCCCAATCATTCTGCCCCATTTGAATGCAGTCATATGTCGATATTCCACCTTGTGATGTCGGCGAGGCATAGTGGCACTTGGTTATGCATTTCCACTTTGTATGATGGCTCTGCACTGACTGGCTGTTGCATAACACTGGCCTGTCCGGTCACCCAAGAGATGGCACTGTTGGGCCTATGTGCATACAACCTCTCTCACTTTAAATCACTTATTGTGGTTCCACTGTCCTACACATCCTCTTATTGTGGCATATTGCACACAATTGGTCGTGAGTGTTTCACATTTTACAAACAGTAGTGTATAAATGTTCCTGCACGACCACAGCTTATAAGCTAAATCACACCCGTGGCTAATTCAATAGATTAAATCATCATCTTACAGAATACAGCATTTTTAAAAGCTTAAGGTGTAGGCTTTTAATTCATTGATATTTCTCACATTATGTTGTTTTCTGCAACTGAAAGAGCTTCCTTAATCACAATCCTTGTTTAGAAACTTGGAGTCAACACATGCAAGATACAATTATTTAATTTCAAAATAACACTGTTCAACAAAGACACCAAAAAATTAGGTCAAATATTAATTGAATTAAGTGAAAAATGTTTTACTATTCAGCGTGTGTCAGAGTACACTTTCATACAGTGTTACAATACCATGCACATTAATGTCTCACGGGATGGTTCCTTTGAAAGGGCACGGCCGACTTCCTTCCCCATCCTTCCCTCACCCGAGCTTACGTTCCGTCTCTAATGACCTCGTTGTCTACGGGACGTTAAACACTAATCTCCCCCCCCCCCCCAACCCCCTTTACAAGATATTCATACACATGTAATCTGTTTCTGTGAAATTCTGTAGATGAAACTAGAAAATTTTGTCTACAGGGTTTCATTGGAATCATCTTTAGGGATTTAAACATGAAAAAAAAAAAAAACTACATCTAAATTTTTTTTGCAATCTTCATTTCTGCTGGGCCTTGTCAGTGGTTGTTCAGGTTGCTAGGAGGCAGCAGATGGGGCAGTGGGGCAGTAGGAATTCTGTATTTCAAAGATCCAGGCATGAGGAGCCTAGCTACACTATCAATAAATATGGCTCAGCAGGTTGGCACTGCAATCTAGAGGACACAGCATCATTAGTCTCCAGAAAGAGATTTTCACTCTGCAGCGGAGTGTGTGCTGATATGAAACTTGCTGGCAGATTAAAACTGTGTGCCGGACCGAGACTCGAATTCGGGACCTTTGCCTTTCGCAGGCAAGTGCTCTACTGACAGAGCTACCCAACCACGACTCACGCCCCATCCTCACAGCTTTACTTCTGCCAGTACCTCGCCTCCTACCTTCCAAACTTTTCAGAAGCTCTTCTGCGAACCTTGCAGAACTAGCTCTCCTGTCGGTAGAGCACTTGCCCGCAAAAGGCAAAGGTCCCAAGTTCGAGTCTCGGTCCGGCACACAGTTTTAATCTGCCAGGAAGTCTCAGCATCGTTAGTGGTTCATGCCTCCAAGCATATGTCAATGAACTCCCCAAATAATTGCGACTGCTGCTAACACTCAATCACTTATCAAGAGCTACCCAGGATCCACATGACACTGACCAACAGAATTGGATTTGGAAACAGTTATTCTGCTAGACAATGTCCCAATGCTGCCTGGTATTTCCCATGTGGACTAATTGTGACCTGTCTCTAGTCCACACTGTTGTTTGTGGGCATGCGAGTAATAGACCAAATAATGTGTAGTTCTTGTAGGTTTTGGCAACTACAACAGGTGGATGGGAGTGGTGTGTGTGTGTGTGTGTGTGTGTGTGTGTGTGTGTGTGTGTGTGTGTGTGTGTGTGTGTAGGGGGCATGGGGCCGGGAGGGGGGGTGGGGGCTGTTAAAGGGCAAGAAGGTGTTGGGAGGTGTCGCAGCAGCCCCTTATCAGTTAGAGGGCCTGCACAACAGACAAGCAAGATGGGCTGCCGAACTCCTTTCAAGAGCTCAGATCGAAACCTTGCCAACGGATGTAAACAATAACAGGCTCTCAAAATAAACACGGAACTATTTCGCCAGAAGACATGTGACACATTCCACCAATTGGAACTCAAGTGATTCATGCAGCACTCCGCCAACTCGGCATTATAAGCACGGCTGGACAGTCAGACTGGCAATGTTTACCTACAGTTATAACAGCTCTGGTCAGTACTTACACAGGCTCTAGCATAGTAAACACTTGTCGTAGCATTCAGAGTAGATTTTGGTCATTATTTTCTTTCATGGTCTTGTATTCTTATCTGATTTTGCTACCACAAGAATTGCGGGGTTTGCTTCTTGTTCTCGTTTTTTTAAAATTAGTGCATATCAAAAAGGCAGTTTTCTTTAATTATAACAAACTTGACTGTTAGTTCTTTCCTGCTGACCACAGGACACTACAGGAGGTAATGGAAGGAAACAGAGGGGAAGGCAGGTGGTTATCAATTATCATATGAGAATTACTGAAAAAAGTGAAAAGTTACAAACATAAAAGTAACAACAGGGACCAGGGGATTAGCAGCATTTGAGTATTGGGGATTATGAACAAAAGGTTTGCTGGAGGATCATTTCTGACTCAATAGTTTAGTGGACCTGATAATGGGATGCATTATCAAGTGGCAAAGAAACTGAAGGGGACCAGTGACCTCGCCTTTGGTCCTTTCATCCAAATCAATCAACCAACCAAATGAAGGAACTCGTCGAGTTGAAGAAGCCACAGGTGGTGTGTTGTGGACAGGTTGTTCAGGAACTGAGTGGCTGAATCTACAACTAGCCACAGTTTGAGAGCAATCAACTGTGCTGGAACCCAAGTGCCCCTTAGCCACATTAAATGAATTGTTTCATTCTCTTTCTCATTATCAACTGTTAATTATCACAACATAAATATATTATGTTATCTTCTGACAGATAATACGTTCATGTTTAATCTATAGCAAATAAATTTTTGAAATAGTCTTCGTAGCAAGACTGGATGAAGTACGAAGCTCTGCAAAACTTAAGGATGAGATAGATATTAATAGCTTAGCGGAAATGAATGAAAGTGCAGGATCACCACCTTCACAACATGAGGCAGTTGAAGGTACGAGAAAAAGAAATTATGATGCACTGTGGTGGAGGGTCTTCATTACAAAATGGCTTGGATACAACATTTGAATGACTTCATATGGGCGGAATTCTCGGGGAAATGGAAGTAAGGTGATGGGTCTTCTACAGTAGCAGATTACCGTAACATTGTAACAGGTAAAAAGGGACCCACTTCAAACAGCGGGTGCAATTACAACCTCATTTAACAGAAGTGCAAGGCATGAAATTTCACACTCCACAGTGGCATGGGGATGGTCTCTCTGCACGAGGACCAGTATGTTGTGTTCTGCTGACACCTGCACATTGATGGCACCATCTGCAATGGTGACAAGAGCACAGGAATTAGACCAAAAGGAGCAAATTCAGTCTGGATAGTTGTTCTGGACATACCTTCACATGGCAAGGGGTGGGGACACAAAATAAAACCAATAACACTGTCTAACATTATCGGTTTGGTGATCTAGGTGTTATTGTGACGAAAGGCATAAATTTGCATAGGTGTACTGATCTCCAAATTTTTGAACATGGTACACTCTCCAGTCGCTGTTATTGTGACATGGTACCCCTTCACAATGTGTGTATTCAGGGCTGAAAACTGCCCTGATTTCATTTTTATGAATGACAATACACAACCACATCAAACAGTGCAGATGGATCTTTTTGAATAAGAGGATATTTGACAAATGGACTGACCTGTCCATTATCTAGACTTAAAATCCTACTGAACAAGTGTGAGATGCATTGAGGCACCGATGACCGTCCAGCATTTGGCAACAGCACTGGTGGAGAATAACTCTTATTAACGTTATGGGCAGCATGGAGCACATTGCATAGCATGTATTGCCATACACATTGAACACAAACCATATTAAAAACCATGTCTCACCTTTCGTAATGTCCAGGGGACCATCACGAATCACAGTGACTTCATCGTTGTTATTGAACTTGAATAAAAGTGTCATTTCTGTTTGTCTCATTGCAATTTCTTTTGGTTGTTTTCTGTACTATACTGCAGCAGTTCTTTCTACACTACATGATAAAAAGTATCCAGACACCTGGCTGAAAATGACTTACAAGGCCGTGGCGCCCTTCATCGGTAATGCTGGAATTCAATATGGTGTTGGCCCACCCTTAGCCTTGATGACAGCTTCCATTCTCGAATGTATACATTCAATCAGGTGCTGAAAGGTTTCTTGGGGAATGGCAGCCAATTTTTCATGGAGTGCTGCACTGAGGAGAGGTATCAATGTTGGTCAGTGAGGCCTGGCATGAAGTCGGCATTCCAAAACATCACAAATGTGTTCTAAAGGATTCAGGTCAGGACTATGCAGGCCACTCCATTACAGAGATGTTACTGTCATGAAACCACTCTGACACAGGCTGTGCATTGTGAACAGGTGCTCGATCGTGTTGAAAGATGCAATCGCCATCCCCGAATTGCTCTTCAACAGTGAGGGAAGCAAGAAGGTGCTTAAAACATCAACATAGGCCTGTGTTATGATAATGCCACGCAAAATGACAAGGGGTCATAACACCACTGCCTCTGAATTTTACTGTTGGTATTACACATGCTGGCAGATGACGATCACATTGTGTACCATTATTCGTCACTCCACACAACGTTTTCCATTATCCACTCATCCAATGTTTACACTCCTTACACCCCAAGCGAGGCATAGTTTGGCATTTACCGGTGTGATGTGTGGCTTATGAGCACCTGCTCAACCATGAAATTCAAATTTTCTCACCTCCCACCTAACTGTCATAGTACTTGCAGTGGATCCTGATGCAGTTTGGAATTCCTGTGTGATGGTCTGGTCAGATGTCTGCCTATTACACATTACGACACTCTTCAACTGTCGGCGGTCTCTGTCAGTCAACAGATGAGGTCAACCTGTACGTTTTTGTGCTGTATGTGTCCCTTCACGTTTCCACTTTACTATCACATCGGAAACAGTGTACTTATGGATGTTTAGGAGTGTGGCAATCTCGCATACACTACTGACACCTGATCACCTGACCACATTCGAAGTCCTTCCGACAATCTTTAATCTGGGAAAATGGGAAAATATAATTTTCAGTGTTACATCTGAAATGACTTATTATCACTTGCTGAAAATATTTCATTGCTTTTACTGGACTCTTGACTGGGACATAACACCATCCCTGTCTTTTGGAGTGTGACAAAAGACTTAACATAATTTGGATGACACTCAAAACTAATATGGCTTTTTGTTTTGAATAAACATGGAACTGTTTCATTGTTAGAAAAATAAACAGTATTCAAAAATTATGATACTAACTGTGAACAGGAACTGTTACAAAATATTTAATTTCAACAAATTCAAGTCACAAATGATAGAAGTCATATGTGATGTATCATCATACACTGCACTGACTTTCTATCCACTGCAAGTCACTTCTGTACAAATTACAACTGCAACAGTTTAGCTGCCAGTATGAACTGCAAGTTCAAGTTATTCAAAAAATTAATGATTTGAGACATTTCTGCTACAATTTTAATGCTTAATATCCATGTCTGTGCACTTTGAATTTCATGTTATGTGGTGCTACATTCTATTGTCACAGCTGCCTCTGCTTATTCACTGATTTCTGCACCAGGCAGAAAGGTCTGTACAAACCACAGTTACAAGCAGTTCTTCAAGTGGCAAAAATGAATAACTTCAATATTTTTAAAACAAATTTTGAAAGTGCATTTCTTTTGGTGTATTCTTCCTGTGTGAAAAATTACCAGGTAGGTTTCAACATATCAGACTGGACCATTCCTTCAGAGTTTTCTTTGGCACAATGATGTTTTATATTCAACCTTTTAGATGTAAATTACCAAATAAGCACTGCAGAAACCTAAATATCCAAGCATTTCCATTCATGTGTGCTACCAGCATAATTTTTACAAATAGCTTTTAATTTTGATACTGCACTCCCTAAACTGATCCTATAGCACCTGAAACCTCTGAAATCTATGAGTTTGTCATGACTATAACTATTATTTTTATATATTTTATCCATCCTCCTGTCTGATCTGCAGGGTAACGAGCCATGGTGGCACTTGAAAAATGTGGGAAAGGTGACAAAATATTTGAAAAATGATGATTAAAAGGTGACAAATTATTTCTAAAAACAGATCTGGTACAAATAAACTCTTTTCATTTATAATCACCCACCAAAAATGTTGGTTCAGACATTAATAAATTTCTCTATTGTGACTCAAGATGGAGTATGGCCATTTTTTTCCTTCATAAATATTCACTGATATATACAAAATGCATTGGTACTCGTAATTCACAAACAAAATCTACATCACATTTTTACAACAATGACATTATACACTTCACAACACTGGAAAAAGATCAAGAAAATATTTTTCAGTTATTGTTTCTTACGAATTTTCATAAACAATGAAGTAATTTTAATAGACTTTCTTTTCTCAAGATCTTCCACTCCCCTTTCTTTCACTCTTTCTTCCACTTTCATGCACCCTCAAATCATACCCTGAACCAACTTTGCTGCCTTTAAATCATTTTCTGAGGACTTTGTTGAGTTTAGCTGAGAATTGAGAGAAGTTCTTCTGATGCCTCTATATATAGTCAGTGTTCTTAAGAGCTGTGAGTCAATGGACACAAAGAGAAAACGTGGGCATCATTTCACAACATTCCTCGCAGTCAAAACACTGTTTAAAGATCTTTTGGCCATTGCATAGCCTTGTCTTCGAATGCTGGCTTCTAAACAGAATATCATGTACTCTCTATGTCTGCATTTCCATGGGAAATTATAGGAGAAGCCTTAACAACTTTTGACAAATTTGGATACTTTAACTCAATGGGTGATCACTTTCATTTTGAGACATGCTGCTGCCAGTAATTGTTATTTCCTTTCATTATCTAAAGCTGCATCACCTTTTTTTTTTAGACTGAAGAACCTTCCACTCATCAAATAAGTAGCAGATATCAACTGGCATCACTTCTGCAATCATTAATATGTCATTCCAGCCTCTGCTCTTTATTCTTTCTTTGGCATTAAAAACCTAAAGCTTTTCAGTGGTGCACTTGATAGGCACATCTTTTCAACCACATGTTTGCACTCTATGATGTAATGTTTTTTGGACATTCTTTAGAAACCATAACTTCTCTCGTTCTTACAGGTTACTCACCTCTTCAGTTAATCACTTGCTAACAAGTAGTTGTTCAAGAGGAAGCAGATTATCCAACATACAGAGAGCATTATGAAGAGCTTCACAAATATTCTCAATTTTCCTCAAAGCAGATACCTTCAAAACACGAGCCAAAAAGTTTGAAGTATGTTTTATATTTCTGTATGCATCTTCTGGATCAAACGTGTTTGGCTTTGAAAATATTGTGTGAACTTACTGAATACATGTGGAGATGAGACTATGAAATGAAGTTCTGTTTTCATTTAAGGTTTCTTTATAGCAGTTACAATGATATTGAAGAATTTGGACTGAACAGTAGCAGAATTGTTTTTTTAGAGACATATGCTTAAGTAAGTAATATTGAATACCATTCCACTGGCATAAAATCCTACTGATTGAAGGTCCTAAAATACATCACCTTGTTGTATGCCTCAAAAACTTGTGATGTGGAATGTTACTGAGTTCTTTCAAATTCTTCCCAGCAAACAGACCAACCATCAAAATAACATTAACTGCGGACCAGAGATTCAGACACTTCATCTTAACACTTCAAAGCCTTTACATACCCATTCTGCACTATATAAATTTTGCACATTCAGATATTTGTAAGTTGTTTGCCTCGGGTCTCCTTGACATCACTATCTGAAAGCCAAAACACTTTTTTTTATTGACATTAGGTCTATCTGATCCCAGAGTAAGGCATTTATTTAGGGACAAGTTGTCTACAGAAAGTGCCTCACACTATTTCTGATGCAATGTTTCCCCATCTGCTATGCCGATGAAGAAAGTTCTTAGGTGAAGCATTACTCAACACTTACACTCTGACAATATGGTAATGGCTGTTTGTAATTCTTATTTTATCTTTAATGTTGGTACTTTCATCAAAATTCAATGTGTAATTTGATGAACGTTCTCCTCATAACATATGTTCCCAGAAATATGGTGCCATTCCAACACTTATTAGATATCTCAATTTCTTAAGCAAAAGTGGAAAATGTTGAGGAACACAGTAAGGAATCATCATCTTAAAAATGTTACAAATATCATTTCATGAAACCACAGAGTAATTGGAAATTGCCAATTTCATTGTCCAGATCAATTCAGCAGTGCAGGAACTATCCTTGGTACACAACATCCGTATTGTTGGCATACATACTGAACTTGAAGATTGTCTCTGATCTGGAAGTTCTAAATGTACTTCTAAATGTAGTATTCAAACTATCTGCCTCTTCTAGCCAGTAACAGCAGAATTTTTATTTCCCCATCTCGAAAAGTTTATTTTCAAAACTGAACAGTGTCACAGCAGCAGTTTTGCTACTACACCAAAATTAGAAATGGAACAAAAACAGGAGCAGTTGTAATACAGGAGTATTTGACACTAATACCAACTGCATAAAATATAAACACACACTCAACACATCACAAAGAAACAATCTATCTCACATTTCAGAAGACCCCTCCCACGCCAACTTTCATCACAGGGGCAGTCTAAAAAGTCTATTAGCAAACATGAACACTGAAACTTTGAAACAAAAGTAAATAAATTATTTTCTTCCAAAAAAAGCAAAAAGGGTTGAAAAGGTGACAAAAATAGAAAAAAGTGACACATGGTGACAACGCTGAATGAAGGTAACTAAAGGTGAAGAAGGTGACCGACTCATTAGCCTGGATCTGCCATTCTTAAGGTTAATACTGTATTTTTATTGCCTTCTTTTAAATTAAAAACAATAATTACAGAAGTATCAATGTAATTTCATATTCCTGTGCATCTATCAATAATCAATATTTAACTTTTGGGTGATAAGTCTCAACACATAGTGATATATTACATTTTCTGCATTCATACCTGAGTTTTGGGGGAAATTTGTGTTTTCAGAAAACTGCATGTATACATAAAGGTGAACCTTTCTTTCAGTGTTCACTTTTAACAACATTTAGAAAATACCTCACAGTATATTTTGGAGCATTCTAATGATCATAGTGCCTGCATCTGCCAACTTGCCTCCATTTTGCACAAAAAGCTTCAAGTTCTCCTCCCTAAGCAGACAAAACTTTTCTTTGTTTTTTGCCATATTACAGCACTGTGGAAAACACAAGCACTTACACAGTCCTTCACACTGATCTGATCGAGCACTGTTGTCAACTGCCCCAAACTTGAGTTCTAATCTGTAACACATTCTAGCGTGCTGATTTTTTTCACCAGTCTTTATATCAGTCTTTTGTATCTCAAGCACTTTTCTTCTACTGAACAGCTTTGAGACAAGCATAACATCAGCATTTCAGTCTGTCCTTTAGTTCTGGCATGTTGCATCTCCTATGAAGTGGTATTGCAGGTGACCCAAGGCTATGTAGCCAGAGGAACAAGTTTGAGATTGAATACCAATTGCAGACATAAGGAGTCCCTGTTCCAATTACAGCATAGGGAGTGTGTCCCCATTCCGAATATGTCTTCATATTGTTGCAATGTTAGTCAGTACTTTTTCCCCAAAAACCACTTTGACTGTCACACAGCATAATATTTTTATTTTGCTAACTTACTTTGTTTGGACAGAATATACTTCTTGAAAGAAAACAGCCCTTTGACCAACAACAGACTTGTCAATGCAGAGCTTTTTATAGGAATGAACCCACTATGGAATGGTATAAAACATTTAGATTTGTTGGAAGGGTTCTGGGAAAGTGAATCTACAAACAAAACACAGTACTACTCTGATCAGTATTAGACTATTATTCCAGCATTTTGAGTCTATATCAAGAAAGCAACACAACAGAAATTGAACTAATTTACAGATGTGTTGATATGATCATAATAAGTAAGACTCCTTGGAAGAAAGACAACAAAGTAATTATGAAACCCTATGGGGATAATTTAGATAATCAGAATTTGAATATGACTGTGTGATCATTCCAATGCCACCATCACATATTTAGTATGGATCAAGAGAATAAAATAAGGTAGAGTAAGTGACCTACAGAGGCATTCAGACATATTTTCCCTTGCTCAACATGTGAATGGAAAAGGACAGCAAACGAATAATGTTGGTACAAAAGGCCATTTGCCGAGCACTGTGAAGTTGCTTGCACAGTGCTTATGCAAATCTAGATGTTGAGAATGGCTGATTCTTACATAAATGCCCTCCTCATAAATAAAATCTTTTCTTTCATTTACTGTAGACTCCATGTGCCTTGTGTTACAAATATTAGGGAAAAATTATGTAAGGCTGGAATCTTTGCCCATCTGTAGTTGAATTGTCCAAAACCATGTACAAATGGGCAAAAAATCATCTTTCTTATAGTCAAACACGCCACTAAAGCATGCTCTTTTTCCATTCATTTCACTCTCTTTCACAAGATTCCAGTTCTAAAGAATTTTCATCTCTTCTAGATGCAGAAGGATGTGTTGTCAAAGTTGATTTATACAGGCCAGGAATTTTAGATCACGATTCTGTTGAAAAGTCATCACTATCATTGCAATTAAAGGGTTCATTCTCAGTGCTGCTTCTAGTGAAAATCTCCTAGATTTCTTCCTCTATACTTGCATGGCAGTGCACCATTTTCAAATCTTCATCAACAGCCAATAATTAAAAACAAAGATGAAATCAGCAATACAAGACTCCATGACCAAATGCACAGTTACTCCAACTGAGCAGCCCAAATTTTGAACAGCTATTTGGTATTCAGACTTGAAATACAACTCTGTGAATTAACACATGCAGAACATGCATGTACCTGAGTAATATTGCATCTTAATAGGTCTGAAATACATAGGTGTCAAAAATGCGGCACATATAAAAGAGCCTAGAGCATCTGGCAAAAGGAACACATCTAGAACACCTGGGGACAGGAGCAGCGATATCCAGATCAGTCAGAGGATTTATTACACTATCCCACCAATTTGTTTGCCAGCACCACACTGCTGTTATTGGTGCATTTCATTTCTTGCTCACAGATGAGGCTGAGTAAAGGAGACAACTTATTTAGCTGGCTGCCTGAGTTGGGTGTAACTCATCTGTTCTTTAAATATCAGCCCAATAATAGTAGACTTTTCTCACTCAATATCCCATACATTTGAGTTGTTGTTACTTTCATCACATTATAAATATAGTTGGTGGTAGATGATTTCCACTTCCAGTGCTCTAATTGCACCAAAGTACTTCTGGAATTTGCAAGAATTAGTGTTTTGCTCGATTATTGAGAGCCAAACATTAACTGCTTCTTCAGTTGTAATTAATTCTGAGGTACACACACTATTTGTATGTGCTTAATGATTTTTTTCCTTTTCTTTTTGGAACATGGGCCATTTATATGCACAACCAATGTCCCTCAAAATTTGTTGTCAATATCAATGCCTTTCCTTGAGTGTTCACTCTCAATAATGTAAGTCATAGAGGATTCTTGTCATCACAGCATCAGCCTCAGGCAATTTCCTTAGATTTGACATTTTGCTTCTGCTGTTAAAGAACCTTTCCCAGACTTTAAAACAGGTACAATAATTTGTGTGGTCACTCTTGACAAATGTAGTTTTCTATCTGTACTGCATTAACATCCTGCAACAACAGACCATTGTTATGTAATCTTTCTTAAACAGAGAACATTAGATCTTTCCATATCAAAGGAAACATGAATCAGGCTATGGCTTACCCTCAGTAACACTGGTGTTTTTATTAGTATCCTCCTTCAATGAGATTGTGAACTATGATCATAATAAGACGATTAGCTAATACAGCTCTTAAAGTACAAATATTTTAGCTAGTACTTCCCAATGGATGTGAAGGGGCATTTATTGGCTTCTATTTGAAGGATATTTGTTCTCAGGCACTTTGAGGCCCTCTTTCTATAATACATTCAATGGAATATGTCTGAGAAGTGAGATGTATATGTATTTGTTCTGCTTAATTACAAGTTCTCATTTCCTGATTAGAATATGCTTTTTAGCAAATATAAGCATTAGAATATATTACTATAACATAATAAGTAAGGTTTTGACTCTTTACAGTGGAATTTTAGGAAACGTGTTATTTTGAAATTCCAATACTAGTACACCAGGTCTAGCTTCCCAAGTGAAAAATTCTGTGAAAGACTGTCTATAGTCCTTGATCTGATTATATTTTGTAGTGAATAAATGCACTGGTACCTGTTATTATCGAAGAGAATATTTGAAGTTTTACAGTGGATTATATGAAATATCTCAAATTTATTTTGAATTTCCAATAGTTGCATTCTAAGCTTAAGTTTTAGAGCAATAAATTCAGATCACTCTTGTTAAATAAACTTATTATATCAAATCTCTTTATACATAAGTAAACACTAATTCATTCTTCCCTCATAGAGACACATGCAAATTATTTATGTTATTACAGTATTAGTTTTTGCTTACATACAACCAACATTATTGAAATAATATTATTTCATTAACCCTTTCTTTTCAAAATCTTTCACTACTAGTGGAAAGTGTGCAAGATGCTGTAGGGTAGAGAGAATCTATATTTAATGTACATCTTGTGGGGAAACAATTTTATAAGGGGGGAAGGGGAGGGGTGCAGTAAGGATATCATTGGGAATGCCAGAGAGGTGTTCTCCTGGAAGTGCATGGTATGCAGAAGGAATAATTTGATCAAGAAACGGGAAGGGAAAAAGGCACAGATGGATGAAGCAAACAAAGAATTGCTAAGGATTATGGAAGACAGGAGATAGGTTGGAAACTGATAGGTGGAAGAAAGGCACGGAGAAAGAGGACAATGTCTGAGTGTTTCATTATGGGAGGGAAAGGAGTTTCAGCAACTGCCATGACTGCCAAAGATAAATGGAGAGGTCTTCCACATAAAAATACACTTGTGTCCAAAATTATAGGTACAAACTGCTATTTCCCCTTCCGGTGTCTAATTCAGGATATAATCATACAAACTGTTGACAGATGTTTGTATGATTATGTTCTGCACTTAAGACGGCATCCCAGTCAATCGATAACCGCGCTCACAATGACGTCAGGGCACCAATCAAATGTGCCTGGTACACAGTCACAGATGGTGCAGTTTGGCACAGAGAAGATGGTTATCAGACTCTTTGCTACTTACAGTATACAAAGACTGGTAGCAGGACAGTCACAAACTCATGTGACCTGATGGTTTAATGTGAATCATTCCACTGTTTCTCAGATGTGGTGACAGTTTGTAGAGACTGAAACTGAACCGCAAAGACCAGAGCAGGACCGACCACGTGTGACACCAGAAGAGAGGAATGCTACTTGCCTGTGAGGGCATGACAGTAGTGCCTAGTATTGCACAGCAACTTGCATCTGACCTCACAGCATCCATCAGAAAAGTTATATCGAGGCAAAAGGCGTGCAGAAGACTTCAGCAGAGTGGCCTTTATTGTCAGAGACCTGCTGTTTATGTACCTCTGATGCCTCTTCACAAAAGGCAATGTCTAGAGTGGAGTCGTCAACATGTTACCTGGTTGGTTGAACAGTTCGCCAATGTTCGTTTCAAAGATGAGTCCCGATTTGGTCTGGAGAGTGATTCTCAATGGATTCACATTTTGAGGAAATGTGGAACATGCTTTTGGGATCCAAACATTGTGGAAAGAGACCAATGCTGAGGAGGATCGCTTATGGTGTGGGCACAGACAATGTTGACCACTCTAACACCTCCCACGAAACTGTGTGATCAGCAAGGTTTAACTACTGTCAGGTGTTGTGACGAGATCTTGGGGCCTCATGTGGTTGTTGAGCAGTGCTGTGGGAACAGACTTCATATTGATGGGCAATAATGCTTGATCTCAAAATTTCCTTTTTGTTAGGTTGTCAACGGTTTCTTAAACAACTCATGCCTTTTGTAATCCATAACAGCAGTTTCCAAACACTTCTTTTTTTTCCTCCTCTCCTGATGCAGATGCAATAATGTCCATAGCATCTCCACCAAGTTTACAGGTTTAGACAGTAGTAGTTTACCATTGATTTACCATTTTCTGTCACCAGAAAGAAAATCTACTTAATCTACTTAAGCATCTTTTAGGAGGACCATTTTTAAGTTTCAGGAATTTTGCCTATGACATCCTTCTTACAGGTGTATCAATTTTTCACAGATGCTGTCATGCTTGTGTATTGAAAACAATAATTTATGTTGAGTGACTATGCATAAACACTCACAAATTTAATCATGGTAGAGATTGACATTTCAGGTCTATTACCACCTTCTTTTTAAGAACGAAAGCTAGCGTGGCTGTGTAATCCATATTTACACATTTACGGTACCCTAAAACACCTTTTCAACAAGTCAAACTTGTTACATTCCATTCTTATTACTGTATTTACTCGAATCTAAGCCGCACTTTTTTTCCGATTTTTGTAATCCAAAAAAACCATCTACGGCTTAGAACTGAATCCAAAGTAAGCGGAAGTCCTGAAAAATGTTGGTAGATGTCGCCACAACTAACTTCTGCCGTCAAACATATGTAGCGCTACTCAGGTATGCTCTGCAGGCACAAAGATCTCTGTGGCAGTAAATAAATTAAAAGAAAAGGTAGAAGAATGTAAACATTATGCCATGTATTCTTTTGTGTTTGCTGCTATCTCATTTAAATCCTGCCTGCCTAATAAACTACGAAACTAGAGTGAGACAACAGCAAACGCAGAAGAATATACATATCATGTCATGTTTATATTCGTATTATTCTTATGCTGAATAGCGATACAGTCAGAAATGAAGCACGGCAACTGAATAGATTAGATGACTAATTTCTGTGCAGAATGTAATGTACTAAAGAGACGTCTGCAAAGATTTTCAAACGGAGAAAAATTTTCGTTAATCTCTCATTCAGAACATCATCTATCACACGCAATCTATTATTCGGTTCTTGTTCATCATTATCGAAGAAAGCAGCACTGTAAGTAACAACAAATAGCAGTTTCTGTTTTGTTTCGCTTATGAGATAATTCCTCTTCTTTTTTTTATTGTAAGCCATGGGAGCACGCACAAAAGCAAGCCATGTTGTGAGTGGCGACAGGCCGTAAACACTCATTCAGAATGGGACAAACAATGCATGACACCGTACAGAAATGCATTTTCAGCTTATAGTGACGTAAACCCCTATAACAAAGAGAAAATTGCCAATCAATTCAAACCAGACGAAGCACGCGAAGAAGCAAGCGTACCCGTATAAATACAGACGGAGCGCCTGACACATAGCAATGGCTACTTGGTAAAGCTTAACTGTTAAGCTTACGACTCGAACCAAACTACTGTAGCTGTATCTTCACCCATTCGATCTCAATTGTGTTTCGATTTGGAGGAGCAAACTAAAACTTTTCTCTCAACTTGAATTTTGAGTCTCAAATTTCAGGAGCGGCTTAGATTCAGGAAATTTTGTTTTCCTTTGTTTCGAGTCTCATTTTTCAGGTGCGGCTTAGATTTGAGTAAATACAGTAGCCTTAGGTAACAAGTCTAATTTGCTTTTACCACATTCCATTTCTACTTTGGTTTGTATGTACCAAAGAGATAGTTTAAATATACTGATATTTTACTTGGTATACGATCTGTGCCTACTGGGCATATGCTAACTGTATGTGCAAGTGTGTAAGCTAGCAATGGCATATATGTACAGTGTCCCAGGAGAAATGGTCAATATTAAGACTATGACAGGAATGCTCACTCACAGCGAGACAGTTTGGTAAACAAGGGCTCTAAAATTCATACCTTAATAGCTATGAGCATCTGTTCACCTCTGCTAATGCAAAACACATCTCTTCTACTGAAGAAATGCTCATAGCTCTTAAGGTACGCTTTTAGATCCCATGTTTATCACACACTTTTGCTTTGAATGATGATTCCTGTCACATCCCTGAATACTGACCATTCCTTGTGGGGCACCCTGTATAGATAGATTGACAGCCGATTTTTCACATGTGAGGCATTGGCACTCTTGCAGTGGATTCACTGTTTAATATCAATAAATTAAATTCTGCTGTTGAATCCAATATGGCTTTTGAACAGATATTATTTGTAACTGTTATCAATATATCCACTTACATTAATTACTTTGCAACTTTTAGTAAACACAGTATCTTGAAAAGTGACAGAGGAAAGTTAATGCAATATGGATAAAACCAGGAGACATCAAAAACAAGAAAAATAAACATTCTTGAACAATGGAATTTGGTCTAATAAATCTTGCATAAAAGTGTCACCTAGTTTCACTTTAGAATTCATAGCCCTGTTAAGTAATACACCAGGAAAGTCTTTCCTTTCCTTTGAGGAACATCTTTCTATAAGTCACACAGTGAATCTTTTATTACTGGAGTCATTTTATGTACAGTATTCGCTCAGTTACACACACGTTAATTGCAGTCAGAACTTTCTGAACGAGCCCTTCGAAAAATGAGTTGGAAGCACTGAAGCTCGATAGTGGAACTGAATGCTTCGAGGAAATGTTAATACCAATTGTCAGGCAGGAAAAGGGACACTGTAAAGATTGCCATCAACATATTTATTCAGGTACATGTCACATACTTCTAATTTTCATCGTGTCACTGGATACAGGAAGGGAGTCTTCTATCTAGCTCACTCTCATCGGTTAACCATCTTTCATTCTCAGTATACTCCAAAATCCACCTCACAATACCTCCTCCCTTTACTTATATGTACAGGAAAAATAATTTTGTTTCATGACCAAATTTGCTTTTATTTTCCACTGAACTCGGCACTGTTTCTGGCCGAACTTGGCATTGTTTCTTGCCACAGTCAGTGTTTCTATCTGCCAATTTTAGTGTTTTCTCCCTAATTCTGTTTTTCATGTCACATTCTGTGTTTGTTTTCATTGTTGTTTTTGCCCAATTCAGTGTTTTTTGTCAAATTTGGTGCTGCTTTTCTTGCCAAATTCAGTGATGTTTTCTGCCAAGTTCAGTGGAGTTTTTTTGCTTATGTCATTGAATCAAAGCTCATTATGCAGGAAATTAACTTTTTTCAAGATCTTACATGAACCCCCAGCCTTGAAGAGATTAGGAGCCAAAATACAGTTTTAACAATCATTAGAGTAAATTCTCATCCTTACTTTCATAACATTTTTATACATTGCAAAATAACAATTTTCATGATAGGTCATAAACATCATGAATTCCACATTATTGTGATAAAGACCACTAATTTTGTATTGTTACTTTTGCGAAACTTTCCTGTTCCTACTTATATGTCTTCTGCTTGTCATCTTGATGCATGCAAAAACTATATGTAAGGACATGGTCACTCGTACAGGTCCAAACACATATCTCACTGTTACATTTGACGACTTGCTCTATCACATTATTGTGATAAAGACCACTAATTTTGTATTGTTACTTTTGCGAAACTTTCCTGTTCCTACTTATATGTCTTCTGCTTGTCATCTTGATGCATGCAAAAACTATATGTAAGGACATGGTCACTCGTACAGGTCCAAACACATATCTCACTGTTACATTTGACGACTTGCTCTATCTGCCGGTCAGAGCTAATACAACATGGAAAAACATTTTTGACTGTCTGCGAGGTGAAGAAAGAAACAAACAAACACAGTGTGATGGAAGTTTTATGACATTACATTCAATTCAGAAAATCAGCATATCAGATGACATCTAAAAATAAAGCAGAAAAACTCAAGTGTTCACTGGAATTAGGTCAACAAGATTTCACATCCACAAGATCATTTATTTTTATAAATTGTACGATTATGGGTAGGGTGAAATTGGAAACTTTATGTTTTCTAGCCAAATATCATGACTTAAGTCATCAAGCAATGGCAACATACACAAAACAACATCCACAAAGGGAACTCAGCGTAGTTACAGTGTTCCATTTTGTAAAATATAAGGAAAAAAATAAATAAAAAATAAAAAGACAAAGAAAAACATGACAAGTGATACTTACAACTCAAAGCTTTGCTGACTGTTTCCTGAAGCTCTTCATAATTTGTTACCAACAAAGTGCTGACTTCCTGGAAAAACAGCCACCATTTTAGTTGTACACCACAACAATTTATTTATCACACACCCCCCTCGCCCCAGAAAACACACACACACACACACACACACACACACACACACACACACACACACACACAGAGAGAGAGAGAGAGAGAGAGAGAGAGAGAGAGAGAGAGAGAGAGAGAGAGAGAGATCCAATGGTAAAAGAATCTGAAAAAATAATAATACAAATAATGCCAGCAGCAGCACATTGATTTTAACAAAACTAGGAAGTTTCACTGTCCGAACAGTCATTCTTATATTGACTGTGTGGGGTGGGGCAACAGTGATTGCAAAGCTGCTACCAATCGTTGTTTAAACAGGTTTGAATATCATCATTATTTACGCTGCATATGTCTGGTACAATTAATGAATCAGACTTTTTGCTACTGTATTCAGAGACAGGTACAGTACTATGAGGCTCAAGAGCAGGCGTGCAGCTGTCTCCTACACAATAAAGCTTCTTGACAACGAAATAGAGCAGATATATTACAAGTGTTCCTGAATTCCATATGCATTGCATAAAATCTACTACACTGTTGGTGTGAATCAGGAAACATTCAGGGATCTACTTCCACTAGCATCAGAGTAGTGAGCAGTGATCTCTTTTGACTCCACAATGGCAATGACAGACTGTGATTCTTAGAGTCTAATAAACAAACTAGGTGCAATCACAAAATATTTTCCAAGTCTTTCTTATACTAAGAATGAGAGGTAACATTATGGTTGCTGCTGGTGTGAACCTTTGTTAGTTCAAGGAATGAGATTAAAAGTGCTTCCAAGAAATGGAAAACTGTCTAGTACTCATATGATATTACGAAGGTTGAGGAAATATTCTTGGTAGGCCTTGTCATAACATGCTGTAATGTAGTTTAATAACTCCAAGTGCATTGTCCAGCACTTACAGAGAAGTACAAATCTAGGTTCTAAAGTACAAAATGGGCGGTCGAAGGTATCATCATTAGTTAAACTTACCCTTAAGTACTCTGGGCATTGACAGGAATGCAATTACTATGGAGGGCTCTCTCAGATGCCCTTCTAATTTTTTTGTTACTTATGAAACCATTGTTTAGAGTGAATATATATTTTCATGACTTTCTCTCTCCATTACATATCTTGGAAGTAGATTTTTTAAAACATTGTAGGATTTAAAATAAAACATGTGGACAACTGAAACACAGCAAACTTTAAAGTAAATTTCTATTTCATGTATCACTAAAATAACAGTAGATGGTTACTCCTCTATCTACACTCACAGATTATATTCAGGAAAATTACTGTCACAACATTATTACATGGGAAACATACTTCATTGTGAGGAATTGTATATGAAATCAACTTTGTGACTATTGTACTTTAAAACTTCAACACATTTTAATTTTAAAAGATGGGGTAGAAAGTAATTACATATTTTTTTGAGGTCGTGAACCATATTTTAATCACCTTCTGTCTGCATAGATTTCACATAGACTCTCCTAGGACATTCCATACAAATCAGACCACCACACTGTTGCCACTGGTATCTTGTCTGACTATTCAAATGAGGTATGCAAAAGGCACAGGTTTTTCATGTTTCAAATCATTCTTTCTGTGTTTGAAAGTCATCTTTTATGCACAGTATTATTCTGATGGTGCCACTCAACTCTCATGGCAGTGTTCAAAATAAAATCTAAGCATTATATGAGGCTCAACAAGGTCTCTTGCTAGGTTTCTCATAATGAACGATCTCATCATTATTTCCACCTTTGGATGATGATGATGGTGTAACAAATTCACACCAAAGCATCACCCATGGATGTGGAGAACATGGACAAAGATCATCATTTTGTTTTGCAACTTGATGAATAAGTTGCACACCTCTGGTCAACACAGTCCACACCACATTTTTCATGTTCTAAAAACACTTAGCCTCAGTCATTGATTACTTAATGGTACATAGAAGAGATTAGTAATGCAGCTTTTGACTTTATGGGCACAGGGGAAACCAGTGTCATGTCTTCCTGTTGTGGGATCTCATCTTTGTTTCTGTTCTCTGTTCCAGTGTGAGAGAGACCATTTTTGAATCTTCACTGATTAGTTCTTCTGATGAGTACCGCTTATCACCAACAATATCTCTGCATGCATTTTCAGTATGTTACACCAACCGAAGAACAGCCAACGAGAGAACACTGTGACCTTTCTCATGCTGTGAAATAAAGTGACGAACACTGTCTTTTTTAGGATAAATGTACAAATTATAGAAGTAACTTGTCTGTGCATCAGACAAGCACTGAATTTTCAAGCCATATTTTTCTGGCTTGCTTGGCATATACCATCCAAATTTATGCCTTCCATAGAAAGGTACACCTATTTCTTCAACATACCCTATTTTATCTAGAGAATCAAAGATGATTATTTTCAATAAAAAACAGAAACATTTGTGAAATTGCTGCCGACTTGTCTTCTTTCTTTCTTTCTTTGCTCCTGCTCACCTGGGTTGCCAAATCATAATGAAAATAACGAAAACAAAAATATTTCTTTAACAGTACAACTGAAAACACCTCCACCAGTTCCATCGGTTGCAAACAAGATGTACACCAATTCATTTCCCAATTTGAAAATTGCTGAATGCACTAACAATCGAATTAATGTCTTGAATTTAATGGCTTCAGAAACTTGTACGCAGGGCAAGCTTACTGAAACAGTGTCATCGTCCCCCCCCCCCCCCCCCCCCCCCAAAAAAAATACCTTTTGCTATCTGTTGAAGTCCAGGCAGCTGCAAGGCTATGCTTATTGCCATGTCCTTATGTTAGTTGGCAGCTGCTGCTTTCTCCATCGAAAACAATTATTCTTACCAAGATGCAACACTCCCCATCATCATCAGTCATCACATCTTCATCACTTTGTTGCCGATCCAAAATGATGTCGCAAGTAATAAATATCTTGAAATTAATGTCATTATTGCTGTCAACCATGTCTTGATATGAAGACCCACCAAGCCAGTTTTGGACAGCCACATCTGTCTTTTTCACAACATGTTGCATAAAAGGAGAAGCTTTCCCTGCCATGGAGAAACAGTAAAATTCAACAACACAACATGCCAACACTGTTGTTGTCGCTGTCAGTCCTCTCAAGGCTCAAAAAGAAGAAACAAAGAGGAGCAACATGGCAAAAAGTTCTGGCATGTGTTGCTTGCCATACAACAGGAAGGTAAACAGAAGGGAGTGTAAGAAATATCACGAAACAAAAAAATAATATAATATGAGAGAATGCATAGTACTTAAGGGTTAAGACCCACTTCCTCCTCCCCAAAATCTCTCAATGTCAAGGACATGTAAGGCACTGGTGGGAGTGGCAGTAATTCTAACAAAATATTCTACCACTGTCTGTAGAATATCTCTGGGTAGTCAAGATAATCCCATTAGTGATTACAGCCATTTCACAAAACTTTAAAACTCTACCTGAAATAGTTCTGTTTCTCTTCCATACTGTCATTTGGTTTTATGGAACATTGTATGGAGGTTCAGGAATGCTTATCATATCTTTTTGCTCTGTTTAACAGTTCAGTAAGTATTAATAATGACAAGAAAGTCTGCTGCAGACCTGCACTTGAACCTATGCAATAACTGTCACCTGGTCCCTATAAGGAGCGATCTCATGCCACAAAGTGACTTGCTGCACCTTAAGTTGGCCTGAGGAAGAGATGTGCCTGGATCTCAATGTATCATATTTTCACTATGGTCCGCATAATTCTAGAAACTACCACAACATTCAAAAACAGCCATTTGGTTGTACAGCACTCAGTTTGTCTTAGTAAACAAACTCTTTGGCAGCAAGCTTCTGGCACACATTCTCTCCTCTCATATACAACCTCAGATGGTAAAGCAATCTGTTCAACGTGTGTTGTTTATAACTTGTCTCTGAATGAACTCCAGAGAGAGAGAGAGAGAGAGAGAGAGAGAGAGAGAGAGAGAGAGAGAGAGAGAGAGAGAGAGAGAGAGAGAGAGAGAGAGAGGAGATAAGATCTACACTAATCTACACTATGCAATACCTATTACAGTAATGAAATGTGTCTCAATCTATGCACATAGAACAAGATGTAACTTTTGCCTTTTTAAAAATTTCGAATTCCTGGAGCTGGTGTTTATGCAATCCCATGAGAAATTATGACTATCAAAGTTAAATAGGAGGAGATAAGGATGGGTGTGCTGATTCATTTTACTTTTGATTTTCAAGTAGTTCATTTGGTAGCAGATACACAATGCATACTGTGATTTGTTCCACTAAGGTAATCCTTTCTGTACATGGAATAATATTATCAGAGGCACATCAAACAGTTAAAATGTTTCAACTGTATACTTAGACCTACGAGTCTTAAATGTCTCAAGAGCAATGTTCTTAAAGCTGATCTGGAACCTATTAATGTTCCACTGTAGTATGGGTACCATTCTATCACATAAGTTCCTAGTTCCTCCGCTATGGACAGGATGGAAAACAGCAGTATGGACATGACATTTTGAATAAGTTGTTGACTCTTCCATGCAGATATTGAATCAATATCCTCAGTGTCAAAATACTGTATTCATTACCGTATTTACTCGAATCCAAGCCGCACTCGAATCTAAGCCACACCTGAAAAATGAGACTTGAAATCAAGGACAAAAAATTTCCCGAATCTAAGCCGCACCTGAAATTTGAGACTCGAAATGCAAGGGGAGAGAAAAAATTTAGGCCGCACCTCCAAATCGAAACAAAGCTGGCCCACTGTAATATAAGGCACAATTTGGGCCGAATGAATGACGATACAGCTACAGCAGTGTGGTTCGAGTTGTAAGCTTAGCAGTTAAGCTTTACCAGGTTGCTCTGAACGAGAGTTTAGTGAAAATTTTTCTCCGTTTGAAAATCTTTGCAGACGCCTCTTTTATACATTAGATTCTGCACAGAAATTAGAGTCATCTTAGATTAAAAAATCTAGTCAATTGCCGTGCTTCATTTCTGACTGTATCACTATTAGGCATAAGAATAATATGAATATAAACATGACATGATATGTATATTCTTCCGCGTTTGCTGTTGTCTCACTCTAGTTTCGTAGTTTATTAGGCAGACAGGATTTAAATGAGATAGCAGCAAACACGAAGGAATACATGGCAAAATATTCGTATTATTCTAATGGTGAAGAAAATACTGCATGTGATTCACAATTCATAAAACTTCATATTAGCAACCATCTCTTCTCACAGGTAGGAAAAAATTCAGAATGTAGAGTTGGCCATATTGACAAACATCCCAAACACTCTTGCCAGTCGGATTTTCATAGTACATCGAAATGCTGCTACATTCGAATATGAACAATACGGAATTTGTATTTACTTCGTTAGATAATGTATGAAAATGCAGTGGTCGAAACTCAGGGCGGAGAAAAAAGCTCGTCTTCCACTTTTTTTTTTTTAATTTATTTACTAACGCAGAGGTTTTGGTACCAGTATTTATCTATGTGCTTGCAAAGCATGCCTGTGCAGTGCTACATATATTCGACTGCAGAAGTTAGTTGTGGCGGCACCTATCAACATTTTCCAGAACTTCTGCTTACTTTGCACTCTATTCTAAGCCACAGACGGTTTTTTGGATTACAAAAACCGGAAAAAAAAGTGCAGCTTAGATTCGAGTAAATACGTTAATGCACAAAACTAGCATTTTACTATCATACAGTTAGGGCCTTTCTTTCTCCTATTGTGAGTTCTTTCATAGCTTTCTCCTTCACTGAAGCTGTTGGAAAAGACTCAGATAATGGTACATACTCTGATCAGCCAGAACCTTATTCCCACCTACCTAATAGCCAGTATGTCTACCTTTGGAATGGATAACAGCAGTGACATGTCATGGCACAGAAGCAACGAGACCTAGGTAGGTCGCTGGAGGCAGTTGGCACCCTATCTGCACACACAAGCCACCTAATTCCCGTAAAACTAAATGGAGGAAAGTTATGACCTCTGATGACACATTCAATCACATTCCACAGGTGTTCAATCAGGTTCAGATCTGCAGCTGGGGGATGGAGGGGGGGGGGGGGGGGGGGGCAGCACATCAATTGGAACCTACCACTGTGTTCATCAAACCACTCCATCACACTCCCAGCCTTGTGACATAGAGCTTTATCTTGCTGAAAATTGCCACTGCCGCTGGGAAACATGATCATCAGAAGAAGGGGTGTATGTGGTCTGCAACCAGTGTATGATACTCCTCAGCCATCACAGTGCCTTGCACGAGCTCCACCGAACCCATGTACGTCCATGTTGATGTTCCTCTGGGCATAATGAAGTCACCACCAGATTGTCTCCGACTCGTAGTGCAGGTTTCAAGGAACTGCTCCCCTGGAAGATTATGGATTTGCCCTCCCAGTGGCAGGATGAAGAAGGTATTGGGATTCATCAGATCATGCAACACACTGCCTCTGTGCCAACGTCCACTGCCAATGGTCACATGCCCATTTCAGTCGGAGCTTTCAATGTCATGGTGTTAACAGTGGCGAATGCATGGCCCAACAGCTGCAGATGCTAATTGTTAGGAGTGTTCAGCGCACTGTGTGTTCAGACACACTTGAACTCTGCTCAACAGTCTGATGTTAGATCTGCCACAGTTTGTCGCCTTTACTGTTTTACCAGCTCGCCCAGCCTACAACGTCCAACATCCGTTAAGGAAGGTGGCTGCTCATGAAAGTGTTAGTAGGTCTGTTTTGTTGACTGTTGTAGTATAATCTATCTGATAGATAAATCTGACTTATAATTTTTGTATTTTTCACCTCTGATGTGAATAGATGGTATCTGCTTATTATTGTCAACTTCTGAATATATTTTTCTTTGGGAAAGTCTTGGCACTCCTGTTCCAGACTGGATGTTTCCCAGAGTGCCCTTACAGAATGAGTAAAGCATACTCCTCTTGTACAGTCATGCCATAGTTTCCTTTAGTACCTTGACCATAGCGGAAATTGTGGTGCAGTTTTTCTGATTCACAATTGTCTTTTTTCAATAGCTTCTGCACACTACAGTCATGTTCTTATTTGTTCTGTGGTGAGGTTTGTAAGCCTTTTATACAACACTACAAGATATTGTGATGTGTTACTGCAACTGTAAATTTTCTTCAACACCTTATTATATTTAGTGGATTGGAGGTAGCAGTTTCCTTAAGATGTGTTCCTTTACTAAGATATTAAGCCAATTTCATACTTTTTGCCAATCTTGTTAGCCATTTATGTATAGGAAGGACGACACTATCACACCACCTAAATCTCTCTCTCTCTCTCTCTCTCTCTCTCTCTCTCTCTCTCTCTCTCACACACACACACACACACACACACACACACACACAATGTATCTCCTCTGACATAATGGATGTGCCCCCTTCTATAGTGTGTTTATGAGGACTTGCTTTTTGAATGAACAGTTCCCTGATGGTGCACCAAAAATGTTAGTAGTTCTACTTTTTAATCTTTGTTCTGATCAAACAGTTTTTTTTTTTCAAATAATCAGTCTCTTATTCCTCAAGTTGCCTTTTTCTTTCTTTACCCACAATGATCCTGTTTTCTAATTTATTCGTCTTGAAAGCCAGCAAAATTTAATATTTTATTCTTAAAAGAGTTTTCCCTTTATTTCCCATTTTTTTATGTTATTTCTTTCTAGGTCTTTCCCCCGTGTTTCATTATTCATGCAACTGTTGATATCTTTTTCCAGAAATGACACCTTTATGGAAATATTTGAGTAGCTGCTTCAGTGAGATTTTCAGAAAATATCACAAAATCAGCTTGTGTGACAAGGAAGTTTATCCCAATTCCATTTGACTCCTTCCCAGAATTATTGGTTCAGTTTTGTGGTTAATTTTAACTAATTCAAATCCTCACCGTTTTTTCCGCAATACAATTAAATAGCACACTGACATCAACCATCAATTTTTATTTTAAATGGCTCAGATACTTCTGTCATATGTTTTACTTTAGATACTATCTTTGTTAGTGTTTCACAAAATGCTTTCTTGAAATCAATGAATTATATTATAGGTTTGCTGTTTACAATTCTGAGGTGAATTATCAATTTTAAATTAAAAATCTGTGATGCGCGGGATGTTCACTCTCGAAAACTGCCCTATTGTTCTCCATGTGCCCAACAACAAATTAATGAAAAGAATGCTCCAGCTGCTCTGTAGAGCTTTATTTAATTCATTACTAGTTTTGGCTTTTTTATTAAGCTATTCTCTTGTAGACAGTGGCGAAGTAATTTCCAAAAGATTAAAGTACAAGTCTGGCAGATTTAAAATCTTTTTGTCTAATGAAGTCTTGAGAATAAGGTCATCTCATGACGGTACAATGTAATTAATTATATGGTCTTGAAATAACTATGTTCTCTCAACATCATTACATAAGCAAGATTTAAATCTACTAGGCTTGTACTCATATTTTTTTAAGATTACTTCTCCACTGCCGTTTTGAGAAAAAAAAAATCCAAAATTGGTAGTGGACTAACAGTTCCACAGAGCAAGTGGAGTGGCCTTTTCGTTAAAAGTTCTCTCAGTTGTTTACCTAAGGTTTCTTAAAGGCAGCTCAGGAGAATTTTTAATATTATAAGCCACTGGTAAATGATGACTTTTGTTAGACACATTGTTTTTTCTAATTTTTGGGGGTGGATTGATCTTATTTGCCACTCTTCTGGAATCCTTTATATTTTCTGACTCATCTCAAAAGCAAGTGTAAGTTTCAAAAAAATACTCTGAGCACTATGGGACTTAACATCTGAGGTCATCAGTCCCCTAGAACTTAGAACTACTTAAACCTAACTAACCTAAGGACATCACACACATCCATGCCCGAGGCAGGATTCGAATCTGCAACCGTCGCGCGGTTCCAGGCTGTAGCGCCTAGAACCGCTTGGCCACCTCGGCCGGCAAAAGCAAGTGTAGAACTTGTACACACCATTTCAATAATTCTGCTACAAACGAGTCATTTTACCATCTTCCTGGTTGTTATTTAATGTTTTGATGGCGTCATACATTAATAGTTCCATTGGCACGAAATTTTCCTCAAGACGTCCTGATAATTCTGAAAAATTTGATTTACTGTTGAAAATGGATAGTTTAAAGGGCATGTTAAAAATGTTTGCTGATATTTCTTAATTTTCCTTGTTATTTAATCATATTTTGCCATTTTTATCTATGAAACAAATACTTTATGCTTGATATTCTTTATTTACAAGTTTAAGAAACTCTTTGAGAATTTCTAGAATTTTCTGGTGAAATTTTCTTGTATTTCAATAAGCCAAGATTTTTTTTAAAGGTTCTTTTCTGATTTCTGGATTGCTTTTGATATTTCAGTTCTTTGTTGTTCAGCCTGTCTGTGTGCGTGCGTAGTTTTTTAACATTTCCACTTTTTGCAATATTAAGCTCTTTGTTCTAGTGATTTTTTTTACATCTCTTGTCCTAACCTCTCTTATTTTCATTCTTGGCCAATCACATTGTTTTTGTGTTGCTTTCATAATTTGTGCCCAGGGTTCATGCCAGTCACTTTTCTAGTTGTTTCATATTCTTTCTAAAATTTTTATTACGTTATTTTGTAATATTGCCTCTAATAGAATTGTATCTGATTAATATCTGGTTTATGATTCCCTTTTAATTGTACATAAGACAGATTGAATTTTAAATGTACAGAGGTGATAATATGTAACGAAGTCCCTATTTTGTTTATTTTGACATTCAAAATTTCCTTGATATCCCCCTCTGCATATTGCTATGTGATCCAGCTGATACTCACACAGATTCGGATAATCCTAGTTTCGGCTTGTTTGGTAGCTTGCCAAAGGGCTGAACATCAGTTTCACCAGGAACATACTGATCAGACTGATCTGTTTGGATATTCTCCTGTAATATTGTTAAACAACTTTTCATTTCCAATTTGCTATTCAAGTCACCAAGAACTATTAACAGTATTTTTAGGTGTGCTGGAGGTATCAGACTCTAAAAGCTTTGGGTGATAAACCTTCTGCAGTCTACCTTCTTTTGCTTCATTTATAGGTACAAGGTCATCTATGAGAGTGTAGCTTTTATCCACAGACTTTATATTTTTAACAGGGAGACTCTTCCTGATTTTGATTTAAAATCTGTACCACCACCACCATTCTACCTACTCTCGCCTAAAAGATTTCTTATAAGAGAAAATATCCCACACCATAAAACTCTCATGCTTCCCACATTACCTTGCTGCATGTGTATAATGTTAAGGTAACTGGCATTTACTATAACCACAAAAGCAAATTACTGCTACAAAAGAGTATTTGAAGAAAAAGGGTTGTAATAACAGATCCATACATTACAGCTTTGCATTTAGAATTTCTTTGATATGTTAGTGGTTTATGTGATACAAGACTGTTTCCATTGAAGTACAGTTCACTGATAACAGTTAGTGGACACTAACCAGGTTATCGTGTACGCTGTGGCAATTTAAATTGCAACACTAGGAAAACAGATAATATCCTGGAGTACGTAGGACCTGCCCATCCTTCTTAACCTTCCCCATTCTATCCCTATCATCTCTTTAAGGAAGGAACTAATAGTTCTGAGAGCTAGAATAATGTCATCAACTTTTCCTTTTGTGTGTGTCTAAAAGCACTATCAATCCTCGCAATATGAAGGGGAGGGGAAGGGTGGGTATTCTATGCCTAACTTTTGAAAATGTTGTAATCTAGTCAGTTACTTCATATTTTAAAATTCTGAAAAAAATTAATGAATTCTTCTGCCAGTTAAACTTAACCCAACAATTTAAGTTTAGTAGTAAATGTCACTTTCTACAATGAATGTCATATTCAAACTTTTCAAGTCCAGGACCTCCCTTACACATCAATATCTCTTTAAATAATACATTGTGACAAAAAATCCTCAACAATTAATGAAGTTTGCATTATTTAATTTTTTGTGGTGGTTATTAAGTGCCCCCAGCTTGCTAGTACATATTATTGAAAATGCGATGATATTGCTTAGTATTTCTATGACATATTTTCAGGTTCTGGATGCTACTTACACATCAGTACCTCTTTAAAATTGTGCTATAAATATAAGTCAACAACAATTAACTTTTTTTTTTTTTTTGGAGGGTGGGCATAAAGATTTTACCTGCAGAAAGTTAGTATTGGCAGCATTTCCCTCATACATTTTTAGTTTTGTCGACTGAATTTTCCTTCGATACACCAAATGTATGTTACAGTATTAAGAGTATACATACTGATGGTCACATGATACACTAAGTGACATCCTTTGGCAATAGTTCATGTTTTTTATAAAACTCTTGTATTACCAGACAAAACACACACTGCCTCACTAGCACAAAACACACACTGCCTCACTAGCACAAAACACACACTGCCTCACTAGCACAAAACACACACTGCCTCACTAGCACAAAACACACACACACACACACACACACACACACACACACACACACACAGTCTCTGGGCACTGGGGCTGGACTGTGGACTGCAACTGTGCCTGAGAGGGCAGTTTATTTATTTAGCGTATGGCATCTACAGAGTAAAATTGCACACATACTGTTAATTAATATAATAAATGAATTAGAAGTCCACATCTAAGCAGGACACCCACTGAACAGCACGTGGATTAGCATTCATAATATTCCCCCATTCTCCTTCAAACCTCCTCGCAAGACATTCGAAGATCAAGTGAGGGATTGTTTGTTCTTCTGCACCACGGTCACATCGTGGGTCAGACCTGCCATGGTTAGTCCTCACACAATTAAGTCTGCACCAAGTTGTTCTGGGCATTTGCATTCCTTCCACTGGTAGCGAAGGATCAAAATCGGTGGTGAGAGGATGATGATTATTCAGAAACCAGTATTGCCTCCATTCTCTTGCTGTGTCATACCTTTCTGGGAATTTGAGGGTGTCTTCTTCCCATATAGGTTTCCTGGATTTTAGGCAGGTAGTTGGTAGACGATCCAATATTTTTCAGATAGGTATATCTTCAGAGACAGAGGGGTCATTAGTTTTCTTCCATTCTCAGATAGCTGCTTGTTGCCTTCTGAGGGACGGAGGAGCTATATTGCAAAGGGCATGAAGCCAGGGAAGTGGAATTGATTGCAGAGTTCCTGAGACAATCCTCATGGTGGTATTAAGCTGGACGTCTATTTTCTTTGTGTGTGTGCTCTTGTACCCGACTGGGGCGCAGTATTCTGCCACAGAGTAAACAAGACAGAAAGCTGCAGTGCGTAGGATGTTAGCTTGAGCTCCCCAGGAGGTTCCAGTCAGATTTCTTAATATGTTATTTCAATTTTTTATCTTTTGATTGGTTATTTCTAAGTGCTTTTTATAGGTTACTGACAGGTCAAGAGCAATTCCTAGATATTTTGGATGGCTGTTGTGTGTCAATCGTTCATTGCACAATGTTACTTGTAACTCTAGTCTTGCCTCAAGATTGTTCAGGTGGAATACGCTTACCTCAGTTTTATTTGGATTTAGGCAGAGCCTCCATTTTGTCTAATACTGATTATGAAGGTGAAGGTCCATTGACAGAGTAGCTTCCCCCTCTTCGAATGTCTTGCTCTGAGCAATGTCATCTGCATAGCAGAATTTTTGCAATTTAGCTGTTGGCATGTTGCTCGTGTATTGGTTGAAGAGAAGGGGAGCCAACACTGATCCCTGTGGGAGCCCATTGTTTATTGAGTAGGATTTACTCATAGATTGACCTATGTTCACTCTGAAGTAGCAATTTTTCAACATGTTTTCCACAAGCTTAGTGGTCTTATGGCAAGGGATCGCTTTTTTCAGCTTGAGTAAGAGTCCATCGAACCAGATGGTATCATAGGTGGCCGAGAGGTCTACAAAAGCCACATAGGTTTTTCGGGCCCTTTGAAAGCCTGACTCAATGTATGAGGTTAAGGCAAGGACTTGTTCAGAGCAGCTCCATTTGTTCCTAAATCATGTCTGGTCTGCGGGCATTAGTCTATCTATGGAGTCATATGTCCTGTTGTACAGCAGTTTTCTAGTAGCTTGTAGCAAATGCTCAATGGGGCTATTAGCCGATAGCTAGCTGAGTCATCCTGTGGCTTTGCTGGTTTTAAGATTGTGAGGATTTTGACTATCTTGAACTGATAGGGAACCCGGCTGTGTTCATGATGTCAAAGTAGAATTGTCTAAGCCATGCACGGGAGGAGGGGGCCAGGTGTGTGATGAATTCAGGGAATATTCCGTCTAGACCGGCGGCTTTCCTCAATTTAAGAGTTTTTATCGCATTATTCATTTATAAGTCTGTGAACAGAATAGAGAAACCCATACATTCTTCGAGTTGGCTGTCAATAGTTTTAATCTCTGCTTTAATCTCTTTCTTGAAGATATCATCTACTGGGACATTTTCTGCCCATTGTTTTATCTGTAGTGCTACTTGCGAAGTAGATATTTTAGGGTTGTTATTGATTAGGGGTGTTGCTATTCCTAACTAGCGTACGAGAGACCATGTCTTCCTGCTAGATCGGGTGAACTTCCTGCTAGATCGGGTGAAGTCCAGGTTTTTTATTGTATGTTCTCATCTTTCCCTTCTGCCTTCATTTATGGCATTTAATATTTGGTTTCCTATGTCAGCATTTCCAGTTCTTTGGAATTCGTTATCAAGCATTTCAGCTTCTCGATTCCAACTAGGGCTGTATTCTTTCCTATAGCCACAAGGGATGTTACATTTTGCTGCTGTAGTAAGGACACCCACAAACCGTGTATAGTTCTCTGCGGCGGGTGGGACCCATCGCACGTGAGAGTCCACTACCTTGGCATAAGTTGTCCAGTCTGCTTTTCTGTAATTACATCTTGGTTTCTGTGTGGATCTAATCAGGGGGAGTTGCATTCCAAGGCTCAGTAATACTGGGCAGTGTTGTGCGTGGAGGAAACCAGGTAATACCCTTTTAGTATGTGGTAGTGGATTCTTCATTTCATCAGTTGTTATGAGGGCCAGATCTGGGTTAGTTTCACTTTGCCAATGGGCAGATTGGAATGTTTTCAGGTCTTTAGCATCACAGGCCAAGTGGGGCCCTAGGTATTCAATCCACTCGGATAAGCTCCCTCCATTTTCGTTGTTTGTTTAGTACCCCCAGTTCGAATGGTGGGAATTAAAATCGCCAACATAGACTCCAGGATGCCCAATAGTTGGTAGGGGAGGGTTGGGCCATGTAACATTAGGAGGTTTGTAGACTCTGATTATTTTTATTCCAGAGACTTCTTCAATTACTATGGATTCCACATCTTCCTGCACCGCCCATTCGAGCACTTCGTAGTTTTGGATGTCATTCTGTACATATATCATATCCGTAAACGTCAGATGGAAGATTTCCTACAATTTTGTAGCCATAAATTCTCACTCTAGTTGTGAGTTGAGGTTCATTTGCAGTATGTGTCTCTTACAGTGCTATAATGTCCATGTGGTTATCTTTAGCTGTCCTACTCAATTGTTCACATTTATCTCAGCTTAAACCTTCAACATTTAGTTGTAAGATACGGAGAGAAGTTCCGGTATCTCGTCAGGTGGTTCTGATAAGAGCCATTACCTTTTTGCCTTTTTATTTTCCTCTGTAGATTTTCTTGACCGTGAGAGAAATTCATTCTAGTTCGGTCACCTACTGTGTAGACTGTTTTGCCGCTCCATCATCACAGACTGTTGCCCGGGGTACACCGTCTTGGAGGTGTAATCTTGTATGATATGGAGGTGTGAGGCATGGAAGAGGAGGGCTAGCAGGGTAGGGGTGGGGAAAGGGGTATTACTGCTTTTGGGTGTGTGCAGTTATGTGGTGAGGACAGAGAAGAACTGTTAGGCGCAGTCCATGATGTTAGGATGTTCTAAGGAGAGGGGGGGGGGGGGCGGGGGGGCAGAAAGGGAGAGAAATACAGAAGGGGGAAAAGGTCAGTGGATGTGTTGGTGGAGTAGAATGCTGTGTAGTGCCTGGGTGGGAGCAGGGAAGGGGATAGGTAAGCAGAAGACAGATACTAGCGAAGGCTGAGGCCATAGGGGTTACAGGAATGTAGGGAGAGTTCCCACTAGCACAATTCAGAAATGGTGGTGTTTGTAGGAAGGATCCTGATGGTGCAGGTGGTGAAACATTTAACTGAAATAAAGCAAACTGTATTGAGCAGGACAGTCAGCAACTGGGTGGTCCTGCGGTCTCTTGGCCACAGTTTGCCGGTGGCCATTATACTGACAAACAGCTTGTTAGTCATAATACCCACTAAGTGAGCAGCACAGTGGTTGCAGCTTACCGTATTTACTCGAATCTAAGCCGCACTCGAATCTAAGCCGCACCTGAAATTTGAGACTCGAAATTCAAGGGGAGAGAAAAGTTTTAGGCCGCATCTCCAAATCTAAACAAAGTTGGTCCATTGTCATATGAGACACAATTTATGTCGAATGAATGACGATACAGTAGTCTGGTTCGAGTCGTAAGATTAGCAGTTGAGCTTTACCAGGTAGCCACCGCTATGCGTCAGGCGCTCTGTCCATATTTATATGGGTACCCTTCCTTTTTCACGTGCTTTGTCTGGTTTGAATTGATTGCCTTTTTTTTCTGATACACGCCATTTTCTTTGTTATAGGTGTTTACGTCACTCTAAGCTGAAAATTCGTTATTGTACTGTGTCATGCATTGTTTGTCGCATTCTGATAGTGTGTGTTTACGGCCTGTCGCCACTCGCAGCATGGCTTGCTTTTGTGCGCGGTACCGCCGCTTACAATGGGGAGGGGGGAAAAAAAAGAAAAGGGAAGAAGAAGAAGAAGAAGAAGAAGAAGAAGAAGAAGAATTTTATCATTGGCGAAACAATGGCAAGAGACTGGTATTTGTTGTTACTTACACTGCCGCTTTCTTTGATAATGATCAACAAGAATCAAATAATAGACTGCATATTATAAAAGATGTTCTGAACGACAGTTTAGCAAAAAATTTTCTCCATTTGAAAATGTTTGCATGCGCTTCTTTAGTACATTACATTCTGCTGTGCTTCATTTCTGATTGTATCACTGTTAGGCATAAGAATAATACGAAAATAAACATGACATGATATGTATATTCTTCCGCGTTTGCTGTTGTCTCACTCTAGTTTCGTAGTTTATTAGGCAGACAGAATTTAAATGAGATAGCAGCAAACATGAAACAACACATGGCAAAATGTTTATATTCGTATTATTCTTATGGTGAAGAGAATACTGCATGTGATTCACAATTCATAAAAGTTCCTGTTAGCAACTAGCAACCATCTCTTCTCACATGCAAAAAAAAAAAAAAAAAAAAAAAAAAAAAAAAAAAAAAAAAAAAAAAAAAACAGAACGTAGAGTTGGTTATATTGACAAGTAGAGTTGGCCATATTGACAAATATCCCAAACAGTCTCGCCAGTCAGATTTTCGTAGTACATCAAAATGCTGCTACATTCAAAGATGAACAATGCGAAATTTGTATTTACTTCATTGGATAATGTATGAAAATGCAGTGGTCGAAACTCGGGACGGAGAGAAAAGCTCGTCTTCCACTTTTTTTTTTTTAAATTTATTTACTGACGCAGAGGATTTGGTGCCAGTATTTATCTTTGTGCCTGCAAAAACCAGAAAAAAGTGCAGCTTAGATTCGAGTAAATACGGTAGTCTGTAAATCAAATGGCTGCTTTGACAGGTAGCCCTGCCTTTAACGGGATGGGAGATACCTGTGACTGGACTGGAGTAGGTGGTGGTGGTGGTGGTGGAAGAATTAATGGGTGGTTGAAACCCTGGCAGAGAATGATTCAGCTGCTCCAGTACTGGGTGGTACTGAGTTATGAAAGGAGCAATCTTTTGTGGCTGAGCTTTTCTGGGTATGAGAGATATGGTAGGTGACTGGAGACATTGAGGCACAGGAGATCTGTTACTGTAGAAGGTTGGAAGGTTAATTTCTGTCTGTGAAGGCCTGTGTACATTGGAATATTTTGACAGGAACCGCAAATGACTAGGCTGCATAGAAGGGACTTCTTGGTATGGAAGAGTGGCAGCTGTCAGAGTGGAGATAATGCTGGTGGTTGGTGCACTTGAAATGGGCAGAGGTACTGATGTAGCTATCCTTATCCATCCATGCTCTATCTGTACTTGCAACCTCTTGCCTCATGGCTAACATTCCTATAACAGACCCAGATATATGACCTGTCTCATCCATCCTTACACCACCAACAACTCCAGTCCCATCAGAGGCCTCCCCTATCCTATCAAAGGCAGGGTTACTGATGAAAGAAGACATGTGATCCACAAAATAAGCTGCAACTACTGTGCTGCTTTCTATCTTGGCATATGAAAAGTGGCAGCTGGTCCACTCAGTTGCTGAACATGCTGCCCAACACAGTTTGCTTAACTTCTTCTACTGTTTCACAGTCTGTGCTATCTGGATCCTTCCCATCAACACCACGTTTTCTGAGAAGTGCCCGTGGGATCTCTCCTTGCAATATATCCCACATTCCTGTAACCCCCTTGTCCTCAACCTTCACTGGTCCCTGCCCTACACCTACCTATCCCCTTCCCTGCTCCCACTCCAGCACTACACACAGCCTTCCTCTCCACCAGCACACTCACTAGTCATCTTTTTTCTTTTCCTTCCTTTTTCCATTACCTACTTCTCTCCTTTCCTGGCCCCCCCACCTCCAATCTCCTAACTCCACCTAATAGCCCTATCCTGTCCCTACCACATACCTCCCACAAACAGTACTACACATTTCCCCACCCCTACACTGTTAGCCCCCCCCCCCCTCCTCCCTGCCACATGTCACCTTCTTATGCATACCAGATTGCTGCTCCCATCAGGCACAGTTGCAGTCTGGCCACATCAGCCAGAGATAGTAGTCATGTGTGAACGAGTCACGCTCGTGAAAATGTGCATGTTTTTTCTACTTTAGAAGAAGGCCTTTTGGCTAAAACCTTAAATGTATAACAGCCTTTTTATTGTGCCTGTCTGTGACTCACCTCTGTATGGTGAGTGGTAATCTATCCTTTTCACAATTACGATGTTAATTCATCCTGGACATTCCACTGTTTGAAATTACCTTTTCACACTCACAAACAAACATTGTGAATGATTAAAGGTACTGAGCAACAGCCCAACAATACCTCAAACAGAACTTCATTCTGAGTTAGTCACATAATTTTGTATGTGATATACTAAAAGACTGAAAGGTAAAAGGTAACACTGATTTTTTACAAAAGATATATTTTTTATTGAGGGGGAGTTTATCAGTGGCAAGGAGATACTACAGTGGGCTCAAGGCTGTTGCACATAGCTGTTTACACAAATGTCATGGTAATCTCTCTCTCTCTCTCTCTCTCTCTCTCTCTCTCTCTCTCCCCCCCCCCCCCCCCCTCTGTAAGTGTGTGTGTGTGTGTGTGTGTGTGTGTGTGTGTGTGTGTGTCCAACAGACCACACTGCTGTACTCAACAATGATCTAACATTTTCTGTGTATCACATTTTCCATATAAACTGTCATTTTCATAAACAAAGCTAGGTTCTGATTTCTTCTTGCACAACTGTAGCCATCATGATGATAAGTTTGTTGCCCAATGCTCTTTTTCTTCAGGGACTACATGAAATCTGCTGTCTATTAAACACTCATGAAGACTAATGAAGAGCTGATAGTATGCATTATGGCAGCCCCCGAAGCAATATCCACTTTGCCAGGAGCATTTGAAAGAGTGCAACAGTTGCTCCAGTGTCACTGCACAATGTGCATTCATGCAGGGGGGCGTATTTCGAGAACTCTTTGTAACTGTTTCCAAATAAAGGTTATAAAACTTCATCCTGACTTCTCATTTACCTTGGTGCCACAAATACACTGAAAATGTTGCCTTGCATACCTGCTACCACAACAGATCAGATGGCATTTTTTGTGCCTACTATCTTGGTGGTGCATGATGCTGTTCAATGATATCTAGCACCATACACTAAGCAATGCGGACATGGGTTGCTATGTGAAATATGCTTGTTATGACCCATCTAACAGACATCTCATTTCCTGTAAACGTTTCACACACAACCTGTGGAACTGAACATATAACAGATACATAGATTATCTTGTGAACCATACAGATCTCATTTAGATATTTCTACAGATACATTAATTCATGCTATTTCATTTCATTTTCTGTAAGCTTCAATCTACAAAACTCAGTAGCAAAACTACTACATATAGTTCTGTACTATGGTCTATGTGGGGGGGTCTGCAAGAAAAATGAATTAATCAACATTAAATGAAATTCTTTAATAGAGGTAAGTAAATAACATCTACATAATTTACGCACTTAAAAAAGAAAAATCTCATCGGTCAGTTAGAGGGGAAAAAAGATAAGGAATTGTTACATATTTACAGATAACCTCACCAGTTTTGTATTTGTGAAATACAGCTGAGAGTCGTCCAATGCAGTATTTAACTTCCTGGGCAAAGCTTTAATTCCATTTTCCATGTACGCATTTGTAACAAATGCACAGACAACACCGAACCTGAAAGCAAGAACTTCATCACCTCTGATCACGATGCACGACCAGCTATATTTAATAACTTACCTCTTCACAGTAAAATGGTATTATGGTAACATTTATGAGTGGATAATACAATGACACCAGAAAGTTACAAGACAGTTTTACAAGAAGCTGACTATGGTCATGTGTACAATGTGACAAATGTAAATTCTACACTAAGATGTATTTATATTTGTATTTTTATCAATCCTTAACAGCTGTTTTCTCAAGAAAATAATAAATACAGCATTAATAAACCATAAAAAAGCATTTACAAAAAAGTACCATGTGCAAGGAGTAGGAAGCTGTATAAAATGGCAGGACAGACAGAGAAGTAGAACTGATTCCAAATTACATGAAAAACTGTGCTGTATTAAGATTATTTAAAAAAATACAATACTACTCTGTAAAATTTCTGCAATTAAGAATTCTGATACCTGAAACACAATTAAATTTGCCTGGGTACTGGTTAAAAGAGAAACTGGGAAATAAGCTAAAGGACGTGAAGATTGTATTACAGAAAACAGACAAAAACAGTAACTAAAAGAGGTCAGGTAGCCAACATATACAATAAACACTTTCTGCAGATAGCTCACAATACTGGTGCAAACAACTGTTGAGACGTGGTAACAGAATATATGCTAGAAACAATATCAATGCCGATACATAAAGCTGAATTACAATTACTCCACACTCTGCTAAAAAAAAATTGGAATGTAAGGAAAAATACTTGTGGAGTCTGTAACATCTCAAGTTATTTATTAAAATTTTGTTCATCCCATTTATGGAGAACATCACTATACAGGGTATATTCCAGAAAGACAAATATGGTCGTTATCAGCCCCCTTTACAAGAATGCTGGTATGACAGATTTTAATTATTAATGCTCAATCTTGTTAACTACTTTCTCAAAGATAGTGAAAAAATTATACCTGGAAGAACCACAAGAAGATGCTTACTCAGCTTTCATTTGGATAGCAAAAGGGTCTCTTCAAAGAAGGTGCTATTTTTCAGATTATGCAACGTTCAAACTAAGGTATAAGCTAATGGGTAGTTTCTTTGAATTGACAAAACCACAAGAGTGTGTACCGTATTTACTCGAATCTAAGCCGCACCTGAAAAGTGAGACTCGAAATCAAGGAAAAAAAAATTTCCCGAATCCTAGCCACACCTGAAATTTGAGACTTGAAATTCAAGGGGAGAGAAAAGTTTTAGGCCCCACCTCCAAATTGAAACAAAGTTGGTCCACTGTAATATGAGACCTAGTTGCTGCTCACAATTACATAGTGGCTTCTCCTTTTTGTTGTGTGCAGAAAATTATACTTATGTCAGTTTTAACAAGTGAATGTCTGTATATTTGTTAGGGTACACATTCACAATCAATAAAGCCTATGAAGTTCTCAGACACTATTTATGCAACTGATATCCTGACAAACAAAAACAGTTTGCTTAAACCATCAGTCTTTAAAACTAAGAACTATTATTCATTTTCTTTATTACAAAGCCTACATCATAATAGCATTGTCACTGCTGTCCAAGACTGTGTCTGAACTATATAACCATAAATTTAAGAGAATAGGCTGAAGGCTTATGTCCCTCTTCACCTCCCTATCAAAGTCATCCACCTGAAGCTTTTGAGTGTGCAACACACAGTCCGCCCACATTGAAGGGAACATGTCTATTAGTCCATGCACAATCGTGCACGGCACCAACTTGTTCCAAAGAGCTGAGTGCAAAAATGTGGTTTTTTCAGGCCGTCATATATAGAGTCCTATTGATCACAGAAACAGGAGGTCATCTGTTTCAGATAGCCCTTGGCCTAGCAACCTTTTGTGTACTTATCGAATGAACAGGCATACTATTCTTATCCTATAGAAAGCGGTCAAAATTTAAACATTACACACTTCCTCCAGTCCAGGCAACATCAGCAAACTGGATGGTTCTTTTGCATTAGGTGTGAACATTATGCAGCTTACAAAAACACAATTTGTTCAAGGGCTGTTCCTGTGAAAAGGCACAAAAAACTATGATTTTCGGGTACCAAAAGTACCAATTGTGGTGATGGCCACTACTATAATAACTATTCATGGCAAATTGTTGGATTTTTTTACCACGTTTCCTTCAGCTGATGTTCTTGAACAACCTTGAAACTTCATTGAACATCATTATGCATTACTGAGATGCATAGGTCCAAATTTACTGTACTTATGAATGTAGTATCCGGTCTGAAGTGCATATGTATTTTAAAGGACATAGTGAACATATGGAAATTGTTCTAGGGTCATCAAATGGGTTCTGAGGTCACTAAATTAAGTTTTTAGTCAATATAAGTAATTGGATGGATTTAAAAAATCTTATCATCAAGCAGTGGCAGGAGAGTACAAAAATAAAATGTATCACCATTTGCTAGCTTTCGGAGCCAATTGCTCCTCCTCCACATATAAAATATGGTCATAATTGGCAAGCTTTCGGAGAAGCAGAAGGATTGAAGTGGAAGGAAGAGGGGTGAAGGAAAAGGACTGGAGAGGTCTAGGAAATGGAGTAGATTTTGGGAAAGTCACTCAAAACTATGAGTCAGGGGAGACTTGCCTTACGGGATGAAAAGACTGATTGTTGGGGACTGCATTGGATGAGATTTGAAAACCTGAGAGCTTAAAGGCGGAAGACAGGGTAACATGCAGACAGAGATTACTGCCTAAACATCATGCATGAGTTAATAAGAGTGAAAAGCTAAGTGCATTGTACGTAACAGAGGTGGGAGGGGGGTGGTGAAAAATAGACAGGAAAGACAATGAAAGATGTAGAAAACTAAAATGGAGTGCAGCAAAGAGTAGTTACAGTGAAGAAATGCTGACATGGGAGAAATTAACATAAATTAAGGCCACGTGGGTAGCGAGAACCCAGGACATGTTGTAGTGTTAGTTCCCACATGTAGAGTTCTGAGATACTGGTGTCTGGAAGAAGAAGCAAGATGGCACGTGTGATGAAACAGGTGCCGAGGTCACCTACAGGATATACTGAGTTGCAGGGTACATCCTCTGCTTAAGCCCATTCATACTAACAGATAATTTCGTGGTAGTCATGCCAATGTAGAAGGCCAAACAGTGTTTACATAACAGCTGGTATGATGTGTTGTTTTTCAGGTGGCTCTCTCTTTGATAATATATCTTCTGCCAGTTACAGGGCTGTTATAGGTGATGGTAGGAGGGTGCATTGGGCAAGGCTTGCAGCCGGGATGTTCATAGGGGTAGGAGCCATAGGGTAGGGAGATGGGTGCAGAAGGATCATAGGGTCTGACAAGAATATTGTGGAGATTTCAGACAGAATGGATCTCATTTCAGGGCATGATTTTAGGAAGTCATGGCCCTGTTGAAGTAGCTGATTAACACATTTCAGACCAGGATAATACTGAGTCACCAATGGTGAGCTCCGACGTTGTTTCTTGGAGGGATCCGCAGAGCCAGGATTGGATGTGATGGCCTGGGAAATCTGCTTTATAACTAGGCTGGTGGGGTAATTACATGCAATGAAGGCTGAGGTTAGAATGGAGGTGTATTGCTGTAAAGAGTCTACATCCGAACGAATACATTTGCCTTGAATCCCAACGCTGTGTGGCAGGAAATGATTGACATGGATAGGACGGCAACTATCAAAATGTACTGTTGTTTGCTGGTAGGTTTAATGGGGACAGAAATGTGTATCTGGCCTTCAGTGAGAACAAGATCAACATCAAGGAAAGTGGAATGGGATTTGGAATAGGACCATGTGAAATTTAATTGGGAGAAGGTATTCAGAGACTCCACAAATTTTAGCAGGTCAGCCTCACCACGAGTCCATATGGTAAAGATGTCATCAATGTATCTAAACCAAACCAGGGGCTGACAACTTACGGATCCCAGGAAAGCCCCCTCCAAGCAACCCCTTGCAAAGGTTAGCATAGGAAGGCGCCATCCTGGTACCCATGGCTGTACCCTGATCTGTTTGTATGTCTGCCCTTCAAAGATGAAGTAGGTTTTGGTAAGTATAATGTTGATTAATTTGAGCAGGAAGGATGTCATAGGTTTGGAATCAGGTGGGCGGGAATTGAGGAAATGTTCAGCAGAAGACAGACCATGTACGTGACGGATGTTGGTATAGAGGGAGATGGTATCAATGGTGACAAGCAAGGTGTGTGAGGGGAGTGGGACGGGCTTGTTTCAGACGATCTAGGAAATGTTTGGTATCTTTGATGTAGAAGGGGTGTCTTTGTATTATGGGTTGCAGGTATTGATCAACTAAGCCAGTTATACGTTCTGTGAGTGCTTTGAGGCCAGCAACTATAGGTTGGCCAGGATGATTGGGTATGTGGATCTTAGGAAGAAGGTAAAAGGTGGAGGTGTGTGGTTTGGGTGGGGTGAGTTTTATGGATTGAGGTGTTAGTCCTTGTGAGGGGCCTGATGATTTAAGGAGGGACTGCAGGTCAGTTTGAATCACAGGTATGGCATCTTTATGGCAGACAGCTGGCATAGACCTCCACAAACCTTCTCCTTTCGGTCAAGTACTACATTGGTAGATCCTTTGTCTGCTGGGAGGATAATGATGGAGTCATCAGCTTTTAGGGAACATAGAGCCTGAAGTTCTACAGAGGGAAGGTTAATGTCATGTTGTAGGGACCTGAGGAAGAGTTGTGAAATGATGCTGCATGTGAGGAATTCTTGGAAGGCTTGTAAGGGGTGATTTTGAGGTAGTGGTGGTGGATCAAGTTGGGATTGTGGTCTGAACTGTTCAAGGTAGGGTTCAATGTCAGGTTTGTTGTTGGAAAGGTTTTGCAATTGGGTTGTAAAGTTACATTTCCACTGGATATTATGTGTGAAGGAAAGTAGGTCCTTCAACAAAGCAGCATCATCAAATGCAGGTTTAGGGCTAAAAGTGAGACCCTTAGATAATACAGATACATAATTCATGAGGGGAGAGTGCTTTCGATGAGAGGTTAAGGACACTGTACTGTTGTGACTGGTTTTTGGGATTATGGGTTATTCTTGGTCAGGGAGATAGTGGTGAAGGCTGTGGGATGTTAAGGATGTTGGTCAAGCACAGATCTGTAGGTGAGGAGCGGTGGCTGATGCTGGGGCTGTTTAAGTAGCTGCAGAGGGACAGGAAGGGAAACACCACTGTTGAGATAGTTTAGGAGAAGGGTGGGAAAGCTTTCTGAAATGAAGTATGGAATGTTGTCGCAGTCTGAAGTTGGATTGGCAGATGATGCCATTCAAGGAAACATGAGGGGCACGTAACTGTAGGATTTTGTAGAAAGAGAGAAGTCTGGTAGAGTGAAAATTGGCTGATGAGGCATGTAGGTCACAGATTAGCTAGGTAATAAACTGTAGAAGAGCCTGGTGTAGGGTAAGATTGCATCCAGAAGCAGGGGGCTTTCAGTGTTAGTCCTTTTGAACCAACTCCAAGGGACAGGCAGATTTCAAGAAAGAAAACATGTAACCTTAGTGTTGATACTGCAAAATCATGTTTTTGAAAATAATACGTCATATGAGATGGGATTCATCGTGGGATTCATCATGAATCCCATCTCATGTTACATCCTTATATCAGTTCGTTTCAAAAACATTCTTTCTGAAATTTTGACCACTACACCTAGAACAGTAACGCATCGCCCTCCCAATCTCCGCAATATTCTTGTCAGACCCCATGTTCCTTTTGCACCTATCTCCCTATCCTATGGCTCCTACTCCTGTGACCATCGCCAATGTAAGACTTGCCCTATGCACCCTCCTACCACTACCTATAACAGTCCTGTAACTGGCAAAACATATACAATCAAAGGGAGAGCCACCTGAAAACAACACATCATATACCAGCTATTATGTAAGTACTGTTCGGCTATCTACATTGGTGTGACTACAACCAAATTATCAATTAGGACAAATGGGCATAGGCACAGGGTGTATACAGGCAACTTGCAATATCGTCTGTTTCACCACACGTGCTATCAGTATTCTTCCCCCAGACACCAGTATCTCACTCTGCAGGTGGCCTTAATATACGTTAATTTCTTCTGTCTCAGCATTTCTTCACTGTAACTACTCTTTGCTTCACTCCATTTTAGTTTTCTACATCTTTCATTGTTTTTCCTGCCTATTTTTCACCACCCCCTCCCACCTCTGTTATGTACAATGCACTTAGCTTTTCACTCTTATTAACTCGTGCATGAGGTTTAAGCAGTAATCTCTGTCTGCATATTACCTTATCTTCCACCTTTCAGCTCTCAGATTTTCAAATCTCATCCAATGTAGTCCCCAACAATCAGTCTTTCCTTCTCATTCCATACGTTAGTCTCCCCTGACCCGCAGTTCTGGGTGCCTTTTCTAAAATCTGCCCATTTCCTAGAACTCCAGTCCTTTTCCTTCACACCTCTTCCTTTCACCTCAACCCTTCTGCCTTAAGGAGGAGCTACTGGCTCTAAAAGCTTCCCAATTACAACTGGTTTTTATATGTGTGTTCTGTCGCCACTTTGTGAGTAGATTTTTTATCTATCCAATTAAATAGTTAAATCAGAAACTGAGCATTCTTAATGAATTGCAATCAATGAGCAAGGTAGCCACAAAAAACATAACACAGAAAATTTTGTGTTAAGCTTATATTATGCATACTTATTTGTTGTTTACGTGTGTTAAAGTATATAAATATGTGAGAGTATATAAATGAACTGTCGAAGGTAACTTACTTATAAAATTCATTTTATAAAAGTAGCACACACTGCTGTAGCAGGAAAAAATAGTAAACCTGCAGAAAAATGCTCCTGTTTGAGCAAAAGAATGCAGATATGTTATTCTTCAAAAGACTGACAGATCAATGGGGAACTAGCTGCCTCTGTCCTCATTCTGCCTGCCTCACCAAATATGTTGGTATGTGAACACATTCATACTTTTCTGTGCTTAAACAAAGTAGCAGACAGTGATGGTGGAAAAGAGAGGACACAGTGCCAGTGGGGATGAGAGAGGAGAGAGTAATGGTGGAAGAGAATAAGTGACAATGAAAGAGAAAGAGAGAGAGATAGATGAACACAATAGTAGTGGGAGACGAGGAGAGAGAGAGGATATTGAAGGTCAGTGGGACAAAGTAGCAGTAAAAAAGAAAGAGATATTGGTGGAGGTAGAAGCAGTGGCATTAAAATAAAGAGGAGGCAGTGAAAGTGAAGAACAAAGATGAGTGGAGACCATACATAGACCTGGGGAGTCTGCACCCTCATAGACTGGCTAACTTTTAACATGCAGGTATAGGGGAAAGCACATTTTGAACTGAAATTTTAAACATGTGTATATACGGGATAAAATAAGTTGGACCATCTAGAATTTTTGAGCTGCAGAGGTGTGGTGGAGACAGTGACAATTGGAAAGACAGACACAAGAAAACACCGTATGAGTGAGAGAGGAGACATTGGCAGTGGGATATACTGTAAATCAGTAGGAGAAAAAGAAGAATGTAGAACAGAGACATATACGGAAAGCAGCAATGAGAGGGTGATGCTAACTACGAAGGTTTAGCTGCAAAGAAAGACTGGGCAAAAGGATTTAGAATGGTCTGTGTCACAAGAGGAAGAATACATTTGCATGCCAAAATTTTTGGTGAGGAAGGTGGAGTGAGACAGGTGGTTCCCCACTTCTCAGTCAGATTCTTTTAAGGTGGAACATGTTTGCCCCCCCCCCCCCCCCCCCCTCTACTGCTCCAATAGTAGAATTTTTCAGTTAGCTTCTACATGCTCAAGCATCTGTTATTTCTAATGTTTTGATCTTTTCTGCCACATAACCTTTATAATCCTTACCAAAATCAGAGTGTATACGAGAACCGAGGAAAAAAAATTCCCTGATTTTTCCCAGATTTCCCGGTTAAAAATGCACTTTTTCCACGTTAAGTAACAGCATACTTTTCCTCAGAACTGCAAAACTTATCAATCCTTTCAATGATTGTGGTTTTATACACCAGGGTAGAATTTCCCGGCACTTTAGAAAATGAAACTCAGGGGAAAAAACACGTTTTGGAAAGATGTATGATGTGCAGCAACATGTACACTGCACATTTTCATATTACGAAATTATAAATTTGAATTCCACCAAACACCGTATCTTACTTTCCGAAGGATTGAGATCAAGATTGCGATGTTCTTGGGTAAGCCAGTTGTAGCTCATGTTACGTGATCTCGTCAGCAGATGACAGCGGATATTCAGAGCATAGGACACGTGATGTAGTCAGCCAATAGCAACATCACTGTTAAGTAGTGCGAACGCATAAATAAGAAAAGCTAATGGTTTAAATTAATATACACAGTGTCACTATAAAAAAAGCTTTCACATATAATAGTGGTCTCCAAGAATAATAACCTGCAAGAGAAGCTAAGCTTTCACACATAATGTTGCTCTTCTTTGCGCGTATCACACAAATGTGAGAGAGAAATTTTTAAATGCCTGATATCCTGGGCTCGAAAATATTCTAAATGGTCATCCTCAAAGAATTGATTTTTGTAGGAGAGTCAAACGCTCTGCGATTTAAAAAATTCATCGGACAGTCGTGCACAGAGTTCATCTTGCCTAAAAGGAAATTTACTTTGAAAGTTATGCTTTTCAAACAACCATTCACTACATGCTAAATGATGAAAACGTGAACTTGAATTGCAGTGAACAGTGGAAACTAGCAAATAGTTAGGAATTAAACACTTTGTTTCAAATAAATTGGCTGCCTCAGCAGAAAAGATTAATAAAGGTCAAATTTCTTTAACAAACCAACAAAAATAACTTCATCATTCTGCAAGGCGATTAACACTTGACTGTCAGAAAGGTGGAAACAAAATAAAATCTGAAACTAACAACATTTTTAGCCTTCCGTAATTATGTGAATATATTTTAATTCACTTGATAGCTCCCAGCTGCCTAATATTGCAGCAATTGTTACACACACGAAATACATGAGACTGTTTTGGCACAAATGGTCATTTTTATAACACAATGGAATATAATTCAGAACGTACCAATATCAAATGCCTATTAGGTCTATTACAAGCAAAAAGTTTTATGTTAGCAAATAGTTTCACACTTTATTCATACTCTCTAGCTTCTGAAGCATGAGATCGAATAGTAGTAGTACGAAATTTTTATATAAATTTGGAATTATCATATTCTTCCGTAATCTGTGAGAGACCCCGGTTCTTCTCCTTCCTCATTCTAACAAACAATCTTGTCATCACTAATTCTGTAACTATTCCTGCCAATGTAAAAACTTATTCTCTGGTTAACTTCACTAACCCTGCCACAATCACTGGTTTAGTTATCCCGCATTTATTCTCCGGTTAGGCGTTATTACGTGTTCGGACAATGCGTTTTCTACACTACTCCCAGACTAGAAATTTAGAGGATGCTACCCAGGACTGTATAACTGGCCATCAGTAGTGCAGCGGTCTGGCCAAAAATTTTCTGTCAAAATTTCATTTTCTTGGATACACGCAGAAGACAATACGTAATCTTTGTTGCCTGTTATTCTTGTTAGTCATTTATTTCCACCCTGTTAGTCTGAATCTATGGAATTCGCTAGTAATTATAACAACGCTGATCATTTGCAAACCCAGTCAACCACATAAACAGCGACTGGCATTCATCTGTTTGGCTTTATTCCTCTCAGCTCGTATAGACCCGTCTCCCATTTGTCTGCAGGAAAGTTCATTTGTAGATGCGACGGGGATTCCCCTGGCAGACACATCACGTACATTCTGCACATATTCAAAAATCAACTTATAATTCATTCAGAAATCAACTTAGAATTTGTTCAAAAATCAACAGGGATGCGTTCAAAATCATATGAGTAATCAATAGACCGACATCTGCTGGATGCTAGACGCTTTGTTGTGAAACACTGTCCTTCTCCTCAATAATATGAAAACGGTCACTCCAGTTTTTTTAATGGAGTTCTGGATGCTGCTAGTGTGAATGCATCTCTATTTTTAAAAACTGAATCGCCCCCATACACATGGTTTCTGTAGTAGGGAAAGTTGCCAGGGGCACGCCGCCAACGCATGGGGTAGATGCAGGCACCAAATATGCAGGGACTCCATGAGGCACCCCAGCTATGGCTATGTAAAACTTTTAGTGCCTTTTAATCAAATGATAAATTTAGAAATGGCATAATTCACGTAGGGGCATTATCAAGCAAAATGTATATATGATATGAAGATGAGCAAAATGCAATATTTCAATACACACACATATACTGGCGGAAGTATAATTGTCCAATGGGCCTGTAGTTCAGTTGCATTGCATATCAGTTCCTTACAGACCATATCACATTGACTGACCTTTTTTTTGTCATTGCTGGCAATGCCACAGACCTACCAGTTGTAGCACCCCACTTCTGTGGCAAAATTAATTGCAACATTGTCGTGTTGCGTTCCTTGCTAGTAATGATTGTAGCATCTGAATAGGAATATATTTATAATACATGTACGTAAGTCTGTGTTATTTCTGTGTGAAATCTATACCACAGCAGTCTATCAGTGCAAGTCAAGCTTCATGTCGAGCAGTGCTCCAATATGGTTTGACATTGCTGAGCCTGGATTACATCAGCATCTCATCAAGCATGTCTTTACTTATAGGTTTCAGGTGCCCATCTAGTTATGCCCTTCACCCCCAGCAATCTCTTGTGCCACCTTTACTGACACATGAAGGAATCCTTGTCTTTTTTATTTTATTTTTTAATACTATTATCCCAAAGTGATTACAGCATATGTCATATCACTTACCCTCAGAAAAACAAGCCATGGTCGTCACTTTAATTTAGTTAGGTGCAAAAAAGAGAAAACTGAAATCAGAAGCAGGAGTTTGTGACTAAAGTGACAATTCATTCCTCATTTCTTTCAGTGAGAGACAGGAGATGATGATCATCCATTCATTGGGACATCTTTCTTGTTTGTCTTCCAGTGGTGAAAAATCATGGATGTATGCATCTTGCTCTGATCAGCTGTTGTGGTATAAATTGTACACTACAGTAACATTGATTTGTGATCATGCATCTTAGAATGCTAGTGACATGAATTTAGACAATCATCCACAAATGAGGGTAAATGTAACAAGGAAAATAAAATTAAATGAACACCTTTGTAATGTAGGCCCTAATGCAATGAGTAGAATAAAAACGGACACTATCATGAGTTTCAGAGCAACCGGCATGGGGTTCCGGAAGTTCCAATTCTGGAGCCACTGGTCATCTGTTTCGCATATTTACAATGCGCACTGCTTTAACAGCCACACACAACAATCAGATCATACTAATCAGAAAAGTGGTGTGTGAGTGAAGAAGCATCAGGCATCCTCTGTATAAATACAGCCACCACTGGATTGACTAAACCAGAAATAAGTGTAACTGAATTGTAGTTTAGTACCGATCACTGAAAATGTGCAATGAAAATAACAAAAAGAAATTATCAGGCCATTAAAATTGTATAAGGGAAATAAACAGAGATGAGGAAAGAGACAGAAACTCAATAAAAATTAGTAACTATTATAAAACTTAAACATATACTTCCAAACAATTTTCTGAATCCTTTGGGAATAATAAACCAGATCTGAATATTGTGAGGACATCAAAAAACTAAATAGTGGTAAACGTTTAGCCAGTTACATGTTAATCTAGATGTGTTGTTTAGATTTAATCATGGTCACAAAATGTTGGTGGGCTCTCTCTCCAACTCTCTCAACCAATCCAGTGCAAATACAAGCACACTGTTAAGACGGGTCTCTTAGTGTTCTTGTAATGTTAAGAGATTGTATTTTTACTTGTCCTTTATTGTTTTTGGCAATTTTGAAGAACACAATCAAATATAACAATCAGGGTAGGGTGAGTTATATGCCCATGAGTTTCACTTTGGTTTGGTAGCTTTTTGGTTTCAAATTAAAAAGTGTGGTTGGAACATGGCAAGGTTTTGGTGATACATATTTACATATGACTTAATTTGTGATATTTTGTTACAAGAAAGCCACTTTTGATGGAATGTGTTTCTCATGTGCTGCTTATTTTAGATCTCAGATTGCAAAACCAAAACTTGATTAAACAAAGAATGTTTCTGAGGTTAGTATTGAAGCCATGCCTTCTTCAGTTTTGGTTTAATAGTTTTCTTGTGGTCATGTGCAGACAAACATTTAGACAACTAAAAACTCAAAAACCAACGATTTGCTTCTGCTGATATTATAGGCATCCTAGTGTGATTTTTCTCAATTAACATAGAAAAAAGGGTAATTACAGTTTTATTGTATGTACAGTACTGGTGAGACCTTTTTGTCCTATTGAAAACAGGGAAAATACATCATGCTTATTAGTTTACTATTGTATGTAGTATACGATTGGTTAGTTATTTACTTATTTATAGAATGGCTTTATGGTGAATTGCATAGTGTTGCTTTTCTAGGGGAATACGAGCTTCAGCCTCCTAGTTCAAATAGGCACATGTTGGGAAAAATTAGCCTACTGTCTTAAATTTTCAACTGCCAACAACTTCATAGATCAGACAGTTGCAGCGTTATAGCAGTATGGTGAAGTTGCATTGTTTGTATGACAACTGAGAAATAAATTAATACGTCATAAGTAAAACTCCTGAATATGACTGATCTGTAAAATGCTTTCCAATTTGTACTATAGCCTCTAGTCCACTGTGCCGTATGTCAGCATTGTATAAGAGTCTGACAAAATGTATCTAGTAACCTAGGACAAATCATTCACCCTCTCATGTTCCCACACTCCACAACAGCCTCAAATGTTTAGCAGTCATTAGCCGGAGCAATTTTCCTTGCAAAAATCCTACCCATTCACTCCCTCACTGAATAAGTAGTATTTTTGTAATGTACAACATTCCACTATGATAATCACAATGGCAGGTATCTTTAATGTACTTGCAAAATTTTGAAGAGGAGAGTTCTAAACTAAATTGAATTAGAAATTCTGGTTTCATAAAGTTCAGAGTATCCATCACACCACATAATCTAAAATTCATTTTTTGAAAATACACATTCTACACAGCAGTTAGATCTTTGTATGAAGGGCACAACTGCATATTTCTTTAGAAATAATGAAGATCTGCTACAATTATTATCACAGTGGTAGTGTGTCAGTCTTTTGTGCTATTGCATTTCAACAAGCTGAATTTCCTATGTAATGTTACAATCAAAACTTTCATGAAGTAAATTATCAAAAGCATTCTTAATGGTCTCAAAACTCTTTCTCAAATTTATCAAGAATCAAATGAAACAATGAAATTTGCCACCAAATGTCACCCACTTCCCTATGCAAATTCATTATTGGATGTATTACTTACTTCAGTCACTTCAGCATCGTGTCCTTACATATTTCTCAGGTGATATTGTTTTATCTTAATGCACATAATAATTTTGGATAAGTCAAAATGCATCACACTACAAACATTTCAATTCCATTTCATGTAGTGAGGTGAGTAAGACAATGAGATACTTGAAACTAAGACATCTTTGAGAAATGATAACACACATAAAAAACTATATAGTTTTGTGTAAGTGTGTGTGGGGGGGAAGTGGAGGGGGTTGGGGGGGGGGAGGGGAAGAGGCACTTTAATTATTACAAGAGGCTGCAAAATAACATCAAACTGGCTCCGCATGTCAGTCTCATTTGGATCACTTCAAGTCCACTATTTTCAGTTTCTGATTGTTACCAACCTCAGCAATCATAGTGGCCATTTTTCTACTACTTATTGAGTTGTACGACAGCCTTAATTTAATTTCACATTCTTTGCTACAAGAGAGAATGCTTCTACGTGCTCTTCCCCCATAGAGGCTTAACTACTGTACCTCTGCATACCACCTCTCCCCTGATGTAATAGCCAACTTTCCATGTGCTTACAGTACACGTTAAGGATAAATCTGCTTCTTACATTTGTGCACTTTATGATTAAAGCTTTAAACCATTGTTCCCTTTGTGTACAAGGGCATTTTAATTCTCAAAATTACTCAAATTGACATCTGCAAAGCAACAAAAAAAATTATGTGTGAAAGCTTTATGCCTACAAGATTTAAACTGAATTTAAAGAATTAGTAATACACTTTATTGCTTATAAGCTAGCCTGTACATCTTATTGCATATTTTAATGCTTACTACCAAAGTTCTTACTTTGTGTGTTATAAGGCACTTGTGAGAGAAAAACAGTACAAAATTTTCATATATATTTATTTATAAATAAAATAATAAATATGAACTCTTTGAGCTAACCACACAATTCATCCCACACTTCGCAGGGGTGTACCATTAAAACCACATGCAAAGTTTCATAAAAATAACTTTTATATTTTTTGAGAATATGGTACCTAAAGAGGAATAGATTTTTTATACTTAGTATTTATTAGCTAATTTTTTTTATATTTTAAATTTGAAACCTTAGAACCCTGAATATTTACACCAATGTTCCTTTATATAGAACTTTAAGAGGTATAACGATTTATGTTCCCCAACTGCAAATGCAAACTTGTATATCCGACCCGATTCCCTTGAGGGCCCAGAGTCATTCTAGAGAGCAACAATGCTCTGTTTCATGCTGAGAGCTAATTTCTCACAGCTGAATTGTTAGAAGTTTTAGAGGAGTATGACAGGAACTATCCATTACATGCATATCAAAGAAAGGAGGGAAGGCAGGAAGTTTCACGTGCAGTCAACATCTGAGGTCATTAGAAGCAAAAGTTCTGTTTGTTGGAAGAGAAAGGGATGTGTGTAGCTTTCTCACTGACTTATTCTTACATTTGCTGAAAATGGTAGGGAAAACCACAGAAAACTCAAATTTGGTGACAGGTCTGGGGATTAAACCCAGGTCACATAAATGTGAGTTCAGCACCTTTGCCACTATATCAACGGTAGTCTGTCACACACATGTGCCCATGTGTGGTTGTGACTTTCTGTTTTCTTTGACTTTCTTAAAATAGTCTTTAATAATACATCTGGCCCTCAATTTACACAGCAATATTAAATTTCAAGTAAGAGCTAGAGTGACATTTTTGCAAATTATACCAGAATATTTTGTGCCATTTTTCTCATTCTATCAACTTCAATTTCAGCACAATGACTTATTTAAAAGGTAAAGAGAAAAACTGTTTATTAATACTGCAGATTTCCTGACTACTGGCCAAAATAAGTTAGAAGTCAACACTGCTGACATGATGTCTGCTGATTGTATAAGCATACAAATGTCACCTACAAGACCACTGTCTCCAAGGACATCAAGACCAATACAAAGTATTTCTAAAGGTGGTACGGTATTTGACAGGAAAAAAAAAAAAAAAACAAATCATAAAGGATTATTATCCACAAGACGCTTCAAATCTAAGATTTTCAACTTATTGTTATGAAAGACATTTAGAAAACGATGAGAAGCATCGCAAAAAATAGCTCTCTTCAGATTCGAAAAATTCTGTTTTCTGCTTATGTTGTAAGTTTTACAAAACAAAACAAAACAAAACAAATTTTCAAAGAAAATCAGTGACTGGCAGCACTTAACTTTATAGTCAAAAAGACACAAGAAAAGTTTTGTGTATTTCAGTAATTGTAAAAAATGGATTGAGCTGAATAAGTCTTTAAAAAACAACACAACTGTTGACAGAGGGCATCAAAAACTTGTAGAATCTGAAAATGAGTGCTGGTAAAATGTTATTAAAGGGATTATATACACTATGTGATCAAAAGTATATGGATACCTGGCTGAAAACGACTTACAAGTTCGTGGCGCCCTCAATCGGTAATGCTGGAATTCAATATGGTGTGGGCCCGCCCTTAGCCTTGATGTCAGCTTCCACTCTCACAGGCAGACATTCAATCAGTTGCTGGGAGGTTTCTTGGGGAATGGCAGCCCAAAGGTATTCTATAGGATTTAGGCCAGGCCTCTCTGCAGGCCACTCCGTTACAGGGATGTTATTGTCGTGTAACCACTCCGCCAAAGGCCATGCATTATGAACAGGTACTCTATCATGTTGAAAGATGCAATCGCCATCCCCAAATTGCTCTTCAACAGTGGGAGGCAAGAAGGTACTTAAAACTTCAATGTAGGCCTGTGCTGTGAATGTGCCATGCAAACAACAAGGGGTGCAAGCCCCCTCCATGGAAAACACAACCACACCATAACACCCCTGCCTCTGAATTTTACTGTTGGCACTACACACGCTGGCAGATGACGTTCACCGGGCATTCGCCATACCCACACCCTGCCATCAGATCGCCACATTGTGCACCGTGATTCGCCACTCCACACAACGTGTTTCCACTGTTCAATTGTCCAATGTTTATGCTCCTTACACCAAGCAGGGCGTCATTTGGCATTTACTGGTGTGTTGTGTGGCTTATCAGTGGCCACTCGACTATGAAATCCAAGTTTACTTACCTCCTGCCTAACTGCCATAGAACTTGCAGTGGATCCTGATGCAGTTTGGAATTCATGTGTGGTGGTCTAGATAGATGTTTGCCTATTACACATTACGACCCTCTTCAACTGTTGGCAGTCTCTGTCGGTCAACAGATTTGGTCAACCTGTATGCTTTTGTGCTGTGTGTCCCCCATCACATTTCCACTTCACTATCACATTGGAAACAGTGGACCTAGAGACGTTTAGGTGCATGGGAATCTCATGAACACACGTATGACACAAGCGATACCCAACCACCTGACCAAATTCAATGTCCGTGAGTTCTGCAGAGTGCCCCATTCTACTCTCTCATGATGTCTGATGACTACTGAGGTCGCTGATATGGAATACCTGGCAGCACAATGCACCAAATATGAAAAACATATCTTTTGGGGTGTGTCCAGATACTTTTGATCACATTGCATTTCATGGAAAGAGCAGGAAATTATATGACAAGTACAATGGCAATTTTCTGAAATGCACTGAAATGTTAGGAACCTTCGATCCAAGTATTTCTGAACACATAAAGCACGTGATGAATGATAGAACTCTCATGAATATGGCAACCTATCTCCGAGACAAAATTCAAAACGACATAATTTCTTTATTGGCAACCCTAATCCAAAGTCACAATTCAAATTTACGCTGAACTAATAAATATTTTTCAATTATAATTGACTGTAATCCCAATTCACATGTGGAACAAATTAGTGTTGTTATTAGAGTTGTTAAATTCAACACTTACAACACTTGGAAATAAGAGAGCACTTCTTAGCTTTTTGTGCTATTTTTGATGCTACTGGCACCTGTCTAACTTTGGTTATTACAAGAGAGCTATCAAAAAATAATTTGGAAACAATAATTTAAGGGGGGCAGGTCTATGACAATGGTTCAAACATGCACAGTAAAAACAATGGTTTGAAAAAGCAATTGTTGAGGCTAAATCTTTGGGTGCTTACATTTTGCTGCATAACCTGAAAGTCAAAAGACTGCAAGCCCTTGAAAAGGGTGAGAACTGTACTTGCTTAATTTTTACATACTGCACATGCAGCCATTTTGACATAGTCCAAGCCAGCCAGGAATTAATCCATTTTCAGTTACCTCCTTTTACAGCCTCAAAGAAAAGCTAAACTTCTACATCTTCTTTACAGTAAAAGGTGCCACAGGACAATAATAATAGCTGTGTACATCAATACCTTCACTTGAATGGCTATTATTAAGTAATGAATGGACATACTCCAATTTGCCCAAGCTTCATTCAACACTAAAAAGGTAAAAAAGACTGACAAAACAGGACCATCTTTAACATATCTTCTTTTTCTACAGAGATCATAATATTCCATCTGGCACCAAAATTATTTATTAGAACACTTCAAAGGCAAAAATCAATACATACATCCACATAATATGATAACAACTACTATTCTTAGATTATATCATAAGTTATCAAAGGTGAAAGAACTTAATATGTATCCAATGTTGTACCAAAGAATTAGATGCCAATGACAATCTTATTATACCTGTTAATGTGTATGTAATCCACTGACTCTATCCAGACAAAGCAATCAACAACCACAATACCCAAAAACACCAGAAATAAATATGATCTATCCATATACCCAGAATCGAATACGATGAAATATGGCCTCAATGTTGGAAGGTAAAACTTGTCTCATAAAATAACACACGGAGAATTGGTATGAAACCAGCATGTACAACTTGTAATATCAAAAAAAGGTGTAATGGTGTAAGACAGCCACTTACAACACCCTCTGCAGAACTTGAGTACCCAGGTAAAAATCCAGCCAGTAATACATGTACCTTCAGCAAATGTCACAGTCATTAAGGTTGCAAGGCTAACTAGACAACAGACAGACGAGTGTTAAGGTGGCTACCCTCTACCCACTACCAGACACACCCAGGCCACCTACATCATACCGTACCAAAAATTGGTACTAGTCTGTGACGATGCAGCACAACATAAAGGATATCTCATTAGTATCTACCCATCAAGTAACAGAAAAATATCTGAATGGTAAACCACATGAGAAGTTAACCATACATATTGGACACACACAAAATACTGCATTCTCCATAACAGTATGTAAGAGTTGATTAACGAGTTGTATCTAAACAAAGCGGGCAACAGAAATAAAATAAACATGACCTAACCATAAATCCTGTACCAAATATGGTCAGATATGGCCTGGACATGTGAAGAAAATATTCATGCCATAAAAGAAAAACATGGAATATCTGTATGGAACCCACACACATAACTGAACAGTGTTGCAAGTGGTGTAATGGTGTAAAATAACCACTTATACTAAACTCAATATGACCTGTGCAACCAGGAAAAGGCCCAGACAGTTACATACTACAAATTCAATAAATGTTACAGGCATTATGGTTACACATCAGTAGACAAGTCAAGATAGAGAACAGTCAGAAGAATGTTAAGGTAGATACTCTGCAACAAACAAAATAAAATTTTAAAATGAAATTTAGAGTAGGATATACCTATGAAAAAATATATTGCAAACCAATACACACTTAATCATTTTAAACAAATTAAAACCAAAATCCATTACATTCATGTAAAAGAAAATCTCATATGAAAGACACACATGTTGTCTAACAGATAACCACATTATTAATAAAATAGTGAGAAGGGCACACTACACACCAGTAACAAATCATTAGTTATTCCAGTGTCACTCTTTACTGTAAAACTACGAATGCATGATAGTAATCCATGAGTCGACTATAGATACTTCAAACAAAACCATTGGCAATGCCGTATGTCACGTGCAGTGGAACCCAAGTGAGGATAAATGCAAACCCATGCTGCAGAAACTAAATGTGTGGCACATGACTAAAATAACTGCACATCAAAAAGAGAGACACATTTGACAATATGCAGTGAAATTGTTAGGCTAACACGAAGTTCTACCACCAAGCATGTGACAAAAGGCCAATGATGACAATACACGTGTCAGCACAGATCTTTATCCAGAGAACACTCCACAATATGCTACAATCCGTATATCGTGGATGACACCAAGCATGATCAGGTAACCCAAAATAAGTCCAGTAATAATTGTAACATGAAACAATCAATTACCAATAAGACTGCATTAGAGGCATGTACACAGTCCATGCTATAACAGTTATAAAAGGAAATGTGATCTGTTGCTTATAAATAACAGGAAAAGGACAGATGGCGGGGAAGGGAAGGGGTTGTGGAGGGAGAAAAGAGTGTAACTGCAGAATCATAAGACAAAGTGTAACAGACAACACAACACCCCACCACCATAAATGATGCACCTCTGATATGAGAACACAGGAGAAACCCTAACTAATATGACACTTTATCAAGAAAGTATACATCAATACAGAAAACCCTTCCCTTCCCATACAAGCATATACAAAATACGCACAACACCACTGAAAGCACAGAGGAACTCATCTTAGCTAATGCTGAGGGGGTGAACACTAATCATATACATGGTCCCATGAGAGGCCAATGTATACGAAGTGGCTTCAACAGAGTACCATTTAAAATGACATAAAAAAACAATGAGTACCAGAAGGTACAATGCAAATAACTATCATTAAATGAAAACATAACAAGTACCTGTAACAACGATGATGTGTTTGCAACCATGAACCACCAACTGACTCGAGAAACATTCAAAATGGAACGTCCAAATATATGAGTCAGCGAATACTCAAAGAATTTGATCGAATACCTGTGGTGAAATTTTCATGTGGTGTTCTATTCAAATATTTTTCGTTACTGTACAGGTAGATACTGATAAGGCGTCCACTATGTGGTACTGCATCCTCACAGACTAGTACTACTTTTCGGTATGGTATGACATAAATGGTCCGGGTATGCCTTCTAGTGAGTACTGGATCGGATATAGGGTAAAGTGTACGGGGTACTCACCTTCAGTCATCTGTCTATACTCTAGTTAGCCTTGCAACCTTAATGCCATGTAATGTAGATCTATATTATTATTTTTTGACACATACACGGGTTAGACAGTAGTTCTCATTTTCTATTTGCTTTATGGCAGTACACGATATATGGATGTATTCACACTTGAATGTTGTTCACCTTGAGTAGTACAGGTTTTTTCCATATTCTGTACATTTCATGACAGAGGTCGTATCCCACATTTGGTCCTTTTGATAAATTTTTGACATCCATTTTAAACATATGGCATAAAGATACCCCTCTACAATTTGCACCTCAACATGTTTATACTTTGTCATGACACAGCTTTGACATGACATTATTTATATGTTTATATTGTCGTTTAGATAGCTTTACCAATACTGACATTTAGATTTTATTGATGCTGTTCTTTTGAACAGGCTACCTGCACATGGATGTGTGTATGTTGTTCATCCAGAACATTATCTTGGGTTTTGTATAGTCTGTGTATTGCAGGACATAGGTGGTTTTCTACATTTGGCTTCATTATGTGTTCTTGGACATTCATTTTATGCATATGACATAAATATACCCATGTACAATTTTCATCTCTGCATTTTATAACTTCAACAAGAGATATAGATATATATGTCTACTGTCATTTTGATTGCTTTACCTACATTGACACTTAGATAACTGTTGATTACATCCTTTTGCAAGGACTACTTGCACATAGATGCATTTGTCTGTGGCTTATTTAGTTCTGAAGTAGTAGTTGTTCCTTTTATATATCTATCATTTTCTACAGCAATTTTTGTAGACTGGTAGGTTATTTCAGGATTTTGCAGTTTAATGTGTCACCTACCTAACCAATTTCTAATTGTGGAATATTTAATTAATGATTTTATTAATAAATAGTACATTTGCACAATGTGTATGTGACAATGGATGTATCTGTTGGTTTTTCTCAAATGATTACTATAAATTCACTTACACAGTATGGTTCTTTATTCTTATTCTGTTTTTAATCTATCTTTGTATTTGCACAATTCATAAGTTGATGATACTATCATTACTCTTCATGCATACCAGCCAGAAGATAGTGCACTGAGTCACCAAAACTGGTTGCCATATAACAAAATAACGTCAATATGATGTTTCATTTTATTATGTAAATAACTAACATCCACTGCATGGCTGACAGTGAACTACTACACTACATTTATGATTTTAAATTTATAATTGCCAATAACTAAGATGACATACTGCTCTTCACAGATGAAAATCAAGCACAGACATATGTCTGGAAAATTATGATCATTGTTGTAAGGTTTCTCTCCACAATATAATTACATTAAGTGCTCAATATCAGTTTCTTCAGGTATACCATGAAAACACACATTTTGCCAAGCTACTAAGTATAGCTTCTGTATTTTTCACCTGTTTACTACCACGTTACTAAGAATGAGAGAATATTACAGTAAATGTAGTTAACAAGCAAGTAAGTCACATGCAACTTCTGCTGCAGCAATAAAAATGCATCTCTTTATGCAAATTATAATCATGCCAATGGTCAATGTACTATACATACCAACCTACCGGTACAGTCTACATGCTGTGAAATCCTGTCCTGAAAACAATGAATTACATGTGTGTGGTATGATACACAATAAAAGAATGACAATACTACATTTGCTTCCTTTGCCCTCCCTCCACTACCATCAATTCCCTTTATAACTTTCTTCCTTTATACCAATGTTTGTTTTTATTTTAGAAACTACTGTTTTCAAAAAGTGAGTTTTGTTATCTGAAGTCCAGTTTCAATCCCTTTCAGTTTTGAGAAATGATTAAGTGCTCTTTTGTAAAAAGAAAAGATAATGTTGGGCTTTATTATATTAAATGACACAGGGTTTGATTACTACTTTTGAAATAAGATCAATATGACACAATGCTCATTAATTTTCACACACTAAACCAGTTTTCATAGGGCTACATTTATGTTAATACCTATAATTTACATTTATCACTCACAAAATAATACAAAACAAGTGTTTTGATAAACTTACAATATTATTGTTGCAACAGCTGCCAACAATGTACCATATAATAAACGCCGGCATCCATCTCTGTGCTTTTCAGTTCGGGGGCGTCGTGAAGAACGGCAACATCGACAGCAACAGAGGATGAGTCCAGCTAAGGGCATCACCAGAGCAAACAGCAAACCCACACTAACCACTGCTAAAGTGCCAGCATGGAAGCTCAACAATGGCTGCAGATGTGCCCAATCAAGATAAAACTGGTCTTCTTCTATGTATCCTGCACAATAAAATGAAGTACTTGAAAAAACTGTGTTGTCTATTTTTCACTATATTTTAGATGATAACAAAATACTATATGAATATGGGAAAACATAGTGGATAAATCTCAATCCAAAAACAGCAATGAGAGTAACAAGTTCTGAGCATTATATATCTCCAAGCTTACATGAAATCAGTTTGTTAAAAATAAACAGGATGAAAACTGACTAATATAAGCTACCCAATCATCTGTAACAGAAAACAAATTTATAACAACAAATAAACTGGAGAGATCAGTATCAATCATGTAAACAAAACAATAAAGAGTCTATTTGCCTATTTATGCATATTGTGCATTAAATGTCAAAACCTGTGCCACGTATCAATCTTCTGCAGATTTTCCTGCATTTTTGTACAATTCTTTAACTTTTCTACACACAACAACATCATACATGAAAAGCCACATGGAGCCACAATGAAGCTTCCACACTATAGTAGAATGTGTTCTGTTTTGAAAACTTCCTAACATATTAAAACTGTGTGCCAGGCCAGAAAGTGAACACAGAACCTTAGTTTTCATGCACAATGCTCTTACCGACAGCCATGATTCACAATATGGCCTCACAGTTTTAGTTCTGCTAGTACCACTTTCCTATTTTCCATACTTCACAGAAGCTCTCTTCCACACCTTGTTGGACTAGCACTTCTGGAAGAAAGGATACTGCAGAGAACTATGTTAACTACAGCTTATGAGACTGTTTCTAGAATGAGTCATTCACTTTACAGTGGAGTGTGCCATTTTCAAACTTTGGAAATATCCACATAATTCTTCAACTCTATAGAGAGAGAGAGAGAGAGAGAGAGAGAGAGAGAGAGAGAGAGAGAGAGAGAGTTTGTATTGCCTTGTAAAACAAGAACAAAAAAAAAGTCCCTCTTAAAATCTTTTCAGTTATAAACCTCATTTTAGTAAGGACTGGTCTAATCATGTTATCTGTTGTGTTTTCAAATGTACGAAACACGGTTCCTTTTGTTCATCACTAGAAACCACTGTCTACCATATAAGTTATTTTGTTTTATTGTACTCATGTTCTCTTTGAACTGAACCAAACATATAGCATGTAATAACTCAAAAAATGCGCATATGGGTTAGTATTTTCTCTGGCAAATTTCTCCATTTTATATGATATATCAATTGGGCATCCAAACAGTTGCTGCATTTAAGGGTTCAATTTTCATTTACAGTTTTATAATAACCCTGCCCTATCGAACAGAACTCTTTCAGAAATTTGGTGCCCAAATAACAAAATCATGTCCATTACTTTTATTGTATTATCTCCATACTGAATTTCCTTAGCACCACCTGATTTAATTTTACTATACTCTATTACTCGCATTTCAATTCTTTTTAATACTCATCTTATAACCTCTTTTCAAGATGTTACACATTTTGTTCAACTTCTCTTTGTTCAACATGTCTCTGAAAGTCTGTTTCTGTCATAATTACAATGCCATTGGCAAACCTTACATTTTTATTTCTTCTCTCTGAAATTTAATCCTCTTCCCACTCTCTCCTTCAGTTTTGTTTACTGTTCGCTCAGTGTGTCGACTGAGTAACATCGGAGATATGCTACACTCCTGTTTCACTCCCTCCTCAATTATCAGTACTGTTTCCCTTTCATGTCCTTCATTCTTACAACATCAGCCTGACTTCTTTATGAATTTTATACACATTTGTGCTCCCCATTTTTCCTCCTGCTATCTATAGAATGTTAAAAAGTCCATTCCAATCAGCAGTGTCTATCTTTCTCTAGATCTACAAATGCTATACTTTAGATTTCTCTCTCTTCATCCTATACTCTTGAAACAATACTGCCTTGAGTGTTCCTACATTTCTCTGGAATCCAGACTGAATTTTACTGAGATTTGTTTCTCGTCATTAAATAATTCATGTCAGTACTTTGCAGCTACAACATATCAAACTAACTGTTAGGTAATATTCACACCTGGCAGCACCTACCTTCTTTGGAATTAGAATTATTACAGTCTTTTCAAAGTCTGACGGTATTTTGCCTGTTTCACACAGCTTCCAATCAGGTGGAGTAGTTTTGTCATGGATGGCTCTCCCAAGGATCTAAATATTCATAAAGGAATGTCATCTATTCCAGGATCCTTGCTTGGACTTAGGTCATACAGTACCCTGTCTCACAGTGCCACACCTCCTATCTCATATTTATTTGCACCCTCTTATCTTTCTATAATACTGTCTTCAATTATGTCTCCCTTGTATAACCCATCTATATATTATATATTCCTTTAACCCTTTCACGCACATGGGACACATTTCTGCCACATATAAATCACCTTACTAATTGGACTGTAATCACAGTTGATGTGCTGCAGATGCTCTACTTGAAGCAGTGATATTTGTTTTCTTTAATATCTTACATCTTTGGTGGCAACAATTACTGTAACTACCATTAGTCGTTGGTTATTGTTGGTGGTTCTCACTTCGAGCAGACACACAAATTTATTCACTTATTGTGTGTTTATTGTGTTCTCTGCCTTACTGTCAAAGCTTGAAAGTATATTCAATTAAGTTTCTCTTTTACTTTAGACCATTCATTTAGAAAATAAATGTATTTCATCAGTGGAAATCTTTATTTTCATTCTTTGGGAGATTGTTGTCCCAATGTACCACAATGGTAATTTGTGTACTTGTTTTTGAGTGTCATGAAATCATTACTATTACATTTAAAAAAAACACCACATGCAGAGTGGTATTTAAAACTCGGTTGAAAATATATTATCTTTCATTTTATTAAATAAGCAGAAAAAATTTGTACTGGTATAATTTCAAATCTGCTTTTAGGTCATGTGCTCCAGAAAAAGAGAATTTTTCATCACTGATGAAAGTGTTGTGCTCATTTTGGAGGCTTGCAGTAGTGATGACGAAGATAATCTGTTACTGGATGAAGAAGATAAAATTTTTCTTGGAGGAGATACGGAAGATGAAAGAGAACGTGTTATTATAGAAGATCCTGAAAAAGAAATATGTAGCCCACCTAGCAAACGAAAGCATACAGACGAAACATCAGAAACAAATGCTGAGGTACCTGATTCCCTTCCAGATTTACCAGAATTTAAATGGTCCATAACTTACCAACCAAGACAGTTCAGTGATAACATGAATCATGAATTTGTGAAAGTGCTTTTGTTTAGTGTCAGTGAAAATCGTGAAATGCCATAGCTTTTTGAAAATTTTTCTCCCACTATCGTCCTAAAAGATTTGGTGCATGATATACTAATTACTGAAAGTATTCAGTATGCAGAACAATCAGGCAACACATTCGGCACAAATGAGGATGAAATCAAGGCATTTCTTGGTATGAACCTGGTAAAGGGGTACCATATTTTGCCAACATTTAGAAGCTACTGGGCAACTGAACCCAATTTAGGTGTTCCTTATATAGCTCAGATTATGCCATTACATCGGTTTGAAGAGATTCGAAAGTACTTACATTTTTCCAACAATGCAGGTCAGTCAATAAAGCCAGAACACACATACAAAGTGAGACCTGTAATTACCCATTTGAACAAAACCTTCCAGGAATCTCTTAGTGCAACTAGGGCATATGATAAAATTCAAAGGACATAATATTATGCGACAGTATGTCAAAAATAAGCCAGTCAAATGGGGTTTCAAAATGTGGTGCAGATATGATTCGGAAACTGGCTACCTATTTGAGTGTGATTTATACACTGGCAAAAAAACCCAGGTCCTGAAGTAGGGCTTGGTGAGTCAGTAGTTCTGCAACTGACAAAATCACTATCTGGACTGGGATATGAAATTTACATAGATAACTTTTTTAACTCTCCAGCTTTGCAGTATTAACTTGGTTTACAAAATATCAGATCATGTGGAACAGTGTGCACCAATCGTAAAAACATCCCAGAGACATTCCCTCCAGAAAAGGAAATGAAAAGAGGTGATTTATACAGTCTCAGTAGCAATGGTCTGATAATCCTCAAATGGATGGATAACAAGCCAGTTTTTCTACTGACTAATTTTATTTCCCCAATACCATGTACGACAGTGAAGAGGCGTCAGTCTGGTTCTTCTGAAAAGATCAATGTTCAGTGTCCTCTTATGATAAGAAAGTACAACAAGTGGATGGGAGGAGTGAACATTATGGACCAGAAGAAAGTGACTAACGAGATCAACAGGAAGGCAAAGATTAAGTATTACCTGAGAATTTTCTTTGATCTTCTTGACATTGGTGTAAACATGCATATGTAATATATTCAAAATTGGCAGAAGAATCAGGATTCAAATCAATACTATCGTCCCTAGAGTTCAGACAATGCATTGCGAGAAATCTAATTGGAAATTATTCAAGTCGACAAAGAAATTTATCAACAGTAGTGTAAACATCAAGAAGGTTGCAGACCAGTTGCAATCCAAAGAGTCCAGAGCACCAAATGATAAAATCAGACGTAAGGAAGAGATGTGTTCATTGTGCTTCAAAGTGTGTTGTTAATTGCACTTACAATATTTGTGAACAGTGTAGTGTTAATTTATGCTTTACTTCAAGTGGAAACTGATTTGCAGAATTTCACATCAAACAGACAACATATACATAGCCTCTGTAATTTTCCGATGTATTAAGTGTAATGTGTTCTGTAACTGTCCTTTAAGGACCACAAACAAATACCTCCCAGCTTTTTTTTTAGCAGCACAAATAAAAATGTTTGAAATAATAACCTATTTTGTTTATAAAACCTTCAGTTACTACAGAGATACAAAAATTTTAATCACTAGCACTTTAGTTTTCTTATGTTCTTCAAAGGGTTAAAATACCTCAATTGTTGTCTGATAAAAATTTCTTTAAAAACATATTTCTTGTTCTTTCTTCTCATGACCACCATCTGCATGTCTGTTGCTTATAAGATTTACTGTATATTGCCTGTGTCTGATAAGTAGATGTAAAGCGAGGTCGCATTTGCAACAATGATGATGATGATAGACAAAAAATAGCAACAAGGTATCAATGAAGCTTAATATCCTCATCCAACTGACAAATCACCATCAACTGTTTCACATGTTCTCACTCAACAGAGACTGCACACAAGTTAGGAATTAAATCAGGAGAAGTCCAGTTCTATGGAACTCTTACATCATTATCCCCTTGCTGGTTAAAAACTGATGATGAAATTTTCTTTCATTTACATGATTCAAACTGCACATTTCTTGGTCAAGTGCCACCACATGTGTGGGCATTAGCTACCTCAGCTATGGAGGCAGTTTTTTGCTCAACTAAAGTTACATGAAAAAGATGTCAAATTTTACATATATAGCTTATTTTTCAAGCTTTCTTGTGATACGAACCAAGATCAGTAATACTTGCAGTTTACAGTTATTTTTTATTTGGTCTCTCCTCTCAGAATTTTCTTTTTACAAATATCCAAAAACTGCCTACCATATTTCTTCTTTCAACATACAATTTGCAAATTTAATTCTTACACCTCAAAAAGCTATTTTTTTACCTGCTCAAATTAAAAACCAGTCATTTTATCAAAAATTTTATGTAAAGTTTTGGTTTTGTTTCCTTTTTTTCCTTTAGGGGGCTAAAAACAACTGGTGTCATACACACTCAAGTCAAAATTCTTTTTTTCTTTAGGGGGCTAAAAACAACTGGTGTCATACACACTCAAGTCAAAATTACACAACAAGAAAGACAGAAGAGTTACAAAACGACAATACGTCAGTCCCAACTGACATAAAAGAAGATAGCTAAAACAGGCACATGGAAAAAAGGGGTAAAATGACACCATACAGAAATGGAGATACAAAAATAAAAATTAAATGGTCTTCACCATGTTGCTTTGGTGGGTGAAAAGTGAAACATGTTCGACTGCCCACGCATCATTTGCTAAAACGGCCGATAAATCAGATAGCAAGCCCAAGCGGGAACGTAAATGGTTTAAAAATCGTCATTCCATCAGGACGAGGTGGATGGTAAAAACTTGGGCACAACATGTACAAAATAGTGGGCTAGCACCACTCATTAAATTACGATGGCTAAAAAGGCAGTGCCCAATACACAGCCTAGTTAAAATGACCTCCTCGTGGTGGGAGGCCCGAGAGGAGGTCGTCCAAGCCACTGGGTGAGGCTTAATAAGGTGGAGGTTATTACTGTGAAGGGAGGACCATTGGCGATGCCAAAGGGACACCAATTCCTGACAGACGGGAACACAGAGATCATCACAGGGAATATAGGTACTAGCAGGCTGAGATACGAGGACTGCAGCCTTGGCAGTAGCGTCAGCAGCCTCATTTCCTGTCAGACCAACATGACCAGGAACCCAGAGAAACATCACACTCGCTCCATCGAGAGTGAGCAAGTGACAGTTTTCCTGGACCTGCTGCGCTAAGGGATGAGCTGTGTAACAGCATGCATAGACTTTGAAGGGTGTTGAGTGAATATGAGCACAGAACACAATAGAAAAGGCTGTGTCGCTGGATGTACTCTGTGGCCTGATACGTGGGCTGCTTCAAGAAGCCAAGGTGGTGAAGGGTTCAATCCACCGAGGAAGTTGCAAGTAGTGTGAGGTTAAGCTGCCATTGCAAGTTCCAAAAGTGGACTCCAGTTAGTAACAGAGAAGAAGGATGTGCCCCCTACTGGTAATCAAAGGAATCATCGAAGAAGAAGGGATAGGATGAGTAGCCACGCACGGCAGACAAATGACATGCATACCTGAGGAGGAGAAAGCCATGGTGGTAGGACTGTGGTAGTTCAGCAGCTTCAGCATACAGACTCTCAACCAGACTAGTGTAAGGTGGTGGATAGTGTTGAGACAGTATAATGGGGATGGACGTGCAAACGGATAAACAAAGCACCCATTGTTGAGTTTTGTATGGACAAGGGGTCTGGTACAAATGGAGAAGGGTGGTTCGATCGACACCCCAAGAAGTACCATTAAGGACATGTAGGACATTGAGAAACCCCGTACAGCAGGCTGCTAGGTAAGACATATGGGAGGACCAAGAGTGTTTCCTACCGAGCATGAGCCCCAGGAATTTCGTACTTTCAACGAATGGAAGGGCAACAAGCCCAAGATGTAAAGATTGTGGGAGAAACCAATTGCATTGCCAGAAATCCATACAAACGGTTTTGTCAGTGGAAAAGCGAAAGCCATTGTCAATGCTCCAGTAGTAAAGACGATCACGACATTGCTGGAGATGACGCTCAGTGAGACAGGTCTGTGGAAAACTGCAATAGTTGACAAAATCATCAACAAAGAGGGAGCCGAAAATGCCCGGCAGGAGACAGGCCATTATAGGTATCACTTGAGCCTCCTCTGCTCGTTTCCAATGGAGGAAGGCAGGGTGAGAGTGAGAAGAGCACGAAACTTCTGCAAAATGGTGGCCCAAGGTGTTGGGGATAGCAATAGGGTCCACAATGACAGCGTCTGCTGCTGCCAGGTCGGAAATTTGGGAATGGATCTTGGTCCCAGAGAGCCGTCGAAGTTTGACCCACGTGACAGAAGAAGGGCGGAACTGTTAAAAGAACTAGTGAACAAAATCCACCTAGCTGTTTTGCTATCCCGAAGAACATGATGACACTTTGCAAGCATCTGTTTGTAATGAATGCAGTTTGCCATCTTAGGATGATGGTTAAAAATGCAGAGAGCACATTTCCATTCGCGGATTGTGGGGTTGGAGTCAGCAAACGGATAGCACACAGGAAATGGTCGTTCGAGTAGGTGTCAAGAAGAACAGACCACTCAAGACAATTGGCAAGCTGGGCAGTGCAGAAGGATAGGTCCAAATGGGAATAGGTGTATGAGGAGTCAGAAAGGAAAGTGGGTGCTCCAGTGTTAAGGCAGAAGAGGTTAAGTTGGTTAAGAAGGTCAGCCACGAGGGCACATCTCTGACAGATCCTGGGAGAACCACGGAGGGATGATGCGCATTTAAGGCACTGAGTAGCAAAAATGGGAGGGGTAGCTGCCCAATAAGTTCATGGAAGTCTTCCCTCGTGACATTGAATGATGGAGGGACATAACTGGAACAGAAGGAAAAAGTCAGATGGGGAAGGAAAAGGCGAACTGCAACAGCTTGAAGATGGGTAGTCAGAGAAATGGGTTGACTATGAATGTCATCCCGTCATCCCGTATGAGCAGCACGATGCCCCCATGAGATGGAATGTTGACCTCAGGGGGAAGGTCAAAATGAATCGGTAAGAAATGTGAAAGCTCAAAACGGTTGTGAGAGTGCAATTTCATTTCCCGAAGGCAGAGTACAAGATGCTAAAAGCATCTGTAAATCCTCTTCGTGAGATCGAAGGCCGTAAATGTCCCACCGGAGGAGAGTCATGATGAGGAAGAGATGTAGGGGCATCATCTCAGTGGCTGCTGAGTGACAGCCTGTGAAGAGTCGCTACTACAGGGCACAGAAGTAGGAGGATGCTGTTCCATGGTGTCCACAGAAGCATCGGCTTTCTTGTGTGGTCAGTATGTGGAGTCCAAAACCGAAAAACGGTTGGTGGTGTGCATCAGCGACACCATCAAATAGGATCTTCGAGTTGGTGAAGAAGAAGACCATTTCCATTTGGTGGACTACTTAGAGCCTTTCTGGTTAGAGGAAGACTCGGGTGTTGTTTGCCCGGAGGGACGGAGGAAGTCTTCACGGGAGCACTACTTCTGTCGCTTCCAGCCTACCAGTTGTGTAGCTGGTGGATTCACCCCTTGAGGCGAGAGTTTGATGGCTTGTTGCACAGCTGGACAGGGGGATGGCAATGCTACCTTGATACTGAGTGATTTCACAACCTCAGAGCTGAATTGGAGGTTGCATGTCTGCGTGGCCATGTCCTTCATGAAGAGAGGGGTAACAAGAACACAACTAAATGTGCCAGATAGGAGAACACAGGGTTTGTGACTAGCCAGTAACTTGTGAGCAACTGGGCAAGGCACTTTATCCTTTACCTGGATCTCTTGGACAGCCCGCTCATCAAGACACACAGGCCAATCCCATTCTAGAGGGGTTGAAACGATGACACTTGTAGCAGTGTATCAGGTTTGGAATGTATGGCCGGACTTGATAATTTCATAGCCTGCTTTGATCTTGGATGAAAGCACCACTCTATCAAAGGTGAGAAAAACAGTGCGGGTGGGCACTAAGCAGGAATCTACCTTTTCCATTACACGGTGGATGGCAATGACACCCTGAACAGAGAGGTAAGACTGTATTTTGGTCGCAGTTAGACCATCGAGCAGCCTGGTGTAAATAACAACAAATGAAGAATTCAGAGTTCTATGGGCCTTGACATGAACAGGGTAACTGTGGAGAAGGGAAGTGGCAAGCAGTTGTTGTGCTTGAGAATCAGAAGGTCTCCAAAAGTAAAATGCCATTCCGTAAATGAGAGCAGGATTTCACAGGGCTAGCAACTGCATCAACACCTTTCTGAATAATAAGCGGATTTACGGTGGCAAAGGACTGACTGTCTTCAGTATGTGAGACCACAAGGAACCATGGTGCAGTGGGAAGGGTCTTTCAATCATCAGCCTCATTACGTTTACATTTTGTAGACTGACTATGAAGGCGACTGGCTAGTTGAGGGAAAATTCCCCACGATTGCCACATCTCCAATGGCGCACTCCTACCAACTGGGGGACCCTTTCACAAGGGGTCACACCTGCCTTAGGCGATTGTTCACACCTCAGGTCACACCTCCCCAACACCTGACAGAGGGACCAATTGGCAATTTGGGAAGGCTGCAGCTCAGGCAATCAAACCTCCCTGGGCCTGGCCTGTACCAGGGGGGTACATGCGAACCCTACCTGTCAACCTGGGACTGGGAATTATGTATTAACCAGTACCTGTTATGCGTCAGATGCATGGGCTGGTCTTCAGCAATGTACAGGAAGGAAGAAGAAAGGGATAAACCTCAAACACTGAAGCGGAGGAACAAGAGGAGAAAGGAAACAAAAAAAGGAAAAAGGAGCGAAAAATAAAGGTGAGACTGTACTAACATCAGCGACAGACATTGCAGAAGATTCCCATTAACACCCCAGACATGTTCCCCTAGGGAGGGAGAAGAATAGCAAAAGGAGAGTCATGTAGCACAGAAAGGAAAAAATGCTGCAAAGGCTGGGGCCCCGCCGTAGCCAAGTACAAACCCACCAAAGAGTGGCAAGCCTCCTGGGGTGAGTTACATGTAAAGCTGACATTAAAACAGTGCAGAATGTCACTGCCACACACTTGCGATAAAATAAATCAGATATGATATCTAGGGCAGGTAATTAGTTTGTGATGTCCTTAAATGACTATGCTAACTTACTTTTGTGCTAACTCTAGTTTCAGCACAACTACTATCAATAATGTCTTCAATACATACAAATCTTTTAACATGTCCCAATAGGGAAAATACTTTACCACGAATCATACGGTATCATAATTTTTTATCCTAAACGTGAACAAGAACTGGTTCACGCATCCATCTCTCATTCACGGAACTAGGGAGTATGGCAACTGGTGCTTATCAAGGTATGGATTTCAAACACAAACCTCCACGTTTATCAGCAGTGAACTTGTCAGCAAAACCATCAGTGTGTATACTTTAAATTTCAATGTTTTAACTGTCACTTTTATAGCCAGTCTTTGACCCAGATGGCAGATTGTATTGACCTAGACATTCAATAGTGATTCATCGTCTCTGCCAGCTTTTACAAGTGGGGCACTGTACCTTCACTTTGTACGAGGGGAGGACGAGGGAGGGCGCAGCAGCAATGATCAATGATTTATGGTGCACATGATGTATGTATTCCACGGTGGCAAAAAAGGGCAGTTATAAATGGTAGAAATCATTCCCAGCAAGATCAGCAAACAATCTTCTCACCAGAAGATAGCAGCCAGCTGAATCACTGAAATACAGTGTCAAGATGGTCACATAATCCAGCTGCAGACTCAATGAGAAAAGATAAGTTAATACGCCATGAAAGTTTCTGAAGTCATAGCTGTCATTCAGTTTCAACCAAATCTGTAGCAAGATCACTTGAAAAATACAGCACTAATTCAACATAAATTAACATATATAATTTGTAGTACATCAACACTACAGATTCCGTCACGATAGTGGGAAGTACAGATTCTTAAGAGGAGAAAGACAAGAAGATTTCATATCTTCCAATGGAAGATTTCAGATTCTTAAACTTAGAAAGCTAAGAAGGAGTAAGTATTAATGGAACTTCAGTTTCCTGATACTTTAGTAAGGAATTCCATTAGTTGTTTAAGTTTTAAAAGTATGCCTCGAACTCCATTATAATTAGACTCAAATAATGCATGGAGACTACATTAAAACGGGAATAGAGGAAGTTAAAATAAGGATATTGAGCCAGTAACCATTTTTTATTTACAACAATTTAAAACAATAGCTGTATGGATGCCAAAATAAAAAACTAAATCTTTGAATTTGTGTGTGAAAAAAGTTTACTATCAGTGTGTTTTACTAGTTTTGACTTGTGGCTTGAAACTTGGTCCTTCGGTGCAAACAGCATTAGGAAAGCTGGAGGCTGCTCAGCATACACTGGAGAGAAGAATGTTAGAGAGAGAGAGAGAGAGAGAGAGAGAGAGAGAGAGAGAGAGAGAGAGAGAAATCAGTGATTTATGGAAAAGACTGAAACAGAAGAGGTAATAGTGACTATGAAGAAAATTAAATTGATGGGCAAGAAGAAAAACTGATCAAATAATACTAGATACAAACAGAGATACTCTTTCATCATCTCATCAAGATTTGTCAAGGATGCTAACAACCTGGGACTGACACAGTGGTACCCATTTGCAGTTGCTCAATGCATATCATCACAGAAATGAGCTATGGAGAAGCATAAAACAGAAGTTCAGTAGGCTTTTCCAATAGTAATATGGTGCAGATCACAGATCACATGTACTGTCATCAACTTCAAGCTGAGATACGAAGATCATGTGTCATGTTGATAATTACCTTTGCACCTTTCCTGTGGCACATTCAGTCCATGAAATAAAAAGTGGAGTTGGATGTGCTATCTGCAAGAAGTTTAGTAAAACAACAAACACACTATGTCATGAAATGAGCTGTATCCACATAAAAGCAAAGCCATCAGCACTAAACATTACCAGGTCTGGGCAAAATTAGCCGGCCATACTATGCAATGATGCTTTCACTGTGGTTGTTTCTGCTGATGTTTAATGTAGCCACAATTACTGGGCATGTTGTTAGTTATTTTTGCTCCTAAAATCAAGTGTAACGAAAATGACATCCAAGCTACTTAAGCACATATATCTTCAGCAGAGTTCAGCTGAGTGTCTTCCCCTCAGGCACGAACATCACACATGTCTATATTCTACCTAAGACCCACAAGATGGCTGCCACTGGTTCATAGAAATTCAAACTAACAAAGTAGTTGGTGTGCATATCATATTAAGAATTTAGCCTACTAGGCATATTTGACTAACTGAAGATATGGTCAACTTAGATATAGTGGCACTGTTTACAAATGTACTCTCTGGACCTAATAGCTCATTTCTTTGAAGTGTTTTTTAGGCAAGTTATTATAAAAAGGATACTTGTTACCATTCAGCAGAGATGCTGAGTTGCAGATAGGCACAACAAAAATTGTGTCAAAAAAGGTTTTGGTAAGGGGAAGGGGAGCACGGAAAAGGAGAGAAGTAAAAAGACAGTGGGTGTGTTGGTGGTACAGAAGGCTGTGTAGTGCTGGAATGGGAACAAGAAAGGGGATAGGTGGGTACAGGACAGTGACTAATGAATATTGAGGCCACAGTTGGTTAGTGACGATTCATTCAGTCAGTCAGTTTCTTGTTTGTCATGCCTACATAGAATGCAGCACATTGGCTGCAGCTTACCTTGCAGATTATATGACTGCTTTCACTTGTAGACCTGCCTTTGTATAGGTAATGTTTGTGACCAGACTACTCCAGTACATGGGTGGTGGGAGGATGTATGGGACAGGTCTTTGCACATTAGGTCTATTACAGGGATATGAGCCATGAGGCCAGAGGTTGCGAGCAGGGGTTGTGTAGGGATGGACAAGGATATTGTGTAAGTTCGGTAAGTGGTGCAATACTGCGTTGGTAGGGGTGAGAAGGATAGTGGGTAGGATATTCCTCATTTCAGATCACGATGAGAGGTAGTCAAAACCCTGGCAGAGAACGTTATTCATTTGATCCAGTCCTGAGTGGTCCTGAGTTACGAGGAGAATGTTCTTCTGTGGTTGGACAGTGAGACTTTGGGAGATGGTGGATGGAAGTAGAGATACAGCACAGGGCATCTGTTTTTGTAGAAGGTTTGGAAGGTAATTATGGTCTGTGAAGGCCTCAGTGAAACTACTGGTATATTTTGAGAGGGACTGTTCTTCACTACAGGTGTGATGGGCACGATTGGCTAGGCTATGTGGAAATGACTTCTTTGTATGGAATGGGTGACAACTTTTGAAGTGGAGGTAATACCCGTGGTTGGTAGGTATAACATGGACGAAGGTATTGATTTAGCCACCTGTGAGATGGAGGTCAACATCAAGAAAAATAGCTGTTGGGTTGAGGAAGACCAGATGAAGTTAATGGGGTAGAAAGTGTTGAGGTCGTGAAGGTATATGGATGGTATGTCCTCACTCCCCTGATCCAGATCACAAAGACAGCTTCAATGAATCTGTGTCAGTTGAAGGGTTTGGGATTCTGTGTGGTTAGAAAGAATCCATTTAGATGGCCCATGAATAGTTTGGCATAGGATAGTGCCATTTGAGTGCCCTTAGCTGTACCCTGGATTTACTTGTTGGCGATGCTTTCAAAGGAAAAGTAATTGTGGATGATTTATGGCTGGTCATGGACACTACACAGGAGGTTGTAGGTTTGGAATCCTTTGGGCATTGGGTTCAATAGCAGCAAGGCCATGGGCATTAGGGATGTTGGTGCAAAGGGAAGGGGCATCATTAGTGACAAGCAGGGAATCGTTGCAAAGGAACACGAAGTGTGGAGAGTCGATGGAGAAAATGGTTGTTATCTTTTATTTAGGAGGGCAGGTTGTGGGTAAAAGGCTGAATGTTGGTCCATAATTGCAGAGATTCTCTCAGTGGAGATACAGTAACTGGCCACAACGGGACTTTCTGTGTGGTTGGGTTTATGGACTTTAGGAAGATGTACAAGGTAGGGGTGAGGAAAGAAATGGACTCCAGGGAGAGGTTTTGGGATGGGAGAGACTAGAGCTCAAGCTGGATTTCTGGAATGGGTTCACTGTGGCAGAGTTTGTATATGGCCACCATGAAGGAGGAGACACAGAATGGTAGTTGATCTTCAACAGCTCGACAGGTACGGAGTTTAGGTAGTGTGTGTGGCTTTGAGGAGAGTCAATTAAAAGTTATGAGGATGGTCTGAGAAGGGTGTTGCTCGAGATGTCATAAGCCCCTTTGATGGTCTTGAATAACAGTTAATAATGTCCTCGGCCCTCCACAGTGCCAGCAACCAGATGAGAGGGCCATAGTAGTTTTGGCGGATGGCTGTTCACATCGAAAATGGAGAGCCAAACATGGTACTGGGCCTGTTAGGCGATGACAAGAAAGCTACAGTATCAACAGAAAGGGGTCACTGTGACAAAGATTAGCATATAACAATCATTGTAGTGAAGCACTGATATTAAGAGAAGATCGTTGACAGCTGAAATGACTATGGGGGAGGCATTAAAGGGGGCAGGCATACCATTACTCAGGGGTGGATAGATCAAGATTGGGAAAGAAGAATATCAATCAGAAGCCCCCTACCAAACAACATGGTACTCCAACACAAGGGATGGTGCACACACCCCCAACTGTGAAAAGGAGGAGGAGGAGGAGCAGGTGGAGGTGTGAGGGGATGAGGGCAGGGGGTGAGTTTTCAGATTAAGAAGTCAGTAAATTCCCTACCCAGGTGTTTGTAAATGTTACAAACTGTGAGTGTTGGTGTCACTCACACTCACATTGCTGTTGGTACCAATGCGGCACAGAGGGGAATCCATTCACAAATAATATCTGTACTAATCAATGTACAGACCTCTCCAGTTTCCCTCTCTGGATCCATACAGTTCTAACATAATATACAATAACACTGAAGGGTTGGAGAATGGTCAACAGTGAAATCCATTTCTTGGAGAGAAACAGATTGCAGAACAGGGGAATACATGTTGTTACAGTTCTGGCTTGTGGATTACCCACTGCAGTTCCACTAAATTACCACTTTAAGAATGTCATGGTTAGGTGCGAAGGGGCCAACAGAACACATCATGACCCAGGATCACTGTGTCACTGATGGGTGCATAACAACATTGATGAACACATTATGATCAGCCAGAAGATTAGCTACCTAATAACTGGTATGTCCACCTTTGGCACTGACAACAGCGGCGATGAGGCCTTGGTAGGTTGCTGGAGGGAGGTGGAACCGCGCGCGCGTGCCCACACACACACACACACACACACACACACACACACACACACACACACACACACACACACACACACACACACACACACACACACACCGTTCAGTCGCATCCAATGAGCTTGATTGGGTTCAGATTTGGCAATTTGGGGGGCCAGCACATCAACTGGAACTCGCCACTGTGTTCCTAGATACACTCCATCACACACTTGGCCTTTGACACGGCACGCTATCCTGTAGAAAAACACCACTGCTGTCAGGAAACACGATTGTCATGAAAGGGTGTACATGGTCTGCAAGCGGTGTATGAAACTCCTTGGCTGTCATGGTGCCTTCCATGAGCTCCACTGGACCCACTGATGTCCACGTGAATGCTCCCCTGAGCATAAATAGAGCCACCGCCAGCTTGTCTCCGGCCCATGGTACATGAGTCAATGTGCTGTTCCTCTGGAAAACAACAGCATGGGGAAGAAGGTATCGGGATTCATTACACCATGCAGCACTGCCACTGCCCCAACGTCCACTGCTGATAGTCACATGCTCATTTCATTCATAGCTGCCAATGTTGTGGTGTTAACATTTGCTCTTGCATGGGTTGTCAGCTGCAGAGGCCCATCATTAGGAGTGTTCAGCACAATGTGTGTTCAGACACACTTGTACTCTGCCCAACATTACAGAATCTGATGTTAGGTCTGCCACAGTTTGCCATCTGTCCTATTTTACCAGTCCTCCCCTGCCTACAAGATCCGACATCTGTAATGAGGTGTGGCCACCAAACCTCATTTCTGGGCATTATTTTGCCTTGGTTTTGCCACGTGTTAAGACAATCATCACAGCACTCCTCGAACATCTAATAAGTTGTGCAGTTTTCGCAATGCTCACGCCGTGCCTCTAGGCCATCACAATCTATCCTTGGTCAATAGATTGTGCACCTTCCCCATTTCACACACAGACAGCACGCTCACCAATATTAAATGCACTACGCATCTGACTGACTAGCAGTCATTCCTCGCCAGATGCTGCTGCTACCACCTGGATGGTAAATCAATAGTAGGCCAGTTGTCATAATGTTCTGGGCAATCAGTGTAGGTTCTGAATACAATGGTGTAGGGGGTCTGGAACCTCTGCAGTCGCTGCAATAGCCTGCTGTCGACATTTCTCTGAAACTAGTTTAGAGTTTTAGTGTCTTGCAAGAGCATATCTACTGTTAGAGTAGGAACTGAGGAGGAGCAGGCATCCCTGGGACCTGCAGCTGTTGGCTCCTGCAGCCAATGCCTCATGTCGAGTTGCTGGTTGGTATATTTCTGGCTAGAGGGTTCCCTAAGACTAGTCTTGTCATCGGGAGTAATCACAGAATGATGATGATGATTCTCTGGGAAGGTGCAAGGAACTGCAGTCCCCGAAGATAGTGCTACAAATGTCGCATGAGGGGAGGGGCTATACCTCTCATGGGCTAATTTACTGGCACAATCACTAGACCAGTGTTGAGGGAATAGGGAAAATAAGTCTCAAGGGTACTGGTGATGACTTGGCCACAGTATGCCAAAAGTTGATATCACTGGTTTGGGATGCAGATGACTGTAAATTTTCTGAGCTTCAAAATATAAGATAACCTAAGAACTTACATACCTGGATTCTATACACCTTAATTAGGGTAGTACAATTGGGGATTGCAGAGGGAGATCTCCACCACAATTAACACAGATGGACAGTTGCTCAAATGGTGCATTTTCATGAAGCAGCCGACCACAATCTCCGCAGAGTGTTTATGAGAGAGTAAAACTTGGGATTGGATAGGATTCACTATTTTAAGTAAGACTGAAGAAAGGGATTTCTCCTGATACATTTTTAATATTGTCCGAAAAGAACATTGGTGCAGTAGGGCAGTAGGTAGTGCAGGTGCCAATAGCACTTATGAATTCAGATCTACCTGACGAGACTACCATAGTCTCACAGCCACCAGCTTGTAACTTTGGTCTTTTCATTGCACCAAGTTTCCACCATGACTCCACCTACTTGGAACAAGTGCTCTCCCTACAGGCACCACCCAGACAGAAAAATAGCCACCTTGTCTCCATGTGGACTGGCCACCATGCAGAGCATTGAGCAACTTTCCCCACAAGGCCCACACTTCCATAAAGAAAGTGGGGAATACAGAAGTCAAACCCAGATGTGGGCACCAAACATGAGTTAACTGAAGTGAGTTGTGCAAAATAATCCTCAAGACCATGTCTGATTAAAGGGTAGAGTATGACTGCAACACAGAAAAGGAAAGGAAGAAGTACTGCAATGGTTTGGGGCCAAACAGACCTTCACAAAAGAGTTGAATGGCCACCGACGACAAATCTTCATTTTGTTACACTTGACAGGCATTGGCTAAAAAATATTGTTCTTATCTAATACGCAGGAATAATACATATAATTATGAAAACCCAATACAGTTGAGAAATGCACTGATAATGTTGATGAACTGACAGTGTGATAATTATCTACGAGTATCATTATTATTTCCACATGATATCTATAACCACTTCATGGAACTTTAAGTCCGTGAACTCTCATTGGATGGGCCAAGTTGGTTCTTTGTACAGCTCCAAGAAACAGGGAAGGGCCAAAAAGATGATCTAAAGAAAGCTAGGCAGATAACATTAGAAAAATTTACAAGAAATAACATGGGGACCAACTGATATGACCATAATGCATGGGGAAGTATAGAGGTAGCTTTTAATTAGCACTGAATGTTGAATGGTGACTGCTGCTGCGTCTAATGATGGTGATAACTCTGCTAGCATATCGTTGGTTTAAAAGTCCATATTAGTCGGTTTCATTTGCACATTGAATAATTCTTCACATATACAGTGTCTAGATCACACAGAAACTGTTATTCAAGCCTAATCCATACCGCACAATTTCACATACTTGACAATTATATGCTTACTAGCAGTCAAACATGAATATAATTTTTTTATGGTTTTACTACATACAATTTCACATGCAAAGCACATACATTAAAAGCTTTTGGTTACATGTGTGTAACTTACTGCTGTCAAAGCGAATAATTGCGTTCGCACGAGGTGGGCCTACTGCACTTCGGAGCAATGACTCAATATGCTTCTTTGAACCTGCATAGGGATAACAAGCACATGTTATCAATGACAGCATTTCACACACACACACACACACACAAAATAAATGAACACAGACAAACTCTTAGACAAATGGGATGGGCAATTTCTTCCATCACAAAAAATTGACATACAGCACAAACAAAACAAATAAATGAACACACACACACACACACACACACACACACACACACACACAAATGAACACAAAAACACAGACAAACTCTTACACAAATAGGATGGGCAATTTCTTCCATCACAAAAATTTGACATACAGCACAAACAAAATAAATAAATGAACACAGAAACACAAACAAACTCTTACACAAATAGCATGGGCAATTTCTTCCATCACAAAAAGCTTAACACACTGCTGCAGCTGCCAAAATCCCTCTTTGTGCACAGTAAAAATTACATGGATCCTAAAATAACTTAATTATTTTCACCTTCTTCTTGTCTTCTTTCTCGATGTCTGACAGTGACATTATTGTTCAAGTGGTAATACAATAGACATTTTTCCCCCAAGAATGTTAACACATTGCAAAGACAGTTATTCCACTGGTGGCTCTTTTTCAACTAACTTTTTTTCTTTACAGTAACAATCAAGCCATTAGAAATCAAACTCTTACAGCACCAATTAATATAAAGATGGATTTGTCCTAGTATTTCCAAATGGTACAATACTTGCCTATCCCTAAAATGGCTGAGTGGAGTAAGAAATAATTTATACGTGGCCAAAACACACAGATACAAGGCTAGTATATTCTCTTGTTTTGACAAATTTTGTAGATAGTATGATGCTTCCACTAGTAGATGTGAGAAGCCTACATGTACCACACCCCATGTACCTGCATGCAATTTCCTGCAGGATACTATTTCCTAAGACAGAGCACAGCAGCGGAGACTGTTTTTAAAGGAGGTAAGGGGGGAATGAGAAGGGGGGAGGAAGAGGGAGGGAGGGGCCAACTAGGGGAGAGAAAAATGCAAGAGACATTGGGCAAGGGAAGAACTGAAGCGGGAGTAGAGAGTTTGGCTAATAAAATGAATAAAAATGGGTGGGGGCACAAAAGGGTGGTGGCCAAGTGAGTGGTGGGGAAAACAGAGCTGAGAGAGGGACTGCCCACAGAATGAAGGAAAGGATATAGATTTCATGATAAAGGGCCCAAACAGAGTGGCAGAAGGCGGGGTCAGCATGAGTGGCAACCTGTTGGAGAGGTCGAGTGCAAACGGCAACATGAGGGGTGGCAATGGTACTGCGGGAGAGCAGCGGTGGTGGAGTTAAGGGGAAATCAGCAGGAAGGGCTAGGGGAGAGCGGAGGGGGGGGGGATGGAGGAGAGCAGTGGGGAGGGGGGGGGGGGGGGTCAGTGAGAGATCCATGAACAAGAGAGAGGGGAGCAGTGCAAAGAGGTGGCTGACAGGGAGCAGAGAGAGGAGTATGCAGGGTGAAGGGGTCAAGGAATTTGTGAGGGCGGGCAGGTGCGACCAAGGGGGCAAGGCATTCGTGAGGGCTGGGAAGATGCGATGAAGGGGTAAACATTAGGTAGGGTGGGGAAGGTGCGACAAAGGGGGCAAGGCATTTGTGAGGGTGGGGAGGGAAGATGAGTTGCCAGAGGCATAGGGCACAGGGGAGGCAGCTGAGCAAGCGGAAAGCGACCAGCCGCAGGCTAAGGGGATGTGTCGCTAACGGACTTTTCTTATTTTTATTTATTTAATTAACGGAACAGAGTAACCCACCGCCTTGAAATGTAAGGTGGGTTGGATGCTTCTGAATCTAATAGCAAAGACTTCTCATTGTTAGTCTGTTTGGTATAAAGTTGTTAATGGCTTTTTCTAAATAATGTACAGCACATAATATATAAAGATTTCTCTGAGGTTACAGCGAATTGAATGCGTAACATTTGTTAAAATGGTTTCATATAGTTTGTTACTACCTAGTTGACGAGAATATAATTTACGCAATGCAAATGTCAAAGAAAAGTAATAAAAAAAAGAAAATGTAACACAATGAGCGTGGTTAGGAATAATTTGTAAAATAAAGAGAGCATATTGGTTAGTAATGGCCTATTTCTATCTATTACATATAAGAAGTTCTCGGTACAACCTCGAGCTATTCTCATCTGAAATGGTTTGCACTAATGTATTTTTACACAGATCTTACAGATTTAATGCTGTTTGAGCACTTCATACATGGAATACATAAATTATAGCTTCACATGAGAAATACACTTATGTTTGTAACTTGTTAGTTGAAATAGTTTGTCTCTGTCAGTAGTGGTTTATCTTGTAGTGAAGTCGAAGTAGATACCCCGTGCGAATTGGTATGGGTGGAGGTTATACTTAACAGCCGAACTAAGTTAATAAGTGGCTTCTTCTACTGACCCCCAGACTTAAATGATATAGTTGCTGAACAGTTCAGAGACAATTTGAGCCTCATAACAAATAAATACCCCACTCATATAGTTATAGTTGGTGGGGACTTCAACCTTCCCTCGATATGTTGGCAAAAATACTTGTTCAAAACCGGTGTTAGACAGAAAACATCTTCCGAGATTGTCCTAAATGCTTTCTCCGAAAATTATTTCGAGCAGTTAGTCCACGAACCCACGCGAATTGTAAATGTTTGCGAACACACTTGACCTCTTAGCCACAAACAATCCAGAGCTAATAGAGAGCATCATGACTGATACAGGGATTAGTGATCACAAGGTCGTTGTAACTAGGCTCAATACCGTTTCTTCCAAATCCACCAGAAACAAATGCAAAATAATTTTATTTAAAAAAGTGGATAAATTGTCACTAGAAGCCTTCCTAAGAGACAATCTCCATTCCTTCCGAAATGACTATGCGAGATGTGGCTCAAATTCAAAGATATAGTAGCAACAGCAATTGAGAGATCCATACCTCTTAAATTGGTAAGAGATGATGGAACTGATCCCCCATGGTACACAAAACAGGTCCGAACGCTGTTGCATAGGCAACGGAAAAAGAATGCGAAGTACAGAAGAACGCGAAATCCCGAAGATTGGCTAAAATTTACAGACGCGCGAAATTTGGCACGGACTTCAATGCGAGATGCCTTTAATAGGTTCCACAAAGAAACATTGTCTTGAAATTTTGTAGAAAATCCGAAGAAATTCTGGTCGTATGCAAAGTACACAAGCGGCAAGACGCACTTAATACCTGCGCTGCGCCAGTGCCGACGGTACTGTTACCGACGATTGTGACGCTAAAGCGGGGTTATTGAACGCAGTTTTCTGAAATTCCTTCAACAGGGAATACGAATAGAATATTCCAGAATTTGAAACACGAACAGCTGCTAGCATGAGTTTCTTAGAAGTACATACCTTAGGAGTTGCGAAGCAACTCAAATCGCTTGATGCGGCAAATCTTCTGGTCCAGATTGTATACCGATTACGTTCCTTTCAGATTACGCTGATAAAAGAGCTCCATACTTAGCAATCATATACAACCGCTCGCTCACCGATAGATCTGTACCTACAGATTTGGAAAATTGCGCTGGTCGCACCAGTGTTTAAGAAGGGTAGTAGGAGTAATCCATCGAACTACAGACCTATATCATTGACGTTGGTTTGGAGAAGGGTGATGGAGCATATACTGTATTCAAACATTATGAATCACCTCGAAGGGAACGATCTATTGATACGTTATCAGCATGGTTTCAGAAACCATCGTTCTTGGGCAACTTTATTCGCACGGAGTAATGGCTGCTATCGACAGGGAATCTCAGGTTGATTCCGTATTTCTGGATTTCCGAAAAGCTTTTGACACCGTTCCTCACAAGCGACTTCTAATCAATCTGCGGGCCTATAGGGTATCGTCTCAGTTGTGCGACTGGATTCGTGATTTCCTGTCAGGAAGGCCGCAGTTCGTAGTAATAGACGGCAAATCATCGAGTAAAACTGAAGTGCTATCAGGTGTTCCCCAGGGAAGCGTCCTGGGACCTCTGCTGTTCCTGATCTAGATAAATGACCTGGGTGACAATCTGAGCAGTTCTCTTAGGTTGTTCGCAGATGATGCTGTAATTTACTGTCTAGTAAGGTCATCTGAAGACCAGTATCAGTTGCAAAGCGATTTAGAAAAGATTGCTGTATGGTGTGTCAGGTGGCAGTTGACGCTAAATAACGAAAAGTGTGAGATGATCCACATGAGTTCCAAAAAAAAAAAAACCGTTGGAATTCGATTACTCGATAAATAGTACAATTCTCAAGGCTGTCAGTTCAACTAAGTACCTGGGTGTTAAAATTACGAACAACTTCAGTTGGAAGGACCACATAGATAATATTGTCGGGAAGGCGAGCCAAAGGTTGCGTTTCATTGGCAGGACACTTAGAAGATGCAACAAGTCCACTAAAGAGACAGCTTACACTACACTCGTTCGTCCTCTGTTAGAATATTGCTGCGCGGTGTGGGATCCTTACCAGGTGGGATTGACGGAGGACATCGAAAGGGTGCAAAAAAGGGCAGCTCGTTTTGTATTACCACGTTATAGGGGAGAGAGTGTGGCAGATATGATACACGAGTTGGGATGGAAGTCATTACAGCATAGACGTTTTTAGTCGCGGCGAGATCTATTTACGAAATTTCAGTCACCAACTTTCTCTTCCGAATGCGAAAATATTTTGTTGAGCCCAACCTACATTGGTAGGAAAGATCATCAGTATAAAATAAGAGAAATCAGAGCTCGAACAGAAAGATTTAGGTGTTCGTTTTTCCCGCGCGCTGTTCGGAAGTGGAATGGTAAAGAGAGAGTATGATTGTGGTTCGATGAACCCTCTGCCAAGCACTTAAATGTTAACTGCAGAGTAGTTATGTAGATGTAGATAGAATATAGTTCATTGCTACTTGTATGCATTATTCCGTAAATACCTTAATACATTTCTGATAAATGAAATTCATTGATTATAGCTTTGAATAGAGAAGAGAATATACTTCTGTCTACACACAATAAGACGAGCAATACATCAATGCTTGTGTGCAGTATACTTTAAACACTATGCAGGATGCCATTGTGGACGTGCTGCGCAGGGGATGGTCTGGATAGATGTCTGCCTATTACACATTACGACCCTCTTCAACTTTCGGCGGTCTGTGTCAGTCAACAGACGAGGTCAGCCTGTACTCTTTTGTGCTGGGAGTGTGGAAATCTCGCGTACAGACGTATGACACAAGTGACACCCAATCACGTGACTACGTTCGAAATCCGAGAGTTCCGCGGAGCGCCCCATTCTGCTCTCTCACGATGTCTAACGACTACACAGGTCGCTGATATGGAGTACCTGGCGATAGGTGCAGCACAATGCAGCTAATATGAAAAACTTATGTTTTTGGGGGTGTCCAGATACCTTTGATCACAAAGTGTACTTTCCTTTGGGTGAAACCAGTCCGTGGGAGCAAGCGAATGATAACAAGTCGACGTGGTCAGGCGCATTCAGTCATGTGAGCAAACACTCAATCGTCTTGCCATTGTTACGAAATTATTGTTGACGTGTTAAATAATTATTGTTGACGGCATCCTGTTATTGTCTGTCTTAAGAGTTCCTGCGGTTCCGAGATTCAATTGTTATTGTAAGTCAATAAGTAGCCCTTCAATTTTCCGTCCATGTTTATGAATCGGTATTCGAAAGTGTACTTTGTGTCTGCATCAAAATTCCGAAACGCTCAGTAACGTGAGCATTGAGTAAAACATGTGATGATGGAATAAATAACAGATGATACCGTTTCTGCAAGGATGATTCATATTCTGAAACGGTATTAATGAATGAAATTCAAATAAAATTAACGAATGATGACAAATACTTCTCGCAAAAAAAAAAAAAAAAAAAAAAAAAAAAATTGTAGCAAGAGACAATATAGGTTTAAAAATCAAGTGATTAAGTCACTAAACAATTTTTAAAAAAATGTATTTTACTAGTTTTCTCTTCAGGGTCACCTCAGCATTTGCCAAAATAGTTTTATCGGTGACGGATGCAAATCAACGTAATGAGACACACAGGGCTTCAACAAATCTAAGGAGAAGAGTAATTGCTCCTTTATTTCAATGAAAATTTATAATGGGGACCAGTTTATAATCTTTAAAACCAAAAATCTATATTGAATGCCAGAAGGACAAAAAATTCATATTTAAGCAAATTATTAATTGCCGCAGAGGTCTGTTTCACTCGGAAGAAAGAAAGGCTGACGTCGAATGTACGCGGTGGACACGTTAGTATAACTGGACGATGTATAATGTGCACCTGAAACAAATACTATTATTGTAACGACAACTACATCAATTTTAGAGAGAGAGAGAGAGAGAGAGAGAGAGAGAGAGCGAGAGAGAAGTAGTAGTAGTAGTAGTAGTAGTAGTAGTAGTAGTAGCAGCTTTATTCATCCATAGATCTCTTTTTTTACAAGGATATAGGACAGTCAAAGTATTTACAAGTTTCGACCAATTTAAAATAAGGTAATTCATATACACAAGCATTTACAGACCTCTAGTTAAGAGACAATCATTAGATTTACTTCTGGTACACAATAATTTTTTTTACAAATATCTATTAAATAAGGTAATGCCACACTGTTCACTCATATCTCACTATCAGTCACTGCACACACTATACACACATTGTTTCGTCACACGCACACGCACACGCGCTCTGTGGGCCACTTTCTGTACCACAACTTCCCATTTGCCATCCTGTAAAACTTAATTAGCATCCCTCTATAACGAGTGAGATGTTGAGTTCAGAAAGAGGAGGAGGTGTTAGTACTGTGCAATGCATAGCTTGGGGGTAAGTTTTTCTACAAAAGGAAAAAACCATAGTGTGGAGGTATTATGTGGAATGTTGGATGTTTTATAATAATAATGATGATAATAATAATAATAATTATTATTATTATCATTATCATTATTTATTTGTATAATTTTATTTTTACCAAACCCCTACTCTGCTTTATCTAAGTAATTCTTCAAAACTGGCTCTGAGCACTATGGGACTTAACATCTGTGGTCATCAGTCCCCTAGAACTTAGAAATACTTAAACCTAACTAACCTAAGGACATCACACTCATCCATGCCCGAGGCAGGATTCGAACCTGCAACCGCAGCAGTCGCGCGGTTCCGGACTGAGCGCCTAGAACCGCTAGACCACCGCGGCCGGCTAAGTAATTCTTCAATGTATAAAATTAATTGCATAACAGGTACTTGTTAGCTGCCTTTTTAAATAAGCGTATTTTTTCAATTTATTTTATATCTTTAGAAAATGCTGTTTTATGTTTATTTTTTCTTGGCAAAGGTAAGTCGAGTCTAGCTCTTGTTTCATGGTCATGGACAGAAATGTTTGTGCAGTAATTACCAATGTTATTTTTGATGTGTTCAACTGACTGGTAAATGTATTCACATGATGTTGTTAAAATCCCCAGTGTTTTGACCAGATCTTTACAATGAGCCTAACTACCATTTTTGGTTATGATTCTTATGGCTCTTTTCTGGAGTTTGAAAATTGTGTTTACATTTTGTGTATTTGTTCCCCCCAAAAAAAGCCATAGCTAAGAATTGAGTGTACATATGAAAGTATGTAAGTAAAAGACACTGCATGTTACACACTGATGATCGGATTCTGAGGGCATAACATGCTGATGACATTCTGCTTGCAAGTACCTTTGTGTGTTCACCCCACTTCAACTGAGAATCAATGTTCATTTCTAGAAATTTTGCATTTGTTACAAATTCTATAGAGGCGCCATCTACATATAATTTAACAGTCATTTTCAATCTTCTAACTGAAATTTATGGCATTCGTTTTCTTTATGTTCAATATCACATTATTACTTATTGGCCAATTGTAAACTTCTCTGAGAGCTTCATTTGCTTTCTCTGCAAGGAGTTCTCTCGTTTTCTCAGTGTCTATGATATTGCTGTCATCAGCGAAGAGAAATTTTTCACCACGAGCGACACTAGTGGGGAAAGTCATGGAGGTATATCGGGAATAGTATTGGTCCTAATATGCTACCTTGCGGAACCCCTATATTAATGTATTTTGGTTCCGATAAGTGTTTTACTAAACATTTAGATGTATTTGAAGTATGTGTTATCTCAACTCTTTGTGCCCCATCTGCTAGGTATGATCAACACCAGTCATTAGCTATCCCTCTTATTCCTAATGCTTCTAATTTATTTAATAGAATCTTGTGGTCAACTGCATCAAAGGCCTTAGAGATATCCAAAAATATGACTGTGACACACTCATATTTGTTAAGAGCATCAAGTACAACCTTTGTGAATTCTACTATGGTTGACTCCATATTTTTGCCACTTCAGAAACGGAACTGTGATTCGCTTAAAAGATTATATTTATTCAGATAATTCATTAATCTGTCTTTCATAATTGCTTATATTGTTTCTGAGAACGGTGACAGCAGGGGAAATGGGCCAGTAATTTTCAGTATTCTGCATTACCTTTCTTAAGCAAAGGTACAACCCTCGCCTGTTTTAACTGCTCTGGAAATGTCCCTAATGTGAAGGATTCATTTATTATATTTGTTAAGGGGCCTTGTATAATCTCTACGCATTGTTTCATTACACACACTGGTACTTCATCTAAGCCTACTGACTTTTTATTTTTTAGTTTTTCGACAGTTTTATTTACTCCATTCTCTGTGGTTAGAAGTAACATCATTGTATTTAGTACAACCTTATTTACAGGTCTTATATTTGTTTTGAGGAACTCCTCTGCAATACTTAAAAAATGCTCATTTACATAGTAGTTGTGAATCATTTATTACCTTATCCCCTCCCTTCCCAGTATGTTATTTTGCATTTCTTTGTCTCTCCCCATTTCCTTTTTTATAACACCCCACACTGCTTTGCTTTTATTCTATGCATCATATACTATTTTCTCACTAAATGACTCTTTTTCAGCAATCAGCACCTCCCTAGAGATCTTTTTGCATCTATGAGAGAAATTTAAGAATTGTGGATCACTGCGACTCTTTTTCACTTAAGTGTTTAGGAGGAGTAGTTCATAATACCTGCTGTTATCCATTTGTTTTTGTGAGATGTTGATACAGACATGCATATTTTTGGAAATGCCTTTTAAAAGTTCAGTTGAAATAATGTGGAGAATTTAGAGAATTTCATATTCACATTTGTTTCCTTATACACTTCATCCCAGCTTTGTTTTGCTAGTTCCTTTGAAAAATCTTTTATTTTGATTTCTGTTGATGTTAATGTCCCCACACAGTATTATGTTGACCTTTGCACTTGACGACTGTATCTAGAACTTCCGATAATTTATTGAAAAAGGTGTCCACATTACCACTTTGACATCTATACAAATATAAAATGATTAATTTCTTGGTGATATCAAACCCTATTAAATCAAGTGTTATTTATTCATTTACCATACTTGCTGTACGGAGGTCATGTCATGATTTGAACTGTGTTCCTTTTCTGATATAAATGCGTGATCCTTCACACCTTGAAGAAGTTCTGCATGCGAGTTTGCCTTTCATATGATGATAACACTACATGTTGGATTTCTGTCTATCTACACCAGTGCTCAGTAACACAAACTACGGTGCAGTTTAAAGATTGGAGCTCAAGTTCTAATAGTTGTATTTTGTTTTTTATTGATTGCATGTTTTGATGGAGGGTTGCTAAGTCTGTGTAATGCCCCATGTTACTCTTTCCAATTGTTTGTTTTTCTTTGTGACATCTCGTATGCGTGATATTTGGAATGTTAAAATCTGTCTTGTGAGTGATTGTTTCAGTATCTTTTTAAGTGCTGGAGATATATTACTGGTAGTTCTCCGATGTGTCGTAGTACAGCAATCCCATCGTAGTACAGCAATCCCCCGAAGTTAAAAAGCGCCACGCTGGCTCCACTTTTCTTGAAGTTCTTTGTGAGAGTTCATGTCAAGCAATCGCAGAGATCGTTCGAAAAGGAAGCCTCTGATATACAGTCTTGTGAAAAAGCTACTTACGCTTCTCCAAAAGTGTCTCAGAATTACACCGTCGCAGTGTATATTGATGGCCAAGTTTTCCTACAATTAATTAATAGCCAGCTTTTGCACTGCTGAAATGGCCACTCGACGTTAAATCATGAGCTTCCTGTGGTCGCGTTACGTCACTTAGTACCTGGCGCTGCTGGTAAAATGTCATAGACTTGTGAAAATGTCTCGAATGTACTTGAAGTTTTAATTTTGTTTGTTACCCACTCTGTATGTGTTTTCACACCTGTCAGACAGCAGGCTGTATAGATTTTGCGCCTGCGATCGTAAATATGAGCATTTATCTGACACGCCGACCTTATGGGCTGACAGTGTTCGATTTTCTTTAAGTATACTCGTGTTCTTACGAGTTCAAAGCCTATGCCCAGACATCAATTTCCCAAAACAGTGCGGCACAATTTTAAAAAATGAAAACTCGAAAATGTGCATCTAGAAATGCGATGATTTCCGACCAATGTCAACTGCAAAGCAATTCGCAGAATTTTCAGAGAAGCCAGTAGCTGAATGAGTAGCACCTAAGAGTGGTGCTGGACGAGTCTCAAATTTGAATTTCCTTAGTAACGATATATTTTTAAGGTTTTAATTAAATTTTATATTTTTTGGGAAGAGGAAATTACAATAAAGAAATGATGAATCCAAATTTCCTTATGAAAATTAAATCATTTTATTTTCATTTATGGGTCATGCTAAACAAAATCTGATACAGACATGTGGAATGATATAAATACATCACCAATACTCCAGAATAAATTTTCACTCGGTAGCCGAGTGTGCGCTGAAATGAAACTTCCTCACAGACAAAACCACATTAAGCTACCAGGAAGTTTCATCAGTAATATTGGTCCATTTCGGAAGCGTTTAAACACGGAATAAAGAAACAAATTAGTGGGCATTAGCAATAAACAAAGGAGATACAGCGTGAAGTTCACTCTGGATTACTACTGATGTATGTAAGTCATTTCACACGTCTGTACCAAATTTTAATTTGTTTTATATGACCCATAATTGAACATAAAATGTTATTTTCATTAGAAGACTATGATTTATTATTTCTTTATCATAACTTCCAACTGTCAATAATAAACTCTCTCAAGAATAAAAGCTTACATACGATTTATGGTATTTCCAGCAGGATAATGAAAGTTTGTTCCCAAGAAATAAGTGGGATTCTTAGCCACATACGTAATAGCTCTCTGAAGCAGGGTATTTTCCCCGTTAGACTGAAGTATGCCATTGTTATACCACTGGATAAAAAAGGGGATACGTCTGATGTCAACAACTACCGCCAAATCTCTCTTCTGACTGCCTTATCCAAAATTCTTGAAAAAGTAATGTATCGTAGAGTAGCTTCATACCTTTGTAAAAATAAAGTTTTAACAAAATGTCAGTTTTGTTTCCAGAAGGGCTTTTCAACGGAAAATGATATATATACTTTCGCGAATGAAATATTAAATGCTCTGAGTAACCGGAAGTCACCCGTTGGGATTTTTTGTGATCTATCAAAGGTTTTTAATTGTGTAAACCATGGAATACTTCTAGATAAGCTCAAGTACTGTGGTATGAATGGGACAGTGCTCAAATGGTTTAAATCATACCTAACTGGAAAAGTGCAGAAAGTTGAAATAAACAGTTCACATAATATGCAAAAAACTGGTGAATTCTCAAACGGGGGAACAATCAAGATTGGGGTGCCGCAATGTGCGGTATTGGGTCCTCTGCTGTTCTTAATATATATTTAATGACTTGCCATTCTATATTCACGAAGATGCAAAGCTGGTACTTTTTGCCGATGATACAATGTGCAAGAATTAACACACAAGAATTAACTGGTGAAATTGTAAATGATGTTTTTCAGAAAATCATTAAGTGGCTCTCTGCAAATTGGCCCTCATTGAACTTTGACAAAACACAGTATATGCAGTTCCACACAGTAAATGGAATGACCCCATTAATAAATATAGACTTCGATCAGAAATCGGTAGCTAAGGTAGAATATTCAAAATTTCTAGGTGTATGCATTGATGAGGGGTTGAACTGGAAAAAAACACACTGAGGATCTGCTGAAACGTTTGAGTTCAGCTACTTATGCTATTAGGTTAATTGCAACTTTTGGCGATTTACATCTGAATAAATTAGCTTCCCACGCCTATTTTCATTCTCTGCTTTCGTATGGCATCATATTCTGGGGTAACTCACCATTGAGTAAAAGAGTGTTCATTGCACATAAGCGTGTAATCAGAATAATTGCTGGAGCTCATCCAAGATCATCCTGCAGATACTTATTTAAAGAGCTAGAAATCTTCACTGTAGCCTCACTATATATATATATGAAATTTGTTATTAACAATCCGAACGAATTCAAAAGCAATAGCAGTGTACATTGGTACAACACTAGGAGAAAGTATGATCTTCACTACTCAAGGTTAAATCTAACTTTAGCTCAGTAGGGGGTAAATTGTGCTGCCACAAAAGTCTTTGGTCGCTTACCTAATAGCATCCAAAGTCTGACAGCCATATAGCTTTTAAAAGGAAATTAAAAGAATTTCTTAATAGCAACTCCTACTCATTAGATGAATTTTTGGAGATTATATATTTAGTGTCATGTAATATTTTGTCTAATGTAATATCTTGTATAGACACCTTTTCTTAACCTGACACGTTCCACATCATTACGAAGTGCCGTATTCAAGATCTATGGAACAAGTACTAATCTAATCTAATTTCTAATCCAACATTAGAATCTGTATTCTAAACTTGAACTCCTATGGTGCTGTGTGGTAATTTGTGTTATGATTCCCAAAATCATTCGATCAATATTTTCAGACTTTTTCCATTGATACAAAATTAGAGCCAAAGGAAGAGCATAGGTAAAACACACTCCCTATACAGAGCTTTACTGAGTTGTAGCATCACTGCTATCTGACCACTTTCTGAACCTCAAGGAACACTACTGCCATCTCCAGCTGTCACACAAATTTTCGATTTTTTATGGAACTCTTGGGGTTTTCCACTTGAATCTCCCTCTTGTTAACCGCCGCTTACACGAGCTGTTCAATATAAGCACCTAAGATATCGACGAGATGCTGTACAGCGCCAAATTTGCATATGGGAGCTAAACTGGAACTAATTTTTTCCAATGTAAATCGGTTTCGCATTAATACATTAGAATACCGACTAAGTTTCACTGCCTTACGATAATTACAGGCCACACTAGACGTCTGTGAGTAGCTGCACTTTAATTACTGTGTAACCACCCAATACGTCCACATTAATGTGTGTACGCTGTAAAACCGAACACTGCAACAATTTCTGCTATTATTGGTAACTGTTAACATTAATACGTACTTAGAGGTATGCGCCGTGGCGAAGGAAAATACAGTCAGTGTATTCTTACTTATGAGTTACATGTGCTGAAGCTGAATCATCCAATAACCTCTGTTTACCATAATACCTATCAGTGAAGTGCTGAAATGGAAATTTGTGGTAAGTTCCTATGGGACCAAACTGCTGAGGTCATCGGTCCCTAGGCTTACACACTACTTAATCTAACTTAAACTAGCTTATGCTAAGGATAACACATACACCCATGCCGGAGGGAGAACTCGAAACTCCGACTGGGGGGACCCGGAAAGTGATGAAGTGAAATTCATTTGTAATTCCTCTAAATCACGTTTATTCCGTTACACTTATAACCAGTCACCACAGTATACTTTATACGTTCTGTACAGTGTAGGTTATTATGTCATACATTAACGTATTGGGTTTCCTCCTGCATAGTTCCTGTTTCATGATGCATTGTGTGTGTGCTAATAAAGTGTATGAGTATGTCTAGCACTAGGCCGTGTTATCCAAAATTGTGTCTTCTGCCTACGGTATTCCAACAATCGACTGAGGATTACAATGCCAAAGAGTTACTTTTTTCTACCCTCCCCGATACCAATTTTCAGTATAAATTTCGTAATTGTAGGAGTTGGAATACTCTGTATTAGCATAAGATACGTATTACAGAACGGCATTTCAAGTAACAACTACTTGCGATTGCTATCGTTTCCCTGAAGGTCATTTTTAATTAATAATGGTCAACATCCGTGAAGAGAACCGGTGAAATCGCAAGGCCTAAATTCGCTGTATTCATGACATTTCTGCGTATTACTAACCCATTTTGCAATGCTGTGTCAGCATGGTGTAATAAAACAGATGTGGCAACAGGATCAATTGCCGCACAAAACTTAAAATAGCTGTGACTATTTCTTCTGTACCTAGAACAAACGAATCAGTAACATCTGAGCTGGGACACTTGTTGCAAAGAAGTGAAACTCTTTTGCATTTACCTCTTCAAAGTTTTAAGCCCAGTTCATTAAAAATATGGAATGTAAATTATTAAGATGCCTAAGAAACATATGTAGATTATCCACAGTACAAGGTGAATTCAGTAAGTGATGCAACACTTTTTTTTCTCGGTCAATTCCGGTTAGAAACGTGCGGAATTTGAGGCGTGGAATATTCCCGCTTCAGCTCCCATAATTTCTTGAAGTTCCGATAGGTGGCTCTGTACGTCTCTGTTGGTAGTGGGGTAATCAAAAGTCACTACGTTTATGTGCGAAACATCTTCCGGAAGACGAAAACCGAGTTTCGGAAACCATTTTTCGCTGTCGCGTTTACATATGAATTCCTGAAGCCGATTTGTTGGCCTAGTTACATGTGGCGTCTAAGAAACAGCTGTTACAGTCTGTGATTTAGCCAGCACAATCGCTATTTATCTTCAATTAGACGAGGTGTAAACAGCTTCAGTCTAATGTTTCTACTTATCCTCCACTGTAAAAAGAAGGCATTCCGTCCATATTAGCCGGAAATTTATAAAAGTAGACCTGACAGACGAAGCAAGTTTCAAAGCTGGTTGCATTTACATCGGAGGGAAAATCAATTGCGGAATAGGAAAACCGGTAACGAGAAGTGGATTTCCAGAATCGATTTTGAAGTGTTTACATGACCACCCAAAAGCGGTATTGGAAAATCGGTTTACGAAATCCAGTTTTGGGAGCCCCATGTAAACGAGGTGTGTGTGTGTGTGTGTGTGTGTGTGTGTGTGTGTGTGTGTGCGCCCACAGGGTCCCTCGCAGCATAACAGACCAGCAAAGGACTAATTGTGCGGAATCGCTTGGGGGTTACAAGGCCGATCGTGACAATTTTAATCGAACATCGTCACAGGCGACGAAACATTGGTTCATCACTTCGAACCGGAAACAAAACGGCACACCACCTCTCTTCCGAAGGGAAAGTTCAAAGCCATACTCTCAGCCGGTAAAGTCATGGCGACGGTCTTCTGGGAGGATGATGATGATGATGACTGATTTGCGGGACGCTCAACTGCGCGATCATCAGCGCCCGTACACATTCCAATTCAGCCACTTTCATGAATGATGATGACAACACGAACACCCAGTCCCGAGGCAGAGAAAATCCCCAACCCGGACGGGAATCGAACCCAGGGCCTCGTAATCCAGAGGTAGCAACGCTAGCCACTAGACTACGAGCTGCGGACGGGATTTCTGGGACTCTGAACGGTTTATTCTGGTTAATGTCCTTTCTCATGGTGCAATTATCAACTCTGAAGTATACTGTGCCACCCTTAGGAAATTTAAGAAACGATTTCAGCGTGTTCGTCGCCACAAGAGTCCAAACAACTTATGCTTCTCCATGACAACGCAAGTTCTCACATAAGCCTGCGTACCCGAGACGAGCTTCAAAACCTCATCACACTGTTCTTACTCGTACACCCTGCAACCTGGATCTCACACTTTCCGACTACCATCTATATGGCCCACTCTGCGGGAAGCAATAAATGGATGATGGGGAGGTGGTCCAAGCAGCAAGACGTTGGCTGCAACGCCGACGACTAGAGTGGTACCATGCAGGCTTACAGGCCCTCCCTCTAAGGTGGAGTAAGGCCGTCGCACTAAACAGAGATTATGTTGAAAAATCGGATTTTGTAGCCAAAAGAGTGGAGACTAATATGGTTTACTGCCATCCTGGATAAAACCAACCTGCCTTCAGAAAAAAGAATGTATTGCATTATTGATTGAATGCCCCCTCGTACTTTTGAACGGAGTCTATCTGTGCTAGCGATGTGATGACATTCATGATCTGCAGAGCGCTTCCGGGCAAGCATTCCGCCGTGCCACATAGTCATGTGATATCAAAAAGCCACCATGTACAGTACGCTAATGAGACGAAAGTCGTGGGACAGCGATATTCACACATACAGATGGTGGTAGTATCGCGTACACAAGATATAAAAGAGTAGTGCATCGGCGGAGCTCTCATTCGTACTCAGGTGATTCGTGTGACAAGGTTTCCGGTGTGATTATGGCCGTATATCGGGAATTACCAAACTTTGACTGCTAAATGGTCGCTGGAGCTAGACAGCCTTCACTTAACAGAGAGCTGCGGCGTTTGCGTAAGTTTTCAGTGCTAATACACTAGCAACACTGCGTGAAATAACCGCAGAAACCAATGTGAGACGTACGTGGAAAGTACTCGTTAGGACAGTGCGACGAATTTCGGTGTTCATGGGCTGTGGCAGCAGACGACTGACGCAAGTGCCTTTGCTAACAGCACGACATCGCTTGCAGCGCCTGTCCTGGGAAACTGGAAAACTGTGGCCTGGTCAGATGAGTTCTGATTTCAGCTGGTAAGACCTAATGGTAGGGTTCGACTGTGGCGCAGGCCCCTCGAAGCCATGGACCCAAGTTGGCAACAAGACACTGTGCAAGCTGTCAGTGACTTCATAATGGTGTGTGCTGTGTTTACATGAAATGGACTGGGTCTTCTGAGCCTACTCGACTGGTCATTAACTGGAAATGGGTATGTTCGGCTACTTGGAGACCATTTGCAGCCATTTATGGACCTTACGTTACCAAAAACAACGATGGAATTAAAGCGCCATGTCACCGGGTCACAGTTGTTAGCAGCTGGTTCGAAGAACATACTGGACTATTCGAGTGAATGGTTTGGTGGCGCAGATCGCCCGACATGAATCCCATCAATCATTTAAGGGGTCAGTTCGCGCACAAAATCCTCCTCTCTCCTCTACTCACAAGTATGAACGGCTACAAACGCAGCATGGCTCTGTCTTTCTGCAGGAACTTCCAATGACTTGTTGAGTCCGTGCCACGTCGAGCTGCTGCTCTATGCGGGTCGAAGGAGGCCCGACAAGATATTAGGAAGTATCAAATGACGTTTCTCACCCCAGTGTAATTTGATGTTATTTACACAAAACATGCTGAAAATGTTTACGGTGAACATTTATTTTTCGCCACTTTTGTAACTTGCATTATCTACATCTCGCTTAATATGCAAGAATTCTTTTAGTCATATATTTTGATGTGTAAAAAAATCAGATACTGTGAGTAATGTGTGATACAACCATGAGCATCAACATGTAAGTAAAACGATACAACTCTGTATACACTTGTTGTTCTTGCAGTTTCGCTGTTTTTGCAAGTTGTTAAGGCCGAAATGTAATAGATGATTTTGAAAATAAATAATCGTAACAATCTAAGGCGACCAGTATGTCTATAAAAGACATAAAAACACTAAGATGTCACAGGTGATTCTCACATCGCACCGAAGATTAGCGAATATTTTTATGAAACAGTTCCCCCCAGGTACCTCACCAGAAACACACAGGTCTTGGACGGGCATCTTAACTGAAAGGAACAAACTGTCCACAACGTGCACGCCACCACTCTCTTGCCTGCACTCAACTGAAAATAAAAGAGCAATGCTTCTATCTAAAACCAAAAAAATCTAATTAAATCATTGTTCCGACCCAATCTGTACTACTGTGCAGTAGTCCCATGTTACACAAATAACAAAAACTCTACGACTCCAGCTACCTGTGAATGTTTGCTTAAGAACACGTCAGTCGTTTCTGTATGTTCTGTTGGATTTGATACAGGAAAATAAGTTACGTTATTTTCCCAAGGTCTGGTTTTTTCATCAATTTCTTAATTTGTCGGCACACCATTTGTGTGTTCAAAGGTCAAAGTTTCAGCGTGCGGAGTTCTTGACGACATAGTGTGGAAAATGCACGTTGAGGAATCTTTCCGAAGGTGCATGTCCGACATTCTGAACAAGCTTTCGAACGTAGATCAATGAGATCGAGGGACACCACACAAGCTACATGACTTCACCTTTCTTCATTATACGGTACGAGAGGCCATATTGGCTTTTAGTTGAAGCCCATATGTATATATACTGTGTCTACGCATCAGCAAATTGCGGATCTAAAACCCGTCGCTAATTGTGCGAGTTGTAATAGAACGCCGTATTGGCTCTTAGCGGATTACTGTAACTTGCATATTATGGAAATATTCCGTTCCAAGGCAACGGCACATTAACGATCCCTCAAAAACGCATTGTCCTTGGTACAATTTGTTACAATTAAACGTTAATCAGTAACATATCTTTCAGTAAATGATAAGATGCAAGTTACAGTCGCATATTATTAATGGTTGGTCTAGCGTAATGAGTAAAAACGCAGAATTGTAAGATTATAGCTTAAGTGCCGCTAGTTCGCGGCTCATCATATCCAAATATTTTTTTACTCACCTTCGCCTTTTCTTGTAAGTTCTGGCACTTTCTTATTAGTTTAAAAGAGAGATACTCGATAATATTCGATGTTATGTAACTTTGTGAGGAATGAATTGTATTGGCTTTATCTATAGCTTGCGGTAAGATATTTCACATTTTCTTCTTTCATGTTTAGTATTTCACATGTTGTAAAGATTCTGCTACTGAATAGGAACAAAGCTCAAGTAAGAATGACCTCAGGATTTTACTAAAACGTGAGAATGATGAAATAAGTTTTAAGTTAAGTGGATAACTACTGTAAATTTTGCATCGCACTATTTGCAATGGAACTTATATCAGCATATGTCCTTAGTGACTGAACATCGTATTTTTCTTTTTGCCTTCATGGATATTATGTTCACTGCACATGTAACTACTGTATTGATGTTCATTCTGTGGCTCAATTGTTTTATGGCTGCAAAACATGTTTCCTACCTGTCTGCTATAGCTTTCGGTGATTTTATAATTCACGCAGTCCGATATATCTTGACGATGACATAACTTAAAATGTAATTATACCCAACATTGTTGTACTTGACAATGGCCTAAGGCCGGAATAATGATAGTAACGTAAAATAATGAAGTTTGTACAGTCAAATGCCAGAAATATCATTCAAACGTACTTATGATATCTTTTCCATGTTTTGATTTATTTAATCGTTACTACATAATTTCACAACATTCCATGATTTGTAGCGGGCCTAATATTTTCCTAATGCTTCGGCTTTGTGGTATTTCTAATTTATCTAAATTACAGTATTGTTATGTCGTATTGCTACATCTTTAGACAGGCATCCTCTGTTGTAAAAGGCTTTGGGTATACCAATGCCCTTCCCACTTTATTTATCCTTTCCTCTACGGCAATTTCTTCCATACCATTTTCTTGGGTTATCTCCCCACGATATTTAAATTTTAAACATGTAAATTTGGCCTTTACCTGTTTTCAGAAATTTCGGCGCATTTTTAATGTTTGTTAAAAAATTGTTTTTTTTTCTGCATAAGTTCTTAAGCTGGCCCTACTGGCTATTTCTTCTAAAATATTAATTTGTATTACAGCAAATGACATATTTGCAGAAATTATACCAAAGTTGCCTGCAAATGCGAGACACTTTACGCCAATATTTTTGATTCCTCTTCCCAACCCTATTGGTGAAATCGTAGATTCGCTCAGTTTTTCATACCAAATTCTCACTACTCTTTCCAGATCACAATTAAAAAGAATTCGTGATAGGCCATCACCTTGTCGCACATCCGCATTTATTTCGAAGGGGTACATATTTCTACCATAAATTTCAATTTAGATACTACGCCTGTAAGAATTTCACAACTTAGATAGCTAATTTAGAATTACACCAAATTCTCAAATTATTTTATTTATAGTTTACCTGTCAACGGAGCGAAAAGCCTTTTTGAAATCAACAAACACCACTACACTATCTTTTGAATTCAGCAATCTGTGGCAAATGACTGAGTTCGGATTAAATATATGTTCAGAACATGATCTGCCCTTCCTGCTCACGCCTTGATATTCACACATATGATTGCCGAAGTGTTGTTTCTAACTAGCGCAGTAAAATATTGGAAAGCAAGGCAATCTATCTGTAGTTGTTAACCTCTACTTTATTGTATGTCTTATGTAGTGGATGTATTAAGGCTATCTTCCACTCTCCCGGAATTTTATTCTGTTTTCCAGATTTCCTCAGAGGTTAATTCAGCTCATTTCTTTTATTTTAGGGAGAGCTCATTTCAATGGTTTCGCTGTGAGTCAGTCTTCTCCACCAGCTTTATCGTTTTGTTAGGTTTTAATTACTTCAATTTCTTTGATAGTCGGAGGTAAATATTATTCCTGGTTCTCATGTGTGTTTCAGAATTCCAGCTTATAACTTGGCTCTGGACAATTACGAACTTAATCAAAATATTTTATAAGTATTTCGCCATTTTCAGCGTTCCTTAAGCTGAGTTTGCCATTTTCTTTTATAAAACACATACTTGAGGTCTTCACGCCTGACCAAATCAAAAATTTTCCTCAAATTCTGAAAGTTCCCCCTTTTCAAAATTTCTCTTCGTTATCTTCGATGTTTCCTTTATTTGCTATTTAAAATGCTCACACTGTTCGATTTTCTTGAGCATTTCCACTTTTGCTATATTTCCGTCCTCTCTGTTAAAGCTTTTTCAGATGCTTCATTCCACCATATTTTCTTTCTATTTTTGATTGACCCTAATGTTTTTTGTGCAGCATTATTACTAACTTCAGATAATTCTGGTCAGTTCCCATATTTATATTTCAATTTTAGAGAGGCAGTGATCAGAATCAAATTCACCATCCTCATCATTTTTTATTTATAATTTACTTAGTGCTTTTTTCAAAAACAGCTACGTGATTAAGTGAAAATCTCTCAACATCAGGTTTGGAGATATCAATTTTCTGACTTTTCTTCAAAACTTCCTGGAGAAGGTCGACGTATATTTCAAGTGAAATATTTAACATTGACTTATCAGTCTCATACTTCGTTCTTTTGTGGCTTGGGTAATACCTTCGTATGTTCCTAAACTTGTTTTCTCCACGTATTTGAGCACACAAGTCATCCCAAAGTAGTGTGTTTATTTTCACTATTTTGGATATCTCTGTTACTAAACGACCTCAAAATCCTCAGCCCTCAGCTTCTAATATTATTTTTACGTTTTGCCCAACTAAAACGCGCGTTTAAAAGTCAAACTTGCCTTGATTTTTGTCTTTTAATCTTTTCAAAACCTCTACATGAATTCTCTTTCGTCCTCCGTTCTTCTGACCACGACTCCAGACTTCTTTTTAAGCTTCTCCACAAATCTGTGCTGCTTTACTCGTGTTCCACAAACAAGATAATTTCTTGTGATTTCCTCTGTGATGTTTATGTACTGTAAATCTTCACTATTTTCTTCCAACAAACTAATTTTGACTTTCAAATTAATATTGTTCAGTAGCGTCCTGGAGAGTCTATTGTCATCCATTTTGTAGACATGGGCCACAGAATTTCAAGAGTCTCTTTTGCACGGTGTTAGCTAACTTATTATTTACAGTTCTTGTACTAAGCACATGATAGAGTTATCTTTAAATATGTTTCGTCAGATATAATATCTGGATGTACAATAAATACTTGATGAGTAAATAAATATGCTAAGGAACTAGAGATGTAAAAAGAACGTACAATAACGTACCATGAGCAAGATACAAAAATACCTTTCTGTTCCACACTGCAAAGTATAAAGCGCTCAACTCTTGCAGCAAAACGTTGACGGTAACCCGCAGGCTATTTAACATGGCGACGTAATACGAAATGAGAATCAGGCTGTTCGACGCATGTAAATGCCCGTAAATGCCCGCCAACTAAGCAATCGTACTCCTGCAAATGACACGGAGGATTACGTTGAAGACATATAGCAGTTCTTAACGATTATGTCACATCTGAAAATTAAACTCATCACTTTTAACTTTAATGTTTTTAATTCAGCAGCGATAATATATTAATGAGATGAAACCACATGACTTCTTTCTTGCCAGTAAACCACCTTTCTTAGAACATTGTCGCAACTCACTGTCCCAGTGCCCTAGATCGTCCCTTTGCACTGAAAACAAACAACAAATGCTAAGGCATAATAATATCTGTAGGGCGAACACTTTTCTGATTTTATGGTTTACTGGCCCAGTCTTACGTTCAAGATCAATTTCAGCACCATTCTGGTTTACCAGGCCTGATGTAGCTGCTTCATCCATGACTGCGTCAATGTAAGATTTTGGATAGGCACTGTTTTAAGCATGTTTTAATATCATGAGTTGAAACAACAGCTTTCAGCAATGCTTGGAGTCTTAGTAACGCTCTCTGCTGTTAATTTATTAATTGTATAGAAGAAACGCAAGGTCGCGCGAACTGCGGAAGCGATAGAAATCTCAGCTCCTCCTTCCGTGAACAGGAACGCTATCTTGAAAAATGAAGGTGCAAAAGCGCACCGTAATTCTGCCGCTGGGTCAAGGTCGACAGAACTGAAGCTAACAAGCCGGGAAGTGAACATGGTCGACGGCACACCGAGGTGGCAACATTCCGTTACGGGTAGAAATTCGCGCCCGCTCAGCATCCGAGGTAATGTTGGCACAGTCACGGTATACTAGAAATGCTACAAGCACACGCGTACGTCGGAGAGATGTTTAGAACTGTTACAGTTTACTTATCAGTGTTCACAGTCGGTAACGCTCTCCCACGATCAATACTCTTACAATTAGCAGAAATTCAGAATTAATTGTGGTTTGATATGTGTTACTTATTTTCTCGGTGTTTCTTGTTCAAAAAGAATACACCAAAATGCGATAGCATAAACACAGATATTTTGGTACAAAAATCTCAATGAGTATTTCTCTCATGCTGGCAAATGTTTTAAGAATGGCTTCCAAAATACAAAATTGAGAAGTATTTACTATCACGTTACAAAAGCAGATCAGGTGACCTTTCCGTGAATTTAAAAAAAAAGCAGCCCTGATAATCAATTTACATTCACGCAGCAAGTATTTCATTTCAGAATATATTCAGCACTAGCTACGGAACATAACAATTGTTAATGTTTCTTCGTTCATCATCTTCTTCATCTCCTCCTCCCTTTTCCTCTTCCTCCTCTTTTAAAACAGGTTGCCGATGCGTATGCTGTTGGCTAGGCAGAGACCTAGAAGTAATTTTTTTCGTATTATCATAAGGTGTGATTAGCATTTTATTTATTTATTTATTTATTGAAAAATTCATGTTACGTCACGCTATCGCACAGTGAGGTAATACCTCAATTCATTCCCTAGCTCATCGATTTCGGAGATTTACGGTTTTCTGAGCGCGATCATCGTAATGGAAGATACAGTACCCTTGTCAGGAATGTTTCCTAAACAGCTGAATGAATGCGATCGCCCAAAACAACTTCATGGACCTTTCACTTCCACTTGGTTTTCGGTCCCTTTGAATATCATGAACTGATCGGAGAGTATGTTACAGAGAATCGTGCATGCTCGGCAACGGAAAGTTGTGGTCTGGATTGAATGCTTCCCCCACTGTTCTCCTGTTGTACGGACTGGACTAGATTACGAACATCCATTGAACGTACACCCTGCATCAATGAAGCAATTTCTTTTCCATTTACCAGATGTAGAGCAGATTTTGCAAGGGCTGCTGTACGATTACGAAATTCTTTTCGCATTGATTTCTATACCACGGTTGCTCAAACTGTGTTTCGCGGAACCCTGATGTTGCGCAGGAAGTAAATAAGTGCTCCATTAAAAACTATTAATAACACGGCGTTCCTTTTTCTCGACATTTTTCGTTATTTTTAAGACTTTTATTACGACTTCTTTGTTATTAGTTTTGATGAATAACTGAAGTAATCACTGAATAAACAATTTTATCATTTTTAAAAAAAAATTGTTAATTTTATTAACCTTAGCAATAATTTTCAGAGTGTTTCGTCAGGCGAAAAGTTTGGGGAAACCCTGCTCCATACCGATATTAAACTGAAAGTTCAGCGTTTACCGAAGGAAGGAGGATTGGGTGTAACGTCCCGTCGGTATCGACGTCGTTAGAGAAGGAGCACAAGTTCGGATTGTGTCAAAGTTGCGACAGAAAACCGACCGTATTCTTTGAATGAACCATCCCGTCATTTGCCTGGTGCGATTTCGGGAAATCACGGAAAGATTAATCCCGGATGGTCGGTAGCGATCTGAACCGTCATCTTCCCGAATGCGAGTCCAGTGTGCTAACCACTGCGCCACCTCGTTCTGTTCCAGCATTTACAATCTTGGCAGTTACGATAATATTAAACACAACAATTCTTTCTAATGCTTACAATAGCAATTATTTCTAATGCTTACTTGTCACTATCAGGAAACTTACTTTTTTCGTTACTGAGTTTATCACATTATGATGTACTGACATGAATTCCGTATGCTGTTAATGCACTAAATGAAGTAGGTCCTTATAGCCCTACCAGATTAGTGGACACTGCAAAATTTATTCTTGCTGGTAATCTATATAGCAAGATGTGAGTGTAGATTATCACTTCACGTACATACAGGTACCTTTGAACATTTTCAGTGATGATCTAGTTTAAGGGAACACAACATACGTCAGTGCATACAGATATATGAGGAAACGAGTTACGGAAATGAAACGTAGTGACTAGGATGTTCGTTTAATTTTGTCTAGTCCTCCTACAAAGGAAAGCACAGCAAAGAATTAAAAGTGTGGAACGATGTTCGTTACTGACTTGTGATAGTAAATGGTGCGGTGGTTATGAACACAATACTTAATGCGAAAGTAGTATATTATACTACAACTAGACGTTTAATTCTGTTACCACACGTAATAGGCTGATTAATTTTCATTATGTAATGGGATCAAAAAAGGATAACTGAGTTGCAATGTGGCCAACAGCATGGTCTCGCATTACAAGTTCAAGATGCTTTATGTTCACAGAGTCCGCCCCGATGGCTGAGTGGACAGTCCGTCTTTGGCAGGGCAACAGAGCAGACGCGTCCGTGTTCACCGCGTACGGAGCGCGAGCTCGCCTAGGTTTACATTCTAGAGGCCGTTGCTAAATGCTGGCTTACCGTATACGATCCATGGCGAACCATTACCGTAAATCTACATTAAGATTCACTTTCTGCAACGATTATGCCCGATCCAAAGCACTCGAGGTGGAGCGTTTTCTGAGAGACGAAGTGAAGATCACAGCGACCGATATTATCGGCATACATTTGTCGATCGTGAGCAGCACGGTCTATATTAAAATCATTAACGACGCGACGTGCGAACGCATCCTATTCGAGACCAAACAGGGGCTCCGCTTCTATCATGCTGATGGCAATGTGGGGACGGTAACAGTCGACCACGCAGGCTTAGATATGAGCACGATACGCATTTTCGAATTGCCATTCCTGCTGAGGAAGACGTCGCGGCACTCCGACCATAAGGCACAGTCGATGGCCACAGTGCAGAGAAGTGGACACAGTTTCGGACATATCCTGTTCTAAAAGGAAACGTTAGCGACAGCCCCGGACATTTGCACAAGCCCCCGCCGCCCCTACCCCATTCACCCCCCCCTCCACGCCTACCCCTCGCCACACCAACCAAGAACGCATCAATATGATCTTTGGTGGTCCTCGTCGCTGTCGTGTTTTTGTTCGTAGATTTTTTGTTTTACAGCGGTTTTCATACTAGCAGTGTTATGCTGTTAGTACTTCTTAGCAGTTTGTGTAATACTGTCAAAAAGAAACATAGATATGCACTTTCAAAGTTATCATACACAAGGTACCTAATCTTGACTGTTGTGGCCAACTGTTGTTAAAACTGATATCTAACAGACAAAGTACGATAAGATGTGTTGGAATGACACTGACGAAATTATGTACATATGTTTAACAATAGGTAGCTCTAAAGCTTTCAAACACTGAAGAAGAACTCAAAGTAATCTCGTGTCTGCTATAAGGAAGCAGTCATAAGAGTTCACAAGTAAAAATTCACCCATTACACAGGCAAATATTAATGAAGAATGTCACTGTATAAATATCTGATGCTTGCATTAGGCATTTCTACATTATTCCACTCTTATATTCTTTAGTCTCAATGAGGTAATCAGAAACAAACCAAGACATCGACTTTGCCTTGTTTATGCACAACATTGACTTTAGACAATCGAGATGATGGACAGCATCCTTGGCGATACTAACAATTAATATTTTCCAACAGAATTTCTTACACTACGCGATGTGACGGAAATTTGCGCTCACTGCAGTTAAAAAATATCAGATTTTTTGATATAGTGCAGATGAAAGCTCATGAAATAAAGACTGTGTGGATACCATTTTTCTTTTTCTTTCTTATTGATGATTTTTCAACTCGCATATTCAATGAACATATTTCTAATTCTTTTCACAATGGTAGCGGCCGTTCTGGTCATACCTTACTTACCAGTCATTCCGCAAGCCAACTAGACAGGATATACGCGTCACAAACGCTGAGATCTGCGATATGGGGCGCCGAACGCTGGCCACTGGCCTTTTCCGATCATTGCGCTTACATCTGTAACTTTCCGAGATCTGGACACTCAGCCGCCAACCCCAGATAACCAGTTGGAACGGCAAAGAACTAAGGCGAAGGTAATTGCGCTGTCACGCCCGAAATTGCAAGGGGTGGTGATACGGACGCGGCGCCACGATCACGTGGGTTTAGAAATTCCATCCATGCATCATATAGTGTCCCACGAACGACGGCGTTCTCGGCAGATCAGCAGCTCTCTGACCGCGCCTCATGGCACGCAGGTGACCAATCAGAATGACATCATCCACGCATTCGTCGAACACTACCGCCGTACTTATAATGAAGATGCTGAAACTGCAGCAGACGACTGCGTTTTGCAATACGTCACGCACGCCCTCCCCCACACGGAGGAGGATGCTTTGACAGTGGCGGTCACGCGAGACGAAGTCCACAAAGCAATTGACAAGGGTGCACTCAACAGATCGCCCGGCACTGACGGCTTACCGATTGAGTTTTACCGTACCTTCCGAGACCTCATGGCACCGCGGTCGACGACTATGTATCAAGAACTAATGACATCTGACCAAGCAATCCCACCTGCCTTAGCTGAGGGCATCATCATTCCGGTCCACAAACCAGCCCGTGGTTCGATGGTAACGAGTTACAGACCGCTCACGCTACAAGATTTTCGCTCGCTTAATGGTAATGCGGCTCCGAACAGTACTTCCTCATATCCTCTCTCCAGAGGAAACGACGCCTGGGGGACAGGTTAACATACAAACTGCCATATGGGAATGCCGCGACTTAATTGCGATGGCGGCGGCCTGCAGACTCCGTGCAGCGGTCGTCGCTATGGACTGCGACAGCGCCTTCGATAAAGTGCGCCATCGTTTCCTGTTTTCGGTGGCGGCCCGAATGGTCATCCCCCCCTCAGTTCTTCGACGCCCTCCGGCGTTTTTACAACAGTGCCAGCTATCGTGTACAAGTCAATGGACGTTTAGCCATATGCCGTTCCATACGGCAAGGGTGCCCCCTCTCTACCCTCCTGTATGCCATTGTCTTTGAGCCCCTCATTGGGGGCTTGACAACTAAGCTCTCTGGCCTCACCCTACGCCAACACACTTTTCGCTGTCGGGCATATGCTGATGACCTCCTCCTCCTCATTCGCTCCGGCTCTGAGATTCTAGCAGTCCATGAATGACAGTGCCATGGATGTCGCCAAATCTTCTGCAATGCACATTGGACGAGGCCTCCAGGAAGGTGAAGTAGCACCCCTGCAGCTTGTGCGTTCTTTCCGATACCTGGGCATTACCTTTACACCTTTACCCCCACGGTCTCACACACAGCGGCAACGAATTTCCGATGAGGTAATACTGCTGATAAACAGACATTGATCTCCAGTTCGAATCCTCATTTTCATGACGACAGATATTACCTGTTTCTGCAGATCGAAAGAGCCGTTTCAGTTAGTTTAATTTCCAATAAAGCATTAGCAACAAAAAGATCCCTATTAGACTATAGGGAGCGAACATATGAACTCTCGCCATTCATTATTATTTCAAGAGGAAGAAAACCCTCTAGCGTCGAACATTAAGGTAACATTTTTTCTGTCATCTGAACAACAAAAATGGAAATATTTTCTGGAGGCGTAAGTTATTAATTTTGAAATAGAGAAATTATTTATTACCAATTCGGAAATTCACATTTAACTTGCAATTATTTGCTTTCCCTGTTAAGTACCTAAAACATTGTCAATAAACACTGAAATATGGGGCGATCGAATATTAAACTCATGTACTCACGATAGAAGATTTACCCTTGAGCAGTTTGAAAACTATCCATTAAACACTGAAGAGTCAATGTAACTGGTACAGCGGCCTGAAATCGCGTAGGGCCCCTGAGTAGAAATGCCGCAACACGTCGTGAAATGGACACGACCAATGTCTGAAGTAGTGCTGGAGGGATTTGACACCATGAATCCTGCAGGGCAGTCTATAAATCCGTAAGAGTACGAGGGGGTGGAGATCTCTTCTGAACAGAACGTTGCAAGGCATCCTGGATATCCTCAGTAATGTACATGTCTGGGGAGTTTGGCAGCCAGCGGAAGCTCAAAAGAGTGTTCCTGGAGGCACTCTGTAGCAATTCTAGACGTGTGGAGTATCGCACTGTTGTGCTGGAATTGACGAAGTTGGCGGAGTGCACAATGGACATCGGATGCAGGTGATCAGACAGGATGCTTACGTATGTGTCACCTGTCAGAGTCGTATCTACATGTATCAGGGGTCCCATAAAACTGCACACGCCCCACACCATTACAGAGTTTCCACCACGTGGAACAATCCCCCGATAACATGCAGGGTCCATGGATTCACGAGGTTGTCTCCATACGCGAACACATCCATCCGCTCGATACAATTTGAAACGACACTCGTCCGACCAGGCAACAGGTTTCCAGTCATCAACAGTACAATGTCGGTGTTGACGGGCCCCGGCCCCGGCGAGATGTAAAGCTTTTTGTCGTGCAGTCATCGAGGATAGACGAGTGGGCCTTCGGCTCCGAAAGCTCATATCGATGGTGTTTCGTTGAATGGTTCGCTCGCTGACATTTGTTGATGCCCCAGCACTGTAATCTGCAGCAATTTGCGGATGGGTTGCACTTCTGTCACTTTGAACGATTCTCTTCAGTCGTAGAGTCTTGATGTTTTACCGGATTCCTGATATTCAGGATACACTCGTGAAATCGCTACCTCGGAGATGCTGTGTACCATTGCTCGTGCGCCGACTGTAACATCGCGTTCAAACGCACTTAAATCTTGATAATCTGCCACTGTAGTAGCAGTAACCGATCTAACGACTGCACCAGGCACTTGCCTCAAATAGGCGTTGCCGACCGCAGCGCCGTATTCTACCCGTTGACGTATTTCTGTATTTGAATACGCATTCCTATACCACTTTCTTTGGCGCTTCGGTGTACAAGATGTAACGAAGAACGAAAGCGTAATACGTTATTACGCGCTTACGTGGTCAGTATCAAATCAGTGTCTGAACACACATTATAACAATCCGAAAATCATTCGCAGATGTGATCTGTGAGTTTTCAAGCGTAATCCTGCCTTTTGCAGTCTACAAATAATGAACATCCTGGCGGGAGAAACCTGACAAGGATGTAATAGAAGCGATGTGGTCGACTACGGTCGGTGCAGCAGATTCGCTGTCAGCCGCAACTTCCGCTTTGCCACATTCTTTCGAGGAATGGCGGCTTCATGGAGCTGAAGTCTTCAGTTACTGCCATCAGCTCATTCTACATGCATATCGTTGTTCACAAGGATCTTAGTGACAGTCTAACCGACAATCGCACCGTTAGAGTGGTCGATGCAGTTGTAGAGAAAGTGCATCAGATGAATAAAGCCTAAAAACAAGCATACAAAATTACTAGCAAAATTTCTGTTTCTTTTCTGATGATAAATAAAACTAGCGTTTGAAAAAAAAAAACCTCTTAAGTGATACAGTTAACGCTAAGACGTCGTCTTTTATCACTCACCTCCATACAGCAAGAAGTTACTGGCCGAAGAGAAATCATCGATCGAACTTCTACACCGAAGGGCAAGAGCAGACCATATCAATCTGTTACCATCTAGGCATCGGCCGAATCGCAAAAACAAGGTATATCGACAGTCAACGAATTCAATTTTTTTATTGTTTCTTCTCTTTCATCTATATAAAGTTGCACTGATAATCCAGTCATATTCTATATTTAAATGTTGTTCACATTCGACAAACTTTTTTCCCATTCTACCTAATCGATTTATTACCTGAAATCCCAGATTTTGGTTGCGAATTACATTTTTCCCTGATCAGTGAAAATATCCTCAACGCGAGGACTACTTTTGGTGGAGATGCGGAGCAAAGTGCGACTGGAGCTTTTGTGGGCAGTAGCCGGAAGATGCATCGAATTGGAAGCAACTGACGTCAAACGACTAACAAAACGCGGCGCAGAGCTGAATTAGAACACGGCACAGCGGCTCGGATCAATCGGGTGCCAACGTGCTGGACTCGTGACCTGCTTAACGTCTCCACACTTAAGTGCAACCCTAAAATCAATAGTAAAAGTTTACAAATAAGCTGCCAGGAGAGAAGTTCTGGGAGTTTACTTTGATGCAATAATTCAACGAACATAAAGAACGACGTAATTTGATATTTTTTAAAGCGTGAAACGCAGAATCATTTAACGCGAAAATATTATGTTTGTCTAACAAATCAATTTATATGCTCTCTACAGTTGCGACGTCACTCAGATTTACTGGCTCGTTACTTTTTCGTTAGACTGAACAAAGTAAACAGTGGCTGCCCTGTTGATATATTACGGTTTGTGTTTGGGAACCATCATTATCAACGCTACCGACAAGTTTTCGAATTTGGTGAATTGTGTGCCTAATTCAGTGAACTGTGTGTCAAAAGAGATCAGTACGTTCGAACCACAGAGAAGACGTACGAGTACCGTTAATATGACGATGTAGAGAGTGCATTGCTCGTCTGATTTAAAAACTATATATACCTCTCGGATTGCTCCCTTTACTGATTGAAGGGGCTGATGTACTTTCACAACTAATGGGTATTTAATCTTCTGCAAATCTTGGCTGAAACGTCAAGAAAATGAGCGGTTTGACTTAACATATGTTTCCGGTAAGCTAATGAAGTTTCACCGATTATGACTGCACATACATGAAATGTTTTCATGTTTGCGAATGTGAAGACCCATAAGCTGTGTAATGGAATGGCGACAATGAAAATCTGTGCTGGATCGGCCTTATAATCCGGATTTTCCACTAATCGCGAGCGGGAAACCCGGAATCGAGTCCCGGTCCGGCTCAAATTTTCGTGGTCATTCCATTATACAGCGGATGTTTGTCCATATTCGCAAATGCGATTACGTTCCGTGTAGTTCATAACAGCTGTAGTGGCGAAAGTATCTGTTCCTTGGGACATGCCTGCATTGTACTCCTCAACAACAATATCGTATGACTAGATTGTTTGCAGTCTATGTTGCCTGCAATAAGTGGGGAAAAAAAAATTGGGTCGGAGCGCGTTTCAACGCGAAGAATACTGTATTATTTTGCCGCTGGTTACAAAATTAAACTTTATTCGCTAAGGGAAACCGACTTTAAGGTGGTGAAGACGGCGGCGGAGGGGGAATTAAAGGCAGTGCACGTAATGTCTGCTATTTTGGTAGGCTACGTGTAGATATTTTGCGTGCGCTTGTTTAAGAGTTACGTTCTACAACCTGAATAATATCAACTACTTCAAACACATTTGTTCGTTAGTACATTTAGTTGAAATATGGCTAGCATTGCACCGGTTTTTCAATGCTGTTTAGTGAAAACACGAGCGAACATTCTTGAATATAATAATAATTAAATCAAGACCCTAAGCTGGCGACAGCCGTTGATGTACATCAGCGGGGACATGTCCGAAAGAACAAATACCATCTTCATATAATTAAGGCTATCCGGCCATTGACCTCCTCCTCCTGTGCTGGATGCACACGCATTGCCCGAACTCTTACGGCAGTCGGTAACATTGTCTGCTGCGAATAATGAGTGTAGTGGGCAGGGGCACTACCAATGTAGTGTGTGGACATACAAGGTGAGAATGTGGGTCTCACGGGGATCGTGCAAGGGATAAATCCCTGCAGTCACACTATCCTCTGTACCCTCGGTGGCCATGTAAGCACGGGATTCCGGGTTCGAGTCCCGGTCGGAGCACACTGTCCCCGTTGATGTATATCAACGCCTGTCGACAGCTTAGGGTCTTGATTTAATTATCATTTCATTCTAATCGAGAATAACATGTCCGAAAGAACAGATACCATATTCATATATTCTTGAATATGATACTCTCTGGTTAAGAAATATTTTAACCGTATCCTTTGCCAGCACCAGCGCAGTTTTTACTACAGTGTATGCGAACACCATATTGGCATGCTCGGGATTTGAAAATACGTGCGGGATGCTTTACGATACAGTAGAATTGGCCAACAAATCACGATCGCAGTTAAAGAAATGTAATTGTGTAAACTCGGGCACAACTCCATCCTTTGAACTTCAAAACAAAAATGACTAACGGTAAATAAACCAACACTAATTGCAGTAACAACACGTGAAATAAGAACTTGTCTAAATGCAGTAACTGTATATCTGTAACCAACTTTAATTGGACCATGCTTATGAAAAGTTTGTATTCGAACTTGTCTGCAATACCACCTCCTAAAAGAAGCGGTAAGAGGTCGAGAGAAACCGTTGGACTAGCTAATGATTCAAGCTCTAAGCTTTGGATACGTAGTCTTGACACCTTCTAAGCCACAGAGCCAGATTCCGTTTTAACCTGCTGTACTTGTACGTCCACATACATATTTGCAAACCGTGTGGTGCACGACTGAGGATTCTTACCAATGTGCCACGTGTTGGGGTTACGTCGCTCGCGTTGTAACAAGTTTGGTCTTATTATTGCGGTCACTACGGGAGCGATTTGTAGGAGGCTGATGACCGCATCTACATTATTCACTGCGCACAAATATTTTAAACCAATGTCTCTGTTCAAGAGCTTGCTAATCCAAGTTTTTCAAAATTTCTACGACACTCCCTCGTTGAGTCAATCAGACCTGTAAAGCTCGTGCCGTTCTTCTTTGATTACGTTAATTGTTAATGTTAATCCTTTCTGGTATGAGTCCCACACAATTGAATAACATCATACGATGGGACGCGCAAGCGATCTGTAAGCAGTCTCCTGACTGCATTTTCCCATTATTCTGCCAATGAACCGAAGTTTGCCATCTGTGTTACACACGACTGAGCCTGAATAAGGGCATTATTATTTTGCCTGCAGAAAGTTCCGAAAAATTACAGGAAAACCTTAAGCTGATACGTCACTGATATACAGAGGCCACGATTTCACAATTTCCACGTAATGTAAAAGCTGACGTGGAACTACATATTCACTTGAAAGCTAATTGTATACATAGATTCACAAAAATAGGAGATGTTGAAAAAAGATAACCATGTTTCGGAATTACAAAAAAATGCAGGGCGCAATAAATTGTGCAAGAATATTCTATAAGCAAAAGCAATAAACCACGCGACTGCAGAATATCTTCAAAGTTAATCAAGCTCCTTAACACCTTTTCGAAACATTTATTATCGAAATTAAGAGAAGTTCTGGCTCTTATGAATTTTTTAAAAAGATATTGCATAAAAAGGACCGGCCAGCTTAACGGAACAGTCACGGTTGGACTAGGCGGACACATATATGGCAACGCAGCGTGGTCCAGACAAGATCACAGCAGCCGTCGTGCCTCAATGAACTTTCGAATTTCCAGTTTTCTCCCTTGCAAAAGTAAGCTGGAAACATATACGGGTGAAATCAGTGCTATCTACTTCTCAGTCATAAAATGAAACAACGCAATCAGTGTTATAGCGCCGGCCGAGGTGGCCGAGCGGTTCTAGGCGCTACAGTCTGGAACCGCGCGACCGCTACGGTCGTAGGTTCGAATCCTGCCTCGGGCATGGATGTGTGTGATTTCCTTAGGTTAGTTAGGTTTAAGTAGTTCTAAGTTCTAGGGGGACTGATGACCACAGCAGTAAAGTCCCATATTGATCAGAGCCATTTTAACCATTTTTTAGTGTTATAGCAATTTGGGCACTATAAACTATCCACGGAACCCTTTTGGCTAATGGACACTGCAACTTAAAAGTGAGGATTTCTCGTTGCACTCTGGGGCAGAATCCAAACTCAAAAAAATGTTTCAAATGGCTCTGAGCACTTTGGTACTTAACTTCTGACGTCATCAGTCTCCTATCGTCACACAATACAGCATGCCGAAGTGCATCATTTGTTCTTTATTCAACAGGCGGAAATCTGACAGAATGAGACTGGTATTAACAGTGCTAGTACATGTTTCTTACGGAGTCACGCAGCATTACGACGAGCTCTGAAAAGTGTGGAGAATGTCTTTCTAATGATGTATATGTATGTACTTAAACCAGTAATCGATAGTACTAGTGACAACAAAGGAGAGAGAGAGAGAGAGAGAGAGAGAGAGAGAGAGAGAGAGAGAGAGAGATGTATGGTCTACAATTTGAAGTTGTGTTGCTTGTACCGCCGACGCAGAACCGAACCTGATGTTTTACTGAAGATATTGAGACCTTCATCTTAGTTTTATTTTCTATCTATTCCTTCGACTTTGAGGTTAAACTTCAGAGTTTTCTGTAAATCAATTACGACTACCTGCTGAAACCTGTCAAGTTAGTAATCCAACGCACGCTTAAGTAGCCGTTCTGTGGTAGCAATAGAGAAGCTTTACCACAGTTAAGATCTGTACTATTCCGAGATTACTGTGACGGTGGGATACAAAAGCTTCCCACTTCCTTCGCGGATTGTATTTTCTCTGTTGCACTCAGGCCAAAGGAACTCTTTTAGTTTAAGAAGATTACTCTAAAGAATTTTTATTTGCCTGAAAGTTAATTCCATGACGTACACCGCCAGCCACAATCTTACCAGAGACCGCAAGAAAACCACCAAATTCAGCGATGTGTGTGTGTGTGTGTGTGTGTGCAACTTTAAATACCGAGTACACTTTTGGCCACAGCAATCGCTCCACCGGAAAAACTGTAATTTCATTTACTTTCTCTAGGTGTGACAGTAAGAAGCTGCTAAACTGTACGGGAAGAATATCAGACGTATCACAAGTATGACCTACATTTTACTGTGCACATAAACAATACTAAAATGCAAACTGTTGCACAACTGAACTGATAGTGATGAAATGTGAGGCTAGACAGATAGGTGAGACAATGAAGAGCAATAAATGGATTCCTGCTAACGAGAATTCGTTTAACGATGGCGATCAGAATGTGAATTGCTAAATGAGGCGTGCTTAGTTTTTTTTTTTTTTTCTTTCTTCTCCTCTCAGGAAGCCTAAGGATTTTAATTTTGCAGTGCTCTTGACCTACGACAATTCCACATAGGCTTCACCTTGGCGCAAGTGTTTCATAAAGTGTCCAATATCGCAAGAACACGCGCTACATTATTCAACGTAGGATATTATCTCTTCAGTAGCTCCTACCACTCCAATACAGGGTTACGTTATCCAATGCAAGGTAAGAATCTTGACGTTAGCAGGGTGTATACGTGGACAATAAAAAAAAATCCCGGATTTAACGGTTAAAAATACACTTTCTCCCGGATGAAAATACACTTTTTCCATGTTAAGTGACAGCATATTCTTCCTCGGCACTATAAAAGGCATCAATCCTTTGAATATTTATAGTTTTATATACCGACGTAGAATTTCCCGGCACTTCAGAAAACGAAACTCAGGAGGAAAAAACACGTTTTGAAAGACCTTTGATGTGCAGCAACATGTACGCTGCATATTTTCGTATTACGAAGGTATAAATTTGAATCCCACCATATAACGCATGTCACTTTCTGAAGCATTGAAATTGAGTTTGCGATGCGCTTTTTTAAGCGTCATAACTCATTCACGTGATCTCGCCAACTTATGACAGCAATAGGACACTTGATGTAGTCAGCCAATAGCAAGATCACTTACGTAGCGCGAACACACAAATAAGAAAAGTTAATGGCTTAAATTAATATACTTAGCATTCACATACAATATTGGTCTCGATGATTAATAAGTTTGAAGAGAACCTAAGCTTCCACAATTAATGCTGATCTTTTTGCGAGTGTTGCACTTTAAGATACACACACAAATGTGGCAGTAAAATTTTTAATAACGACGCAAATGTCTCATCTTCTGGGCTCGAAATACTTCTAAATGGTCGTCCTCAAAGAGTTGATTTTTAAATGAGAGTCAAACGCTTTGTGATTTAAGAAATTCATCAACGTTCTCGCACATAATTCATCTTACGTAAAAGGAAATCTGCTTTGAATGTGACGCTTTTCAAACCACCCACGACCTGTTAGAAATAGGTTAGCTTCAGCAGTTGCAAGGAAGCACCAGATAACTGGCGTCACCGCGCTTGCGCCAACTACGATGACGCAGGAAGCCCATATGTTCGTACGTGCAAAACATTAAATGATCTTCCATTATGTCATAGAAGAAACAAGGCATCAAAGCATACTTCAAGAGCGTCGGGATTTCGCGAACCATACTAAAGTGCATAATTCGGCTTGAAATGCACGTCCGTATGTAAATTTTCTTGGAGTACCAGTACTTATGCTTGGTTCTTTATTATTGCATAATGCCAAACGTGCACTTGAAATGCAGCGAACAGTTGAAACTAGCCAATAGTGTGAAATTAAACACTTGGTTTCAAATAAATTGACTGCCTAGTAGGATGGATTTTAAAAGCCAAACCAGCAAAAATAACTTCATTGTTCTGTAAGGCTATTAATGCTTTACTGTCAAGGGTGGAAATAAAATCTGAAACCATTAACATATATTAGCCTGCCATAATTATGAGATAGTATTTTAATTCATTTGATAGCAACCCGCCGCCACAAAAATCCGTTTTGTTATCATTTAACGTGAGAGCAACAAATGAAGAGGAAACAACAAAATCACTGAACGTAAACACAGGTCACGAGGAGATCCACCTCCCCACCACAACTCAGACTGCTCTGGGCATCAGCGGCAGATTTAGTATATTTCCGAACCGATGCAATATTAAGTAGTGGCGCCCAGCCATACTTCCGTAACCAGAAGTGAAAGAAGGTACTACTCATATGAGCATGCGCAAGAGCCCGCTCACAACTGCTCAAACGAATCTAATATAAACAGTTGTCACGTCACGCTCATCGGAGGCAATTTGTTGTTATAGTGTTCCTAAAGCCTTTGACACGCTTTACTGTTGGCAGACGCTTTTATAAGCACTGTTTTGTTGTTGTATACGGCGCATTTCCTCTGCAACTTAAGTTTTATTTTCTTTTTTTTTTCTCCCTTTCATGTTTTGTTGCTGCAGTATCATTCTGCAGTAGCGGGATACAATAATATCCTTTGTTAGAGGATCAATTCTTACCAGTCAAGAACACAAAAATTTTACTGGAAACTAAAACAATGAAATATTCCCGGAAATCTAAACAATTTCCGGGTTTTCTCGGTTTTCTCCCGGATGGAAAAGTTCCCGGGTTTTTCCCGGATCTCCCGGTTGTCCCGGGAAGTATACACCCTGGTTAGACTACTTAAACATCAAGTCATCAGTCAGTTTCCTAAATAAACAAGGGTTAAAGCAGAAAACATGTCACGCTATCTTTGTTACAATTTAAACTGAAGGATAGACTTGTCAGAGTAAGTCTCACGACATGACATTGAAAATGATCACACACGCCTTTGTAGAGAAGATAAACGAATACGTTTCAAGAATACTTCTTGTCACGGTTTTAAATACAGAATAAACACTCTTACATGTTTAACCATTTAATTAATTAATTAACCTGATGCGACGTTAGACGACACTTCTCTCAGCCAGCGTTGCTATCAAATTTAAGAAAATGGTAATCAAAGAAATTGCCACACGATGAGAGAAAGGTTAACAAGCGGTTCCAAATCCAATTCCCACCATCTCTTCAGTAAGCAAAAATTAACAGTTTTCTCTCAGAAGTGCCAGTTCCCTTTCCAAGTGCTGCTCTGAATACGGCAAGTCAACACGTCTGCCTTCGTGTAGGTGGAAACAGGTTGTGACGTTTTAAAAGGGAACACGTTTGAACGTGACTCAACGCATACACAAGACAATCGCAAGGAGCCAGCAGTGACGTATAGCATATTATTGTCAGCACAGTTAACACTAGTCTTAATTTTCAATGCTGGAGGAAGCATGAATTTCTGTGGAGATCTAAACTAATTCTTCGACATTATATACAAGGCTACAACGTCAAAAACTTAAATACGAAAGTAAACAATCACACTCAGCGGGCTGCGAATGACATACTTTAAATTATAGGCCGCGCGCGGTAGCCACGCGGTCTGGGGCGTCTTGCGACGGTTCGGGCATTGCATTATCCATACAGGAGAACTAGCTTCGCAACATCTGAGTTCTGATCTGAATCAAATACTGCAAACTGTCATAAATGTGGTGATTTTAGTAAAACTAGTCCTCTGAGAGCTAGACATCTTAAGCAAATGTGTCACGATATGTGAGATGAACATACATCTCTCTTATTTTATAATAGCAGTACTTTGTTGTGCAGTAGAAATGTATTACCATGCATTTTTTTAACTTAGGCGAGAAATCGATTCTTACCTGCAAGAAGATCATCATATCAACGCTAAGAACTCCCTAGACACTGACTATCTATTAAAAGGACCCATATTTATGTTGTATATTTGAGAAGTTAAACTCAATGACTAGTTTCTGCCAGGAAGTGAAACTATTTCATTCAAGTTATTGACAAAGATTCAGCCTTTTTGAAGCTGCTTCATTGAAAGAGAAAAACGAACGACGGAGGAGAAAGGAAGTACTTCACATGTCTGCAACCCCCCCCCCCCCCCCCCCCCAATGAACAACTTAACAAGCCGTGCCGTTGGTGGGGAGGCTTGCGTGCCTCAGCGATACAGATAGACGTATCGTAGGTGCAACCCAATGGAGGGTTGTTGAGAGGCCAGACAAACGTGTGATGCCTGAAGACGGGCAGCAGCCTTTTCAGTAGTTGCAGAGGCAACAGTCTGGATGATTGACTGACCTGGCCTTGTAACATTAACCAAAACGGCCTTGCTGTGCTGATATTGCAAACAGCTGAAAGTAAGGGGAAACTACAGCCGTGATTATTCCCGGGGGCATGCAGCTTTACTCTATGGTTAAATGATGATGACATCCTCTTGGGTAAAATATTCCGGAGGTAAAATAGCCCCACATTGGGTCTCCGAGCGGGGACTACTCAGGAGGACATCGTTATCAGGAGAAAGAAAACTGGCATTCTACGGATCGGAGTTTGGAATGTCAGATCCCTTAATCGGACAGGTAGATTAGAAAATTTTAAAAAGGGAAATGGATAGGTTAAAGTTAGATATAGTGGAAATTAGTGAAGTTCGGTTGCAGGAGGAACAAGACTTTTGGTTAGGTGACTACAGGGTTATAAACACAAAATCAAATAAGGGTAATGCAGGAGTAGGTTTAATAATGAATAGGAAAATAGGAATGCGGGTAAGCTACTACAAACAGCATAGTGAACGCATTATTGTGGCCAAGATAGATAAGAAGCCCAAACCTACCACAGTAGTCCAAGTTTATATGCCAACTAGCTCCGCAGATGACGAAGAGATTGATGAAATGTATGACGAGATAAAAGAAATTATTCAGTTAGCGAAGGGAGACGAAAATTTAATAGTCATGGGTGACTGGAACTCGACAGTAGGTAAAGCAAGAGAAGGAAATGTAATAGGTGAATATGGAGTGGGGCTAAGGAATGAAAGAGGAAGCCGCCTGGTAGAATTTTGCACAGAGCATAACTTAATCATGGCTAACACTTGGTTCAAGAATCATGAAAGAAGGCTGTATACATGAAAGAAGCCTGGTGATACTAGAAGGTATCAGATAGATTATATAACACGACGTATCTTAGAAAATAGATTAAGGAAAGGCAAACCTACGTATCTAGCATTTGTAGACTTAGAGAAAGCTTTTGACTATGTTGACTGGAATACTCTCTCAAATTCTGAAGGTGGCAGGGGTAAAATACAGGGAGCGAAAGGCTATTTACATTTGTACAGAAACCAGATGGTAGTTATAAGAGTCGTGGGGCATGAAAGGGAAGGAGTTGTTGGTAAGGGAGTGAGACAGGGTTGTAGCCTATCCCCGATGTTATTCAATTTGTATATTGAGCAAGCAGTAAAGGAAACAAAAGAAAAATTCGGAGTAGGAATGAAAATCCATGGAGAAGAAATAAACACTTTGAGGTTCGCCGGTGACATTGTAATTCTGTCAGAGACAGCAAAGGACCTAGACGACCAGCTGAACGGAATGGACAGTGTCTTGAAAGGAGGATACCAGATGAGCATCAACAAAAGCAAAACGAGGATAACGGAATATAGTCGAATTAAATCAGGTGATGCTGCGGGAACTAGATTAGGAAATTAAACGCCTAAAGTAGTAAATGAGTTTAGTTATTAGAGGAGCAAAATAACTGATGATGGTCGAAGTCAAGAGGAGATAACATGTAGACTGGCAATGGCAAGAAAAGCGTTTCTGAAGAAGAGAAATTTGTTAACATCGAGTATCGATTTAAGTGTCAGGAAGTCTTTCCTGAAAGTATTTGTATGGAGTGTAGCCATGTATGGAAGTGAAATGTGGACGATAAATAGTTTGGACAAGAAGAGAATGGAAGCTTCCGAAATGTGGTGTTACAGAAGAATGCTGAAGATTAGACGGGTAGATCACATAACTAACGAGGAAATATTGAATAAAATTGGAGAGAAGAGAAAATTGTGGCACAACTTGACTAGAAGAAGGGATAGGTTGTTAGGGCACATTCTGAGGCATCAAGGGATCACCAATTTAGTATTGGAGGGCAGCGTGGAGGGTAAAAATCGTAGAGGGAGACCAAGAGATGAATACACTAAGCAGATTGAGAAGGATGTAGATTGCAGTACTTACTGGGAGATGAAGAAGCTAGCACAGGATAGAGTAGCATGGAGAGCTGCATCAAACCAGTCTCTGGACTGAGGACAACAACAACAACATTTTATAAACGACAATGAGATACGCATTGCAGCATATATATATTTTTCTATAATTGAAGAATATCTATGTAAACTTCATGTTCCTGAAAACTTTGATAGGCTTTAGTGGGTTTAAAATCCCTTCAGCAATGATTCTCCCTCAGAATTCAATACTGCAGAAGAAGACGATTTGATAGAATTTTCGTCAGATTTTTCAATGGAAGAGAAGTTTTCGTCAACGGCGTTGCCAACACATTGGTATTCAGTAAGAAAAGGGTTTCCAAGCTTGAGGAAGGAAACAGTGAAGGTATCAATTCTTTTTGCAGCGGCAGCGGCTGTCATTAAAACCAAGTACAGTCGGTGCAAAGATTTGACACGTTGTGTAACAAGAAGCAAGATCAAATATCGCACTGAGGTGAGTAGTATTTTAGTCGTAATGATTTTATTGATTATATCAGTAATTACAATGTATCATATATAGGGGAACTACGAAAACAACATGGATGGTCAGGGACACCACGAACGCAAAAAGGATGAAAGTCATGGCTGGAAGGGTTCCGTTTTTACCGATTGAGGTATGAAGAATTGACGATTCCCTAATGACTGAGCGTTTCCTATCAACCAATCCCTTCTTTTAAATAAGTACACCCCATTAATTATCTGATGTACTCATCTAACATTCTGCATTCTTCTGCATCACCAAATTTGAAAAGCTATTTTATGTACATTGCTACTAAAGGTACCAAAAGGAAAAAAAGAATACTTTGAATAAGCGAAATGAGCTAGCGCGATGGGTATAGAATCGAGCAAGCTTCCCTTCACATCTTTTACTGCCTCATTTGTTATTTTTACATCCCCATCATTTTCAAATCACCTATGGCATGACAGAATTTCTTGGAAATACCGAGCATTTGAAGCAATTTCAAAATGTCGTAAGGCGCCTTGCCAATTTTACTCAGCGCTGTGACAGTTTTCTTACCGTAATTCATAGCGCATATAAGAAGCTTAGGTTTTGCAGCTAAGCTAAACTTTACGCCACATAAAAACAAAGACGCTGTCCAAAATAATGACAATATAAGTGTCAAAGCTTTATAAAATTTTCGAAACACTCTCCTGACCAATAGCGTGTTCTTGTGGTATCAAATACTGGTTATTTGTTTTATTTCAATAATTTTTCAATCTTAACGAATTTTGCAATGTAAGACTCGAATAATTTCTCAGTTGATTCATACAGACTTTTTCATACTCCTTATTCCACATTATGGAAAATGTCACAAGGCGAAAAGTAACATTCTGAGAAAGACGAAACGCCAAAGTCAGTTTTTTAGGCTTTTTCACTAGGCACCGTACCTAATTGACGTCGTGTGTTGTCCTTAAAACGAAGAACAAGTTGTTCTGCAGAGTCAACTACGATTGCGAAGATTGTGCATTGTCACTAGTATGTTCGTCTCCTAAAAACCAGTTGCTATAGTCCAAGAGTGTAAGGTCGCAACTTTAACCGATCTTCCCTCCTCGATTTTGCTAGTCAAATGTATATTTTATACAATACAATGCATAAATAAACAGAATGCCATATGGTTAGCGCCCTATATTCCTGCACAGTTGTTTTTAATTAACATTTGTTTAGTTAATTTTTTTTCATAAAAATAGCCTTCAATCAAGAGTAAAAGATGTAAATAAAAGGCTGAAGTAAGGTTGTCTATCTTTTTCCAGGCAATAATAAAAGGGTGCCAGGGAAAACAGGTAAGAGCGTACGAGTAAATTACCCTCATCGAGCTTCCTTGTACAATCATATATAAAATGCAGATAATTTTATTGCGAACACGATGTTATAGTGTTGCATTACCAAATGCGGACCTATCTTAGGGTTGTCACGGTTGTAACTGCCAATGACAGAGTACGAGAGCGCGATAATGACTCGCAAAACCCCCACAGTTTTCTTCTAACTGCTATTGCAACGCTGCCAAGCGACTGGCATTTATAAACACCCTGCGGAATAATCAAAATATCCACGGGTGTACTGCCGGTCTATAGTGTCCAACGGGCACAATATTTCGGCGATCGAACATGTCGCCATCATCAGGTGAACTGACGGACTGAGCTCCTGTGAACGTGCCGGCACGGAGATCCGTACGCTATGGCTGCTCAGGGGGAACTGGGTTCGGTCGCGGCGGCGGCCGATTTAAATACCCTCCGCCCGCGGTGCGCTCCCTCCGCCGTCCGCGCCCCGCGCCACGGTAGCGCGGTGGAACAGATTGCGACGGCGTCTGAGATGACGTCGGTTTGAGTACACAGAGTTAAAACTCTAGTACATAGGGCGCGCACTATCTCTGACACAGAGAGTCTACCCCAGGAATTGGAACATCTGAGAACTGTGTTTCGAAAGGATGGGTACTCAGAGTGGCAGATCCAACGTGCTCTCCGCCCAACCACTGCAGCACAACCTGTTGAGATGGATGAAGTCACGAGGGAGGAGGTAGGCACGGCATTTATTCCATATACAGGCGCACTCTCGGGGAAAATCGCCCACATTCTGGAGAAACACCGGGTCGGAACTGTGTTTTGTCCTCCGAATAAAACTCGTGCACTGGTGGGGAGTGCCAAAGATGACCTCGGTTTGAGGAAGGCCGGCGTGTACCAGATTCCGTGTCAATGTGGCAAGTCGTATATTGATCAGACGATGCGTACCGTCGAGGATCGATGCCGTGAACACCAGAGGCACACTCGACTGATGTATCCGAGCAAGTCGGCGGTCGCTGAACATTGTTTGTCGGAAAATCACGCTTTGGAGTATGACCGCACGAGGATTCTGGTACAGACGTCGAGATACTGGGACAGCGTTGTTAGAGAGGCCATCGAAATTCGCACCAACGACGACCTCATAAACGGAGACTGTGGCTATAATCTTAGCAAGGCTTGGGAACCAGCGATTGGGTTAATCAAGAGTGAATCGAGCAAACGCATAGTTGTGACGACCACGACGGACAGAGCCATCACACCGACGTGATCTCAGATGCCGTCGCAATCTGTTCCACCGCGCTACCGTGGCGCGGACGGCGGAGGGAGCGCACCGCGGGCGGAGGGTATTTAAATCGGCCGCCGCCGCGACCGAACCCAGTTCCCCCTGAGCAGCCATAGCGAACGGATCTCCGTGCCGGCACGTTCACAGGAGCTCAGTCCGTCAGTTCACCTGATGATGGCGACATGTTTGATCGCCGAAATATTGTGCCCGTTGGACACTATAGACCGGCAGTACACCCGTGGATATTTTGATTATCAAATACGCCGGGAGAAACTCAAGAATCACACCCTGCGGAATGTTTGTGTATTGTCTGGAGCGCAGAAGCGCGCTCAAAATGGAACTCTACACTCAGTGTCTCGAGTTTTTAAGCATGCAACGATTTCCCCTATATAAATGTACAATATAGTAATAAGAAGTATTCAATTAACTGTCAAATTTTACGTGTTTATTCATAAAGTAGGGTTAACAATTGGAAGTAAATTAACACATTTGTCATAATAGAAACTATGTAACTTATTGTACAATTTAAAATACAAAGATTTCAAATACTAATAGTTACTCAGAATCTGGTGCATCAGAAGATCAAGTATTGAAGTCAAACTTTGACAGCCTGGCATCGTCAATATCTTTGTCTGTAACTCGTAATGTCTTTTGTTTCAACGATTTCCAACAGGGTGGAATCATATTTGAACTGAAGTTTTGATTTTTTCATAAATTATTTATCTCCTTTTTCAGCTGAATAATTCGTCTGGAAAATACGAAATCTTGTGTCATTATCAATTTTGTACTGCTTTATTTCATAAATAAGAGCAGAAAACTCTTGAACCATCACAGTTTGTCAAGGAAAACTGTCGGCATTATCTGTTAATGACAAACGTTTTTTGTAGGTTTCGTTTTTGCAAAAATTTGAAACGGTGTGACTTTTTGCTCGAACAGTCCACGGGTGTACTGCCTGTCCATAGTGTCTAACGGGCACAATATTTCGGCGATCAGACAGACGCACCTGACGATGGCGACATGTCTGATCGCCGAAATATTGTGCCCGTTAAGACACTATGGACCGGCAGTACACCCGTGGACTGTTCGAGCAAGAAATACGCTGGGAAAAGTTGAACTTTTTCCATTATTGTAGAAAGCAGCGGTTTAACTGAAGCCTGTAAATTCGTGGAATGCTGGTAGATTTACAAATTTGGAAATGTTATGCATACTGGCCAGCAGTATCATAGGCTTTTACTAAAATATTTGAGGTGTGTGTCACTTTGCTAATATCAAACATAATTCGCGCACCGCTTCTTCGTGTTAACATTCATTATCAATTTCTTTAATTTTTACGACATGGTTTTCATTTCTTTGGTAAGAGTAATACAGACTTGCAACGGTTATAAAAACTTTCTTAGTTTGCATTACTGATGCAAAATGGTCATTCTTCCAATAACCGGCCAAAAACTGTACAATAATTATCAAGATTTCCCAAAAAAAATCGGTATGTGTGGACTGTAGAGGTTCTGTAATTCTATAAGGAATATCAAACCCTTGTCCATTCAGAATACTTGAGTGAAGGCGTTAAGTAGCGATCAGATATATTATGTATCTCCATAGCATTACTTTAACAAAGTTTAGTGAGAACAGATTCACCTACTTTCTCAAAAGTTTGTGGCAAGCAGGATACGATCTGGTAAAAAGAGGTAAAATCCATGTACTATGTCAGCGTTGATTTGCTTCCATTGTACCATGTTTCGTCTGTCTGGGCTAATGTGGACTTGTCTCTCATCAGCGTTTCACCAGTACACGAGAAAAGAGCAGACGGCATTGCTGCTAGTAGAAATGTCGAACAGTGTAGTACGCTTTTTTTCCTTTTTTTGGGTCTCGGCTAATTGCGAGTAGCCGACCAAATATGTCTCGTTCTATTTTCAGTACGGGCCGTTTATTTTAATTCACCTGAAGTCTGAAGCTGCACTGTGTTTCGAAATCAATAAGTTATTTCTTGATCGGTTTCTCGAAACTTGCGATAACATAATTCTATTCCGACATAATATTTTGGTTGACTTCCAACTGACGGAAACAGTAAGCTTGAAATACGATGCTTTCCCTGTAGAAATATTAAGTAAAACATTTTTATCGGTACTATAATCAAATAGAGTATATTTTTAATCGCTTTAATAATACTGTGAAGACTTTCTATAACTTTTTTTAAATTTACTTTTTTGCAAGGAATATAATGTATTATCTTGTTGTGATAAATTAATATAATTTATCCTTGATAGCAGTCAATATTTTTGTCCTGATACTATGACTGAAAGCCCAACTTTGACGCTCAGATACGGAGTCCGCGGTAAGACTGTTAGCCAACTGATGACAAGCATCAGCATTAATGATCTGCTCTAGTGTCAAGTCAACAGGTGATCTAGCAAAATTGGCTTTTGTACGTCGAATTCCAATTCGGTAACCAGGGAGGTCTTTCTTCACGCAACCTGATTGATATCTTACCTTAAGTACATTAAGAACCATCAAGGAATGAAAAAAAAAGTCATGCATAAAACTGAGTCCACGTATAGTTCGAAGTTACTGGTACGGATGCTTCTCGAAAACGAAAAGAAAAAGGTGACAAACAATTCTGGTAGCAGTACTGAATCGTTTTTCAATGTTCACCCATCGAAGTATGTAGGCAAAACTCTTTATAACTGTTAACAACGAGACTCCATAAATCAAGTAACTGAATTCTCTCGTTGGCGTCAGAGTTTGATTAGATGTTGCATCAACAAGTATTTTCAAGAGTTCATCCAGCATCTCGAGGGAAACTTGAGTTGTGCATAAGTTGTGTTCAAAGTGTAACGTTTGCAATGCAGCGGCGGCCAGAAGATCTAGCCGCTTACAACGATTAAAGCGCTTGCTGTCTAAAAACCTGCTGCTAATACTTCTACCTGAACCAGCACTTCAACTAATCCACTGTAGCCTACGAATGACCTGACAGCTTTGATAAATGCTATCTACACGTAGAAAACGGATAAATTTACGAAGATACAAAATTTAGGCTTTTCATTCCCTTGGATTTGCATACCTATTTCGGCTATGGCCAAATCATATCACGATGATCGCTTATTTTCCCTATTTTTGATCTATTCCTTGCATCAAGATAAGTGTTTCATTTACCACAGCACAAGACGTTTGAGAAGCATTTATTGGAGGCAAGCAGTCAGCTTTTATCATTCCATTACGATCTGTCAAAATCACGCAGTTTAAACTGACGACAAAGAAACAGAATGAATTCTTGACGAAGATATTACACATAAAAAAATCTTTATCAATGGCCATTTCCGTGGCTCCTTTGCATAGGTCGATTACACTATTGAAAGAATCAGTAGTAAGCATCTGCATACGTGCTGCTTGTTTGGTAATATAGCCGGACTCCGTAAGTTCATTATGGCGTCGCCCTTTTCGCACAGAAGGTCCATACTCATCTCAGTAGAAGTGCTGAAGAAGTCGTGGTTTCAGTTTCATTAGTATCCTCTTCTTCTGCATGGGGGAAACTGACATTACTCCAACTGTGTCATGCATTGTATCTTTTTCCTGAAGTCATATCAAAGAAGCGATCAAAATTATCAAACGCTACGTGAGTGCAGCGTCCACTTGCCATGTCTACACCCGCTCGTACTATCTTAGAATGCTGTAAAGGTCATTTCCGTCTCCATCTCTTCAGCTAAATAACATCTTATAGTACTTCGATATCTGTTGAGCACTGCGATTATTTGTGCCCAGATTTTGTTAAATACTTTATACCCAAACCGAGACATAAATTTTTCCCAGGCTTACATCTACCCTTTGTAACAGCATAAATAATATCGCTGCACAATGCTGTCATTTTGACTGCGGTATTGTCAGACGCGTTGGATCCATCAATGAGATTGTGTACAAATTCAAACAATTCCTCGGGGATCTGGCATTCGCCAAGAATATTATCGTCAGATGTTAAGTGACTAGGAAGCGATTTGCAAATCCATAGTATTTATGCAATTCCTTAAATAAAAAGTTGCATCTTCGAATTTATTACTTGTTCTTTTCCCAAATATTGGGCGTTCTTTGCGATTACAGATAACTGATGTCTGTCTTGTAACATTTTTTCCCCTTCTTAAAAGCGGATTCCAGCAGATGCTTCTATTGTCTGACGGTCCCCAAACCTTCTCTACATTTCTCTCGTAAGCTAATGTTCGTTGCTCTCTATTTTCATGCCAACTAGATTGTTTGTGCTCCTCGGTATGCCGCTTCTCTTTCGCCGCTAAGCAGTGAAACTTATCTTGTGGCAGCTAATAGTTTGATTCTCCAGTTTTGCAGTTACCTCAGTAACTTAAATATTCCGCAGTCATTTTTATTTGTACCGATACTTCTGACTGAGGAAATATAAGATGATACCTGTACTTGTGGCCGCAGAACAAGGTTACCGTATTTTCACTGGAAGTTGATGGTATCGGTGTAAGAGCTGCCGTGGATGAATCTCAAATTTGCGTCGATTTCAAGTTATCTGCTGTTGACGATACTGAAGAGTCTCGAATATTGGGTCAGGTCTATCATCAATCGAATCAAGCATAGGTGATGACAATGACTGTTCCTGGAATAAATACCCTGAACAAACTGACTATTACAAATTTTAATTTCAAACATAGCTCATTTAAGGGACGATATATATAAGTAAAAGAAAAGTTAAAACAACACTGTAGTGAAAAGGCATCAGTGGTAGCTGAATAATCATCAGATAATGAAAATTGAGAGAATAATTTTTTTCCCAGACTTTGAGTTAGAAGAAAGCAGATAAAATGTACAACAATTACAAAAATTTTAACATCTTTTCAAATCCGTAAAAACATATTTATTTGATCAGCCTTTCGCTCTTCTCTCTCTCTCTCTCTCTCTCTCTCTCTCTCTCTCTCTCTCTCTCTCTCTCTCTCTCTCTCTCCCCCCTTATTGCACCGGAATGTCCACTGAACTCCAGACACCTATAATGATCCTCGGCTGCAGATTTACTTGGATTCACCAAAAAATTTCATCTGTCTAGTAAGTAGATGATTGCAATATAACATTCTTGTCAACTGATTTGATATTCCGTCATGGAAATTACCACAGAGTGTCTGCACCTATAAATAGTTACAACAGCAAGCTTTGGATATTCAACATTTTTAGGATAATAACCAATAAAATACTCTACAAAAATTAAGATTTTATAATTTAAGAATAAGTTATACATGCTTCATAATGTATGAAAAATGTTAAGTACAGCTCCTTAAGGGGACCACACCCTGCCTGTCTAACCCATGTTAATTTAGGGAAGTATTTGACCCAGTTCTGAAAAAAACTATTTGATGCAGGACCTTAATATTTTTACTGTCTGTTACATGATGCTAATAGAGTCAACTGTACTAAAATCTACTTAATCTATTTTATAGCTTTTAAGAAATATTTTTGTGAACTTTCTAATCGGGGAATATTAATGAATGTAGTATCAGAGGTGGCTTTTTATGTCATGCAGAGTCTCTGAAAAATTAACTCATTTATCTATGACAGTTTCTGATATAATGGGGCATATGTACTGAAAATTTTAGTTTGCAGGAAACTGACTTCAAAGAAAAAACTTTTGAAATTTGTTACTTACAGTTAATTAAAACTGTCCTGCTGCACATGATGGCCCTTCTTTGGCCTCTAGCCGGTCTTACAGCTTCTTTTTCACTTTCCCGGATGTTTGTCTTGCTTTCTTGGCCATATTAAATGCAGACCGGTCTGCATCGGCTACCCTCATTCTATCGAAATGTTGCAGCCCAGTGATCATATTTTCACCGGGATTAATTCCCAGCTTATTCAGTACCCAACACATACCAATATTACCACAACGGAATGTAATAACAGCATCATGAACTCCTAGTTTCATTGTATGCATGCCTATAAATACAGTTCTAGGAAGGCGGTTCCAAATTATGCTGTTGGAACATTCATTTGAGTTCCGTGTCTGCCCATACAGATTTTTTTCTTAGAAGGTCAGGATGAGCCAAGTCTCTGAAAATAGGTTTAATTGCTGTAATAACAGCAGCAGGAAGAGAATGCTGGTGAGAAAAGATTCTCCAGTTTCCTGAGCCCTACTGTATTTGCACTACAAATTTTCTCCTGATGGACACAGTCCATCAATAGAGGACTTATGGAAGAATATGACCCAAACATATCTCTTCATTGCCTCCAAATTTTCTTTATTTCTCCTAATTGCCTGCCCATAGTATGTATACCTGCAAGTTTTCTATTTCAGTTTTAGTTAACCGACCGTGTCCGGTCAACAATTTTCCATCTTCTAATTTTTTCCTCTCATATCAACAGTTTTCTCAGCCTTGTTCGCATACGTTTTCGAACATGGCCCACACATTCTATTTTGCTAATAATGGCATCTCCATATGGCTTAGAATTCACCATATTGTTGTATACCTTACTTGTCACCATCGCCCATATATTTAGTGTACCGTACGCCTCTTGTTTCTACGGAGCGATGAAATATTTGCTGTACTCCATGAACTTCCATACCAACACTTGTTCCTCTAAAATCAGCCACACAGTAGTGTTCTTTATGTTCATTGACTTTACAACATTTGCAATATTTAGACATTATTGATTTCATAAGAGATGCTCCCCTCTGGTTTTGAAGAGCTCATAAATGAAATCACAGCTGAGCATTTAGTGCAAATTAAATCCACAGCAACTGCTAGGCCTTTTCTCCCACTCGCACTCTCGCAAATTTTCACACCCTGTAACTCACCACACTGTCTACATTGTACAAATTTAGGAATTACATCCGATAATATTCTCAAATTTATAATAATGTTACTGCACCCCTTGTCACTTATAGTAAATTCATGGAACTCTCTTGAAATTGTGAGAACCTATTTGATGTTGCACTTGTTGAAGAATCACAATTAGAAACATCGTTCCCAGGTGACATAACCTCTTGTAAAGAAAGCTTTCTAAACTTGTTTCCTCTAAATTGTCGCTTCTTGGAAATGCCTTTACGTTTCATCATCTTCAATTAACACAACAAAACACACGTAAACAAGCACTGCAAACGTAATTATAACAACTGCTCGCAATCACACTTCAATAAAACTAACCGCGTGTTTGAAAGCGAGATGTTTACAAACAGGAGAAACAAAAGAATACCGACCGTTGCATTCCAAGGATAGCCAACACACTCGGGAGTATATGCAGAAAAGTGGGTGGCAGGAAAGCGGGTGACAAAAGTGGGCATGGCACAAAAGTGGTAGGAAAATACTCCTTAAATACTAGGAAAAAAAATTCAGCAAAATCCTTTTCGGAGTACTTATATAACATGTCCTACCAACCGATCCCTTCTTCTTGTCAAGTTGTGCCACAAACTTCTCTTTTCCCCAATCCTATTCAATACTTCCTTATTAGTTATGTGATCCACACATCTAATCTTCAGTATTCTTCTGTAGAACCACATTTCTAAAGCTTCTATTCTCTTCTTGTCAAAACTATTTATCGTCCATGTTTCACTTCCATACAAGGCTACACTCCATACAAATACTTTCAGAAATGAGTTCCTGACACTTAAATCTACACTCGATGTTAACAAATTTATCTTCTTCAGAAATGCTTTCCTTGCCACTGCCAGTCTGCATTTTATATCATCTCTACTTCGACCATCATCAGTTATTTTATTTTGCTCCCCAAATAGCAAAACTCCTTTACTACGTTAAGTGTCTCATTTCCTAGTCTAATTCCCTCAGCATCACCCGACTTAATTCGACTACATTACATTATCCTCGATTTGTTTTTGTTGATGTTCATCTTATACCCACCATTCAAGACGCTATCCATTCCATTCAACTGCTCTTCCAAATCCTTTGATGTCTCTGACAGAATTACAATGTCATCAGCGAACCTCAAAGTTTTTATTTCTTCTCCATGGATTTTAATACCTACTCCGAATTTTTCTTTTGTTTCCTTCATTGCTTGCCCAATATACAGATTGAATAACATCGGGGATAGGCTACAAGCCTGTCTCACTCCCATCCCAGCCGCTGCTTCCCTTTCATATCCCTCGACTCTTATAACTGCCATCTGGTTTCTGTACAAATTGTAAATAGCCTTTCGCTCCCTGTATTTTACCCTGCCACCTTTAAAATTTGAAAGAGTATTCCAGTCAACATTGTCAAAAGCTTTCTCTAAGTCTACAAATGCTAGAAACGTAGGTATACCTTTCCTTAATCTAGCTTCTAAGATAAGTCGTAAGGTCAGTATTGCCTCACGTGTTCCAACATTTCGACGGAATCCAAACTGATCCTCCCCGAGGTCGGCTTCTACTAGTTTTTCCATTCGTCTGTAAAGAATTCGTGTTAGTATTTTGCAGCTGTAGCTTATTAAACTGATTGTTCGGTAATTTTCACATCTGTCAATACCTGCTTTCTTTGTGATTGGAATTATTATATTCTTCTTGAAGTCTGAGGGTATTTCGCCTGTCTCATACATCTTGCTCGCCAGATAGTAGAGTTTTGTCAGGATTGGCTCTCCCAAGGCCGGCGGTAGTTGTAATGGAATGTTGTCTGCTCCGGGGGCCTTGTTTCGACTCAGGTCTTTCAGTGCTCTGTCAAACTCTTCACGCAGTATCGTATCTCCCATTTCATCTTCATCTACATCGTCTTCTATTTCCATAATATTGTCCTCAAGTACATCGCCCTTGTATAGACCCTCTATATACTCCTTCCACCTTTCTGCTTTCCCTTCTTTGCTTAGAACTGGGTTTCCATCTAAACTCTTGATACTCATACAAATGGCTCTTTTTTCTCCAAAGGTCTCTTTAATTTTCCTGTAGGCAGTATCCATCTTACCCCTAGTGAGATAAGCCTCTACATCCTTACATTTGTCCTCTAGCCATCCTTGCTTAGCCATTTTGCACTTCCTGTCGATCTCATTTTTGAGACTTTTGTATTCCTTTTTGCCTGCTTCATTTACTGCATTTATATGTTTTCTCCTTTCATCAATTAAATTCAATATTTCTTCTGTTACCCAAGGATTTCTACTAGCCCTCGTCTTTTTACCTACTTGATCCTCTGCTGCCTTCACTACTTCATCCCTCAGAGCTACCCATTCGTCTTCTACTGTATTTCTTTCGCCCATTCCTGTCAATTGTTCCTTATGCTCTCCTTGAAACTCTATACAACCTCTGGTTCTGTCAGTTTATCCAGGTCCCATCTCCTTAAATTCCCACCTTTTTGTAGTTTCTTCAGTTTTAATCTACAGGTCATAACCAATAGATTGTGGTCAGAGTCCACATCTGCACCTGGAAATGTCTTACAATTTAAAACCTGGTTCCTAAATCTGTCTTACCATTATATAATCTATCTGATACCTTTTAGTATCTCCAGGGTTCTTCCATGTATACAACCTTCTTTCATGATTCTTAAATCAAGTGTCAGCTATGATTAAGTTGTGCTCTGTGCAAAATTCTACCAGGCGGCTTTCTCTTTCATTTCTTAGCGCCAATCCATATTCACCTACTACGTTTCCTTCTCTCCCTTTTCCTACACTCGAATTCCAGTCGCCCATGACTATTAAATTTTCGTCTCCCTTCACTATCTCAGTAATTTCTTTTATTTCATCATACATTTCTTCAATTTCTTCTTCATCTGCAGAGCTAGTTGGCATATAAACTTCTACTACTGTAGTAGGTGTGGGTTTCGTATCTATCTTGGCCACAATAATGCGTTCACTATGCTGTTTGTGGTAGCTTACCCGCATTCCTATTCATTATTAAACCTACTCCTGCATTACCCCTATTTGATTTTGTGTTTATAACCCTGTTGTCACCTGACCAGAAGTCTTGTTCCTCCTGCCACCGAAAATCCCACTATATCCAACTTTAACCTATCCATTTCTCTTTTTAAATTTTCTAACCTACCTGTCCGATTAAGGGATCTGACATTCCACGTCCCGATCCGTTGAAAGCCAGTTTTCTTTCTCCTGATAACGACATCCTCTTGAGTAGTCCCCGCCCGGAGATCCGAATGGGGGACTATTTTACCTCCGGAATATTGTACCCAAGAGGACGCCATCATCATTTAATCATACAGTAAAGCTGCATACCCTCGGGAAAAATTACGGCCGTTATTGTTAGAAGGCCAGGTCAGTCAATCATCCAGACTGTTGCCTCTGCAACTACTGAAAAGGCTGCTGCCCCTCTTCTGGAACCACACGTTTGTCTGGCCTCTCAACAGATACCCCTCCGTTGTGGTTGCACCTACGGTACGGCTATCTGTATCGCTGAGGCACGCAAGCCTCCCCACCAACGGCAAGGTCCATGGTTCATGGTACGCTAACAAACATTAAATACTGCGCAGAAGTGACGCGAACATGACGTTTCGGTCGCATCACACTTGTGAAGACCTGCAGCTTCGGAACCGTTCAGGTGTATTTCTGTATTGCACACAAGAAACTGTCGCGAAACTATGAGACAAAACAATGGAACCTTGTGAGTCAAGTCACTGTAAGCCAGCCGCTTGGAGCGCTGGTAACGTTCAAATGGTTCAAATGGCTCTGAGCACTATGGGACTTAACATCTGAGGTCATCAGTCCCCTAGAAATTAGAACTACTTAAACCTAACTAACCTAAGGACATCACACACATCCATGCCCGAGGCAGGATTCGAACCTGCGACCGTAGCGGTCGTGCGGTTCCAGACTGAAGCTCCTAGAACCGCTCGGCCACAGCGGCCGGCCGCTGGTAACGCTTCAGTGGCCAAGCTGCTGGCGTGCAGTAACAGAAGAAAGGACTGCTGTAAAAACTTGCTACTTTCATTGGCGTTACTTCCATATGTCCCAGTCACTAAATTTTTCATATAAGAAGAGGAAAATTCAGTCGAAGTAATATCCTGTCTCCTGTTAAGGTTAATGTGTAATAATGAAATGTCAGTGCAATTTAAGGGAGGAGATAAAAAGTGATCTGATATATTTAAGTTCAAAAGCAACTGATTACGAGTGTATCCCCGTACTTTGGACATACCATTTGATGTTTTGAGCCAACTGTTTCTTCGTTTAGCGTATTTCTTTTTGTACATTCACAACTATGCTTTTATTTTTTTATTTTTACAATCTTGGGGCTCTTTGTTATTGCTGGTACAATTTATAACGGCACATTTAACTCCGAAATATTATCTGATTTCAACATTTGACATACAGCATACAACGCCCAAACATTTCGTAGTTCGTTTATAACGCCAGTCGCTTGGCAGCGTTGCAGTAGCAGTTGCAAGAAAACTCTGGAAGTTTCGCGACTCATTATCTTGTACTCTGGTTGTAAGGAGAAACGAACATGCCCAGTCTTTCACTCGGTGACTGTCTCACACGCAGCTGTAATTCTAAATCTTTCTCTACCGCAATGGTTTGTATATTCAGTGTTTATCTACCACGCCACGCTCACTGAAAAGTTTAAACAGTGAAAACCTAATATATGGTCCACGTTTGCTACGGAAACCCTATACCATCGTGCTCGCAATATGTTTATCTGCATTTTATATACGATTGTGTAAGGTAACAAGATGAGGGTAATTTACTCGTACACTCTTAAATGTTTGACACTGACACTCTTTCATTATTGCCTGGAGAAAGATAGGCAACCTTACTTCAGCGTTTTATTTACATCTTTTACTTCTGATTGATGGTGTTTTTAAGAAGCAATATAAGATAAATATCGAAAAATTTATTAAACAACTTTAATTAAAATAGCTGTGCAGGGATATGGGGCGGAAACCCTAGCACGTTTTGTTCAGTTATACATTATACTGTATGAAATATACTTTTATTAGCTTAGCGTCCGCTGCTTCGCTTGCGTTTGAGTAGTACTCACATCATAAATAATTTTACAAACGTATACTAGGCCTTCTGAAAAATTAATGTACTAATGAGACGTTTGTTTTCCTATGCAATTCTGACGAAGTCAATTTGTCGTGGTGACTGTTAAATAGCTTTCTTTGTTTTATATCACACACAGCAACACCTTTTAAACTTTTTAGGCTAATACTGCGTGAAGAGTTTGACAGAGCACTGAAAGACCTGAGTCGAAACAAGGCCCCGGGAGTAGATAACATTTCATTAGAACTACTGACGGCCTTGGGAGAGCCAGTCCTGACAAAACTCTTCCGTCTGGTGAGTAAGATGTATGAGACAGGCGAAATACCCTCAGGCTTCAAGAAGAATATAATAATTCCAATCACAAAGAAAGCAGGTGTTGACAGATGTGAAAATTATCGAACTATCAGTTTAATAAGTCACAGCTGCAAAATATTAACGAGAATTCCTTACAGATGAATGGAAAAACTGGTATAAGCAGACCTCGGGGAAGATCAGTTTGGATTCCGTAGAAATATTGGAACACGTGAGGCACCTTACGACTTATCTTAGAAGTTGGATTAAGGGAAGGCAAACCTACGTTTCTAGCATTTGTAGACTTAGAGAAAGCTTTTGACAATGTTGACTGAAATACTCTCTTTCAAATTCTAAAGGTGGCAGGGGTAAAATACAGGGAGCGAAAGACTATTTACAATTTGTATAGAAACCAAATGGCAGTTGTAAGAGTCGAGGGGCATGAAAGGAAAGCAGTGGTTGGGAAGGGAGTGAGAAAGGGTTGTAGCCTATCCCCGATGTTATTCAATCTGTATATTGAGCAAGCAATGAAGGAAACAAAAGAAAAATTCGGAGTAGGTATTAAAGTCCATGGAGAAGAAATAAAAACTTTGAGATTCGCCGAAGACATTGTAATTCTGTCAGAGACAGCAAAGGATTTGGAAGAGCAGATGAACGGAATGGATAGTGTCTTGAAAGGAGGATATAAGATGAACATCAACAAAAACAAAACGAGGATAATGTAATGTAGTCGAATTAAGTCGGGTGATGCTGAGGGAATTAAACTAGGAAATGAGACACTTAACGTAGTAAAGGAGTTTTGCAATTTGGGGAGCAAAATAACTGATGATGGTCGAAGTAGAGAGGATATAAAATGTAGACTGGCAATGGCAAGGAAAGCATTTCTGAAGAAGAGAAATTTGTTAACATCGTGTATAGATTTAAGTGTCAGGAAGTCGTTTCTGAAAGTATTCGTATGGAGTATAGCCATGTATGGAAGTGAAACATGGACGATAAATAGTTTTGACAAGAAGAGAATAGAAGCTTTAGAAATGTGGTGCTACAGAAGAATGCTGAAGATTAGATGGGTAGATCACATAACTAATGAGGAGGTATTGAATAGAATTGGGGACGAGTTTGTGGCACAACTTGACTAGAAGAAGGGATCGATTGGTAGGACATGTTCTGAGGCATCGAGGGATCACCAATTTAGTGTTGGAGGGCAGCGTGGAGGGTAAAAATCGTAGAGGGAGACCAAGAGATGAATACACCAAGCAGATTCAGAAGGATGTAGGTTGCAGTAGGTACTGGGAGATGAAGAAGCTTGCACAAGATAGAGTAGCATGGAGAGCTGCATCAAACCAGTCTAAGGACTGAAGACAACAACAACAACAACAGGCTAATTAAGTCTTCTAAAGCATGGTCTTCTCCAAATGTACTTGTGATCAAAACGCGATCCTGTTAGCTAGAGTCCAAAGTTTTTTGTTAATCGTACCTTTTGCGTTCTTGTGGTGATATTTCCATAGAAAGGTTCATCCTGTAACACAATTCTCTATATCAAACCGAGGAATGAAATACATCTCCTATTTCACCTACTTCGAGGTTGAATGTCAGATACCAATTTTCATAGATTTTTCTTTAAAAATGCGTCAGTTATTCTTTTATTTAATTTTATGTCCTATATTGGACCAGTGTGATATGATTGCCCTGAAGTATCTTGAGCGCGTCTGTCTTGCCTTTCAAATCTTACATCGTAATCTGAATTTCACCATGTCTTCCCTGATCTCTGCGATCCATCTAATGCCGCACTTGCTATTCCATTACTTTTCACTTATTCTGTTGCTAATTCTATTGTCTGTTGTTCTCACCATGTGTCCTGGGAAAGAAATCCGTTTCTTTTCAAATTTACTTTTCACTGGTTCTATTTATTTATAAACTATTTTATTGGAACCTAATCTCCGAACTCCGTCTTTTGGTATTTTTTTTATACATGTTCTTACTATTCTCCTTTCTATTTTCAGTAGCCTGTCTACTGCTACGGTGTTGGTTGTTTTAAACAAAGTTTCGCTAGCATATGTTACTTGCGACTGTGTGACTGTTTTGTAGCGTTCAGTTTTGTGACTATCGAGAGGCATTTGTTGTTATATGTGTGTTCTTGGTACCATGATGAGTTTTAATCAATTTGTTTATTCTCATTCAGGGTAAGTGTTATTTCTCTCGAGTATTCAAACGCTTCAACAATTTTTATGTCGTGTTCTCCAATTCTTAATTTTGTTTGCTAGTGGCAGTTCCTTTGGCATTTTTTTCTGTCTTTTTTCCCCAAAAGATGCTCTGGGCTATTTCCTGTGAAGGTTGTATTTGTTGTTTGGTGTCTTGAATGCTGTTGGCGAGAAGAGCGAGGTCATCAGCAAATCCTAAACAGTTTAACTTCGTTATCTTTTCGTGTTCAAATCTTAATGTCCTTTGGATTCTCCTTGTTCCATTCCTCATTATGTATCAAGGGTACAATTGAAAAGAAGTGGTGACAGGCCGTTCCCTGGCTTAAATCAGTTTTTACCATGAATGATTCAGAAAGTTTCTCTCTGAACTTAATATTCTAAATTGTATTTGTTAAAATAAGTTCTATCCGCTTAATTAATTTTAGGTGGAGTCCGAAAAGCCTCAAAATTTTTAATAGTGAGGGTCTATGGATACAGTCATATGCCTTCTTAAAATCTATAAATGTGATTGACAGAGGCTTGTTTCGTTTGCGGTAATAGGCCAGATTAATTTCAGTGTAATTATTTGTTCGGCACAGCATCTCCAACGTCTGAAGCTCCATTGGTATTCCCCCACTTCCTTGTCCAGTTGTTTCTTGATATTATTGTGTAAAATCTTGGAAAAAACCCTTACGTACTGCCCAAGAGCGAGATTCCTCTACGGATGTCATCAATTTTGTCTCCTTTCTTATGCAGTGGGTTAATTACAGCTGTGGTCCATTCTGGGAATTTTTCTGTTGCCCAGATTTTTGTAAAATAATGTGTAAAGATTCGCAGGAGAACTTTCTGTGAAGTTTGGAAGGTAGGATACGAGGTCCTGGCGAAAGAAAAATTGTGAGGACGTCGGGTGAGAGTCGTGTCTGCGTAGTTTGGTTGGTTGCCGGCACGGCAGCTCAGCGTGTTCGATCAGAGAGCTGGTTGGTCTCTTAAAAAAAAAAAAACTGCGTGAAGGAATTAACAACGAACTTCAACGGATGTCATGTAACCTCCGCTACGACCAAATACTACGAACACTTTATTTTCACAACTTGCTTTGTAGTTTCTCATTTGCTTAAGTGCAATTTCTATTTCTTATACAATAGCTGGGTTTATTTTTTCTGGTTTGTTTTTAAAGTGGTGCTTGTGTCTATTAAAAGCTTTTCAGATTGATCACCGTTCAAGAGCGTGTTGAAAGTTTCTACCACATTTTCTGCGTTTTTCTTGATACTATGATCTTCCATCTTTATTTTTCAACAATAGTGTGGGACGGTCGTAATTGTTTGTCAAAGGCTTTGAAATACTCCCAGGAACTGGTTTTATACTAAAGTTTTAAACATGGCTGCGTGATCAGCGACCGTTCACAAATTAAAGCAATTGCAGCCCTCGGTTGCAAAAATCAATTCTTCTGACCTGGTTTCGACAATTCAATGAGTGCCTTCATCAGAAAATTAAAGATTCAAATTGGTCTATAACACAAGTACAAAGATTTTTTCTACAGGCTTTGTCATTCAGCTCTCTTTGTAATACTATAATGCCGTTTTCATCCTTTAAACTGTACTTCTAAGCTCTTATATAGACAAAATGTTTACCTTGACTGTTGCTGTTAAACAAAATATTGCCTTTAACTTCATGTACTAAATAACATTCATAATAATATTCGTCTGTCTTTATTTGTATGTTTAACAGCCAGTTTGTATATACTAGATGGCACTCTTGGTGCGATGTTCACCTGCCCGCAGTTGTTAACGCGGGCAACGCAGTCTAATGCTACCTGTAACCTGACATGCGAGCAGCCCGTAGTGGCTTGCTTCCCACGCATTCTACTTTTAAAAAATTGTGACTAAAGCTTTATCGCTTGATATTTATTTATATACGTGACATGAAAGTAATGTTTCTTTCTTGTCCTGCTAGTGAGTGCTTACACTTTTATAAAAACACTTTCCCATAATCTTTGCGCTTATGCTATAGGACAATTTGAATCTTGAATTTTCTGATGAAGACAAAGAAGTGTCTAAACCAGGTCAAAAGAGTTAACTTTTACGGCCGAAGGCTGTAATTACTTTAACTTTAGTTTGGTTTTGTAGTAGTTTTCTTCGATGGAACTCAGATCATTTTGATATTTGCGCTTTGTTTTTCTGATAATGTGAGAGAACTTTTTTTCTATGTTTATGAGATCAGTTGCATTTTCTTCTGTTTTGTGAGTTTGAAATTTTGTCCTAAGCTTGATGTCTTTCATCACGAATTTCATCACATTCTGTAATTAACCATCCGTATTTTTTACGCCTATTTACTGGGACTGATTCTTCAGCATGTCGTTTTAAAATTGGTATTAGTTCCTCAAGATTGCCGTTATTATTGTATTTTGTGTTTTTTCTGATATTTGTTATTTTTGGTTAATTTGTGTGGGCCATACTTTCATTTATCTCCAGTTTCTGTCTTTTTTTCCTTTATGGGGTGAATTTCAATTTTAACAAATAATGATATGAACCTGTGTCTGTTGTTCTAAGAACTTTATCACTCGGAATTTCTTTATGAAAAAATTTGTCCATGCGGACATGGTCCAGCGGCCACTCTCCTCTTGTCCAATGAGGATGTTTCCGCATGTCATAAGTTTGCTTGGTTTTCTTTTTAAATGTGTAGATCTAGAGATGATCCCACGTGTTCCGCAAATTTCAACGAGTCTTTTTCCGTTTCTATTAGTTTGTTTATGTGGAGCTCATATTCCAGTAATATCTCTGTACTTCTTTTCCTTTCTAAATTGGACATTCACATCCCCTACAAAGATCTTTACGTTGGTTTTATTCACTTGATTTATTGTCTGACTAAAAAGACCTCAGAGTTATCCTACTCTACCTTAGTTCTAGTTAGAAAATTTTTCTCATTGGCAGGAGCATGGGCGTTAACGATAGTATGGATCTTGTTTGTAGTTTTCAGAGTTTTACGTTGCGATACGTGAAGAAATAGCTTTAAAATCAGTTATTGAGTCTATCATTTTCAAATTTACTACAAAATCGGTTCCGAATTGTGGGCACTGTTTCGAACTCTTTGTTCTGGTTTTCCATTGTGAATTCTATAACGTTGAGATTCAAATGGGTCTTCTGTTGTATTTCTCATTTTTTGGAGTCTTGCTATTATGATGTTTCGTCTGTCTAATTCATTTGTGAAATTTCTGAGCTTCCAAGTTTTCAATGAGTGAGTGTGTGTGTGTGTGTGTGTGTGTGTGTGTGTGTGTGTAACATGGTTGTCTATGTTTGAAACCTTTTTTTGTTAAGTTTATCAGACAGTTTAATCGTTCCAGGCAATTTGGGACGCAGCACAATGCTGTATTCCGTTTCCCGTTACTGAGAAGCTAGTAATGGTACAATTTTCCGCCAGACATAACACGTCATGCAAAATTTCAGCGTGGAACCACAGATACGCTGTAAACAAGCAATCTAAACAAACTTGTGCAACCTGCTGGTACCATAAAACCGTGTCTGGCCGTTTATCACGCTTTGTTTTCCTTTGCTATGGCTTTCTGACTGTATCTACGAACGTCTGGCGCATTTGCAACGGAGAAAACACTCTCTGAAATGCAGAAAACAAATCTACATATCTCATACGAGAGCTTGTAATACTGATACGGAGAACGCATTCGTAATGTCGCTCCGTGAATGTGCAACCAAAATCAAGATCATTTAAGAAATGAATGTATCTGCGACGAAATTAATACGCAAACTATGGCCAAAAGTAAAATCGATGTCACACTTTGTACTGAGTTTCCTCTGAATTAGTAAATTATTACAATGTGATGGCGAAATTAATTTTCTAGAACTTCGATCTAAGCGCTATTCCGAAGCTGCGTGGGAAAGATTTTGCGGTTCCCCCCGACCCAACCATTTTAAATACAGTGCAATCTCAGCCGTTTGCAACTTGAATACATTAAGAAAGGAAGGAATTAATTGAAGACTTATTTTCGTCAGTTCTAGTCTGACCACGTAATCTAACATAGAAATGAAAGGAAGAAGTGAGTTTTCATATTTTACGTCGGTTTCGCTGTGACCCACTTCTGCAGAACAACAAACGGGAGTGTGTCCGCCGTTAAAGGCGCGCACTCACGCGCTGCCAGCGCGTCTCACCGGCGATGCAGCGATCAATGGGAGGGATTTAGTGTGCGACTGTGCGCTGCCTGGGGCAATCCCGAAACGAATCTTCTGCGGCCAATCAGTTACGCCACAGCTCTAGCTACAGGTAGCATCCTCGCAGGCTGCACCACGATACCGGGAATATGACGCTCTCGTTTGACTCGCAACAGGCACTGAAGGCTTCTTTCGTGAAGTGTTCTTGGTGATTGCTGACTTTAAACGCTTTAACAACTTGCAGCCGATCTGAAGCATGCGGTGCATGACAGTCATAAGAAAATTTACGCAGCAAACCTAACTAGTTCTGCGAAACAAGATAACTTTTAAAGGCTGCGTGTGCGTATGTGGTTAGCGTATCAATATGCAGGCCGTGCGTCTCACTTCGGTGCGCTGTTCATCAAGAAAAAATTACGCAACGACGCATTAAACCTATGTTTGGATATATCGCTGTATATATTCGACTACTTATGTTATCTCCGTTGATAAACGAACGACTACTAACCGCACGGCGAAGTACTTTATCCTTAGTGTCACTTGCAATAAATCTTACATCTGGAACAGTTTACGAAATGTTTAAGGGTGTCCAGACAACCGTGGACGCAGCAGAATGCTGTATTCCGTGCCCCGCTGCTGACTAGCTAGTATGACAAATCTACGGCAGACGTAACATGCCATGCAAACTTGCTGCGAGGAACTAAAGGTACGCTGTAAACAAGCATTCTAAACAGACTTGTGCAACCTCCTGGTATCAGAAAACAGCTAGGAAACGACACGTGAAAGAAAGATGAGAACAGCTTTCGAGAATCGGTCAGAACAAGTATTCTAAGAAAGACTTCTCGTGACGTGTGATACCGCGCGACTGCGTTGGTTCCGCACTCGCACCTTACCAAATTTATTTCTAATTTATCTTACATTATATTTCTTTAAACTATCCTTACGGGTTGCTTTATCTCATGAGGCCGAAACAAACTTTCTACTAATCAATCAGGCGCGAGACGGAGAGGGTGCAAAGAAAATAGCTTCAATGATGTCGTTTATCAAACTCATTACAATGGTATGTCTACTAACTTAGCTTAGAAACGTTAGAGTAAAAATCTGGACGATAAAAACCTTATGTAATACACTTAATTCCAGTTTACGAAAATCTCTTGTGTCCGCCCACAATCTTTGATTACTTGTGTTCGCTAAAGAATTTTAATGTAATATTTAGTTATTGTAAAACAAAATCGCCTAGCGCAGCTTTTACCTGATCCGTTTTCATGCGTCGAAAATGCAATGCATACTATTTAGAGAAAAACATATACTTTTCTCACTTTAAATATAGGGCTTTTCATTTAAATTTTTGTTTATTTCGTTGTTGTTATGCCAGCTAATCGTCTGCGCAGACTCCTGACGTACATCAGATGACTTCGCAGAGCAAAAAGACTTCCTCTAATTTTAAACGAACTGATAACGCGGGAGGCAGTACTTGCAGCTGAACGCCATGCATGTGGAGCAGGAGACGCAGAACGCTAACGGTTGGCTCAGTCGCCTTGCACTTGCTTTGCTCTGCCTGCGCGACCGCGGGAAGCAGGGCTGGGGGCCAAAGAGCCACTGGCCCACTTCGCGTCGGCCGCCGGTGGTCTGTTGGCAACGCATCAGCCATTCGCCGACTCCTGTGAAAACCTGTCTTGTGTGCACTTTGCGGTCTCAAATTTGCAAAGCTGGTGATTGTTCCTGTTACAAGCATCACAGAACAGAGATAGAATAATATTTCGGTAACTTGGTGGCAAGCTGCAGTTTAATAACAGCGCCGATCGTTAAAAGCGGGCAGCTGCTTTTCTACATCTATAGCCATTGGACTTTTAACGTTACAATCTAATCTTGTGGGCAGCGGCTACAGGGTAAGCCACAAGATCATGTGAACACCCTAAATTTCGACACCTTGCGTTATTAATTGGGTATTTTTCTTTGAATGATGTTAAACGTAACACAGATGCTGCATTCTGAAAGATACGGCACTTAAAACCTACCGCGCTACTTGCTCCTCTAGACCCTGTGAACATTGGCATCAGGGTCCCGAGAGCACCTACAGTTGTGCAAGTTTTAAGGAGATTTTGCGCATGCGCAACTCACGTGACGTAATTGCCATAAGGGCCAAATACATAAGGATCTGATAAATAACGTGCACGGTTCACGATGTGCTCTTTCCACTCAACTAGAAGTTTCTGACAAAGCCGCCAGGTGGTAGACACGGCGACAGACTTTTATTCCCATTCGCTGGGCATAAATCCTGCAAGATGATTGTTGCACGAATTCCTCAGACAATAATTCACTCACTGTATACTAAAATTAGATCGAACGTTGGCATATGTTAAAATTGTACAAACAGTAAACCTATTTTGTGGGTTTCTGAGTAAGTTATAGAATTTTTTGCTATAAATTTTATCATACAGTAAACCATTTGAGGGAGTGAGAATCAAAAGGGCTTAAAGCACATCACCGTCGACTGTGAGATTGTAGCATTTATTCATGCTTCTGAAATCTGTTGATCTTATGGTGAGTCAAGTTTATCTGTGTTGGGGGCCCACACTGTGTATATGAAATTCATGAAAAGCTGTATCACTGGTTTCTCTGTTATTCACTAAAATATGGGATAGACAGCGGTGTGCTTTAGGCCCTTATGGATCTCAGCGCCTCATTTGTATTCTTGTCAAGTGACAATGTTGATAAATTACTGTTTGAGTTCAATAATTTCCACATACGTCAGTTTGTGTATGGAGTTTGTTGACTATTGTGCAGGAATCGGCATTCGTGTACAAGGTAAACATGAACAATGTTGAATATATTTTTAATGCTAACAGAAAAGTAAACCTGTGAGGACGCATCGTGAGTAGTACTTGGGTAGCTCAGTTGGTAGAGCACTTGCCCGCGAAAAGCAAAGGTCTGAAGTTCAAGTCTCGGATCGGCACACAGCTTTAATCCGACAGGAAGTTTCGTCTCAGTGTACACTACGCTGCAAAGTGAAAATCTCATTCCGGGAACATAAAAGTAAATTATCAGGAATGTTCGCCGCAAAGGAACTAGTGTCTCCGAGAACAGATGGTTCAAATGGCTCTGAGCACTATGGGACTCAACTGCTGTGGTCATTAGTCCCCTAGAACTTAGAACTACTTAAACCTAACTAACCTAAGGACATCACACACATCCATGCCCGCGGCAGGATTCGAACCTGCGACCGTAGCAGTCGCACGGTTCCGGACTGCGCGCCTAGAACCGCGAGACCACCGCGACCGGCCCCGATAACAGATCATTTGATCGAGAGAGTGGCGAAATCAAATAACCGTGCTTACGAGCGAACACTGTAGAGTCAGCTCAAATTGTGTGGGTGCAGCGTAACAATATCTGATTTTCAGCCCCGAAGTAAATTCATGAACTAATACATCTGTTAGGGACCTTGTACATTTGTCTGAAAAAATGGAAAAGCACGAAAACTCCCACTTCGACAAAAATGCGAAACAGAGTTGCTAAAGCTTACACAATTTCGTTATTGCGCTAAACTGTACTTATGTATAAAACAACAAAATTCCACAAAACAATTTTTTGTTGATACATTACGCATATTATTATTATCATTATTATTAGTAGTAGTATTGGCAGTGGCTGTAGTTGTATAAACTCTAGCATAACTGTTATACAGCGGATACTATTAATAGCACACTTCCAAATTTATCTGAACTAAAAATTTGTGACCACTGCTTGTGTGTAATTTACTGAACATGTGCACGGTATTGAATAGTTTCTTTTTCAATCCTTTAATAAAAATAGTGATTTATTGTTACTAAATAAAATTTTCAACTACGCCAAATCGACGCACTTTTATGTTAATTATTCGGCGGTAATCAACATATTTTCAACCTGATTTTGTCGTCAATAGCAGCATTATTATTACTTTTGTCCATCATTGATCCATAGGGTACAGCTACATTCACTGTAACTTTGAAACAGATAGGTAAATGGCAATGACGATCTACCAAATATGTGAAAGATTGAAACTTCCTGGCAGATTACAACTGTGTGCCGGACCGGGACTCGAACTCGGGACCTTTGCCTTTCGCGGGCAAGTGCTTACGTGAAATATTGTCTGGGCTTAGGACAATTTTGGTGCCCAACAATCTTCAGCACACCAGAGTAAAATTAACTGAATGTTCAGGACACCTGCTCTGATCGACTCCGTCGCTCATTCTCAGAAACGTTGATGGGTGTCGGGACCAAGTGGCTTCATTTGGCTAGAAACGAACATCCTTACATCACATGACCCCGAAATTTATTCTCTACAAAATTATATTACTCGGAGTAGCTTTGTTTGTTAGAATTCCACACATTCTGACATTCAGATGGCGAATAGTGTCTCATCTACATATACATCGATACTCTGCAAATCACGCTTAAGTGCCCGGCAGAGGGTTCATCGAACCACCTTTGTAATTGTTCTTTATTATTCCATTCTAGAACATCGTGTGGAAAAAACGAACACTTATAGCTTCCCGTGCAAGTTCTGATTTCCCTTATTTTTTTATTCGTTTCTCCCTATGTAGGTCGGCGTAAAAAAAAAAAAAAAAACGCGCATTCGGAGATGAATGTTATTGTAATTAGGTGATAATATTTCGACGCAACGAAAAACGCCTTTGTTTTAATAATGCCCATCACAAATCCTGTATCATGTCCATGACACTTTCTCCTCTATTTCGCGATAATACAAAACTTGCTACTGTTCTTTGAACTTTCTCGATGTACTCCGTCGTTCCTATCTGGTAAGGATCCTAGACCGCGCAGCAGTATTCCACAAGAATGCAGATAAGAGTTGTGTAGGCACTCTTTAGTAAATATGTTACATTTTGTAAGTGTTCTGCCAATAAAACGCAGTCTTTCGCTCGCCTTTCCCAGAACATTTTCTGTGTGTTCTTTCCAATTTAAATTGTTCGAACTGTAATTCCTAGGTATTTAGTTGAATTTATGGACTTCAGATTAGACCGATTTATCGCGTAAGCGACGTTTAACGGATTCCTTTTAGCACTCGTGAGGATGACCTCACACTTTCCACTATTTAGGGTCAGTTGCCAATTTTCGCACCATACAGACATTTTTTCTAAATCGTTTGCAATTTGTCTTTACCAGACGACAAACGACGGCATCACATGCAAAAAAACCCAAGACCGCTGCTCAGATTGTCTCCTAAATCGTTTATATACACTCCTGGAAATTGAAATAAGAACACCGTGAATTCATTGTCCCAGGAAGGGGAAACTTTATTGACACATTCCTAGGGTCAGATACATCACATGATCACACTGACAGAACCACAGGCACATAGACACAGGCAACAGAGCATGCACAATGTCGGCACTAGTACAGTGTATATCCACCTTTCGCAGCAATGCAGGCTGCTATTCTCCCATGGAGACGATCGTAGAGATGCTGGATGTAGTCCTGTGGAACGGCTTGCCATGCCATTTCCACCTGGCGCCTCAGTTGGACCAGCGTTCGTGCTGGACGTGCAGACCGCGTGAGACGACGCTTCATCCAGTCCCAAACATGCTCAATGGGGGACAGATCCGGAGATCTTGCTGGCCAGGGTAGTTGACTTACACCTTCTAGAGCACGTTGGGAGGTACGGGATACATGCGGACGTGCATTGTCCTGTTGGAACAGCAAGTTCCCTTGCCGGTCTAGGAATGGTAGAACGATGGGTTCGATGACGGTTTGGATGTACCGTGCACTATTCAGTGTCCCCTCGACGATCACCAGAGGTGTACGGCCAGTGTAGGAGATCGCTACCCACACCATGATACCGGGTGTTGGCCCTGTGTGCCTCGGTCGTATGCAGTCCTGATTGTGGCGCTCACCTGCACGGCGCCAAACACGCATACGACCATCATTGGCACCAAGGCAGAAGCGACTCTCATCGCTGAAGACGACACGTCTCCATTCGTCCCTCCATTCACGCCTGTCGCGACACCACTGGAGGCGGGCTGCACGATGTTGGGGCGTGAGCGGAAGACGGCCTAACGGTAAGCGGGACCGTAGCCCAGCTTCATGGAGACGGTTGCGAATGATCCTCGCCGATACCCCAGGAGCAACAGTGTCCCTAATTTGCTGGGAAGTGGCGGTGCGGTCCCCTACGGCACTGCGTAGGATCCTACGGTCTTGGCGTGCATCCGTGCGTCGCTGCGGTCCGGTCCCAGGTCGACGGGCACGTGCACCTTCCGCCGACCACTGGCGACAACATCGATGTACTGTGGAGACCTCACGCCCCACGTGTTGAGCAATTCGGCGGTACGTCCACCCGGCCTCCCGCATGCCCGCTATACGCCCTCGCTCAAAGTCCGTCAACTGCACATACGGTTCACGTCCACGCTGTCGCGGCATGCTACCAGTGTTAAAGACTGCGATGGAGCTCCGTATGCCACGGCAAACTGGCTGACACTGACGGCGCCGGTGCACAAATGCTGCGCAGCTAGCGCCATTCGACGGCCAACACCGCGGTTCCTGGTGTGTCCGCTGTGCCGTGCGTGTGATCATTGCTTGTACAGCCCTCTCGCAGTGTCCGGAGCAAGTATGGTGGGTCTGACACACCGGTGTCAATGTGTTCTTTTTTCCATTTCCAGGAGTGTAGATACGGAACATTAGAAATCACTTCTGTTTTCTCGATGACCTTCCGTCAGTTACTACGAACTGTTGCCTCTATGACGGGAAATCACAAATCTAGTCGCGTAACTAAGACGATATTCCATAGGCACACAATTTCACTACAAGCCGCTTGTGTGGTTCAGAGTCTAAAGACTTTTGGAGATCCAGAAACACAATTTCAAATCCCTTGTCAATAGCACTCAACACTTCATGTGTGTAAAGGGGTGGTTTTGTTTCGGGGAACGATGTTTTCTGAATTCCATTTGTTCGAACACAATATATGTTCCAAAATCCTGCTCTCCCCGATGTTATTCAATCTGTGTATTGAGCAAGCAGTAAAGGAAACAAAAGAAAAATTTGGAGTAGGTATTAAAATTCATGGAGAAGAAATAAAAACTTTGAGGTTCGCCGATGACGTATTCTGTCAGAGACGGCAAAGGATTTGGAAGAGCAGTTGAACGGAATGGACAGTGTCTTGAAAAGAGGATATAAGATGAACATCAACAAAAGCAAAACGAGGATAATGGAATGCAGTCAAATTAAATCGGGTGATGCTGGGGAATTAGATTAGGAAATGAGACACTTAAAGTAGTAAAGGAGTTTTGCTATTTAGGAAGTAAAATAACTGATGATGGTCGAAGTAGAGAGGATATAAAATGTAGACTGGCAATGGCAAGGAAAGCGTTTCTCAAGAAGAGAAATTTGTTAACATCGAATATAGATTTATGTATCAGGAAGTTGTTTATGAAAGTATTTGTATGGAGTGTAGCCATGTATGGAAGTGAAACATGTACGATAACTAGTTTGGACAAGAAGAGAATATAAGCTTTCGAAATGTGGTGCTACAGAAGAATGCTGAAGATTAGATGGGTAGATCACGTAACTAATGAGGAGGTATTGAATAGGATTGGGGAGAAGAGAAGTTTGTGGCACAACTTGACTAGAAGAAGGGATCGGTTGGTAGGACATGTTTTGAGGCATCAAGGGATCACAAATTTAGCATTGGAGGGCAGCGTGGAGGGTAAAAATCGTAGAGGGAGACCAAGAGATGAATACACTAAGCAGATTCAGAAGGATGTAGGTTGCAGTAGGTACTGGGAGATGAAGCAGCTTGCACAGGATAGAGTAGCATGGAGAGCTGCATCAAACCAGTCTCAGGACTGAAGACAACAACAACAACATGTTGGCGTTAATGATATGGGCCTGTAATTTAGTGGGTTACTGCTATTACCTTTCTTGAGTAATGGTATGACCCATGCAACTTTCCAGGCTTTGGTTACGGATCCTTCGTCGAGCGAGCGGTTGTATATGATAAGAATGAAGTAAAAGGGCATCTAACTGGTACACTGTCTACAGCGGAAGACTTGCTTTTATTAAGTGATTTAACTTACTTCGCTACTCTGCGGATATCTACTTCTGAGTAACGCATGTTAGAAGCTATTTTTGCTTCGAATTCTGGAATATTTATTTCGTCATTTTTGGCGAAGGAAATCCGAGAGATTGTTTAGGTAACTCAGCTTTAGCAGCACTGTCACTGGTATTATTTCCATCGCTATCACGCGTTGATTGTGTATTGCCGCTAACATACACACATCAAAAAAGAAGTTTTGCATCACCTCGGTTCCGAGAGTTCCGGAACCTGTACAGAAAATTGGAATAGAGATCAACATAAACATCATTTCCGTCCTTTTTATTGCTCATTAAAACCACAAATTGCATGTTGTACCACCATACAGCGAGACCTTCAGAGGTGGTGGTCCAGATTGCTGTACACACCGGTACCTCTAATACCCAGTAGCACGTCCTCTTCCATTGTTTTAAGCCTGTATGCGTCGTGGCATACTACCCACATGTTCATCAAGGCACTGCCGATCCAGATTGTCCCACTCCTCAACGCTGATTCGGCGTAGATCCCTCTGAGTGGTTGGTGGGTCACGTCGTCCTTAAACAGCCCGTTTCAGTCTACCCTAGGCATGTTCGACAGGGTCCATGTCTGGAGAACATGCTGGCCACTCTAGTTGAGCGATGTCGTTATCCTGAAGGAAGTCATTCACAAGATGTGCACGACGCGGGGCGCGAATTGTCGTTCATGAAGACGAATGCCTCAGGAATATGCTGCCGATATGGTAGCACTATCGATCGGAGGATTGCATTCACGTATCGTACAGCCGTTAGGGGGCCTTCCATGACCACCAGCGACGTACGTCGGCCCCACACAATGCCACCCCAAAACAGCAGGGAACCTCCACCTTGCTGAACTCGCTGGACAGTGTGTCTAAGGCTTTCAGCCTAACCGCGTTGGCATGGTTGAATTGCAGACAACAGAGCCGTGTACCTCCTTCCTTGTGGAATGACTGGAACTGATCGGCTGTTAGACCCCCACCCTCTAATAGGCGCTGCTCATGAATGATTGTTTACATTTTTGGGCGGATTTAGTGACATCTTTGAACAGTCAAAGGATTTGTTTACCAATGGGGATCAGCTCTGCCGTTTCTTAATTTATTTGGTATAAATCTCTCAATTTCTGTCGATACTATTACTTTGAATTGAAGCCACATCTGGACTACACTTACATTGATAATTTGGAAGGAGTGGAGTTGTCTCTCAGCTAAGCGCCAAGTGAATTTTTATCTGCTTTTTTTTAATAGGTGTATTTTTCTTTTATTTTTGTAGGATTTAGGGGTTACAATATTCAATCTCGCTACGACTACCCTATGTTCAGCAATGCCAGTATTCGCTTTGATGCTCGCTGTTAGCTCAGGATTAATTGTTGCTAAGAGTTCAAGTGTTTACTGTTCGCATGGGCTCATGAACTCATTGCTCGAAATTATTTTCAGAGATTGCGTTTAGCACAATTTCGGATGATGTTTTATGCATACCTCCGGATTTAAACATATATTATCTCCAACATATCGAGGATAAACTTATGTCACCACCAACTAATTGTAAGAGTAGGGTACGTATTTGAAATTAAACTAATGTTTTCTTTGAACCTTCCAGCAATTGCATCGTCTGAGTTGGGAGATCGGCAAAAGCAATATTTTTTTCCCAGTTGCCAAGAATGACCTCTGCCGATACTGACTCATAGGAATTATCTGCTTTAATTTCACTACAGGATAAACTACTTCTAACAGCAACAAACAAACTGTGTTTAGCTTCTCCTTTCGGAGCACCGTTAGGTTCTTTGTAAAAATTCCGGCTCAACTTATCTCCGACTTTAGCCAGCTTTCAGTGTCTACAACGATTTGAGTATCAGTGGTTTCTATTGGCGCTTGGAGCTCTGGAACGCAGCTACGACAATTTACAACTGTTATACAGATGCTTCCTAGATCTACGTTCTTCCTGTGTTCGACCTGCACCCTTCGAGACTGAAGCCCCTTCTATATTTCCCCCGAGACCCTCTAATCTAAAAAACCGCCCAGTCCATACCCACAGCCCCTACTACCTGTGTAGGTGTCTCCTGCGTATAGTGGACTCCCAATCTATTCAGCGGAGCCCGAAACCCCACCACTCTATGGTGCATGTCGAGGAATCTGCAGTCGACATGGTCGCAGAACCGTCTTGATCCTCCGATTCAGATCCTCCAATCCGCTCTGTACCTAAGGTCTGGAATAGATCCTGTCGACTATGCTGCAAATGGTGATCTCTGCTTTCATCTAGCAAGCAAGACTGGCAATCTTTACCACTTACGTTAGCAGGTTAAAACCAGAAAAAAGCTCTTTCGATCCAAAGTGACACATCATTGGTATCGACGTGATCCACTACCTGCAGTTGGCTGCGCCCTGTTCTCTTGACGGCATCGGGAAGGAACGTTTCCACATTTGAAATCACTCCACTCGGTATGCAGCGGAGTGCACATTGGCCTTCTTCCCCTCCTTGGCAGCCATGTCCGTAAGAGACCCCATAACGCACTTAACATTGGAGCTCCCAACTACCAATAATCCCACCCTCTGTTATTGCTCGTATCTTGCAGACTGGGAGTTTCCCTCTGGAACACGACAAGGGGCTGCATCTGGCTCATGGACAATGTCAGCCACAGACAATACCTGGAACCTGTTTGTCAGACTATCCGGGGAGGCCTAACGTGCGGCTCCCTGGGAATTCTTTCGCTGATTGACACGCCCCGAGACGTCCCCCCAGTCGACCACGGGTGAGTGGTCAACCTCTGTACGAGCAGTAATTGCCTGGTCACCGGTGAGGACAGACTGGCGGACTCACACGTGCTGGACGTCCATTGGATCCGCATGGCCGGCCCACAACAGTGACGTCCATCCATTGCAGCTTCAAGCAGTGTAACCGAACCCATCACAGCCTGGAGCTGACAGCGAAGTGTCACCAACACGGCTCATATTAATGGCAAAAAAATCCGTAGTGACTTAAGTTGTATTAAGTATCGAAGTTCATCAACACATACCCTGTTTCCTTAATCTCGCTGTCACGAGGCTGTGTCGTTTCGACAAGTTACTACTTTGCCGACACGACATCTATTTCTTGGTGATTAACAGCTCGAGTATATATGGTACAACTAATATGCTCCACTGTGCTAAGTATAAGCACTATGAAAAATAAAATATGATAAATTGTTTCGGTGTGTGGTGAGGAGAACTGAGTACACTGAAAAATACCGCGAAAAGCTAAATAAACGTAGCTTTGCTACAAAATTTTCCTTTCTTTCGAAATGATTCAGCTCAATGGTTGTATGCCCTGTGACTCAAACAGGCCCTACGCCATTCATTTACCTCCCCCACCTGCCCTTTCCCATCCCGTTTCGTTGTACAATTTAAGTGAACCAGAAGACAGCAGAGTGAGCGACGAATTAAAGGCACAACTTTCCAAAAGGAAAATACTGTGACAAGTGCCAAATAATAAACGGAAAAAAGAAAGATTCGACTAAATGATCTTCACGAGTGATAGACGTGGACGAAGAATACCCTTACAAGAAATCTCTAAGGACTGAGCAACGACGTTGGGTGAGAATCAAAATATTTTCCAGGGTTCTATGTGCTTCGGAAATTAAGGATCTGCGTATCACCGAAGTGACATAACAGAGATGATACATGGTAAACTAAACACCATGGATGCACATAACTATCATATATAGATCAACAGAAACGAATCTTTAACGTTTGATTCGCGACACCGTTAAAATTGCTTTAAAAAGTGTGCGAGACAATAAATCATACATGTCATAATAGCATTTCTGGATTTCCTTCAGTGCAAAACGTCTAACTACATTACTTCAGGACTAATTCGGCATTTCCAGAATGACAACCAGTTTAATTACGCGATTATTAGATACGAATGCCTGAAATTATTTACGGTACACGTGTCTAATCATTTCGCTTTTGTTTTCATATTCAGAATGAAGGTCTAAAAATCAGGACATAACTACCTGCATCACGTGAAAATTGAAGATATCTGCTGTGCTTCCAAATGCACACATAATGCCGAGTACGGGCAAAAACAAATTCAACAGAACTATATAATTCTTATGGGGGGGGGGGGGGGCGCTGCGGGAGGGGAGGGGAAATACATACTACGCAGTCTCTTAATTCGCAACCAATACCAAAGTAACGGCGTCGAACCGGGAGCAGCTGCAGATGTGTGAAGCGATACGCCGCATTCACTGCCAATTGTGCGCTGCGCGGCAGCTTTAGGCTGGGTGGGGTAATTCAGTCTGGGTATAATAGCAATTGCTGAACCGTTACGCCAGCAGTTGCGGCGGCTGCAGCTTGCGACACACGGCAAAAACTCCACGCAAAGAGCATACGCGCCAGAACTTGCACTGCGTGTCACGTTACTAGCGCTACTCGTTGAGAAGTTGATTCCACATTTACGCTAATAAATGAGTCTCCTTTACAATCCACAGAATTTGGTTCGGACAGGACGAGCAACAAGAAGGAAACCAGTATTATCATTCTGCGGTAAACAATCGCATCATTCGGTTAGAAACGCAACAGAAAACCGAAATCTGGATGGCCGGGTAGGCCTCGCTCTTCCTGAAATAAACTTCAGTGCCTTAATCACTGCGCTACCTTGTTTCGTTTAAGAGTGTCTCAAATTTGTCGTTGGAAAAGAGCACAAGACATAAGTGCTACATATTTAACTTTGAAATGTTCCATACGCAACACACACAAAACGATTTGACATTTCTTATTACGATACATTACTGAAATCGCAGCATTGTCCTCTCGATGACTATGCAACCGTCAGAAAGAAAGATCTGCAAATTGTTTTCATCACTAAAGTGAGGACAAGCCGAAGACTGTTGGGACAGATCACCGACTTACTGGATACGTCATGCATTTCTGATCATCTGCCCAGAAGAGTAAACAAAACAAGGGCTGTAGCCACACATATGATAATGAGAAGTTTGACGAATATGCCTAGCGGTACAGGATACCTGCTAAGAAGCAGGAAATATCAGGACTGGTTTGATGCAAATAATGATGAAATTTAAGCACTGATCTCAACGGAAGAGAAAATCTTTTCACTCACAGTGACAGGACGTCAGTTCAAGCGTTAACAAAGAATCTTTCATTCTGCCAAAGGAAAAGCGTAAGAACTACCCGGTACAAATTCCCAACCTTTGCTCAGTCCAATCTCGCCACTTTCATGAATAATGATGAAATGATGAGGACAACACAGACACCCAGTCACAGTAAAGGGGCGAAATAGATTGGCCCAAGCATGATGTAGTATCTGTTGAGAAATAAGAAAGTATGCAACAATCTTTGTAACTTATGAACGAGGTCATTCCAATTGCATTTCAACTACTCCAAGGCGTTGAAAAGAAGGTACCCGGTTGACGTCTGCAACTGTACAGATTTCCTGATGAAGCGGTTGCTATTGTCATGAGCCATATTTCGCTACCATCCAAGTACCTCAACAACGTGTCAAGACGACGCCAGGTATTTGTAACTTATTGAAGCATGACAAAATAATGGCCGAAGTCTCTTCAGCATCAAGCGAATCTTCATGGAGAATTTACAAGCTTTTAGGAACATTATTCGTGGTATTCTTAATAAAACCAGCAGAGGGTGCTGGTCACGAGTGAAACTTAACTTTCCATCTTTTTCTGCGACAGCTGGCACAGATCCCGATATAGCACTCATATACAAACGACATGCAACGCGCTTTTCTTAAAATTCAAATCCGTTTCAACGTCTCTAAATACAATACTGACTGTTGTATGTATTTCAAATAACAAGTCTATTACAAAAAGCTGACACTTTCACTTCACGTTTAAATCATATAAAAATAAAAGTGTGACAATTATTCTTTTACGTTAAACGTTGGTGCATATTGTAATCACAACGTTTTGAGTTTCTTGTACTTACATTTTGAAGATTAGTGACGCATAAGTAAGAAATTTGTTCCTTTTTGTTATCTGAGTGCACACTGAATAGAACAATGGGGATCTATTAAAACGCACTTTGCTCAGAATGTAACAACTGCAAGAGGCCAACTTTTAATCCAAACAGATCGAGGTCGTAAAGTTACTTACTATTACAGTTAATATACGTACAGTAAGTTTGGATACTCGCGGATGGCTTTTCTGACTGTCAAGCTGCACTAGCGTCTAGTGAAAGAGACATAAAAAGAAAATGTTGCCTTGGGGCGGATATTTGGAGTACTGTTACATGTGTTGCGGCATTCTCCACCATTTCTTACACGCAGTGTACGTTACTGATGAACTTAGCTTCGCCAGATTAAATCCATCCCTGTCGTCTGTAGGCCGTACAGAGTGCGAGATTGAACCAAAACTTGTTTCAACCTGTTTCCATGCATTATTGAAGGCTTGTGAGTAAAGAGTGTTACGCGCTATTTCTAGTCCAATTACCTTCGCATTCAGTTGGAATTATTTGGAACATATTTCGTGTCGGCACGTCGTTAAAACCCAGTCTATCACTACCATTTTAAGGGCTTCCATGAAATACAGCAGCTTCAACGTAAAAACTCAGAGGAAAATAAGACTGATAATGGCGTCTTCTTTGATACTGTACTGGTGGCCGTTTGACATATACACAAAGTTAAGAAAATCATTACGATTTCTTTCGATACGTGCTTGATACATCACATTAATTCAAGCTTTCTATATATTCCTAAGGAGGAAAAAACACAAGAGCTTATAACACAATATCTACTTCAGTGCAAAATCGCAAACGATTAATACGAGTATGAAGCTGACATAGGTGTTGGTAGTTGCCAAAAACGTATTTCCTTCTCATCCCGTCCGGGAAGTCTCTTGTGACTCGGGGTTCAGGGTGACTTTTCCGAACTCTATCCCTTTTCTTTCACCACTCTTCCTTCCCGTTCAACCCTGGCTCCGAAAGCTTGCAGAAGTAAAACAATTTTTTGTTTATGTATTTTCCTGCCGCCACTTGGCGAGTATATTTTTTTATCTATTCAATTACATTATAATAACCTAGGTGTTACGATGATGTGGCTAGAAACATATACATATATTCGGTGATTAACCGCTACATTATCTGTAGCTTGTGTGTGATGGATGTACAAAATATGCACCCATATACTCATGAGAGAATATTTTATTATCTATGAGTACTACCATGAATTTTCCTTACAGTTTTATTTTTATAGGGAAAAAGTGCTTTAATATGGCGCGAATGTAGAAATAGGGCTACATTATACATCAATTACAACTACTCTCATTTCTCATGCAGAATCGTCGACTTTGCCAATTCATGACCAAACTGTAAGCATTAAACGGAACCTACACACCTGGCTACGCTAAAGATAACAGATAAATCAAATCTGTCACCACACCAATATTTGTGGGAAGGGTACATACAATTTTATACTTCTATACGTCCTGGTAAATCCATTAACGAAATTAACTGTTAGGCCTACTATGTATTTCCTGGCACGTTAATACTCTGTTCCGGATCGGGATGTCTATCTGGAAGCTTTGCCTTTCACCGGCAAATCCTCTGCCGGCTAAACTACTCAGAGAACTCCCACCCGGCCTCACAGCAGTTCTGCCACCATACCTCTCTCCTATTGTCCAAACTTCACAGAGGATTACTTGCACACTTTCTACGGCTCCCACTCCCACAAGAATGGATAGCAGGGGGAAATTGCCTCGTCACTGCCTGCCCTAGAGAACTGATTACAGAATGAATATTTCACTCTACAGCAGATTATGCGTTGTTTTGAAACTTCTTGGCAGAAGTCATTTCTGGATAGCTAAAACGGTGAGAGCACTGACTGCAAAGAGAAGGATCCACGTTCGTGTCCCACCTGGTTCGTGTGTGTGTGTGTGTGTGTGTGTGTGTGTGTGTGTGTGTGTGTGTGTGAGAGAGAGAGAGAGAGAGAGAGAGAGAGACCGACCTTACCTTGAATAAATACCCAGATTTTTCAGAGAATCCAAGAGACAAGAAGCTTATCAACAGCAACAGCTATTCCTGGACAAGCAAGAACTCAAACACGATGCAGTCACCCGGACCGTCGCGCGCCTTCAGAAGAGTCGTATCCGCTGACGCTACAGGTGTGCCTTGTCTGACCCGGAATTTATACGGACGTGGGCAGTTCCAAGAACAAGAACGTCGGCCGCGCGTGGTACACGCAGCGATTTCTAGTGCTGACGCATGGTTCTCGCAGAGTTCCTCAGCTTCGTCATCCATCGCCAGATAACCTTTCTCAATTCTCGCATACTTCCGCTAGATACCATGACAATTCTGCTACAAATTATGGAGTTCTTAACCTCATCCGTTGAATTTATGCGCGCTTCTACAACACACAAGCAAAGAGAAAGAGAGAGAGAGAGAGAGAGAGAGAGAGAGAGAGAGAGAGAGAGAGAGAGAGAGAGAGAGAGCATCGTACATCCCCAAAGCATATGTAATTATTTTACGTACATCACAATGCAAATGGTGCATATTTCAAGACCTCAGAAAAATTATTGTCGAACTCAAAAAAGGGGCTACGCCACAAGTATTCAATGAAGATTCAGAGGAAGGCAGGAAGATTGGGTTTAACGTCCCGTCGACATCGAGGTCATTAGAGACGGAGCACAAGCTTGGATTGTGTCAAGGACGGGAAAGGAAATCGGCCATACCCACCCAAAGGAATCTTCCTAGTATTTGCATGGTATGGTTTGGGAAGATAATGGGAAATCTAAATCTGAATGGCCGGACGCAGGTTTGGATTGTTGTCATCCTCAATATAAGGATTTAAACTGCTAATGATAATTAGCAAAGCCACTTACAAAAACGTAATTGCCATATTTCCAAATTTTGACTGTAGCTTAAACAAACGGAAAAAAGATAATTTTGAGCACCATAAAGACCAAAGCGGCAATGTTATCGATTAAGAAGATTACAGAATTGACAATATTTCACCCCTGCAAACAGTAAATGTTAGCATACACGTTGCAATTGCAACAAAACTGTGATAGCACAAAAGTACCTCATCGGCAGAAGAGAATAGAATTAATTACATCCCAGCCCCGTTCTTAATTAGTGTAATATCTGTATAGGTTATCGTCAAATTACCCAGTCATTCTAGAAAAGAAACATAATACTGAAGGATGTTATGAAGTAAGTATAACCTACAACTAACTTTAGGCCAGGTCATCTTAGACAGCGGTAGTGTTTTTAGATTAGAGGCAGTTATAATACGCTGTTCAATCGAAGTATGGGACTCTGTTACGAATATCGCCGTTGAAAAACAGAGTTGCGTTGATTTGTGGGGTTCGCAGGTGCAAATCCTGCCTTGGCAATGGTTGCTTTTCTAAATAAACACTTACTTTATACATATTTGTATGTCCACCTGCAGCGACAGGATTAAAAAATGATAGCAATGAGCATGCGTGTCTATGTCATTGTAACCTTGATGTATAACTAACGTGGCGATTGACAGCAAAAACCATTCTTCACAATTTTAATTATAATCATTCCGATACGACAATTTCCTGATTAGGGTAGAAAAGAGGCTGGATAATTTGCTCTACGTCTTGAAGACAGGTATACCTGTGTGTGTCCCAACAGACAGCGATGTGTAGAAAAAAGAAAGCTCCTTATTATTCACTTCCAGTGTTCAATCACCAGGCTTTATTCCATCCTTGATCAACCCAATCCTGCTCTCACGACTTCGTTTACAAAATGGCTGTACTTCCTATTGTTATTTATGAGCAACAAGTTACCCTATAGAAGGCACAGTACTTGCTTGTGAATGACAATGCAATTTCAACTTATTTTTTAATATTACAATGATTAGCTCCTTGTCTGTTAACTGGAACTTGGAAGATTTGCAGACAACAGAAGCAGTTGAGGAAGGCAGGTACAAGCACAACTCATCCCCCAATACCATAAGCTGCCCCCCAAAATTCCACGTGCTCTTTCTGTTGGTGTTTTATTTATAAATTTGTTTTAAAAAATGTGGAAATTACAGAGGAATCATTTTGATGAAATAACATGTGAAGTTCTGTCAATGATCATTCTCGACAAAGTTAACTTACATAGAAAACATTATTCAAGTGTACCAGGGTGGATTTCGACCAAACCGTTCCACAAATGACAATCTGTTTACTCTAAGGCAGATCTTTGAGAAATACTGGGAACTTAACAAAAACATTACTGTATGTTCATCGATTTCCATTGAACTTATGACAGCATCCACAGAAGTACCCCTACAACATACGAAGAGAATTTAACATACCCAGTAAAATCATTAGGATGATATAAGTATGCATGGATGGCTCGGAGGCAGTAGTTAAGTTCAGAGGATCTATATCCCCAACTTCCCTATCAAAACAGGCTTACGGCAAGAAGAGGCTCTTCCTGCATTGAAGAAAGTAGTTCGAGAGAGTAATTTACAGCTATACAATGGGCTCAAATTTCGAACACAGTGAATTAAAATTCCTGGCATACGCAGATGATGTAGTCTTACCCAGTGAAACAGAAGAGCTGAAGGACGTGTACAGATCTCTCAGGCACAATGCCAGCAAAATGGCACTTTTGATAGACCGAGCGGAAACGGAATATATGGAAATAGGTCGAGTCACAAATCCAAATCCACAGCTTGACATTGGCCACCATTCCAGAATCAGGAAAGTTCGTCAGTTTAAACACCTTGGATCCCGCTTCAGTAGTAAAAATCATAACACTGGATATTACAGCCTCAGTATCACGTTGTCTGTGCAGTCTACGCAGCCCAGTCAAAAGTAAAGCTTTGCCAGTTACCACAAAGATGAAGATACATAACACCATCATCTGTCCAGTAGCACTGTATGGTTCGGAAAGCTGGACGCTTACCAAGAAAGAAAGAGATGAACTGACTGTTTTCGAAAGAGGTCTGATGAGAAAAATCTGGGGACCTGTGTTTGGAGAAGGACATCTGGAGAGTTCAAAGGAACATTGAAACTTATCAGTTAATAAAGCAACCCACTAACGTCCAGAAATTAAAAAATAGGAGACTGCAAGGGGCTGGGCATGTGGCTAGAATGGAAACGAACAGAATTCCTAAGAAGGCATCTGAGGACACTCTCCAAGCAAGAAGACCATTAGGCCGACCTCGCACACGGTGGAAAGGTGACAGAAGGACGTCGCAGCGTTAGGAGTACCCACATCGTGGAGAGAGACAGCGAGAGGCAGAAGAAGTTGAAGCAGATCGTTGATGCAGAACATAACCTACAGGGCCTGTGATCGCTGGAAAGAAGAAGAAGAAGAGTTAAAAATTATAAGTTGAATGTAATTAATGCTACATGGCCTTAAACCCATTTATTCATTCTGCAACAGCCTGTATTTCTGCTCCTCACAGACTTAGTGGCATCCTCAGCTAATAATCCATTCTAATTTGTTGCGACCAATCCTATTTCGGTTATATCTCTATTTGTTGGTATTCTAGAGAAAAAATTCCTGGATCTAGAAAAATACGTTTTCTGATCTCTTATATAACATTTGCCAACGGCCTTGCCGCAGTGGTAACACCGGTTCCCGTCAGATCACCGAAGTTAAGCGCTGTCGGGCTGGACTTGCACTTGAATGGGTGACTATCCGGTCTGCCGAGCGCTGTTGGCAAGCTGGGTGCACTCAGCCCTTGTGAGGTAAACTGAGGAGCTACTTGACTGAGAAGTAGCGGCTCTGGTCTCGTAAACTGACATACGGCCGGGAGAGCGGTGTGCTGACCACACGCCCCTCCATACCTCCATATCCGCATCTAGTGACGCCTGTTGATTGAGGATGACACGGCGACCGATGGGTACCGTTGGACCTTCAAAGGCCTGTTCGGACGGAGTTTAGTATATAACACTTGGGTATACGATTTACATCGTTTTTGTCGCAATCTGCTCCCAAATTTCCACACAGTTTAAAGTCAGAGAAGGTTTACTTGTACAACAGTCAACTTTAAGGTATTCTTGTTGCCCCAGTAGATAAATGGTAAAACACTACAGCACAGCACAGCACTCGTTCTGTAAGTTGTCTGATAATTTAAACCACAATGAATCATACGGCACAAATATAGAGGAGCACATGTTTGTTGGCGTTTAAAACAATCTTTCACAGGGTCTCACACACACCATCCATTCTGTCGTATGTTTTAGCTTCCTGCCTGGCGATCCAACGTTCTTCAGTCAAGGAAAATGTTGAAGTTCCTCTTAGTTGCATGACTGAACACTATATACAATCGATAAGATAGTTTCTGATATATTCGTTCACTCCTGGGATTATAATTTGATATACGGGGTGTTACAAAAAGGTACGGCCAAACTTTCAGGAAACATTCCTCACACACAAATAAAGAAAAGATGTTATGTGGACATGTGTCCGGAAACGCTTAATTTCCATGTTAGAGCTCATTTTAGTTTCGTCAATATGTACTGTACTTCCTCGATTCACAATCAACATGTGTGGGCTGACGAGAATCCTCGCGCAATTGTGCAATCACGTCATCAACACAGATTTTCTGTGAACGTTTGGGCAGGCATTCTTGGTGATGTCTTGATTCGGCCCCATGTTCTTCCACATACGCTCAATGGAGCACGTTATCACGATTTCATACGGGATACTCTACCTGTGCTGCAAGAACATGTGCCATTACAAGTACGACACAACATGTGGTTCATGCACGATGGAGCTCCTGCACGTTTCAGTCGATGTGTTCGTACGCTTCTCAACATCAGATTTGGTGACCGATGGATTGGTAGAGGCGGACCAATTCCATGGCCTCCACGCTCTCCTGACCTCAACCCTCTAGACTTTTATTTATGGGGGCATTTGAAAGCTCTTGTCTACGCAACCCCGGTACCAAATGCAGAGACTCTTCGTGCTCGTATTGTGGAGGGCTGTGATACAATACGCCATTCTCCATGGCTGCATCAGCGCATTAGGGATTCCATGCGACGGAGGGTGGATGCATGTATCCTCGCTAACGGAGGACATTTTGAACATTTCTTGTAACGAATTGTTTGAAGTCACGCTGGTACGTTGTGTTGCTGTGTGTTTCCATTCCATGATTAATATAATTTGAAGAGAAGTAATAAAATGAGCTCTAACATGGAAAGTAAGCGTTTCCGGACACATGTCCACATAACATATTTTCTTTCTTTGTGTGTGAGGAATGTTTCCTGAAACTTTGGCCGTACCTTTTTGTAACACCCTGTATAAATTTGTTACATTCTTCACTCTACTACCTGAGTTCGGCCACATCAGTCTCAACAGTCTTATCGTTCCTTACAGCAGACTGTACAGCGTTGTGTAGCACCCGTTGCCAGCGATGTGGAAGGCTTAGTATATCGTTAGCTGAGTCCATTCTGTTGATGGTGCGAATGGAGCGGTCTACTGTCTGCCGGATCTCTGGAACAGTTCTGAAGCGAATGCCACGAAGTGGTTCCTTTATCTACGGAATCAAATCAAAGTCACGAGGACTTAAATCCGGGGTTTATGGGGGATGGTACAGTACTTCGCAGTCCCATCGACCGAACTGAGCAGCCACAGCTTGCGCTGTATGCACCCGCGCTTTGTGGCTCACCTTCATCTACTTCCTCTTCCCTTTCTACAATGTTTCAAGTTCCTTTACCTTGTACAGATCATCTATGTATTGCTTCCATCTTTGTCTTCTCTTCTTTGCTTACCACTGAGTTGGCTTCTTAGCTCTTAATACAGGGTGTCTACATGGACAAGGAAAAATAATTCCCGGATTTTTCCCGGATTTCCCGGTTGAAAATACACTTTCTCGCGGGTGAAAATACACTTTTTCCGTGTTAAGTGACAGTATACTTTTTCTCGGCTCTTATCAATCCTTTTATGGTTTATGGTTTTATAAACTGGCGTGGAATTTCCCGGCACTTCAGAAGATCTAACTCTGGGGAAAAAACACGTTTTGGAAAGGTCTTTAATGTGCAGCAACATATACACTGCATATTTCAGTGTTACCAAGGTATAAATTCGAATTCCACCAAACACCGCATGTTACTTTCCTAAGCATTAAAATCGAATTGCGACGCGCTCTTGAAGGCCAGTCACAGCCCATGTTACCTGATCTCGCCAGCTGATGACAGCATTTGACACGTGATGTAGTCAGCCAATATCAAGATCACTCTTAAGTAGCGCGAACACACAAATAAGAAAGATTAATAGCTTAAATTAATGTACAATTGTTGGTAAAAAAAAGAATAGCTATCACATATAATATTGGTCTCTAAGATTAATAAGCTGCAAGAGAAACTAAGCTTCCACATATATTGTTGATCTTTTTTGCGCATCCTACATCACATAAATATACCAGTAATTTTTTTTTAATAACGACGTAAATGTCTGATCTTCTGGGCTCGAAATTCTTCATATGGTCGTCCCCAAAGAGTTGATTTTTAAATGAGTCAAACGCTCTGTGATTTAAGAAATTCGTCGTACACTCTCTCACATAGTTTATCTTACATAAAAGGAAATTTACTTTGAAAGTAACGCTTTTCAAAGCAATATTCGCAATATTTTTTCGTGACCAATTAGAAAGGTACGTTTCAGCAGTTGCCAGAGAGCGCCAGATAACAGGCGTCACTGCACTTTGCGCAGCTATGATGACGCAGGAAGCCCGCATGTTCGTACGTGTGAAACATTAAAAGATCTTGCATTGAAACGAATCTAATGTAAAAAAAACTGTCACTTCACGCTCATTGGAGGCAATTTGTTGTTAAGAAGCACTGCGAAGTTTTCCTAAAGCCTTTGACAACGCTTTGCTGCTGGCAGACGCTTGTATGAGCACTGTGTTTTGTTGTTGTATACGTAGCAATTTCTTTGCGACTTAAGTTTTATTTTAGTTTTTTTCTCTCGTTCATGCTTCTTTGCTGCAGTATTATTCTGCAGAAGCGGGATACAGTAATTTTTTTTGTTAGAGTATTGATTCTTATCAGTCAAAATCACAAAAATTTAACTGAAAAGTAAAATAATGGAAAATTCCCGGAACACAAAAAGATTCCCGGTTTTTTTCCGGTTTTCTCCCGGATCTCCCAGTTGTCCTGGGTCGTAGACACCATGTAATACTTATACAGGTGTTCCTCTTTTTTCCAAAGGTTTCTTTAATTTTGCAGCTTTGCATTTGTCCAATAGCTACTCCAGCTTTGCCATTTTGAGTGCTCTGTAAATCTCGTTTCTTGGACCTCTATATTCCCTTTTGCCTGCTTCATTTGCTACATTTTTATAATTTCTCCATTCGTCAATTAAACTCTGTATCATGTGTGTTATCCAAGGGCTTCTAAAGTACCTCGTCGTTTTGCCTATTTGATACTCTGCTGCCTTCACTATTTCATGTTTCAAAGAGACCCATTCTTTATCTACTGTAATCACTTGCTCTCTTTCCGTCAACCGTTGTCTAACGCTCCTTTTGGAACTCTCGACAACTTCTGATGCTTTGAATTTATACAAGTTAGATCTCTCGTTCCCTACCTCCATGCAATATCTTCAGTTTTAAGTTGAAGTTTATAACACAAATTCTGATAAGAGCGTAAATCTACCTCTAGAAATCTTTTGCAATTTAAAATTTGGTTTCGAAATCTGTCTTATCATTATACAATCTTCCTGAATCCCATCAGGAACTTATAAAACAATCTTTATGATAATGTCAACAAACCGAATATTAATAACCGCAGTAAGATTGAATTATATTTTCCTGTTTGCCAGGAAATCATATGATATTTTTCGCTTTCTACCGGTTAGATCATGCTCCGTGGTTCTTTCACAGGAGATCACGACGCCAGACACTTCAATACTTCAACAAATTGTTCCGGAAACGAGGGGAAAAAATGCACTTTTAGAAACTGCTGTGCAAGTTAGCTCAATAATAATATGCATTAAAGAGGGTGAAAGCGAATGTCTATTCGTTTCTCGGATAGGCACTGTGAAATAGCAATAAATAAATAAATATATAAAAGAAAATCGCTATGGATTTTAGCTGGGCAGATGTTTCTTGAATATTACCGCGGGCTTACGTAACATGTTAGTAGATGGCTGGTCTATAAAGATCTCTGGAACGATTAGCTATGTTAATAATCTGATTAGATCCTTTTCGTTGCTACCGCAGTTGTATGAAGTATCTGCCTTTCCCCCTATTAAACGAAATGTTCAGTAGGCATTAGTAAACAAAAAGACGCACTTTCAAGGAAAGGTACTAACACACTTGAAATGAAGGCAAGGTTTCATAGAGCTCTTGGGGCTAGTATAGCGTCAGTTTCCAAGAAACAACTAACAGTCTTCCTGTTCCTTATCTCGCAAACGATATCTTGATAATTCGACCTTAGGCGAAGACAAGTGATCAGGAATTCTGCCTCGAATGTAATTCCGCTAAGCTTGTTCCAACAGTGATCCGTTATCGATAAAGATAGAAGAAGCATTGTGCTGAGCGCAAGGAGTCCGGGGAACAAAAGCAAGCACTGTCGTAACTGCTTACGCTGACATGCGTCGCGAATATACCTCTTCCATTATCTCGTCGACATCAGCACGCGAAACGAGAATAGCAGCTTTCCTCAATGTGAACAATGTCAGTGGGCAATCTCATACTACAGTCATGCGACAGCTGTACACAATAAGTTTAAAAACTGGTTAAAAATCTAGTAAATCTCCATGATAATTGCTGTTCTATTTGGAGCAATTCGACCATTTTCTCCATAGATAATTTATTGCTTGTTTTACACTGTTTCTCTTCCTGCCAGGAATACTGCCAATCACTTAAATTAAACAGCGCGAGAAAAGCATGCTTTAACACAAGCGGTGATGCTAGCCAACCTGCAGCTGGTGCTGCTGTATCCGAAGTGTTCAGTGTTCAAGAGGCACCGTGTCGAAGGTTTGTACCGCATATAGCGAAAGCGGAGATCATCATTCGCCAAGTCACAGTGCGGACGAAAGTAAGTGTTGAGTGATCGTGATACGCGGTAATTGAAGAGGATTGTGATGAAAATAAGACGACAGCTGCAAAAATCGCGCTCGCGAACCGTGTCAACACCAAAACTACACGAAGAGCAACATTAACTTCCAGGGACATTAAAACTGTGTGCCGACGGGATCTCGAACCTAGGACCTTTGCCTTTCACGGGCAAAAGCTCTAGCAACTGAGCTACCCGAGAACGACTGACGGTCCGTACTCGCAGCGTCAGTGTCTCATCTGCTACCTCTCAGACTTCACAGAAGTTCTGCGAAACTTGTAAAACTAGCACCCCTTGAAGAAAGGGTATCGTGGAGACACGGTTTAGCCACAACCTCGGGGATCGTTTCGAGACTGAATTTTTCCACTATGCAGTGGAGTGCACTCTGGGTAGGAGATGACGTATTGGCGGAAGTAAAACTGTGAGGAAGGGTCGTTTGTCGCGCTCGGGTAATTCAGTTGGTAGAGACTTGCCTGTGAAAGACGAAGTCCCGGGTTCCTGATCCTGGTCCGTCATACCGTTTCAATCTTCCACTGAGTTTCATTACCAGCATATATTCCGCTGCAGGATGCAAAATTCGCTTTAACACGAAGGCAGCTCCAAAAGCTCGGAATTACAGAATGAGCTGGAATTCCAGAACCGCACGTCAGTGATGCAAATGCCCGAAGAGTAAAACGTGATGCCAAAGCCATAAAACCGAGACTATGGAGCATTGGAGGGAAGTCATTTAGCTGAATGAGTATTGTTTCTCAGAGATACCAAGTTCTGGCCGAGTTAACGTCCCAGGAGCTAAACATGGCGGGGGTTGGGCGGTGCTCTGGGCAGCTATATCGTGGTATTCCAATGGCCCCATGGTTACTCTGCAAGGTCGCTTTACTGCCGAGGACTGTGTGACCATTTTGGCTGATCAGGTCGATCCCATGGTAAAATGTTTGTTTCCCAATGGTGTTGCTGTGTATCTAGACGACAGGGCCCCTGTTCACAGAGTTCGCTTCGTCCAGGACTGGATTTGTGAGCACGAGGATGCATTGTCACATCTCCAGAACGAATGCATCACTTCGGTCTGTTCATTTATGTTAACAACAACGAATTTCTCGAAGTTATTCTCCCGTTTTCATGAAGATCTACTACTGCAACGGTGACACGTCTACGTGATTACTCTGCTTATTCACAGAGGGTTCAATGAATTACCTTCAAGCTGTCTCTCTACTGTTCCAGCCTCGAACGGCGCGCAGGAAAAACGAGCACTTAAATTTTTCTGTGCGAGCCCTGATTTCTCTTGTTTTATCGTGATGATCATTTCTCTCTATGTAGGTGGGTACCAACAGAATGTTTCCACAATCGGAGGAGAAAGCTGTTGATTGAAATTTCATGAGAAGATCCTGTCGCAACTAAAAACGCCTTTGTTTTAATGATTGCCACTCCAATTCACGTATCATGTCTGAAACACTACCTCCCCCATTTCGCGATAATACAAAACGAGCTGCCCTTCTTTGAACTTTTTCGATGTCATCCGTCAGTCCCACCTGATGCCAATCCCACACCGCACAGCAATACTCCAGAATAAGGCGGACAAGCGTAGAGTAAGCAGTCTCTTTAGTAGACCGGTTGCACCTTATAAATGTTCTGCCAATTAATCGCAGTCTTTGGTTTGCTCTACACGCAACATTATCTATGTGATCGTTCCAATTTAAGTTACTTGTAATTGTAATACTTAAGTATTTGGTTGAATTTACAGCCTTCAGAATAGTGTGATTATCGTGTAGTCGAAACTTAGCGGATTTCTTTTAGTACTCATGTGAATATCTTCACACTTTTCTTTATTCAGGTTCAATTGCCACTTTTAACACCATACATATATCTTATCTAAATAATTTTGCAATTCGTTTCGGCCATCTGATGACTTTACAAGATGGTAAATTGACAGCATCATCTGCAAACAATCTAATAGCTCTACTCATATTGTCTTCTAGGTCGTTTATATAGATCAGGAACTATAGAGGGCCTATAACACTTCCTTGGGGAATGACGGATATTACTTCTGTTTTAGTCTATGACTTTCCGTCTGTTACTACGAACTGCGACCTCCCTGACTGGAAAATACGGATCTAGTCGCACAACATAGACAATATTCCATAGGCACACAGTTTGGTTAGAAGACGCTTGTGAGGAACGATGTCGAAAGCTTCCTGGAAATCTACAAATATGGAATCAATTTGACATCCCCTGTCGATAGCACTCATTACTTCATGAGTATAAAGAGCTAGCTGTGTTTCACAAGAACGATGTTTTTCTGAATCCGTGTTGTGTGTCAATAAACCCTACTGCAAATCGACGTTAGTGATATGGGCTTATAATTCAGCGGATTACTTCTATTTCCCTTTTTGGAATGGATGTCAAAAGGTGCAGCGCTGCGACTTACAGGTATGTCTCTATTTGTGTAGTAGAAAACCAGGTTTTGAAGCTCTAACAGCAGCGCCGTTAGCAAACTAAATTAAGCGACTTCAAGTCCGGCAATAATTGAAAGAGCTGTTATAATCCCCCACAAATTTCTTCAAACATGTTTTATCATTGGTAGTTTCTTTTATCCACTTCTGTAAAACGCAAGTATGTGTTAATTATTGTGGCGAAATTAAATCTCAAAACATTTTATGCCTGTTGCAACTATTTTTTAGTATATTATGCCCTGCTCTTTTGCGGTACTGTGTGGTCTGACACTGGCAACGAAACAGTGAGGAGAGTTTGGTTCCCGAGTTAACAAATCACCAGCTACAAATTTATATTTTGTGGCCTGAAAATTTTTGCGACAAAGGTGTGCAACATATGATCATGCAGATGAGGACGTGTACTACCAAAATAACTCTACGTAATCGTAATATGTTGTCGCTAAATATTATCGTACAGCAAAATTACGATTATACGTAAAGTTACTTGCTAAATCACCAACCAAATTCACAATGACAACACTCTGTTGGTGTTGAGAAATTATAAAACGACGTAAGCAAGCTCCCACGGAATCCAGCGTTTTAGAAAATGAAGTAGTAATCACAACAGAGATAAAATGTTTAGCACTTTGCAAAAATAAATGAGAGTACCAACCGGCAATGGCACAAAGGTGCTGAAACATTATTGGGCATTAAAAAGAACAAGTATTGGCATAATACGGAGGCCTGAATTCCCATATAAAGGTATGTTTCCATTGGCTATTAACCGCCACCTTCGGCACGTAGACTAAGGCACTGAGAACAGGACTTCTCAAGTGAAAGTCAACATAGGCCCCATCAATCATGAGAATTATAAGCCGCGGATCGAGGCCACAGTTGGGACGGCTGAATAGGCGGCGCGTACCGAGGGAGTGAACAGCTCAACGCGCGAGTGTCTCCAGCAGCCGCCCCCACAGGGCGCGCTCCATCTGGAGTGCGAGTGACGCCTTTGTCCTGCCGCGGCGCCGATGAAAGATTTAACAAGCGCCCGCCGTCCCGGCCGCGCCCCATAGATACTTCAAGCTGGTGCTCGCTGCCCACAAAAAAAAAAAAAAAATCTCTCTCTCTCTCTCACACACACGCACACACACACACACACACACACACACACACACACACACACACGCACATACATACATACACAGAGAGAGAAAGAGAGAGCGCTGTGTTTCTGGTTCCAAAGCCATGACGTAAAAGTGTCGTGTATAACACGAGGACTTAAAAGGTGACGTAAGCTGGATAACTTTACCGTCTCTTCTCTCATATCTGGCCAAGTGACAATCGACCCCTAAAACCGCAACCATTTCTTGCGCCGGGCTCCGTGAGCTATCGGCAGCGTCGTTGCCTCGTAATGTGATCGTACCGAATTTGAATCTTGCTCCTTGGATGAGTGAGCGTTTCAAATCTCGTGTTTTTTGAGAGTATGCGTCAGGTGAAGTCACATTATGAAGACGAGGTGCAAATTAAATTCATCGCAGCTTAGTGGCTCTCGTCGATAGTTATAATATGACCACTCGAATATTAAAAGCTACAGTTTTAATTGTGTGAAATATCTTGGTACTGTAAACATTATTCTTTTCTCGGATGACTTACTATTGAAATTTAAGTTTGAAAATCTAAGTTCCCCCCTCCTCCCCCCTCCCTCTCTCTCCCCCCCCTCCTCACCCCTTTCTCTCCACAGACTCCCTTTCCCACTCAGAAAGCCCTTTGAAAACTATAGCAAAGGAAATTTCATCTACGTGAAAGTCCTTTACGACAAGCGATAGCTGGATTAGTCCACATAATTTACTACAAACTGCATGAGGGAGCATAAGTTCAGGGATGGCAGAATTAAAACCCCGAGACGCTTGACCAACGGCCTACATGAAATTCGCAAATTGGAAAGTCAGTCTGACAGAGCGCTTTTTTTCGGGTTAAGAATATTCTTTACGGATGAAGTTGCCCCAGAATGCGACATATGAGACAATACAAAGTAAGCTTTCGCGTTGCAGTGTCAGTGACAGCGCAATTTTTTTAATAATGAAGACAACGGCATTCAAATTCTCAACAGGATCTTGAATATGATAACTGTACCAAGAAAACATTTTGTTTATCTCCAGTCTGAATAATTCAAAACGGTTCGATTCCACTGATTATTCAGTCATATTGTGATAACATCTTGCTTTTGCAAAAGTTACAAGTCAGAAACCGTATGCATTCAGTCTTTCTGCACTTAAGCGACATTCTATTCTCTACACACGAGAAGCTGATGCCATGCGCTAACCTATTTGTCAAATAACTTACATTGCACTTCACATCTTTCACTTTGCTACCTGAGTCACCTGGAATGATATATTAAGGAAAAAAAATAGCCACGAAAACAATCCTTGGAAACTGCCGTCTCTAATCTGCATTTAGTTAAAAAAAAAAAAGACACGGATATAATCGACTGCGTTTTCACTATAAAACAGGGGTTCCCAACAAAACTTTCTCCAGGACCTCCTCATCGAGCATGATTGGTACCTTGTCATATCACAGTATCACGTACCTAAAAAAAGCCAAATTAAGAGCCTTTTTATACGTTTTCTCTTTTTGGTATTTTTAAAAAAAACATTGACATATTCATTATTGAAAAAATATGGAGATTGAAACTTTTTCGATTATTTTTAAATTTTTGATTACTGCTCAAAATCTCTCTCTTCAAATCTGGGTTTCAGTATAACAAACTCCTAAAAAAATTGAGTATGAACTAAAAATTACAGGAAAAAATTAAAACTGATAGTATTGGTCTTTCAAGTGTACTACAGTTGAGATTGCATTGAGTAGACATGTGTGAAAAATAAGAAAACACTAATTTCATACAAGGTGATATTTACCCGACAAAATACAGTTACATCAGTATACAGTTTTAATTTTCAGTTCTTAATGAGATGCGTTCAATCTGACCTTTGAGTCCATTATTTATGAAATATTAGGTTCCAGACTTGAAACTTTCACTCTGAAATCCGACCGCATGTCGAGCCGATTCCTATATTTGTTTGTCATGAAACACATGGAAGAAAATGCTTGCTCACACCGATATGTGGTTGCAAATGGAAGGATCTTTTTCATTGCCTTATCTCCAAAGTTTCTTGTAGTCCTAGATGAAAATGTTTACATCGTACCACAGCTGGACAAATCCACAAGTTGATCTTGCTCTTCTTCAGTGAGACCTTGGATCTTGTCTACTTCTTCACAGCTGATGGGATTTCGAATGCATCTGTCGTCAGGGTCAGCTTCAGGGAAATACTCTCTGAAGGTGGTGGCTACGCTGCGTAGATGCTCGGCTACAGTGATCGATCTGGTCAGGCAAACTCTCCTCTGATGACTCCAAGAATTGCTTTAAAGTAGAAAAGCTAGTTAGTGACTCGTTTTCGATCCTTGACGCCCAGATCTGACACTTTTTGATCATAGCACTAATCTCATCCTCAGCTTTGAACAAGTCTATATTTTTTCCTTGTAAACTCAAGTTTAACACATTTAAGTGTTCAAACACATCAGCTAAGTACGCAACTGTGCAAAGCCAAGAGAAGTTAGTGCGCAAATCCGCGTACTTTGTGTCAAGAAGGAAGACATGAACCTCGTCTCTAAGTTCCAAAAATCTTGACAAGATCCTACCTCGAGAAAGCCATCTTACTTCCGCATGAATAAGAAGTTGCTCATGCTCACTGCCAATCTCTTTACACAACAAAGAAAATAATCTGGATTGCAGATCTCGAATTTAATGTAGTTGATTTGAACAACTTTGTTAAGTATCTTTTGCAAAGATTCAGGCAATCTTTTGGCTACTAAGGCTTCACTATGGATACAAAAGTGAGTCCATTTCACTTCAGGAGCTACTGCTTTGAAACGAGATAGAAGTCCTGTTTTTTTGGCAGCCATCGACTTTGCTCCATCCGTCGATAAGCCTACACCTTTTTTCCCGCTGACATTGTGTTCATTGAGATAATTATTTAATGCAGTAAAAATATCGTCTGCTGTTGTATGCCGTAGTTCACATGAAAAAGGAAAATCTTCGAACACTTGGTCCTCCCGTAACAATCGTGCGGAAACCAATATTATAGCTTTTTTTGATAAGTCTGTGCTTTCATCCAATTATAGAGCGTACATGTCACTCATGCTGAGTCTAGCCAGTAATGTTTCTTCGAAGATAACTGCCATATCAGTAATTCGTCTTTGAACAGTATTATCTGAGAGCGGGATAGTTCCTATTACCTTAGCAGCTGCATCACCTAACATTCTCTTGCAAAGTATTATTGCTCATGGCAGTATAAGTTCCTCAGCAATTGTGTGGTTTTTCCCACATTTAGCAACAAGCTGAGCCACCTCGTAAGACGCAAGGGATGCATTTTTCCATTTACATTTGCACCACAGTGTTTGGTAATTGTTTTACGAGATGTTTTCAACTCTACTAATTTATTTTTGAAAAATCTGATGACTTACTTTTGTGCTCTGGGTGCTTTGTTTCAAGATGGCGCCAGAGTTTTGCTGGTTTCATACATTCATTCGAAAGGCTTTCATAGCAAATTACACACCGAAGTTTTAGGCTGTTGCTCAGGTCCAGTGAACGTAAAACCCGTTTTCAAAGTAATATTTTCGAATTTTTACATAACACTGATCTTGAAAGGCTTAGGTTCAAGGGACGCCGACGACTTAGGTTCAATGGACACTTGGCAACTTCGGTTCGAGAGTCACTGACTTACTTGCTTGAACATCAAATGCATTATGTTCCTCTTCATCTATAGGCCTTTCTCGTTTTAACCAACGGCCCATTTTTAACCACGCGAACTGTAGCTTCTGCGAAAAACAAGGCTTTACAAACACTACTGTTTTAATACAGAATATTGAATATATAAACAACACGGTCTGTGAAAGTACTGACAGTAAATTAACAATGGACGATTGTCGTCTGAAATGAGAGTTTCTGTGTGAAGTGACTGTCAGTTGTCAGCTGCAAAGAGGCAGCGCGCGCAGTCTAACGGCATACACCTGAACTATTTGCCTCTATCTAATTCTAGTTTTGCGCAAGAGCGTTAGTGTCAGTTGGTTCGAGGAAGACGCTGGACGCAGAAGTTAGCGTTCGCTAAAGCTCTGCTCATGCAGGAAGCATCAAAATAAAAAATCTGTCATCATACGAAATGCATTTAATATATTTTTTATTCTAATAGCATCATGCGGACCCCGGAGGGTCCACGGACCACCTGCTGGGAACCACTGGTAAAGTGATTCACAGCACGATTCGCCGGTAACGAGGCTGAAGGGGTGGTAAAGGAAAGTAGAATGGAGGCGTGACTAATCGGGTACGGTAGGAGTAGCCCGTAACCTGGTAGCATTTATGTTGACAAATGCAGCAGGTAGATAAATGCTATCAGGTTGCGAAAGTTGAGCAGGTAACTCGGTTGTTTTCCTGCGATCTACACGATACACGGCCATGGTGGTGACTCCATCCGGCTATGTGAGAAAAGTGATATACATCATCAAGTGTTTAGCTTTTGAAGTAATTGGGGTAAAGTAATTGGGGTAAGGGAATTCCAAATACACCGAAATGAGCGTCTTGCCCTGACGATTAAAAGAGGTTGAAATGGCTCTAAGCACTATGGGACTTAACATCTGAGGTCATCAGTCCCCTAGACTTAGAACTAATTAAACCTAAATAACCTAAGGACATCACACACAGCCATGCTCGAGGCAGGATTCGAACCTGTCACCGTAGCAGCAGCGCGGTTCCACACTGAAGCGTCTAGAATCGCTCGGCCACATCGGCCGGCGATTAAAATGAACTGAAGTAACTATTCAATAAGCTACACAGATTTTAATGATGCGACATTTTTTTCTAAAACATGATGATTTATTATTACTCTTAGACGCATGTTGTAGTCTAAGTCAATCGAAAAGTGTTCTTATGCACAACAATGTCTGCTCTTCTACCGATCGCCCTTACGAATTGGCTGTGACAGCAGTGGGTCACAGTGGGCCGGCCAAAGTGGCTGTGTGGTTCTAGGCGCTGCAGTCTGGAACCGCGAGACCATTACTGCCGCAGGTTCGAATCCTGCCTAGGGCATGGATGTGTGTGCTGTCCTTAGGTTAGTTAGATTTAACTAGTTTTAAGTTATAGGGGACTAATGACCTCAGAAGTTGAGTCCCATAGTGCTCAAAGCCATTTGTGACAGCAATGCATGTATTTTCACACTTTGCTTAAGCCAGATCATGTTAATAACAACACATGCACTTAGTTAACGAACAGCACGAATTAACTCTAAACTTCTTTACTGTCCAAATTTGAGATCCAAGATGCTTATTCTACAGAAGCGTGATCTTTTACAAAACGGCAATTACTAAAATTGATTTTGATTTAAGATTGGTGAGTGTAATAATAAAACAAAGCATTATTGGAAAGAGCATGAATGGTTGGATGACGTGGTGCATCATACTTATTTCGATGATAATTTTAACAAAGGCTATTTTGTTTAAGGATTTTCTGATTCTGTCATGAATTCGAATTTTCCATAGTTATACTTAAATCACTGCAAACTGAACATCACGTGAGACTTCAAAATGATCAGTGTCAGAATATACAACTATACATGTAGATATAGTTGTTGTTATTATTATATCTGAATGAGTGGCCATTCTGCACCTGAAAGAAAACATCTTCCACTGATTGGGAGAGGGTTTATGTGATGAAGGTTTTAGGTCGCTCAACGGCATGGTTACGTTTTTGGCGTCTTGCGGTGGGGAGAAATCTGTGATGGCCACCTGAACTTTTTGGATTTAGTTTTTTCGGGTACTTATACTAGCTTTATATCACTGCACTCGTCTTTTCAAGAGCTTTCCAAAGCTGTTTCTATATTTACTTGTATTACAAAATGCTTCTATACCTCGGGCAGGACGATAAAAAGAGGAAATGTGTCGACAGAGCAGAGGGGGGGGAAGGGAGGACACGCATGCGGAAGCGGCGAGGCCAGCGACCGAGCCGCTGCACAGGCAACGCGACCTTCGCGGGAACAGTGGCAACAGCAGCGGTCGGCTGACTCACGCGCTTGTCTGCCACGCCAGTGGCTGCCTTTCACCGCTAGCTGGGTCGCAACTCCCACACACAATGGACTGCCCGCCAGTGGGTCACAATTCGCGAAATCATCTAGCGAAAGTCAGCAATCACCTTACAACAAGTCGTCAATTTACTGGCACACTGTTTCTCATCTTAAAGACCTCGACCACAGACATTAAACTACAGAGAAATAATTTTACTTCTCGTTAGCGTTAACATTAATACTAGTGATTCAAGTCACAAAGATCAACAATTCGTCGCTTCGAGCAGATTTGATCATACAACTGAGGCCAGTATTTACAGGCATTGGGTCGCATGTTTTTGTGCCTATCAGAAGCTGTTGAGACCGACTCGAGCGAGTTATCAGCAGGAAAGTCATGGACAGGACAACCGCTCAGTTCAGTCAATCATTGGAGATTGCCCAACTTGTGTATTTATAGAGAGGCTGAAGATCTTCTCCCCCCGTGAAATGAGAGAACTCAAATATTTCGAGATAAAAATTTAGGTCCTGCCGTAGATCTCGAGCTAGCTTACACCTTCAAAATAAACAACTTCCTTCCTTCGCTGACTTTATCAACGTTCATCAACCAGTACAGAGATGGATATCAGACAACACAGTACCTTACAGACCCTCAAACAAAGCCCGGATGAAGGCCAACCTCCCATCTACGCAGCAAAAGCAAATTCAAGATAACCGTGTATTAAGTAGCATTATAGAACGGGCGGTATCAAAGGGAAATCCAACACACGCAGCTGACATCTGACGATTTTAGTCTCTACAGTCTTGCGCTCTTCATGTATTAAAACATGTTTTGCAAAGCAACTTAATTTGAACTGACACGAAGAGTACACAAACCGAGCACTGGGCTAAAATGTAGAGACACTACTGGGACAATTATGTCGGTTTCCTTATCACGTTAGATTTAAATGCCAAGGCAAGCTTACTTCTCTGGTCGTTAGCAAACGACTGGCGTTAACTGATGTTATGGTAGTATTTTACACTCAGCCATCAGCCGAATTAGTCGCGAAAGCCTACGTTTCCACAATATTCCTAAGGTTAGCGCAACCGAAAGCGATCTTTATTTTTACAGTTATTACTTGTGTGCTTTCATGTGTTCTGTGAAGTTGTCCCATTTATGCGCAATATTTCGACGGCCCACCCAGCCGTCTTTCTCAGGCGCCGCAAGTTAAGTCCACTCGCGGTCTGGACTTCAACGAGACCGTGTATTTGGAGTCCAGGCAGCGAGTGGACGTAACACGAACTTACAGTATCTGAGAAAGACGATTGGGTCGGCTGCCGAAATAGCATAAAACAGAAACCATTCGACGGAGCAACCTGAAGTCCACAATTAATCAATCGCACCGAGAAAACGAACTACAGATAACTATAGTTATGATCTATCTATTGTTATCGTGATAAACTGCTGCAGTAAACGACACTGGGCGGGAACACACTCCTTAACAAATAAATAACACAAAATTACGTTCATTCACATATTTAGATCCAGAAGTTCATGTGTTCTACTAATAATCAGCATGTGATAAGTGGGATCCGAAATGCTAGTGGCCAAATTACGAACCAACAACGAAGGGAACAAACACGACGTTTCGTCTCAATAATGCCTTCGTTTACCATTAATTTGACATGATGTGTTTCGACATCACGTTTCAAAGCACTCATTAATGCCCTACATGTTCGTACTGTGTCTTGAAAAATAAAATATTAATTCGAGAAGAAATTTAATGCTATTAAGCAGGTTCGTGTACATGTCATAGCATAAATCAAAGACAATCGGTAATTTTGCTATCCGAAAACCGAAAATACGATATGATGGCGCCATGAAAACCTGACAGCATGAAAGACGTAACGGCAATCTTCGGTTCATCATTTGATTGTGAAATACTTTCGTCTCAGATTGGTATCGCCTGTAGGAATCGCGGCGTAGAAATAACATTTGCTTATGTACGATACCACACTGAATCAACTCTTCACTTGTTATTCGAAGGTTGCGGCCCAGCTGCTCAAATCAGTCGTGGCAAGGACGCTGGGCAACAGTACATTCCAAGCAAGCAAGCGACATATCAGAGCAGAGGAAGCAACGCTGAGAAATTCTGATTAGCCGCGTTTCGTTCACTTGTACTTATTTCATTTGGAGTCAAATGTGTATAATGCACACTAATTTATTTGAATGTTTTTTGTAAACATACCGCATCCCGATAAGAAAAGGAAGAAGTTGAAAAATTGTATTTTTAGTTTGTCAAAAAGGAAGAAGTTTACGACGACGAATTTTTGAATTTTCCTGTAACTCTACAGATGCTGCTACGTACGTTATGGTATTACTTCCTTAGCGCGCTCTGCAGGCATGTCTGTTTAACTACACTCGATTGGCCATTTTGTTTTATTGGTAACAGAGGCTCGGAAGCGGACGCCGTTTTGACAATTCTTCCTACGGTTTAAATAAATTTCATGTAAGTAATATCTTTATATCAATGAGGCCTTATGGATTTACTGGTGTTTTAATAATGATTTAATGAAGTTTACCCCTAAGACTTTATGCGTGTTTAGTATGTATCCAAAATGACGAGTGCTGTTAAAATGGCGAGTTCGACATCATACCCGCCTCTCTCTGCTGCCGTGCTTCTACTACCTTTGTTATTGTGTAGTTGTGTCATTCTGATTACAGGCTATGAATAAACATGGGGAAAGTGTATATAAGGAAGGCAGATAGACAGAAACGGAGTAAGGATCGATGAAAGAGGCAGTGCTACACGTAACAAATGGAAATCCTGTTGAACCATCAGAAAGAAATCCAATTCTTTTGTTTATGGACAGTCGTACTTCACATCTCACTTCCGAAGCCGTTACTCTCTGCAGAGATAATTTCGTAAAGCTACAGATTTCAACCGTTAGATGTGCCACATTTCATACACCTCTGAAGACTACCTATAGCAGAGCTTGTACTGACTATCTTTATTATCATCCAGGCCAAGTGATAACAAAACGAGACAATGTTCAACACTTCCTTTAGCAAAACTGCATTTTAAATAGTTCAAACAAGGGCTTTATAGACACAGAAATTGACCAATAAATTCACAGACATTATTAAGTGATGCAGACTTCGTGCCATCACTAACAATGGACAGTGCCATCAATGAAATTCCTTCCCAGACACATTCTACTTGGGATATCAGCAAATCCAAATGCAGAATTTGGTGCACTACCAGGGTACGCAACTACAACAACCTATATTTTAACTCTGTTACCGGAAGATGAACCTTTACCAAGGCCTTCATCTAACCCTACACTCCCTTCTCTTTTATCTCCACTATCCCATGCAGAACTTCGTGTATTATCAGTGCCGTCATTTGCATCTAAGTACACATCTACCGCTCCTTTACCTCTGTTACCTCAAGCTGCACACTACACACAACCAGCTCACAAATGAAAATAGCTCTGGAAGAAAAGCGGCAAAGAAAAGTGAGCAATGAGAAGAAAAAAAAGAGAAAAATGAAGAGAGAAAAAATGAAAAGAGAATGTAAACTTTTGTTCGGCGTATGTTTTGGAATGAAACAAAGAAAGGGCCCTACAATACACTTTTGCAACTCATCCTCAAACTCCTCTATCGAAATAAGAGTACGCAGACAGTGATTCTGATGGTGTCGATGAAAGAGGTAGAGAAGGCGGAAATGGGGTATAAGTATTCGCGATGCCAAGAATAGGCTCATGCCCAGTGTACGGACTTAAATTACAGGAAAGAAAAGGAAAAAATTTAGATTTGTGGCTTCTGTGATACATACATAATCACCACTTAAATGTTGTCTAAATAAATCTTTATTCCGTCATCTTACTGATACCCCAAAGTCATCTTAACCTCTTTGCAGAGAAGTTGCCGGATAGTTATACTACGAACGAAAAATGGTCTATCTAAAAAAAATTTCAGTTTTGTTGTTGTTGTTGTTGTCTTCAGTCCTGAGACTGGTTAGATGCAGCTCTCCATGCTACTCTATCCTGTGCAAGCTGCTTCATCTCCCAGTACCTACTGCAACCTACATCCTTCTGAATCTGCTTAGTGTACTCATCTCTCGGTCTCCCTCTACGATTTTTACCCTCCACGCTGCCCTCCAATGCTAAATTTGTGATCCCTTGATGCCTCAAAACATGTCCTACCAACCGATCCCTTCTTCTAGTCAAGTTGTGCCACAAACTTCTCTTCTCCCCAATCCTATTCAATACCTCCTCATTAGTTACGTGATCTATCCACCTTATCTTCAGCATTCTTCTGTAGCACCACATTTCGAAAGCTTCTATTCTCTTCTTGTCCAAACTAGTTATTGTCCATGTTTCACTTCCATACATGGCTACACTCCAAACAAATACTTTCAGAAACAACTTCCTGATACATAAATCTATATTCGATGTTAACAAATTTCTCTTCTTCAGAAACGCTTTCCTTGCCATTGCCAGATCCTCTCTACTTCGACCATCATCAGTTATTTTACTTCCTAAATAGCAAAACTCCTTTACTACTTTAAGTGTCTCATTTCCTAATCTAATTCCCTCAGCATCACCCGATTTAATTTGACTACATTCCATTATCCTCGTTTTGCTTTTATTGATGTTCATCTTATATCCTCCTTTCAAGACACTGTCCATTCCGTTCAACCGCTCTTCCAAGTCCTTTGCCGTCTCTGACACAATTACAATGTCATCGGCGAACCTCAAAGTTTTTACTTCGTCTCCATGAATTTTAATACCTACTCCAAATTTTTCTTTTGTTTCCTTTACTGCTTGCTCAATATACAGATTGAATAACATCGGGGAGAGGCTACAACCCTGTCTCACTCCTTTCCCAACCACTGCTTCCCTTTCATGCCCCTCGACTCTTATGACTGCCATCTGGTTTCTGTACAAATTATAAATAGCCTTTCGCTCCCTGTATTTTACCCCTGCCACCTTTAGAATTTGAAAAAGAGTATTCCAGTCAACAGTTTTAGGAAATGTTTAAGAGCTTGAATCTTAAGGGGACACATGAGACTTTTTTTCATAAATGAACTGTGTCTTAAAAGCAAAGGCCAGAAATATATTATGTCGTCAGATTGGCCGACTTTCCCCCAATGGAATTTGCTGTCAACAATACTTATTTGAAATTTAAAGGAAGCTTAAACTATTTCAGGGTGTTGAATGAAAACCGCTACCAGTCACAATTGTGACTGGTAGCGGTTTTCATTCAACACCCTGAAAGGAACAGTCACGTAGTTCATCTGCATCCATTATGGATAAAATTCAATTAAACTATTTCAATAAAAATTCTGTAGAATTAATTTTTTAAGTCGAGTTTTCTTAGGTGTTGCATTTTTGAACTGTGTCACTGTTCTTGCAAGGATGTGATGTAGCCACTGGAGAAATATTAAAGGCGATGATGACCTACTCTGGAAGTCCCTTCCACGCTTTCATACCGGCTCGTTCACGCATAATCAGCTAGCACCTATCGTATCCTAACAACAAGAATACAAGGTCTCAGATAGCAACCTGCAGAATAAAAACTTTAATCTAGCGCAATAAGAAAGGTAAACACGCCGCATTACCTTCCTTAAAATGATCTCACCTTACTTTCGACTGTTAGTGTTTTATTTTACGACTGCAATTTCGGTATTATTACAAGATATTAAAGCCGCATTACGTCGTTACAGCAGATGAATAGTTCACTTAACACTAACTCCTGCTGCTCAATCTAAGTGATTGACAAAACGGCAAATACGACTTATGAAATAACTGTCAGGATTAATTTCAACTACGAAACAGCTTGCGCTAAATAAAATTTGTGGTATTTTTTTACTGCAATGTAACTGCAACTAAGAACGAGAATGGCGGTGTAATGAACGAACTCTAAAAACATGAAACGAATGGAACTGAATGAATCACCTGTTATTAGCTGCAGTAAAACCTGACTACCCACGCCTAATCAAGCCAACCAGTAACACACAAGCTGACGCTAACAGTAGCATTCCGAAATGTGCAAACAATGGACTATGTTTATCACTACAATGAGTGAACTTAATTACATTCCCTCTAATCATTCCATCCAGCTATTAAGAAGTTGGATAAAGGCGAATTTTTCGGCTCCGCTGCGTCACTGTCCATAATCCTGATTTATTCCTCTGGGCACTGAATCAAAAAAATAGTGTAACGCTTGGAGGACTGATTATTAGGAATTACTTACGTGCCTCCAAAATATTTAATTTCTTTTGTAATGAATAATTCCAGATAATCTGCAATAGTTTAATTAGTAATATTTCTATTTTTTACTGCTAGTTTGTTTCGGCTATTGGGAAATTGCCAAGACATCTGTAGATGTTACATTTGGTGAGTCTACTTACGTTTATAAATGTTGTTCCTGAAGTTCAGTTTGTTTATGTATTTACCTGTGTTTTGAATCGACGCCCGTATTGCATCAATGAATTAACTGCCGACTGTTTACTTGTTGCTCGATTGTTATTGTTCTATTGTATTTGTATATGTTGGAGGTATATGAACAAAGTATTTTTCCAGCATGTACAGTTGTGCATGTGATACACTCAAGTATGTTAGACCTTTGTGAAACTGCATTCTATGGTTATTAATTGGAAACGAATTCTTATGCGTAGCACATGTGTAAAATGTGTTGAAGTTTTTATTTTATTCGTAAATAATTTTTCCACGTCATTTCGTTGCGCTAAACTAATGAATCCAACAATGTAGAATGTTTTCTGTAAATACTTTTCACAGTTACTGACAGTTTATACTCTTTGATATTTTATGTTTACAGTGTAATCTTTGTTGATCAGAGACGTTAGTCCCGTTTCATTGATGATATAATTTTTTTTATGATTTGTATCTATAGGCATGTTTGGTTTTTTGCTTACTATTTTTGCTAGATAATTTTTTATGTTTGAGAGAAATGGTTCAAATGGCTCCGAGTACTATGGGACTTAACATCTATTGTCATCAGTCCCCTAGAACTTAGAACTACTTAAACCTAACTAACCTAAGGACATCACACAACACCCAGCCATCACGAGGCAGAGAAAATCCCTGACCCCGCCGGGAATCGAACCCGGGAACCCGGGCGTGGGAAGCGAGAACGGTACCGCACGACCACGAGATGCGGGCTATGTTTGAGAGAGATTCGTTCATTACAGATATAGTTTAAATAATTTTTGTGCGCGTATATACTTCTAATTCTTTCAAAATGTTCATGGCATATCCTTTTGGTATTACCGCATTTTCGATACTTTGTAGTTTTGGTTTGTGACATGCAGGTAAAAGATTGTTGATTGCTGTCGCAACTGCTTCTGTGTTCTTTGAATCTAATACCGAAATTTCGTTCAGTTTGACAAATACAGAATTTTGCGCAGTCGTTACATCTAATTTTGTGCTTGGGTTGGAAAAAAAACTTGGTTTTTCCGCATCGAATTTTCGGTTGAAAGCTAATTTTGTTTACGATGTGGCGTATTTTATTCGATATTGCCGGTGGGTATGTTGCTTTTTGTTTAGTTTTCTTTTCACTTGCTAATTTGGATGGGTATCTTTTCCAATTACATTTAAGTACATAAGTAAAATTATCTCTATGTACATTTTTTTTAATAAACATTAGTGGACTCACCAACTGTAGCTTGCTCCAGCAGGGCTAGTCACCCATTTTTACGAACAGCCTACTTTCGTATCTCTCATGTCCAACGATTCCACAGTAACTTCATCAGTTATTTATAAATTAGAGAAATAACTTCACTTTATAAACTTTATAAAGCAGGGTTACAGCAAATTAAAGCATATAATAATAATAATAATTATTATTATAATTATAATAATTATTATTATTGATACATGTTCAATTACCCGAAAGTTCTTAAGTGCAGTGTAACATATACCGTACAGTTAAAAGGAAGTGACGCTTGATCAAGGTCAGCGTCATTTTCCATTTTTTGACTAGACATAATGTCTGAGAAAAGAAAGAATAATAATAAGTTACTTACCAAATAGTTCGACAAAATTTTATGAAAACCTAACAAAATGTTTTTAAAACCCCTACCGCCTAGCATCTACCGCCCACCATGGAAGACCCACTCTTGGGTAGTAGGGACGAATTTGACTAACACTGTTCAACAGGTTTACTTGAGAAGGGCACCATGACAAACACGATTACAGTGGAAAAGAAACATTACTAATTAAACTATTGCAGATTAACTGGGTTTATTCATTATAAAATGTCATATGACGTAGTTTATGCTGTGGGCTCGGCCGAAAAGAAAATTTAATTTCCTTTTGCTGATCATAGTTCTGGTCTGTTTCTTCAAAAAGCAGTGAGAAGGCATTCTTTGCAGGGCTAATACACAGTACTTCATTTCTAGCAGAAAAACTATCTACGCATATGATTCTGTATTCGATACACTTTAGGTTTTCGAGATATCAGAGCAGCGTTTCGAAAGAGTTGTTCTCTGGCAACAAAAATGATATGAACTACGCGTCGTCCGTTATCAATAGGACTAGTTTACGACAGCCCACCACAAAGTGGAATCTACAACATAGTTTACTTTGGCTACATTTATTTGACAGCGGAAGTATATATAAATGTCCTCAACCTGAGACTGGTTGAACACCATAGTACTTTACTGGGCCTGAAACAACTGGAGGTGGAATGCCTCCCAGCTTAGAACTACCTTATCCAGCCAATTATAGCTCAATTACCCATTGCTGAAATGTATTTAACTGAGCAGATATCCTTGTTAAACTTTACAGAAGACTATTTTTTCATTTAGCATCTCACTGTTGTCTTCGCTACTATTAGTGAAAACTTCTGATTCGCCGAATAACTGCGTTTTACGGCCTTCAATAATATGACTGAGTCTCTATAATATTTTTATACGGATGAATAGAGCAGCTTTGTGGCTAAATGCGTGACAGACTACAAATACAAAGATCCATGTTCAGTCTTCAGTCAGTCGTTGGATTGATTTCTGTCACTTATCACTTCTTTCATCTCTGGCAATGATTTATTAACGTGAAAAAGGTTGAGTTCTATCGTGCTTCGGAGGCTGCATTAAACTGTCTAGTAAAGCACTGCAGCCCTCAAGTCAACTTTAGGATTGAAGACTGTTTTTCTTGGCGCTGAACAAGTGACCGGCTTAATTTGAATTTGTTTGTGTGCTAATTTATGAATTTGTGTAGTAGTTTAAGTAATATTCTTTTTTTGAAACGTGATACATAGTCGGCCAACGTATCAGACTTTGCAGGTACATCCTGAATTTGTTGATTTCAGAGAGTGTTAACATGTCAGTGTATCTGTGCACATACTGTGTTGTGATTTTCTGTTTGGATTAATCGCTGGATGTATACGTTCCGCTTTGTGTTACTGCGCTACTTCCACTTTGAATATGTAGATATATGCGATTGCAATCTTTCTCGGCGTATTCCACTGATGAATTCTTCTCGGGTTATTAGCCGAGTGGTGGCGTCGTCTTGTCGCAATGTTCCAATGAGTTTCGTACTCATCATCTTCGCCAGAAGAAACTCATTGAATCGTTGCGACAAGACGACGCCACCACTCGGCTGATAACGCGAGAAGAATTCATTCACATTTGTAGATAGACTACTCTTCTACCTTAGAACTTCAAACGATGGCTACAGCCGCTACAGTTTCTAGCATTACCTTTCGTTTTATGGTGTCATGCAACAAACTGTTCTTGCACCCATTAAAATGTCGACACACTTAAAAAGAAATCACTTAAGCTTTCTTAATAGGATGTAAAACCTGAATGCCAGCTGTACAAGCTGATACTCTGCTAGTATGAAAAGACCAGCCCTGACGTGTAGGGCTTACTATAAAACAATCCCATGCAGAACTGGTTGACATCGATCTATCTTGCATTCCATCCGTTTGCGATATCAAAAGCGAGTACAGCGGAGAAACATGGGTCATCTCGTACTACACGAATAATTTTGTGAATGGGACGAAAATAAATTACGGTCATCTCTTTCACACAATCACAGAAATTTGCAGCACTACTGTGTGCTCTCCTGATAAGCTGTGCTACGTCAATCACACACACCTGACAGGAGTCGCTGACGTTCATATTTTGAATGCTATGCTAGTCCTACTACGAGGTATGAAGTTTGCCGACAATTAAAGAAATTCATCTTCACCACAAGAACGCAGTACCAGCACAAATATATCGCATCTCGACAACTTCCCGATCGACCACGAACAGTGAGTGAGTGTTGCTAAACTAACTCAGCTCAGAGATGAACCACCACCAGCACAGTGAAGTGTATGTACAACATCGATCATTTTACAGCAACTATGACCAATTTACGTGGAATATGTCCTACTACGACTTTTTACCGATGATATTAAAATGTTGGAGGCGATATATCCCCGCTGTATGAGGTACCAGTAGCTGCTACATATACAAGTAGCGAGACCACTAGTGGTAGCGAAGTCAGGCTCCTTTCACAAGGAAGATGTGCATCTCACTGCAGTGAGCTCTTTCTTAGGCTGTCTTCTGCGCACAGAACACAAGTACCGCTCATTGTAACTCAGATGTCTGCGTGGTAGGCTATCTGCCGTCAGGCAGCATGTTGTAGACCTATTCATATACAAAATGTTTCTCACATTGGAGGTAACTGCTATTGCTGCAAGTATGGTTATTATGAATAAACTCAAAATACGGCAAAGAAGAATTTGTTTCCGCTTATGTTTCGGAGCTTCACATTGCCTTCCAGTACATTCTGAAGATTTTTTCAATTTCTGTCGTATGGCAGCGGTACTCTGTATAATACTGACACCATTATTTAGATTGATTGACACCAAGATGAAGAAATACGTAAATTTGAAAGAAACAATGGGTGTGACTCTGAAGTGAGTAAAAAATTAATTTCTTTGTTAAAATTTTAGTAAAATTGCCGATATTTTTGCAGCAAATTATTTGTTGTAAATAAAAGTAAATTAATCAACAAATAAACTAATTTCATTATTCTATTCATGACTGTAATTTTCAGTATAAATTTGACTCATCAGTTTCAAATAAATTTTATTATGCATAACCGGTTTCGACAAATTAATCTGTCGTCTTCAGTAGCTTAGTTTAGCAGACAGTCAATATCTTCCTCATTGAAGGATAACGCCATGATGTGTTCGAAAATTTACATATTGTATGTATTTGTATCGTAAATATAAATATCATTATATTATTGTTCTACTAAGATGATGATGATGACTGTCTGCTAAACTAAGCTACTGAAGATGACTAATTTGTCGAAACTAATAAATCATAATAAAATATACTTCCATTCGATGAATGAAGTTTATCCTGAAAAAACTCATTTCAATGAAGTTTCTCCGTAATTATAGCTACTCATATGTTGCATCTCCTAATAGCCAAGACCTCAGAACTGACAAATTATCCAATGTGTTTTCGATTTATGGAATGGGAGAGAAGAGCATTGTGTGCAGTGCCATTCTGTCTGAGAATGGTGAAGTGGTGATCACCGATTTTCTTTTCCTGTGGCAACAAGATGTCAAAAACGTTGTAATGCAATCTTTTTTATTAATCTCAATCACTAGGCATGAAAAGATCCTACAGCAGTGAAACACACTTCATCGAGAACAAACTGCGTCCTCCATCTTCAGATAAATACAGAAAACCTTCACTTTGTCGAATAGTGTATACTACTGATAAACAGTGTGCAAAGACAAGCTGCACGCGAATGGTAATAAGCAGTGACGCATCCAAGTGGCAGGAAGATGCGGGGTAGAAGTGATTCACTTGACAAACTACACCACAACTGTAGTGAGCCGAAGTAGGAACTCGGCGCCTCCCGTATGAAAGGACGCCGTACGAGCCAAAGTAAAGCGTGTGACTTCAGCTCTCTGCAGTGGATGCTTGTCCTTCCATGGAATTTGATGATCAACACACGACGTAAATTGTAACCTGGGCTCTTTTTTGTGCTGCATTTTCACCGATGATAATTTCGAAGAATGTAGTTCTCCTAGTTCGCCAATGTTATCCTACAGATAGTAATATGGACCATTGCTACAGCATCATGCTATTCACCGTGTGATCTTGGTTCACTGCCAGATCGAGACAGTCTCTTGAAATTGAGTTGCAGTAAAATCAGCTTTATCTGTCCGTGGTCCATGCTGTAGGGCTGTCAATGAATATATACTGAGACAATGCCATTGAGACCAAGTAGTAGTACTCCCCATCCTACCAAACCATTCTGCTTCTAACGTGATCATTAGGAAAGGCATACCAACAACAACGGAAATTAAAAAGTAGTCAATCACCCTACATGTAATTCGTTAACTTTTGGCCATTACGAATCGCTGCGCCATGTATGACAGTAGCTATGTATGCTAAACATCAACCTTCAAATTACACTTGTGACTAGGACAAAGTTGTCCTTAACTCAGAGACTGGTTTGAGTGCCGCAGTGTTTTACTAGGCATTGCTCTCCTATTGGGGCGGTATGTACTTGCCTTACGCCAACCTCTGCAGTGAATTAGCCAAGCAGTTGCAGGGTGACCTACAGTTAAACGTCGATCTCCAAATCACAGTGAAACTCTTAATACAAATCATTACCAGATGTGAAAGAAGTTACAAATGAAAGAAAAAATGTGGGAACCAACTGAGAATTGAACGAGACAAATGGTTCAAATGGCTCTGAGCGCTATGGGACTTAACTGCTGTGGTCATCAGTCCCCTAGAACTTAGAATTACTTAAACCTAACTAACCTAAGGACATCACACACATCCATGCCCGAGGCAGGATTCGAACCTGCGACCGTAGCGGTCGCGCGGTTCTAGACTGTAGCGCCTAGAACCGCTCGGCCGGTTGAACGATACACTACCTTAGTCAATGAGCCATACTATTTGTCAATGTATGAGACTTTCATGTGATCTCTGGACACCATTTTATCAGAATGCCATGAGTAGCAATGTATTAGTGAGTCGTAAGGAATGGTTAACCTTCATCTCTCTGTTCATCAATTTATCCTATGTCAAACAGCTGAAAGGTTTAAATACACTCAGAAACCAACAGTGCTTAAAGAAGAACGCTTTGTTCACTGTGATTTAAAGCAGAACTGATAACGGAACTAAGTTGTTCTCAGTTTTGTCCTTGAAAATTCTTTGGCTTCAGGGCCTCCGTTTTTGCTTGAAGCAGTACAACTGCTTGAACAAATTCAAAAATTCCCATTACTAAGCAGTCACATTAATGCGACCACCGCCTATTTTCGGTGTCAACGTACAATAACCCCTCTAACGGGAACGGTTTATCTGATGTTCGACAGGTTATGATCATTGGCCTTCGATCCAAAGGTGGAAGCATTTCCGACACGGCTAAGTCTGTAAATGGTTCGCGTGCCGCGGTGATTGAAATAGCCTACACCGTGCACGCCAAAACAGCGCTATTCAAAACCGGCGCCGGGGCAACCGTGGTGCAACACGGGCCATAGATAACAGGGATGAGCGACGTCTTCGAATGTGGGTACGGGCGCATAGGTGTATTGAGCAGCTGACCAGCCAGACGAACCAAGGGGTCACTAACACTGTCTCCTCAGCGACCGTTGCTGTGTATGGGCCTCTGCAGCAAGAGCCTGTTTTGCACCCATGCTGGCTGCTGGTCACCGGCGACGTCAGCACAGCAACCGGATATTCACCAAGAGACGACTGGTGGCCTTTTTCAGATGAATCACGATTTAAGCTCCACCGGAGAATCGGTCGTTGGCGTATACGGCGTGAAACGTCTGAAAGCTAACACTCCGCAACCAAAAGGGAGCGTTATGGTCTGGGGAATGTTTTCGGGGCTTTCCCTGATGATCTCGACATTGTGGGAGGCACAGTTGATCAACGCAAGTCTGCATCTATCCTTGGGGACCATATCCGACCCTACATGCAGCTTTCCCTCCCCCTCCCCCCCCCCCCCCCCCTCCCGTCGGCACGGTGGCATCTACTAACAGGACAATCGAACGCGTCACACAGCTCGTGGCGTACGTGTGGTGTTCGAAGAGCACCATCGTGAGTTTACCGTACTCCCTTGGCCACCAAATTAGCCAGACGTAAAACCAATCGAGAATCTATTGTGCCACCTTGATCGCGCTGTTCTCGCCATGGATTCTCAACCGAGAAACCTAGCGTAGCTGGCCACGGCATTGGAATCGGCTTTGCTTCACATCCCTGTCGATACCTTCCAGGACATCACTGACACTTCCTGCACGTGTCGCAATAGAAAAGGTAGTTGTTCAGGTTTCTGAAGGTAATCACTTAATGTGACTGGACAGTCTACTATTTCACACTGAGAATACAAAAATACATTAGATGCAAAATTTTGACCCCTTTTGATCTTACCATGTAATGGAGATGACGTATGATTTTATTTCATAGTTTCTTTGGCATCATCAAGCCATGTACCGTGTGTGAACACCCGCCCGACCATCTAGATTGAAGTTTTCTGTAAGTTCCCTACAACCCTTAAGGAGAATATTAACATGATTCCTTTGAAAAGGGCACCGCTGTTTCCTTAATCTTATTCCATCTGAGCTTGTGATTCTTCAATTGATGATTCGTATGTAGGGCGTCCAATTCCATCTAAACTTCTTAAGTTATTTTTGAGACCTATACGGCATACTTCCTCATCACGAAGTTTCTGTGTACGTTGTGAGCAGTATTTAAACCCTGATCTCTTGGTCATTGTTAGAACAGTATTGCTCAAGTATGTAATTTTTCGTCTCCCAAGTGTTTATCGCAAGAAAGAACAGTTGAAATGGACGTATTGAAGAAGACTTTCACTCAGATCAGGTGAAGAAGTGAGTTGTCCACTATGGTGAGACGAAAGTACTGGATTACAATATGCCAGAAGTCGCCATCAAGTAAAAAAAATTCATTTTCCACAAATAATATAATCGCACTGTAACCCGACAAATATCCAAAATAAGTGATAAAATTTACGCTCCAATAATGTTCACAATCCTGAAAACAAAGCATATTATGGTTAATAATTTCGCATCATTGCCTTTATTTAACAAGACTGAACCGGACTTTTGTCACATGTACTTTCTACAGTTTTAATTATCATCAGCTGGTGCCTTGTTTCAAAAGAATAAAGAAAATTTCGTTTGTAATGATAAACGAAGACCCTCTGACGTGGTGCCGGGACTTCCTCGACCTACGTCAGCTGTGGTTTCCGCGATACGGGGAAAATTACGCCACTGCACAATCCTTTTATGAGTGTACAGTCACAGTATAACATGGATGAAAAAGTCGTAACTGCGCAGATATGGCTCAACGAAGATTCTGTCCGAGCCTATGGCTCCATCCTGCCTGAAACAGGGTGCCCAGCACATCCCAGATATATTAGGAGAAAACCTCAACGTTCAGCGCAGCGGACGAAAATTAATGTCTTTAGCGACAACTTAAAAAATACATGACATTCATTCATACCATTAATAGTTGCCACGTGCACAACGTTTTCTGAAAATATCCTTAGGTGTGATTCACTGACGCTCAACCAAATTCTAACTGTTCCTGACGACATCGAATTAGCAAGATGCAGTGACTCTTCGAATGAAATTCTCCGTCAGATATGTAGAGATCACTAATAATCCCATTTCCTCGATACAGGAAACAAAGCAAATGCATTAAGTTACACTAAAAATTAAGAGCGACGAACGGAAGAGAAAGCAATTACTGCAGCAGTAATTAACTTTCTCTTCCTTCATTAAATGTCTACATACCAATGCTACATCTCATCTCAAAGCAGAACTATTTTCCGTTTGCTATCACGCTTCTCATTCTCTCCTCGAAGTACAACGAAAACTTTTTCTCTCGTCACCAACGAGGGTCCGGAAAAATCTGAAGTGTAGCAGCAAGTGCTGGACAGTATGACCTAGCACAAAAGGCTATTGAAATGATAAATTTGGGGGGCATCGAATTCAACTGTGTCTACGTTCAACTACAGATATGTCTAACAGTTACCTACATTGTACCTAGCTCCAAGTCATTTGTAGTTAAATTTATGAGAACACATTTACGCTGATTGAGTCTTCCTCGTCGCTGTTTGGTAAAACACGTTAAGATTTATAAATGAAACGCACTAAGATGTGGATGTACTACAGTATAAATTTATTTAACTAATGTGTCTGATGAAGGCCTTGTAAAAAGGTAAAAAGAAAAACTAGTTAACTAATTACAATAATACCGTCGAACACATCTACATTTTCAAGCGCACATTCAGTATATTAAAAACCGTTGTAAATCATCAATCAAAAATAACTCACCTTCCGGTAGTAAATCTTTCTTGACGACCAGGTCAATGAAATAATTAGTGACGTAGTAGAGATGACCCATTCCGAGAGGATTGAAGCTGGATGACGAATTATAGTTGTTGGACGTTTTGGCCTCGCTGAAGGAGAGGGAGTCGAAGTATCCCGTGAGGTTGGTCGTGCCACCAGCACTGGGCGCACAGCCGAGCGTCGCCATGGCGATGATCAAAGCCGTCGGTAATGTCATGGTGAAGCTCATGGCGCTGCCTGTTTCGGTAACAGCACCGCACCACACCATCACACCACACCTCGCACCAATAACCTCAACCAAGCGCCGCCGAGCGCCAACTAATCTGTGCGCAACGGAACAGGCTGACGCCTGCTGGCTACCGCAGCGACCCTAGCGGCCGCCGCTCGCACTACCTGAAACATGAAAAAGAGAAGCTTCATTATCGCAGCGAAGAAACGAACGGAGATATAATAAAGCTGACTGGACGATAAAATTGACACCTGAGACAGTAACAATGCTACATCTATAAATGTTCAACAATGCTTACAGGTATATTACATCGGTAAACTGAAGGGCTAATGTAAATGGTGAACATGGTTGCTTCCCAAATGAATGCAAAAAAGTAGCTCATACGTCCGTGCGCGCGATGTTGCCTATACTGTGCAAAAAGTATACAGAAATCCTCCTTTTACGATTCCGTGAGAATGTGGCTAGCATATCTGACAATCCACAAGTTCGTCCGTGACAGCTGAACAACATTTTTCTTCTCTTTTTTAATCCTGTGATAGCCGATGGAAGTCTTCCATACTGGTATTTGCTCGTTACATACTGTCCTCTCTGCAAAAGTGAAACGATTGGTGGACGGACATACCGCCTACAGCAACTGCAGGCGGAACGATGAACAAGATATCGAAGGTAAGGAGACAAGAGGCAGTGGAAATCAGTCTATTAGGATAGCAAATCGAATCGTCAGTACATGCAGTCGTCTAAATAGCATAACAGCAGCTATCACTGGAAAAAAATTATCTGCAGAGAGAAACTAACTTCCACATCATTATCTGGGGGGAAGGGGGGGGGGGGTTTGGGGAGATTGCTAAGGAGCGAATTAATCAGGACGATGATTAAACAAAGCAATCTTTTAACCGTTCTGAGTATGGGATACTATAAGTTTGAGTATAACTGGAAAGCCAGAAAATCGTAAGGAAATCAGAATAGGAAAGTAAAAATATTTAAAGCCCTTTCGACGACCAGATCCTAAAGGAAGCATAGCTTTTCCGAACTTCGGAAGGAAATCGAAGGCGTTATTTTCAAAGAAATGGGACACAGCACCTCGCTCGATGATTAATGGGGCGGGCAGAAAGAAGAGGAAGACTACTGGATAGTGGGATAGAATTTTATTCTTGATACTGAAATGATATTTGCACAATCATTGTACAGGTTTACATGGAGGCTTCCAGGGCCAATATCTATGTCCTTGGTGATTTTTGTTTTATGGAGTTAAGGTGAGATTCAAGGGATATTTCTCTGCCTAACGTTTCGTCTTCCAATGCAGGTGACATCATTAGAAACTATACAGAGTTAGATAAGAATAGCATATTTAAACAAGCTCAGCAAGTCTAACTGTTTATAAGTATCTCAAAAAATGGTTCAAATGGCTCTAAGCAGTATGAGACTTAACATCTGAGGTCATCAGTCCCCTAAGACTTAGAACTACTTAAACCTAAGGACATCACACACATCCATGCCCGAGGCAGGATTCAAACCTGCGACCGTAGCAGCAGCGCGGTTCCGGACTGAAGCGCCTAGAACCGCTCGGCCACAATGGCCGGCTATCTCAACAGTCGTTCATGACATCATGCCCAAATCGCGGCGTCGCGCCGACGTGTGTTTTGGATGATTGAAGGCGGGAAAGACATGGCACTGTTTGCTTTATGAAACACTAAGGTCCAGAACTTGTTTAATACTCCTCCTCCCCCCCCCCCCCCCCCACACACACACCTCTCTCTCTCTCTCTCTCTCTCTCTCTCTCTCTCTCTCTCTCTCTCTCTCTCTCTCTCTCTCTCCTTTGTTGTCAGTAGTACTATCGATGACTGGTTTAAGCACATACATATACATCATTAGAAAGACATTCTCGTCTTAATGTGCGTCTCCGTAAAAAAACATGTACTAGCACTGTAAATACCAGTCTCATTCTGTCAGATTTCCACCTGTTGAATAAAGAACAAATGATGCACTTCGGCATGCTGTATTGTGTGACGATAGGAGACTGATGACGTCAGAAGTTAAGTACCAAAGTGCTCAGAGCCATTTGAAACATTTTTTTGAGTTTGGATTCTGCCCCAGAGTGCAACGAGAAATCCTCACTTTTAAGTTGCAGGGTCCATTAGCCAAAAGGGTTCCGTGGATAGTTTATAGTGCCCAAATTGCTATAACACTAAAAAATGGTTCAAATGGCTCTGATCACTATGGGACTTTACGGCTGTGGTCACAGTCCCCCTAGAACTTAGAACTACTTAAACCTAGCTAACCTAAGGAAATCACACACATCCATGCCCGAGGCAGGATTCGAACCTGAACCGTAGTGGTTGCGCGGTTCCAGACTGTAGCACCTAGAACCGCTCGGCCACCGCGGCCGGCGCTATAACATTGATTGCGTTGTTTCATCGACTGGAGCAGGTAACACTCAAGACAACTCCTCCACGTAGTCGAACATATATATAAAACACGGCTACAACATGAACACAGCCACAGGGGCCTTGCTCCTGGACATCGAAAATGCTTGACCGTCTTTGGCACAACAGCCTTATACGCAAACTAAGCGAAGCTGGTTTCCTGGACGGACTCGTACGCCTCATACACTCATATCTCACGAACAGATGTTTCAACACTGAGGTGCAGGGCAAACAATCGACAACACGGTATCCAAGCTGGAGTACCCCAGGGAAGCATCCTAGGGCCCGTCTTGTTCAACCTGTACATTAACAACTTCCCAGCAACACAAAACACGAGGTTAGCCATCTATGCGGATGACACAGCAATCCTTGCGCAAGATTAGAAACCGTCGAACATTAATTCAAGAATACAGACGGCACTCAGAACTGCCGAGCCTTGGTTGGAGAGATGGCGTATTAAAGTAAACGTCGACAAGTGTGAAGCAGTTCTGTTTATACGCAGACCGAAACTACTGTGCAAACATCAAAACAGTAGACAGATACACGCCCAATACGTTTCCAAGAGAAAGTGAGATATCTCTGTGTCTGGCTGGACCGGAAACTTACATGGGGGGGCCACATCGAATACGTTGCCAACGGAGCGCACATGAGGCTCAAATAACTGTACCCAATGCTCAACAGGGAGAGCACACTGAATAGGAGGGTGTCGAGGTCCATATGACACTGATTAGACCACTGATGACATACGCAGCTCCCGTCTGGGGATATGCAGCTGCTATATGATTGAACCGCCTCATACAGAACGAAGTGCCACGAATCATTAGCAACGCTCCACGCTACACATGCACCGCGGATCCTCTCAATGAATACTGCCTTGGAACCCTCAAGGAAGTATTCAAAAAACACGCCACACGACTATACAGGAACTCGAGACACTAACAGCCCTGTTATCCTTACTCTGGGAAAATATGATCACAAACATAGGTGGAAGCATATCTACATCTACATGACTACTCTGCAATTCACATTTAAGTGCTTGGCAGAGAGTTCATCGAACCACAATCATACTATCTCTCTACTACTCCACTCCCGAACAGCGAGCGGGAAAAACGAACACCTAAACCTTTCTGTTCGAGCTCTGATTTCTCTTATTTTATTTTGATGATCATTCCTACCTATGTAGGTTGGGCTCAACAAAATATTTTCGCATTCGGAAGAGAAAGTTGGTGACTGAAATTTCGTAAAAAGGTCTCGCCGCGACGAAAAACGTCTATGCTGTAATGGCTTCCATCCCAGCTCGTGTATCATATCTGCCACACTCTCTCCCCTATAACGTGATAATACAAACCGAGCTGCCCTTTTTTGCACCCTTTCGATGTCCTCCGTCAATCCCACCTGGTAAGGATCCCATACCGCGCAGCAATATTCTAACAGAGGACGAACGAGTGTAGTGTAAGCTGTCTCTTTAGTGGACTTGTTGCATCTTCTAAGTGTCCTGCCAATGAAACGCAACCTTTGGCTCGCCTTCCCGACAATATTATCTATGTGGTCCTTCCAACTGAAGTTGTTAGTAATTTTAACACCCAGGTACTTAGTTGAACTGACAGCCTTGAGAATTGTACTATTTATCGAGTAATCGAATTCCAACGGATTTCTTTTGGAACTCAAGTGGATCATCTCACACTTTTCGTTATTTAGCGTCAACTGCCACCTGACACACCATACAGCAATCTTTTCTAAATCGCTTTGCAACTGATACTGGTCTTCGGATGACCTTACTAGACGGTAAATTACAGCACCATCTGCGAACAGTCTAAGAGAACTGCTCAGATTGTCACCAGGTCATTTATATAGATCAGGAACAGTAGAGGTCCCAGGACGCTTCCCTGGGGAACACCTTCAGTTTTACTCGATGATTTGCCGTCTATTACTACGAACTGCGTCCTTCCTGACAGGAAATCACGAATCCAGTCGCACAACTGAGACGATACCCCATAGCTCCGCAGCTTGATTAGAAGTCGCTTATGAGGAACGGTGTCAAAAGCTTTCCGGAAATCTAGAAATACGGAATCAACTTGAGATCCCCTGTCGATAGCGGCCATTACTTCGTGCGAATAAAGAGCTAGCTGCGTTGCACAAGAGCGATGTTCTCTGAAGCCATGCTGATTACGTGTCAATAGATCGTTCCCTTCGAGGTGACTCATAATGTTTGAATACAGTATATGCTCCAAAACCCTACTGCAAACCGACGTCAATGATATAGGTCTGTAGTTAAATGGATTACTCCTACTACCCTTCTTGAACACTGGTGCGACCTGCTCAATTTCCCAATCTGTAGGTACAGATCTATCGGTGAGCGAGCGGTTGTATATGAGTGCTAAGTAGGGAGCTATAGTATCAGCGTAATCTGAAAGGAACCTAATCGGTATACAATCTGGACCTGAAGACTTGCCCGTATCAAGCGATTTGAGTTGCTTCGCAACCCCTAAGGTATCTACTTCTAAGAAACTCATGCTAGCAGATGTTCGTGTTTCAAATTCTGGAATATTCCATTCGTCTTCCCTGGTGAAGGAATTTCGGAAAACTGCGTTCAATAACTCCGCTTTAGCGGCACAGTCGTCGATAACAGTACCATCGGCACTGCGCAGCGAAGGTATTGACTGCGTCTTGCCGCTTGTGTACTTTACATACGACCAGAATTTCTTCGGATTTTCTACCAAAGAAAAGGCTAGCTAGGGCAAAACCACCTATGGCAAGATAACACACACCAACAAGCGACAAACGTCGTAAGGCCCCTGCATATCAGCAACGTTGACTGGTAATACCAGCTGCTACTAAAGCCGACCAACAGGCTACAGCAGGGAAATCGAAGAGCTCGCCCACTACCGTACAAACAAATCGCAAACATCACCCTACACTGTGCATCTGATATATGACCTATTGGACACAAAACGTTGGTGAACCTAACTGTTTCAGGTTTGCTAACGCTGACCGAGAGATCAACACCGGCACCCAGCGGCAGCCGCCGAGTAACAGCGCCGCACAACGTCAACATGCATGATACCCACTACTAACAAAGCCTACCCTTGTATGACCTGTCGCAGGCAGCAAGACATCCGCTACTGCTCTTACCATCCAACCTAACTATCGCAGAGGTTTTTTTCCTTCGGCTCTTGCCATAGCACTTTTTTCCCTCTGCCCTTCAAATCGCTACCCTTCGTTCGACTTTCGACCCAATCTACCTCCTGATGACCGTGTATTAATGGTTAACCTAAACCGGACGTACGCAAATATCGCAGTACCCACATCCTGGGACACCTCACTTTAGTGAAAACTAACCCTTATGCAGAGATGACAGGTTGGCCATCATGGCTGTGTGGGCGTGGAGGGGCTCCACCTCTTGTAAAATGGAGCAGGGAATTGCAGGGAGAGATGGAATTCCAAAACCGCTATCAGTGACGAAAATATGATACCGTAGCCATGAAACCTGGACTATGGAGCAAAGATATGTCATTTCGTCGGATGAGTCTTGTTTCATACCGTTTCCAACTTCTGACCGAATTTTATTCCCAAGAATGAGATATGGCAGTGGTTCGGTCACGTTTTGGGCAGCTATATCGTGGTATTCCTAGTACCCCATGATGATCGCTTTGCAGTGCCATTACTGCCAAGGACTATGTGACCATTTTTGCTGATCACATCCAGCCCACGGTGCAATGAGTGTGGCGTGATGATGTGGTATTCTAAGACGACAGGTCCTGTGTTCACGCAACTCGCACCGTCCAGGACTGGTTTTGTAAGCACGAGAATGAATTTTCACATCATCTCTGGCCACCTGTCATATGTAAATATTATTGAAACTTTGTGGTCTACTTTGGATTGTTCAAATAGCTCTGAGCACTATGGGACTTAACATCTATGGTCATCAGTCCCCTAGAACTTAGAACTACTTAAACCTAACTAACCTAAGGACATCACAGCCATCACGAGGCAGAGAAAATCCCTGACCCCGCCGGGAATCGAACCCGGGAACCCGGGCGTGGGAAGCGAGAACGCTACCGCAGTGTACTTTGGAAAGAAGGGTATGTGATCGCTGTCCGCCTCCATAATCATTATCTGAGCTTGCCACTATTTAGCAGATTGCCTTGAAAACTATTCAGGACCTATATTTATCCATTACGAGACGGCTGCAAGCTGTTTCGAATGCCAGCGCGTTTCTTAATGTATTGTGTTTTCGGTGTTTCCATGTCTATCCAACCCCTGTACACACAAGCGAAAAGAGACGTTAGAGAAAGTTTTCGGTTAAATCAGGAGGTGAGTGACTGGTGGTCAACAGAAAGATCTAATTATAAGTGTATGCCCCACCTTGATACGGAGTCTCGTCCAAAGAATCTCGCATGCAGCTTCAATTTCGATTTCAGTAGATTTGAATTTCTTGTCTGCTGCGACAACAAATACATCACCACCATTTCCCATTAACCTTTCATTTTAGTATACAGGGTATGCTGATACTTTCCCCAAAACTCTCACTAGTATCAACTTCAGGTTTTAAACCGCTTCTTTGAGTAGTATTATAATACGTGATCTTCACTCCTTTTTAAGAGTTATTCAAACTCTAGCACTCTGACGCCAATGTTTGAGCATTTAACCACTTGCATTTTAATAGTCTCACCTGTGGGTGAGATGTTGCACTGATACTTCTCGGTTTACTACGGCTATCGTATCTTTTGAATCTAGGCTGTTGGCAGCTAACTGGATATCTCGATTACAATATTGGTATAAAGCGACAGAGTCCTTAAAGAGAAAGTGAGGTAACATTTCATTAACCATTTGAGTTTGCAGGGTCAACGCCACCAATTCCCATGAGGGGTTGGTAGGGTCCTCTCCTGGAAACGTAACCGCTTCTCTTCATGGATTTAGGGAGCGGTCATCTGTTTATACTACAATAAATGTGTTAAAGAATATGTTTTCGACTGAGAACTAAGTTACTGCAATACTATATAGTGGATGGCATCATTTTTAGAAGAGGTGTATAGGAGTGATAGAAACTAGAGTTCCCCTTCCAGACGGAAAAAGACGTAGGCAAACCAATTACCTAGTGCTTTCCCAAATATAACTTCAATGTTAAAAACCATTGTAGTACTCTGAATCATTCAAGGAATATCCGTGTCTGATGAGTTGTATAGTCAGAAGAACGTAAAGGTTTATGTGAAATTGGACTCCAGCCTGCCTGTAGCCCCACCTGGGCGCTCGCTGCACGAAGTGGGCCCCATCAGCGGCTCAGCTTACAAACTTGACTTTGTTACACGTAATGTATAATCACACAGTTTATACGTTAATTCGGAAAATACTATTTTTTTCAGTCCGGATGATTTGAAAATGGGTTCATGTAAGCCGGAATTAGTCATCGGTTAAATAAAAGGTGAATCTTGCAACTTTGGCTGTTTCTCTATCTACCTGTTTCATATGAGTGTTGGGGGGACTACTAACACAGCACTGGAAATAAGTTACGGAGCGGAGCACCAGGAGTTGTGGAGCGGAACACTGAGCAGCAAGGCCACGCCACAATGACCGGCCTAATTATGCCGTCGCTGACGCCGGCCAAACGTCAGCAGCGGCACAACTACATCCCGCCTTCACAGCTGCCTCAAGTGTCGGAGATTTTATCTATTTGATAAAAAAAAATTGAAGAGCGTCCGTTTCCCTGGACCACATTTACGTTGTCGTTTCAGAAGATAAAAGAAATGCGTTTGACAGCAGCAATCAAAAATAAACGTTTATCACAAATAGTTACCTAATGTCACAGGTAAACTTCAAATTGTCAGATCCAAAATATTCCTTAAACAGTTATGATGTCTCATCAAACAGCGTTACCAGATACTATAATGTTTTGTCATATACAAGTAGGCTAATTAGAAGCAATAATTCTCGAATATCCCGAAATATTAACATAATCATAGTTGTTCACCTGTTTTTACCTTATTCTTCATAATAACTATATTTAAAATACATTCAAATTGATTTTAATAAAGTGCAGTTTTTAGTTAAAATGCAGTATTAGTAAAGGAAAGCATAATACCGTATACAACCGCTTTATACGCACAATCTGACTAAGATTGCGTGATAGTTATCCACCTTCTTCATTGTTACCTCAACTTTAAACTGTATTTTTTTTTTCAGGAAAATCGTATAATGTCCTGTTAAGAACCACAGAGGACTGTTTATCCGCTCCAAGAAGACTAGAAGTAGTTTTGACCGCCAACGTGTTTTCTCTACCATATTAAACATGATAATATATTGTGTTTCTGGTGTTTCCATGTTTGTCCATCCCTGTACGTACAAGCGACCAGAGGTTTTCCCTCAAGTTTGCGGTTGAATCAGGAGGTGAGTCTGGTGGTCGACAGAAGGATCCAATTATAATTTTGTGGCCACCCTTGATATGGAGTCCTATCCAATTAATCTCACATGCAGCATCAGTTTTTATCTCAGTAGATTTGAAAGTCTTGTCTACTATGACAAATATACTACCTCCGTATCCCATTAGCCTATCGTTCTGGTATAAGCTGATACTATCCCCAATAATCTCACTTCACGTTTTAACCAGCTTTCTGTACCTAGTACTATGTGACCTCCTCTCGTTTTTAAAAGTTATTCAAACTCTGGCACTTTGACGTGAACGCTTGGGCAGTTAAACGCTTGGATTTTAATATCCTCACTTGTGGGGGATATCTTACACTGATACTTCTGGGTTTGCTACAGTTATCGTATCTTTTGAATCCAGGCTGTTGGTGTCTTCCCTCCATGAATTTGGGCAGCTGTCACCTGTTTGTATCATGTTAAATGTACTGAGAGCATGTCTTCGATTGAGAACTAAGTTAGTGCAACACTGTATAGTGGACGGCATCTCTTGTAGGCGAGGTGCCTAGGACTGGTAAAGAAAAACTACAGTTCACCTTCCGGACGGAAAAAGACATGGCCTAACCAATTATCTAATGCTCTCCCAAACATAAGCGCAATGTTACAAACATTATAGTACTCTGAATCAATCGAGGAACTTCCGTGGGTGATCCGTTATATAGCTAGAAGAACGTAACCGTTTATGTGAAATGGGTCTCCAGCCTGCCTCTAGCCCCACCTGTCTGCTCGCTGCACTCACTGGGCCCAGTCAGCGGCTCAGCATACAAACTTGACTTTGTTACATGTTATCTCGGAAAATGTTTCATCTGTCTGGATTATTTGAAAATGGGTACAGGTACCCCGAAACTAGTCATCAGTTAAATAAAGAGTGAATCTTGCAACCTTGGCTGTTTCTATATCGAATTGGTTTTTTGTGTTTCCGTATTTTTGTTCGACCCCTGCATGGGCGATTATTTGTACCATATTTTGTCTAATGTCGTTAGGCTATTATTACAAAAATGGCTCTGAGCACTATGGGACTTAACATCTATGGTCATCAGTCCCCTAGAACTTAGAACTACTTAAACCTAACTAACCTAAGGACATCACACATATCCATGCCCGAGGCAGGATTCGAACCTGCGAGCGTAGCGGTCTCGCGGCTCCGGACTGAGCGCCTAGAACCGCTATTACAGGCTATTTCATAACTGAAGATTCCGTTGTCAAGATCCGGGCGGATTAGTACTAACGAACCAGAAATAACGAAAGTGAAAAGTTATCACAAAAAATTGATTTACAAATAAGGTACCATATGGGAGTGTTTATGAGCGGCTTTTTTTTGTGTGTCGAAGAATCAACGTGGGTTGTTAACTATCAGTGCTGAATGACGACAAATGTGGAAGATTTGAGCAGAAGAGAACATTATGAGTCAAACCCGGCAGTCGACCACAAAATATGACGTCAACACGGGATGAGACATTTCTTATATGTGTGTCAGTGATGTACTGTTGAGATTAACTCCAAGTTGTGGAATAACATTGTAGCACAACAGGTACGCCGCTTTCCTATCCGCAGTTTGCCGGCGTCTGCTACGCTTTAGTCGATATGCACCAGTTGCTGTAGGGAAGGCACACGTGACACGCCATCAATCTTATCGGCTGCAATGCGTTTGCCAGTATAGACACTGATGTGACGGTTGCCAACAAATCAAATCATCTTTTGCGAAGAATCTCGCTTCAACTTTGGTGACGCCTGAGATACCATGAGACGTTTAATATGTGAGCAATGTCTCTTAGAATGTTTCATCTACTGTAACACTTAGGGGTACTCTGCACTGAGAAAGTTACATCACGTCACTAGTTCCAGAAGCTAGACGTCCATCTACATTGTGCACAGGATTTTTTCGGCTCTCTCTGCTCTACAGGTACTACGTTTTACATGGCCAGCCCACAGACTTGACAAGTGATCTATAGGACGTGTTGACAAATAAAAGTTTATCATACAGGAGCTAACTCTTTCACTACATTTTTCCCGGGTGAATGACAGTATTGTCTTGTTATTTTAATTAAAGTCAAAAATGGAAGTAACAAGAAAAAAAAATGTTCCGCCGCTTCGTTTTCCAAAATGGCAAGGCATACAGCATGTGTGCCCGGTATCCTGACGTTGTATCTGTGTGTCTCAGTGGTATTTAAATGAATGATCATCCTGTACTTTCGTTTATGATGTATATTTTCAGAAAATCTTTGCACCATGTTTATGATTACAAATATTTGATATTTCGGTAGATTATTTCAAAGAGAAGTTCTTTAACATTACATGCAAATTACTGTGTCTCACGTGACAGTCACGTCGACTCTCCTCGTCCTCATACTGCGTGAAAAAGATTTGCACAAAACAACTTGACTTGTAGTACATATAATATGCAGTAAATGCCTACTGGTTCTCTTATAAACTATCGTTGGACATATGCGTCCCAGTACGTACTGAAAGGTTTAACATACATGAGCTTTGGACTTTTCTACTGGCTACTTGAAATACTAATCCTCTTGGACGCATTCAAAGGCTGAAGACGAGTAGAAGCTCTTGTCACAGTGTGTGGCAGCTTCAGCAAATATTGTTTTAGGCATGTATTAGGACTCATTTCCTTATTTCAAAAGTCATGTATGGATTACTTTTACTCCATGGTGTTCCATTTTGCACAAAGAATAGTGTAGTTCCGCTAATTATTCGTTACTGTCTTCTAGAAACACATAGTCATCCGCGAAACCTTTGTATTACATACACTATTAGCGCATTTCGGGGTGGACTCTACATTTATATGTCGAAAATAACTCAAATTCACCAAGGTCTACTGCTTTCCTCCGTTCTGAGTTGGTCATACGTCACCCTTTGGCGTTGGTGAGGTATCATTATCTCTCCTACATTTAATGTTGATAAGCGTAGCAGTGTTCAATACACCTATAAAACCTTTTGGACATACTGCGTCAGTTCAACGCTCAGCTGATTCGTGAGCTATCATTTACGTATCATAGTCAAATGTCAAAGTTCTTTCAAATGTTGTATCAACTGCGAGCTCTCTTTTGTCCTGGAGCAATTTCTACAAGGAGCAATGTGTTACACAGTGTGTAAGGAATGCGAACAAATGCAGTTAGTGTACGCGAAATATAGTAGAATTAGTGAAATATAGTAGAATTAGTGAAAGAACCCGCAATCTAAAAAGCAGTATTACGTAAGATGCTAAAGAACAGGGGACATTATTAGATGCATAGATAGGCCAAATTAAGGCCAATAAATAGTGTTCAACATGTTGTTCATTCCGAGTAACACAGTGTAATCAGCAACACGTCTAGTGATGGAAATTAACTGTCCAATAACGCGAAAAGTGGAACATACATCGGTTTCATACAAAAATAAATTACATAAAAATAAACCCTCCAAAAAACACAATATTAATAAAATAAAAATTTGTCCAAAGGAGAAACAGACAAAAAACTTGTTATTGCTACCAACAGTGAAGGCGGTCTCCACAGTTAAACCGTAGGCTACTGCCCCGGTAGTGAACTGGATGCTCTCCTCGAAATGTGGCGCAGTGATGTCAGTATGCCACATACAGCATGTAAACATTCGTATCTCCTCGCTGTAGGAGAAACCTTGAGTCACTGAGTAATGTGGGTAAAAAAGACTTCATTCTTTCCCTGTGGCTACAACGAGCTAGACTTGGTTGGCTTCACCAACTGCAGTCAGTTACCTCGTGCTTTCAGCCCTTCCATGCCTCCCAATGATGCATGGTCCTGTGTCTCAACAAGGTCAGAGTAGGTATTGCACATGACTCATGAGCTGCTGTATCAACCCAGTCCTAGCGCCAAATTCCAATATGCCTTTTTTCGGCAGAGTATCACCAACATTCTGACATGCTGTGGGCATGTGAGTATGTTTCAGATGAACGAACAGGTTTTCTACTAGGTATTTGAAGCAGTGAGCTGAGGGAATCTGAGCAGATGGGAAATTCCTTTCAACTGCTCCGGTATCATCAGAATCAGACAAACGTTTTTGATGATTGGAACTTGGGTGCACTATTGGGGGCGAACTACTGAGCAGGTAGTTTCTCTGCTGAGGCCTGTGAGTGGTCTCATATTCTATGAGATCCACAATTACCTTGAGTCTTTTGAGTACCATGTGGCACCTGGCTTAAACCTTGGCCTAGAACTGGAATCTGGTCCACACCTAGTGCTTCTAGGTCTGCTTTCCCACATGTCCCTCAATGGCTCTGTATTCATTGAAAACACAGTGGATCACAGAAGAACATATACGCCTGATGCAACATGAGCAGTTTCACTGGATGGATACTGCCCGCTCGCCAGGTTCAGCAGAGAACTTGGATACGAGACTGTCCTGCAAGTACCTATGGCTTGTCTTAAACCCTTAATGTGAATGGGTCTATCGTTTCTGAGTAAGATACTTCGAGATACCAATAATGTGTTTCATGCTTATGAAGCCCTGTTGGACAGTTATCTCTAATGGGGTCAGATTTGTAGACACAAGTTCTCAATTCAAAGTGAAAATTATTTAGGAGCTGTCCAGTCTCAAAAACAGACAAGATGGCTGTGCAATATCCATCCCATTTCTCATGGAGCACCAAAATAACTACTTGGGTAAGAGATTAAGTCAAAATCTTCCCTCATTTCAGGAGACATATTGCATTCCTCCAAGAGTCAGGAAGGTCTCCTGTCTCCCAATGCAACTGAACAGTTTTCTATAGCTGCTTCTGCCAGAGCCACATCATGGTGAATTGACGCTGTCGTGATCAAGCGTTGTGTTACAAACCACAGATAAATATGAGTCCAGCTCCCAACGGAGGTGAAATAAAAGGCTCAACTGCCCTTCTCAGCGTTGGTTCTTTAGTGGTGAACAGGTGGAGCCTGGTTGGTGATGGTAGCGGTCATAAAAAAAATGCTCTCTTTGCATTTTGTATCTCTGACAGAACGCGACATTTTCTCATTACATCACCGAGCACCTCACACCTTCCCCAGAATTACTCCTGGCTGCCTCTCATAGCAATTTCGATTGTGATATAATAAAATAATAATAATTCATATGTCATTATAGGATTCAGGAATTGACAATGTGATTTCATTCCAGCCTCTTCCGTAATTCTGGCGACATTTGGTCCTCAAAACCCGAAAGGCACCAAAGTTATCTGATTCTGCATCATCGCAGAGAAACAAATATGTCGCTAATCACGTACCAGGATTCATCACTGAACAAAAGAACCGGCGGGCTTTTCAGATGGCCTCACAACATTGGAATTGATCCATCACTGGTTCTGTAAACCACACAGGAGGAGTGTTGAAACATTTTATCCTTACCTAAAGTATGGGTTACTGGAACGCAATAGCTTTAACAACAGCTTATGTTTAGGCTATAGGAGCATTCAACAGTCTGCGTGCGCTTGAGATCTTGTAACTGGTTCTTTCATCGTAACAATGATGCAGCATAAAATATGTAATAACTATTTTGCTGCAGTAGGTTTCATGGTGCCTCGTATCCTGCATAAAGCACAGATTGGGTCCCATGTTATAATCTCTTTTTAAAATATCGAGGCTCAACTGAAAGTAAGGAAATTTCTGAAAAATCATGAGCTCCACAGCAAGTGAGGTCAAATACCACAAGATGCTTCGATAACATTAATTAAAGGACGAGAGATACGCAAGAAGAGGGACAAATTATTTTAATGTAGTGTACCACAAATGTGACTTTGTTGATGAAGTTTTCTAGTACCCTTGCAACCTTTGTGACATGGAGTTGAGCAAAATTTCACAAAGTCATGATATGAACTGTATTTTCTGCTCATTACCTAGCTAGCAGCATGTGGGAATGATAATAAACAATATACTGACTAAAGTATGTATTGGTGAGTTGGTACAGTATCAAACTAATTTTCAAGTTTTTCCAACTGTGGAACGGACTACCATGAGCAGATAATGGAGGATAAAAGTTACTATCGAAATCATGTCCTATTATTTTTTAAATTTTGTATTTCATTGGCGAGGTATATTACGACTTCTAATTCATCTGGTAAGATGATACTCCCCAGAAACGTAGAATTAATATACGGTGTGGACATGAACTGTAAGCTGTTAACACATCGTTATTTGGTTACATGATGTTGAGTGTTGCATGTTGTAAAAGGAGTGTGGCCTGGTGGCTCAATAGTAAAGTGCCACACTACAAATCTAAAGTCCTAGGTTCAATGATTTTTATCTGTCATTTATCGCTTCTTTCACCTACACCAATATTTGACAATATGAAAAATCCTGGTTCAAATCCCACATTACACTGTAGGCCCCCTGTAACCGGCTTGGCAAACCAGTTCAAAGGTCAGAAGTATACCACCACCTACAGGACCGTGCACAGTAAGGCACTATGGTATTCAAACCAATCCCTGGGTTTTTACAGCTTTATTTTACAACCGTTTAATTAAACACAAGAAAAAGAAAAATAATATTGAAGCAATATTATAGATATTCCACCCTCAGTGCAGATAAATGCAACAATTCAATAACAATGTTCCTATATACTTTCGTCTCCTTCCACAGAGCTGTAAGTCCAGCTTAGTATTATTGCTTCAACTGATGCATCACACAAACAGTTGTTAAATACCTATCATAAAACAAGCGCGTACAGATTACATTACTTAACGATGTACACTAATAATGATGAGTTGTATTACACTTTAATAATGACGAGTTAGCTGCTTTACTCAGGTCCTCAGATTCATTCGGGATACAAGAATGTACAGTTTCCATCCAACTGGTGACAATGACTGAATTATTAATACAAATGTACTGCTACATTCGAAATACAGAGATCTAGTTAAATGGCGACTGTGGCGACCATGGCCTCAAATAACAAAACGCTGGAAATTGTGTACGATGCAACCATTGCCCACTCCTTTTCTTCAGTACCTATGAAGGCAGCCTCCTTCAGCAAAATATGAAATTATTATCTGCAAATTTTACACAAAAAACATATAAAGAAAAAGGAAGAATACAACTGTAAGGCCAAAATTTCTTGAGGACGACACAGTACAGTTAACTGGAGAACCAACACAAAGACACCAGAAAAATACACAGAAGTCTTAAAAATCCTCATACATATTCACAAAACAGAAAATTAAATGGCTAAAACAAAAAATCCAAAGGCAACAACTTTGAACAGCTTACAAAAAATTTATAAGCAGGTCAGTCCAGTCTGGCCAGCTGTAAATTTTAAAAGTGCATACTTGTGGTCTGGTGTGCCCTATACCTAGTTAGGGCAGTACAACGGCATCTTCCTGTGAGGTTTGAAGAGAAGTATGCCATACCTTGGTGGCCCTCCTGATTGCACTCAGTTTGTTCAGGGGGTTGTGGTAACCTGCCACTCCATATCCCAAGTTACCAAAATATGTCACCATTGAAATTGCAGGTCTGTGCCCAGTACTCAGAATTCAAGATTGTCTCCTGAGGTTGCATCTTTAGCTAATTCATTAGCAAGTTCATTCTCCAGAAGACCCATGTAGGTCTGTGTCCAGATGAATGTTACAGTGGATCTGGAGCTATGGAGGTCAACTAATATGTCTTGGATGTTAGTGAACAGGTTGTTTCTAGGGGTACCACTGAGATATGTCTTGTAAGCAGTTCATGAAGTCACTACAAACCAAGATGGCTCTCAAATTTCGCCCAATTATAGACCAAACTCTCTAATGAAGGAGCCATGTAGAAAGGTCAACAAATGACCGCTCGTGCCTGGAAACCAGAAATTCAAAGCGGTTTTTGGCTATTCTGTTCCATCACACACCAACTGATTTATCTGGAATCTGTAATGCACAATGCTTCTGTGCATCAACAAAGCCTGATCAATGTGTTCTTTGACCTGCAGAAGGTGTACAATACCACTTGGTGCGGGGCTTCTAGAACTGATTACCCATTTTTATCCAGAAGTTCCTATCCATCTGGGGCCAGGAAGGTTCAACTAACAGCAGCCACCACATATTGGAAAGTGGGGCCCTCAGAGATAGTTTGAGTATAACTGTTTTCACCATAGCAACCCATGGTAATGAACTGGATTGATGACGTTAACAGGACACAGGAGACAAATCTTCATGAAACCATCTGCAACCAAGAAGCAATATAACCAAGCAAGTAAAAGTGAGATATGGGTAAAATGTCGAAAATGGGCATGTTGTTCTGCCCACAAAGTAGCTGGACGTCCTGAAACATGTTATGCAATGGGAACGTATTCTCTGCATCCAACAGGTGTTTCCTGACCATCCATTACCACAAGAAACTATCAACGCAGACAAGTGGATAGAATCATAGGAAAGAGAACGATGATAAAGATACAGCAAACCAATAACAAATTTAAAAAAAAAAAAGATGAATTAAAAAGTTGGGAGATGCACTAGCCAGTTCAGAGCACCAAGCATGAGCAGCCATGGGTCCCCTGGGTTGGAGCAGGTTACGTGGCAATCGCCCAATCCTTCAAGTGGCTGACAAGGCCAATGTGCATTACCTCACAGACAAGATTGGAAACAATCTTCACAGGTAAAATGTGAAACCAGATCAGGCACTTTGGCATCCAATAGTACCAGAGGCAGCATGGCAGCAAGTTTAATTTTTCGCTGTAAGGCAGTAAAGTTATGACAGCCCAGTGGGTTGTGGGGGCATGTCAGATAAGTACACACTGACAGTTTAGTGGACATGTCATAGGATGTGGCCATGGGTCAGCCAAGTGTGGCCAATAGAAGCCAACTGAATGGTAGATTCCCTGGAAGAAGCACAAAAGGAAGACTACCTCATGATTGTGGTCGCCATTACTGCTCGCATTTTTTCAGAGAAACCAGGACATTCCAATCCTTGTTCCAAGCCCCCAACAAGTAAACATGTTGGGAGTTGGGCAGAAGTTCAGTTCTGGTACCCATCTCCAACGTTAGCATTCTGGTAGCCTAGTGAGTCATGCAGGCAGCAGGATAATTCCCTGAGATCCCAATATGACCTGGGGTCCAGACAAAGATGAACGGCCATCCATCTTGATGGATGTCAAAATGGAGATACTGGAGAGTACCAACAAATGAGTGTCGTGGGTGGCAGTGGTCAACAGCTCGAAGACTTCACAGGAACTCACTGCCAACTATGAGCTAACCTGACAAAGTTTGAGCAATGGCCACCAATTCTGCAGTGAATACACTGTATCTACTCGGCATGAAGTGTAATTCACTTCACTATGCAAGTGTGTACGCAAAACCAATTCATCTTTTTACCACAGAGGCATGCATCAAGGATGGCAATAACCACAGGGTTAATAGAGTCTTTGTCCAGAGGACAGGTCGAGGCAGATCTGAGGATGGGGTACACAACATGGAGACACGTGAGATTGCTCCCTGGCAAGAGACGACAGTGTGGGAAGTTGGGAGTTCACAGCAGAGCAACTGTATATGAACTGCGATTGTGACTCCAGTCCTGGGATGTTGTTTTGGGAGGTGAATCTCCCTACTACCAGTACGAAGGACTTGACAGTTCAGATGCTCAGGGAAGCAGTGAACATGTATCGCATTGTTCTGTAGCACAGTTGGTGCTGCCCGATTTGTACTGGAGGGACCAAGGCTGTTCACAGGGCTGGTCCAAGAAACATGTCTCAAATCGAACCCACAAATGGAGTATTGAGTACAGCATCGGCAATACTGAAGGTAAAAAAATACTGAAGGTGATGCTGAGCAATATCCCATCCTCCTATAATCAAGATGGGAGAGGATCAGAGGTTTTTAAAGCCACAGATGTGTAGAACAGTCTGTGCTCCAGCTGGTGTTACTAAGGCAGCAAGGAGTATTATGGTGTAACCAGCATGTTCACTTAAGTTGCCATACACGGAGAAACCATGTCAGCTGGGCATCAAAGACCAGTCCCAGAAAGTGATGACTCCATCACATAGAGCAAGTGGCCATAGAGGTACAATTCTGGCTGTGGATGAATGGTAGGACTGTGACGTAAGTGCATGACACGTGTCTTGGTGGCTGAAAATCAGAACCAATAGGAGACAGACCTGGACTGTGCCTTTCATACTGTACCCTTCGGTCAGTTTTTAGCAACATCCACAATTGAGGAGCAATAGTAAATGGAAAAATTGTCAGCATACACAGGGGCTAACACTATGCACCCAACAGTTGCAGCATTGACAGCCACTTGAAAAAGGGGCCCACTCAATAAAGAGCTCAGTGGGATCCCATTCTTTTGAAATGGGAGAGGGGAGGATGCTGTGGGAAGCACCAACTGGAACCTGGAAAGTATAGAATGAGAAGAAGTTCCACACAAAAATTGGAAGCTGGTCCCAGAGACCCCAGCATGTGGTTAACGAAGATACGATGATGCCATGTGGTGTCATAAGTCTTTTACAAGTTGAAGAAGACAGTGACAAGAGGTTGACATTGGGCAAAAGCTGAAAAAATGGCAGACTCCAGGCAAACCAAACTGTCAGCAGTAAGATAGCGTTGGTGAAAATGGCCTTGGGACAGAGAAAGAAGAACCCAACATCCAAGGTACCAACACAGCCACTGGCTCACAATACATTTGATAAATCTGCAGAGAACATTAGTAAGACTAATTGAGCGACACCAGTCAATCTCATTTCGAGGAGTGTGTACCTGGTTTTAGTAGTATTATTTGTTGTTTGAGATGTGTAGAGAAAGGTAAATGAATTCACTCCTCCCACTGTTTGAGATCACAAAATGTAGGCTGATAATTCTCAGGCATACAGGATTAACATAACAAAGAGCAAATTGTACAATGACATCAGTGTCAGTGTAGACAACACCATTCTTCAGGGAGATACCACGTACACCTGATGGGAACTGGTGTCTGTCGGGGTATTGAACCCTTGCCCAAACCTGTGAAGGAGAGGTATGCAGTCCAATGATAGATATGTACCATTTCCAGCATTCTTGTTTCTGTCGTTTTATTAGGTGGAAGATCTGGGCATGGAGCCATTTAAAGGCAATGAGGTGCTCCATTGATGGTTGTTGCTTACGGTGGAGAGCCCATCTGCAATATCTAATGGCCACAGCAATTTCCACCATGGCACTTTCTTCAGACAGAGAAAGGGAAGGGGGAGGGGGAGGGGCAAGGAATAGGGGATCACTAACACAGCTGCCAATAGAATAGCTGCAATTCCTCTCTGAACAGCTGCATCCATACTTCACCATGCATGTGTGAATGCTAAGAGTGAGCAGGGGCAAAGTCATCCCAGTCAGCATTGTTGAGAGCCCATATGGGTAGACATTGTGAGCAATGTTGAGGGAGGTATAGGATGATCTGTCACTTATGTCATCATGGACCCTCCAATAGATGGAGGGGTGGAGAGCAGGGCTGTCAGTGGGAAGATCAATAGATGGAAAAGATGGATATGCCACACTGAAGTGTGTGAGGTCATCAGTATTCAAGAGACATATATTGAGCTCTACAAGCAAAGTTTTGATAGCTTTACTTAGTTCTATCCCAAAAAGGGTGGTGGGAATTGAAATCACCCAAAATGAGGACAGCTGATAGAAATCAGTGCAAAATTGCAGCCAAGACACTTTAAAATCAGGAGGGAGACACACATTACAGACAATAAAATCTAGACAAACATCAATACCCACAGCCTCCAAAGTCATACAGACAGCCATATGTTCACTACAGACACAGTCCAGAATGTATAAACAAACTCTGCCACTCGGTCTCATGCTCTCTCGCTGGCAACTGGTTTTCACAAATATCCCGAATAGCCAAGGAGGGTTTGCAATGCTAGGAACCAGGTTTCCTGGATGGCAGTGCAGACAGCAGGAAACTTGTAAGAAATGCTGCAGTTCAAATAGGTGGTGGAAAAAACCGCTAGTGTTGCACAGAAGGACCATGTTGTCGTTATCCTGTAGAGGTGTGAAAGGACCTAGGTGGCAGGACATGCTCCAGTGTCGCCTGCTGCCACTGGTTGTCAAGAAACGTCATAAATATGCATCAGTTCTAAAACATGTTTTGTGTGTGCGTGTGTGTGGGGGGGGGGGGGGGGGGGGGGATCTGGTGCCACAGGGACACCAAGAATTCCATTTTGAGTACAGAGTCAGTCCAGGCACTGTCTGGTGACACATACAGGAAACTCTTTCATCTTAAAGGTTGTATTTTCATCTATTTCTCCTTGGATGATTTCGATGTAGATGAGGAGGCTTGTCTGCCCTAGTTTCAGGGACAGAGGAGGAACATGAAGCCCTACAAACAGCACCAATGGCTCCTTCATAAACTGACTGGTATCCAGTTGCAGATCAGCAGAAGCCTGGGAGAGGAGTGTACCGAGGGACCTCTTCCTGCTGAAAGAGGAGGGTACTGCTTCTACTGCCGGGGTTGGAGACTGATGTCCCAGCAGGTGTGGAGTCAACACTCTCACAGTGAATATGGGATAAACAACACAAAGAGGGCCCCCAACCACCATGAAAGGGAGTGGAGCCGAGCAGGCCTGAGGGCATGTCACAGAAGGCACGAAGGGCAAGGGTATTGTCCCTAGGGAGAATGACGGCATCATAGGCATAACATACATCATCGTCATATATACACTCCTGGAAATGGAAAAAAGAACACATTGACACCGGTGTGTCAGACCCACCATACTTGCTCCGGACAGTGCGAGAGGGCTGTACAAGCAATGATCACACGCACGGCACAGCGGACACACCAGGAACCGCGGTGTTGGCCGTCGAATGGCGCTAGCTGCGCAGCATTTGTGCACCGCCGCCGTCAGTGTCAGCCAGTTTGCCGTGGCATACGGAGCTCCATAGCAGTCTTTAACACTGGTAGCATGCCGCGACAGCGTGGACGTGAACCGTATGTGCAGTTGACGGACTTTGAGCGAGGGCGTATAGTGGGCATGCGGGAGGCCGGGTGGACGTACCGCCGAATTGCTCAACACGTGGGGCGTGAGGTCTCCACAGTACATCGATGTTGTCGCCAGTGGTCGGCGGAAGGTGCACGTGCCCGTCGACCTGGGACCGGACCGCAGCGACGCACGGATGCACGCCAAGACCGTAGGATCCTACGCAGTGCCGTAGGGGACCGCGCCGCCACTTCCCAGCAAATTAGGGACACTGTTGCTCCTGGGGTATCGGCGAGAACCATTCGCAACCGTCTGCATGAAGCTGGGCTACGGTCCCGCACACCGTTAGGCCGTCTTCCGCTCACGTCCCAACATCGTGCAGCCCGCCTCCAGTGGTGTCGCAACAGGCGTGAATGGAGGGACGAATGGAGACGTGTCGTCTTCAGCGATGAGAGTCGCTTCTGCCTTGGTGCCAATGATGGTCGTATGCGTGTTTGGCGCCGTGCAGGTGAGCGCCACAATCAGGACTGCATACGACCGAGGCACACAGGGCCAACACCCGGCATCATGGTGTGGGGAGCGATCTCCTACACTGGCCGTACACCTCTGGTGATCGTCGAGGGGACACTGAATAGTGCACGGTACATCCAAACCGTCATCGAATCCATCGTTCTACCATTCCTAGACCGGCAAGGGAACTTGCTGTTCCAACAGGACAATGCACGTCCGCATGTATCCCGTGCCTCCCAACGTGATCTACAAGGTGTAAGTCAACTACCCTGGCCAGCAAGATCTCCGGATCTGTCCCCCATTGAGCATGTTTGGGACTGGATGAAGCGTCGTCTCACGCGGTCTGCACGTCCAGCACGAACGCTGGTCCAACTGAGGCGCCAGGTGGAAATGGCATGGCAAGCCGTTCCACAGGACTACATCCAGCATCTCTACGATCGTCTCCATGGGAGAATATCAGCCTGCATTGCTGCGAAAGGTGGATATACACTGTACTAGTGCCGACATTGTACATGCTCTGTTCTGTGGTTCTGTCAGTGTGATCATGTGATGTATCTGACCCCAGGAATGTGTCAATAACGTTTCCCCTTCCTGGGACAATGAATTCACGGTGTTCTTATTTCAATTTCCAGGAATATATATATATATATATATATATATATATATATATATATATATATATATATATATATATATATATAGATGCTAAAGATCATATATCTCCTTGGCTTTCTGATTTGAGCGTCAGTCAAGTGTTTTGTATTCTTGGATTTTCTTCTCTCTTTGAAAGATGGTGCAGTCCAGTGAATGGGGGAAATGGTGCTCCTCACAGTTGACACAGATGGCGGGAGGGGCACAAGGAGCACATCTGTACAACTACATCCACAATCCCTTCAGACAAGACGGGTGATACAATGTTAAAAGGTGCCCAAATCTCACGCATTTTAACTGCCGTATTCGAGGATTAACACACAGATTCACATCTTGTTGATACACCATCACCTTCACAGGCGACAAACCGTCTTCAAAGCCCAAGACAATGGCTACATTATCAACCTTAGCGCACTTTGGTCTCGACTAGACACCAAATGAATGGTACCATGGCTGCAATGGGTCTCGTGGTCTTACCATCACTATATATCAATTTTATTCTGAGAAAACTTACATCACACTCGTCTGACATTACAGAACTGAGCATTTGCACTCACAACTTTGCCTTGGTACTAGTTACTTGAAATCACTTTCATATTTTTCAGCTTTTAATTGGCAATAAGTTAACATGATTACCCCATGTACACCAGCTCAAGAAGCACGAAGAATGGTTAATATCCTCCGATTTCTCAGCAGCACTTCCTGGGGTGCAAACCTCACAGTTCTTCTGCAATTCTACAAACTATTACGTTTATCCTGCCTGGATTACAGACGTGTTGCCTACCAGTTGACAGCACCATCAGTACTGAGTTCATTACATCTTGTCCACTGTGGTAGTAGTGGGGTTGGCAACTGGAGCCTTCTGTACAAGCCTCATACACAGTGTCCTGAAAGATGCAAGATGAACTATGCAGCTACAGACTGTCAGGTGCTTATCCCCGTTACTTGATTGTTTCATAACCAGCAGTTCCGGCTGTTTACAAATTGCCCAGAAATAAATAAACCAGCTAGGATAAGAGTGGAGGCTTTATCCAAGGACTTCTAACTTCCTCTCTTGTATGTACACATAGTGTTCCCTTCCTCTTGGCATCCCCCTCCTCCTTCCCACGGTGTGCACCCAATCCTATGATTTGGATAGACCACCTCTGTGACCCAAAAAATTCTGTGCCCACCATTCTCAGGTGCCCATTTCGATTGGTTATGCAGGACTACCCATATATTCCACAAATGGATCGACACTGGAAGGAATTTGCTTTGTTGACATGGCCTTTGACACACTATTTCTTCAGACCACATTGGCACAGGTTTCTGGTGGAGAACGACTGTAGTATATGGTTCTTTTTGCACATTGTAATACCTTGTCAACAGTATCCTGTACCCTTTCTTGGATAAATGTCTCTTGATTGGTTTCAGAAGCTGCTTCACCGGTGAAACCTTGCCACTTAACTTCCTGAAGTGACCAACATTAAGCAAGCTCCATAGGTCAGAGGTGTGAGACAGAAAACGACAAAATTAGTCGCTGTCACAGACGTTGCCGTGGATATACCACACCTTCAAGAGTCAGAGGCTCAAGCTGCACAGGTTTAATATCTATGGCCATACGCCATACTGAAACGTGTTGCAGCTCTGCTGTTGCTCTATTACTTGGTCCCTGCTAGATGTGGTTCACTGCCCCACAGAGGATTGTAGGCATGTAAATGCCCCTGTAGAAGGATGGGTGGAGGCAGCTGTTGTACTATTTCCACCAATTCGTGATGATACGGATACATCAGTGCGTAGACAGACGTTGCATACTGTTACCCTAACAGACACAAAGTCACAGCTTCCAACACAGTGGTTAATGGCACATGCTCCATGAAAGTGTCACAGTGTACGAGCGTGCAGACTCCTCCAGATGCCCTATGAGCTTTATCGCAATTTTTACAGTAGTGTTTGTAATTCTTAACAGTAGGAAACTGAGTTTAATTCAATTTCCTTCCCTGGTCCGTCAGCGGACATGAAAGTTCTCTGGATGTAGAGCCACAGTTGCAATGATCTTTCTCAAAGAACGAAGGAGCATGCAGGGTGTAATCGTCTGCAAGTTGTGGCTCACGTCACCACCAATTACACCTGTCGATTGTGTTATGAGGCCAGCCTCAGGTCGTGTGGGCAGCTGGTAGAAGAGGCGAACACTGCTAGCCTTGCTTGCGGAGAGCAAGCAGAGCTCATAATTTGTAGGATTAGTCAGACAGTTGATGGAGGTCCTTTGGTTTGATAGGTCAGGGGTGCACTACAAAAAGGCTGCAACTACTCGGGTAGTTTATTACTTGCGGAGTGCACATGATCCCTCCTTTTTTTCTAAAGCTAGGCTGTAGTTTTAGGTACTCTGATGAACGCTCCTCATTCGATATAAGCAGAGCGCGAAATAAGACAGCTTACGAAGAAAGCTCATTCGACTGGCAAAATTTTAACAGTAAATTGTCGAAGTATTTGTAATAAAGTTTCTGAATTTAGTGCAGTTCAGAAAAGTTGTCACGCTCGAAGTATTTTCGGAAGCGAGAGCTGGCTGCAATATAAAGTAGAAAGCACTGAAATATTTAGCGAGCCATGGAATGTATATCGAAAAAACAGATAAGATGCCACAGGCGAAGGAGTGTTAATTGCAGTCGACAAAAATATTGTCTGTTGATGTCGAAAATGAGTGACTCTGAAGATATCTGGATACATGAAACAGATCTAGGTGAAATCAAGTTAACTGTTGTATGTTTTTACCTGGTACCCGATTCCGCTGTGCAAGTTTTAGAGTCTACGCTCAGTAGAGTGGAAATATGCAGATCACACAAAGTTAGTTACCTACAGTATATAGAATGGGACATCTATTGATCCGCTGTCATCGGCGTCGGGAGTTCCCCAGGGAACTATGATAGGACCAGTTTTATTGTCTACATACAAAAATGTGTGTTTCCCGATGAAGCTGTGATGAACGGGAACATGTTATCGTTGAGTGACTCTAGGAGGATACAAAATAACACACGAATTTTCTCGTTGGTGTGATGACTGGCAGCTTGTTCTAAACGTAGAAGTATTTTAGTTAATGAAGATTAGTAGGAGAAACAATCCCATTACGTTAGCACTAGTACTGCGCTGGTTTTACAAAGTCACGGTGATTTAATATCACAGCGAACGTGGCAAAGTTATGTGAAATGGAATGAGCACGTGAGGACGATAATAGGGAAGGCGAGTGGGCGACTTCAGTCTAATGGAAGAATTTTGGGAAGTTGTGGTTCATCTGCAAGCGAGACCGCATATAGAACGCTGATGCGACACATTACTGACTGCTGCTCGGGTGTCTGGAATCTCACCAGGTGGGATGATGTCGAAGCAATACAGAGACGGGCTGTTAGATTTGTTACCGGCAGGTTTGTTCAACACCTATTACGGAGACGCCTCATGAACGTAAATTGAAATCTCTAGCCATATACATTTCGCGTGAGAACCACGAAGATTAGCGAAATTAGGGCTCGGACGGAGGCATATAGACAGTCGTTTCTCTCTTTCTCTCTCTCCTGTATATGCAAATGGAACAGGAAAGTTTGCTCGGAATGTATGTTGTTGCAGAAGCAAATCTAGCAGTCATTTTTATAAGACGATGCGTTTCTATGTCCAGAAAACTTGGTAAATAACTGCAATACTATAGATTCAACGCTACAGTTACAGATGGTATCAGATCCTAAATTGTCGGCCGCTACCCAGTGACTACTTAAAGACTGTGACCGTGGCCTTGTTGTCAGTGAGACAAAGTGAGGCAGACATCGCCTTTCTTACTGCCGCGCAGTGTCACGGCTGTTGCGAGCGAGTACAAAAACGTGCCGTCTTTGTTGCGGAACATCTGACAGCCCCAATGAATTACCTATTTGAACTGTAAAACTGGTGTTACAGTCAAGGTAATTGTTCTTAGCGATAAATCCGTAGATTGGTGAACTGCCGACCAACCTCCATGTTTTTTTGATTTTCTCTTCTTTTCATAGCTGATATATCCTTTATCTTTCATTATCTGATTCATAATGTGCACTTTTGATTCACCACTAGCTCTGTTCACAGAGCTTCGGAACAATGCTGTGACGACTTTCTCCGTCTTTCTGACCATGAATCAAGGTGTCTATAGGTCTCCCCTGGCTCCGAACTTGAATTACAAATATTCTTATGCCAACAAAATGCTTTTGCATTTAAGTCGCAGCAGTCCTATACTGTTTCAATGTCCATAAACACTACCATTATTAACCGTCCTGTATCCCTCGTCTGTCTCGAAAGTTGTTAGGTAATGCAATTAACAAAATTTTACTGATCAGTATTTCCCTAAACACTTGACATTGCCTACTACATCCATTCTCTTAGCTTCCCAAGTGCACACAGACTGAATGCCCAGATAACTTAAGAACATTATGCACATATTAGCACACAGCATCTACAAAAACAGACGAAGGTTAAACCTTTCATGTGGCCACATGTATGCGGTAAATATATACAAAATATAGGAAGATAATTATATAGGACGGTGTGCTGAAGAGTAATGATTGCGAATTTGAAAAATCTTGAGGGATTTTAAATAAAACAAACATTATTAACATTCTACGTCTTTATTCTTCGTGTCTATAAATTTATTTCTCATCGTAGTCAACCTGGAGACGTACACATTTCTGGCAACAAGAGACCAGTTTGTCTCTCACCCGGAGTGAATGAGGTCTCACAATATGCATATATGATTGTTAATTATAGAAAGAGACAAAAATGAAAATGGAAGTAAGAACCTTTTAAAGTTAAAACTCGTAACTGTATTAAATAACAGTAAACATGCTGTGACTGCTCACACTTCTATATCAAGCTCATTAGAAACGGACGACTACCTCAGATATGGAATGATGAAGGGATCTGCTACCATATTTTGTAAAGAGCTACACCAGCTTTTATCAAACGGTTTATCTTGAATACGATGTCAACCTCTACAACGTAGAAGCTCATTCCGAAATCTAAGCGATATGTGAAAAATCGATAGACGAAAACATATTTGGAGCAAGCCGTTTCATTATTCTTCAAAATATTCGCCTGTAAAATCTGTAGAGTTCTGCTTGAGTCCGAACTAATTCTGGAAACCTTTTTTCCCACTCTGATACAAGTACATCAAAAACACAGTTCTGAAAGCTTTTTGAAGCGATGAAAGTTGCTGTCCAGGAATAATTTGTTTGCCATTCAGAAAGAAGCAGAAGTTGGTTAGGCCGTAAATCAGATAAGGCAATGGGACATTAATTCGACTTGTTCTCCGCCAAATAATCAATTTTTTGACGTGTTGTATGATAGTTGGTATTATCATGATGAAAAATGATTCGAGTTTTCGTTTGCTTTTGGTGGATTTAACGATGACGTATGATAAATAAAGTGTTGTATGCCTACAACATTAACTGTCCTTCGATCCCCTGAAGCAGTTGCGCGGTATGTGTAGTGCAACCTAAGAAACCACCGATCATTTCTTTGTGGTTCCTTCACGACCGAATCACTTTCGTTGGCTTCGGCTCATCTTCGAACACCCAAACCGGTGACTGATATATTCGTGCTAACAGAAAACTTCAGTAGTAAAGCTCGTCTCCTTTTAGGAGGTTCTGAACCTATCGAATGTTTTAAATGTTCTATACACCAAAAGCTAAGAGCCTGTTTTTGAACCGTGCGAGGTGGTTCAATGGTTGGCACACCGAACTCGCGCATTTGGGAGGACGACGGTTCAAATCCGCCTCCGGCCATCGTGATTTAGGATTTCCGTGATTTACCTAAATCGCTTCAGGGAAATGCCGGGATGGTTCCTTTGAAAGGGCACGGTCGGCTTCCTTCCCGTAATCCGAAGGGGCCGCTGATCTCGCTGTTTGGTCCCCTACCCCCAAATCAACCAACCAACCCGTTTTTGAAGTTCAGTTAAACTGCGAGGAATCCATGGGGAACAGATCTTTTTCACAGCTAAACGTTCACACAAAGTCGAATGTACTCCAGTCTTCGACTTGCCTACAGATGCCTCCATCACGCTAAATTACATTAGCAACTCGACAATGACGTAATGCACAATACCGATGACTTTTTAGAAAGGCAATTTTGATCGACCTTTACAAAATTCAGAGCTGACAGCAGTACGAGCACGACGACGTTCTGCAATCCAATATTGCAAACCGTTTTTTTTTTTTTTTTTTTTTTTTTTTTTTTTTTTTTTTAAGGTGATTGACAAGTTGAACGAAGCGATTGGAGGCATTTTTCTTAGGTTAGGTTTTTGAAAATCGTAATTTCGGTAATTCACATGCGTCGGTGAGGCGTGAACACACATTTCAAAACGACAGACAGTCCAGTTCCGAAACAACTGAAGTTAACATCCGCAAACTGCGAAAAGGTTGTCATCTGTCACGACGGGAGGTACTAAACAACGCGTTGGTAAGCGACGAGCAAAATCTTTGTCTATATCACTTGAAACTTTTCTCTCGTATGATCAGCATACACTTCCTCACAGTCAATTATACGTAGCTAGAGTTCTTAAGTTAATCTGTTCGAGCTAAAGAACTTCATTTTAGATCAGTGAAACATTACTGGAAAAGAAAGCTGTTAGTCTACATCTACTTGGATACTCTGCAAATAGCGCTCAAGTGCCTGGAAGAGGGTTCATCGAACATCTTCACAATAATTCTCTATTATTGCACTCTCAAACAGAGTGTTCAAGCTCTAACTGCCCTTATTTTATGATGATCATTCCTCTCTATGTAGGTCGGCAGCAACAAAATATTTTCGCATTCGGAGGAGAAAGTTGGTGATTGAAATTTCCTGAGAAGATCCCACCGCAACGAGGAACGCCTTTGTTTTAATGATATTTAGCCCAAATCCTGTATCATGTGCGTGACCTTCTCTCCCCAATTTATTAACAATACAAAACGAGCTGCCCTTCTTTGAACTTTCTCGATGTACTCCATTAATCCTATCTAATAATAGTCCCACACCGTGCAGCAGTAAGCCAAAAGAGAACGGACAAGCGTAGTGTAGGCAGTCTCTTTAGTAAAAATAAAACCAAAGTCTTTCGTTCTCCATCCTCACGATGTCTTCCATGAGTTGTTTCCAACTTAAACAGTTCGTAAATGTAATTCCTAGGTATGTAGTTGAATTTACGGCCTGTGGGCTTAACTGCTTTATCGTGTAACCGAAGTTTGATGCATTCCTTTTAGCACTCGTGTGGATGGCCACACACTTTTCCTTGTTTCGGGTCAATTGCCAATTTTCGCACCATACAGATATCTTTTATAAATCGTTTTGCAAGTTTTATCTTCTAATGACTTTACTAGACGGTAAACAACAGTATCATCTGTAAACAAGCTAAGTTGGCCGCTCTGATTGTCTCCTAAACCATTTATATAGACAAGGAACAGGAGAGGGCCTGTAACACTACCTTGGGGAACGTCGGAAATCAATTCTGTTTTACTCTATGACTTTTCGAAAATGGTTCAAATGGCTATGAGACTCAACTGCTGTGGTCATCAGTCCCCTAGAACTTAGAACTACTTAAACCTAACTAACCTAAGGACATCACACACATCCATGCCCGAGGCAGGATTCGAACCTGCGACCGTAGCAGTCGCACGATTCCGGACTGCGCGCCTAGAACCGCGAGACCACCGCGGCCGGCTATGACTTTTCGTCAATTACTACGAACTGTTACAGGAAATCACAAATACAGTCGCATAACTGGACGATATTCCATAAGGAAGCAATCTGATTACCAGGCGCGTGTGAGGTATGTGTTCAAAAGACTTTTCGAAATCTAGAAGAACGCAATCAATTTGAAATCCCTTGTCGATAGCACTCAATTGTTCCTTTGAGTAAAGAGCTAGTTGTGTTTCAAAATAACGTTGTTTTCTAAATCCCTGTTTACTGTGTATGACTATACCATTCTCTTCGAGGTAACTTAAATGTTCGAACACAATATATGTTCCAAACTCCTGCTGCATGTCAACATTAATAATATGGACCTGTAATTTACTGGATTACTCTTAGGCCTTTCTTGAATATGGTGCGACCTGTGCAACTTTCCAGTCATTGGGTATGAATCTTTTGCCGAACGAGCGGTTGCATATGATTGTTAAGTATGGAACTACTGCAGCAGCATACTCTGAAACAAACCTAGCTGGTGTACAGTCTGGAGCGGCAGACTTGCTTTTATTGAGTGATGTAACGTTACTTCACTACTCCGCGGATATCTGCTTCTAAGTACTCGAACTCAGTTAGTCGCGCGGAGTAGCCACGCGGTCTGGGCGGCGTTTCGTTCTCTTTGGCGAAGGAACTTCGAGGGAGTGGTTAGTAACTCTGCTTTTCCAGCACTGTCAACGGAAGTATTTCCATCGCTATCGTGCAGCGAAGGCATTGACTGTGTCTTGCCGCTAGCATACATTACATACGACCAGAAACTCTTTGGATTTTCTCTAGGTTTCGAGACAAAGTTTCATTGTGGAAACTATTATAATAATTTCGCATTCAAGTCCACGCTCAATTTAGGGCTTCTGCAAAAGATCGCCAGTCTTGGGGATTTTGCTTTTGTTTAAATTCGGCATATTTTTTTCCTTATTTCTGCAGCAGTGTTATGATATGTATACCACGGTGGATCTGTTCCGTCGTTAGTTCACTTATTTGGTATAAATCTTTCAATTTATGTTGATACTATTTCTGTGAATTCAAGCCACATCTGGTCTCCACTGACCGGTGCATAGTTAATTTGGAAGGAGTGCAGATTGTCTCTCCAGGAAGGCGTCAAGGGAATTTCTATCTGAAGCGAGTTTTTATATGCTTTTTTCCAATAGATATATTTTTCGTTTATTTTTGGAGGATTTGATTGTTACGGTATGCAGTCTCGCTACGACAACCCTGCGTTCACTAATCCCTGTAATCCGTTTTGACGCTCGTTACTAGCTCAGGATTTTTTGTTGCTACGAAGTCAAGTGTGTTTTCACAACCGTTTACTATTCGAATGGGCTTATGAACTAACTGCGCAAAATAATTTTCAGATAATGTGTTTAGCACAATTTTGGGTGATGTTTCACGCGTACCTCCGGATTTAAAAACATGTACTTTCGCCAACACATGGTGGGTAAATTGAAGTCACCATCAACTATAATTGTATGAGTTGGGTACGGGTTTGAAATTAAGACTCACAAGACTCAAGTTCTCTTTGAACCTTTCATCTATTGTATCTCATTTGAGTTGGGAGGTAGGTAAAGGGATTTAATCAGTGCTTTCCATACCGCTTAGTGCTCTGGTTCTTTCTCAATACAGCTACGTCAATTTACAACTGTTATACCGATGCTTCCTAGATCCACGTTCTTTCTGTGTTCGACCTGCGCCCTTTGAGACTGAAGCCCTTTTTGTGTTTCCTTGAGGCCCACTAACCTACAAAACCATTCAGTACACGCTACAAAGCCTCCGCTACTCACGTAGCTGCCTCTTGCATGTGGAGGACTCCCGACATATTTAGCGGAACCCGAAACGCCACCACCCTAGGGCGTACGTCGAGGAATCTGCAGCCTACAGTGTCGCAGAACCGTTTGATCCTCTAATACAGACTCTCCACTTGGATCTGTACTGGAGGTCTGCAACTGGACCTGTCGACTTTGCTGCAAATGACAAGAGATCTGCTTTCATCTTGCAAGCAAAACTTGTAGCCTTTACCACTTCCGATAGCCGCTCGAAACCAGAGAGAATCTCTTCTGATCCAAAGCGCCACACATCATTGGTACCGATGTGAGCCCCCACCTGCAGCTGGCTGCATACTGTGTTCTTCCTGGCATTCAGAAGTACTCATTTCATATCTGGAATGACTCCACTTAGTATGCCCATTAACTTTCTTCCTCTCCTTGGCAGCCATGTATCTAAGGTGCCTCACAACGCGCTTAACACTGAACTTTCCAACTAGCAATAATCCCACCTTCCGTGACTGTCCAGGTCTTGTAGGCTGAAACAGCACAAGCGATGGGCTCTGGCTGAGGGATAGTGTCAGCCACAGACAGCATCAGGAACCCGTTACTCAGACTAACTTTGGAGGCCCTACGTTCTGCCATCATCAGGGAAGTCTTTCGCTGCCTGTCACATCCCCAGGGCGACCTCCCACTCGACCACAAGTGAGGGGTCAATTTCAATGTGAACAGTAACTAGGCTGGCCACATGTGCAGGCTGATCGGCGGACCCGTGGGTGCTGCTGGACCTCCGTTGGATCCACACGACTTGCCCTCAATAGTGACCCCCATCCACTGCAGCCTCAAACTGTGTAATCGAAGTCGAAACAGCCTGGATGGTGAGAGCGAAGTGTTACAAACTCGGCTCGTATCCCCACACAGCAATCGCAGTCCCTACTCATACTAAAGACTGTGGAAAACTACACTACACAGACAAACATAGGACTATCGACGTGCTGTGGATCTCTACTGCCGAAACTGGCGAAAGCACAAGAACTGTCTAATAAATTAGATTAACACACAGATTCGAAAACTAAACTAACATAGCGCACAGGTGATACTAAATACTTCACTCCTGGTTAGGAATCTGTTACGTCTAAAAATCGATTTACTTTCCAGTAAAACGAAAACGCTATAGCTTTTCTATTGAATTAACACGCAGATATTCAAAAACTGACTATCAAAGCACACAGATGAAACTATGTAATTCCCTCCTGGTTAGAAACTCGTAAAACGCCACAAAATTGGTTACTTCCCTGTTGCTGGCCTGTCTTCCAATATAGACGACCCCACTCGGCTAGAAAATTATTATCTGAACTACTTACAAGTGAAACAGTTTGGTTGACTCACTGATCTGGTCTTGCAAATAAACAAAAATGGTCTTGCTGTGCTGGTACTACTAACGGCTGAAAGGAAAAGTACAGCTGTAATTATTTCTGAGGGCATGCAGCTCTACTGTATGGTAGATGGCATCCTCTTGGGTTAAATACTCCATACATTCGGATCTTCAGGTGGAGACGACTCAGGAGGATGCCGTCATCAGGAGAAACAGAACTGTGATTCTAAGGGTTGGAGTGTGGAATGTTATACCCCTCAATTCGGCATGTGGATTAGAAAATTTAAAGAGGAAAATTGATTTGCTGAAGTTAATTATTTGGGAATTAGTGAAGTTTGGTGGCAGGAGGAGCAAGACTTCCGCTCACAATAATACAGAGCTATAAATACAAAATGAAAGAGAGGCAATGCATGAGTAGGTTTAATAATGAATAAGAAAGTAGGAATGTGAGTAAGTTACTACGAATAGCATAAAGAACACATTATGTAGCCAAGCTCGACATGAAGGCCAAAACTACCTCCATAGATGATAAGATCTAAGAAATGTATGGTGAGATAAAAGAAATAATTCAGACAGTTAAGGAAGGCGAAAATTCAATTAAGATGGGGACTGGAATTCAATAGCAGGAAAAGGAACGAAGGAAAAATAGTAGATGAATATGGACTGGGGGAAAGGAATGAAAGAGGAAGCGGCCTAGTAGAATTTTTCACAGAGCATAATTTAATCATCGCTAACACTTGGTTTATGAACCATGAAAGAGTTTCAGATTGATGATATAATGGTAAGACATAGATTTTGGGTCAGATGTGAAATCTGGCCACATTTTATTGGTTGTGAAGTGTAGATTAAAACTGAATACGTTGCAAAAAGGTAGGAAATTTAATGAGATTGATGAGCTGAAGAAACCAGAAGTGGCTGAGAGTTTCAGAGACAGCATTAGGCAACGACTGACTAGAACAGGTGAAAAGAATACAGTAGAAGACGAATGGGTAGCTTTGAGATGTGAAATAATGAAGGAAGCAGAGGTTCAAATATGTAAATACACAACGCGTAGACCTTCTTAGATACCACAGGACATATTGAATTTAACTGATGAAAGGAGACAACATAAGAATGCAGGAAATAAAGCAGGTGAAAAGGAATACAAACATCTACGAAATGACACTGATAAGAAACAAAATGACTAAGCAGGAATGGCTTTAAAAATGTATGGACTTGGAAGCATATGTCACCACAGGAAAAATGGATGCCGACTAAGGAACATTAAAGAGAATTTTGGAGAAAAGGGAAGCAGCTGTATGAGTATCAAGACCTCAGATGGAAAACCAGTACTAAGCAAAGAAGGAAACCTGAAAGGTCGGAGTATACAGAGGGTCTACACAAGGAAGATTAGTGGGATACATGATAATGCAAGAATAATTTGACATGGCACTGAAACAAGGCCCCTGCAGTAGAGACAATCCGTCAGAACTGCTGATAGCCTTGGGAGAGCCAGCCATGACAAAACTCTTTCATCTTGTGCGCATGATAATACCCTTAGACTTCAATAGAAATGGAATTATTACAATTCAAAAGAAAGCATGTAAGAGTATTACCTAAGTATCAGTTTAATAAGTCATGGTTGCAAAATACTAACAATTTCTTTACAGAAGAATGTAAAAACTGGTAGACAACAACCCCAAGGAAGATCGTGGTGATGATTATGTGTTTCAAGAGGACGATGTGTTTAAAGAGACTAAATTACTGGGGTATCAGTCCCTCCATTTCATGAGATAACACGTGAAAAGTTAAAAAGCTAAAAAGTGAGAACTTGGCGGTTCCAAATATATAACCAACTCAAAGAGTTTGAAAGAGGACATGACAGTAGTTATAATAAGAGCGTACTCCACAAATTAAGGTTTTTTTTAGACCTGTTTATTTCTACAATGGTTTACATCTGTTTACAGCTTGAACATTTAGCTATTTTTCGACATAATCACCATTTCTGTCGATGCATTTTTGTAGACGCTGTGGCAGTTTTTGTATGCCCATATCATACCAGCTCGCCGCCATGCTGTTCAGAAAGTTATGTACCTCTTCTTTCACCGCGTCGTCGGAGCTGAATCGCTTTCGGGCCAACTGTTCTTTTAACCTACGGAACAAGTGATAGTCACTGGGCGCCAAGTCAGGACTAAAGAGTGGGTGGGTGAATATGTTCCACAAACTGTTGCAGGAGAGCAACAGTTTGCCGAGCGAGGTGTGGGCGAGCGTTGTCACGGAGAATGTGTACGCCTTTGCTCAACATCCTTCTTCTCCGGTTCTGGATTGCCCGTTTGAGTTTTTTCAGAGTCTCACAGCATCTGTCAGCGTTGATTGTGGTCCCAGTGGACATAAAGTCGACCAACAATACTCCCTTCAGGTCCCAAAAAACGATTGTCATGACTTTACCAGCAGACTGTGTTTTGTTTGAATTTCTGCGGCTTTGGCGAAGGAGGATGTTGGCGTGATTGTTGCTTAGTCTTAGGTGTAAAGTGGTATACCCATGTTTCGTCACCCGTGACAATTTGAGTCCAGAAGGTTGCCCTGTTAGGCTGCAAGGCGGTGAAGAAATGCGCGCGAAGCATCAACTCGTTGGCGCATGTGGTCCTCAATCAGCATACGTGGCACCCGTCTTGCGCACACCTTCTGGTAGTTCAATGTTTCAGTTAAAATTCTGTGAGCGGTGCTTCGGGAAACCTCAGAAACCAATGTGCAGAGATCATGCAGTGTGATCCGCCAATCTTCACGCATGCTTTGCTCAACCTTCAACACTGTCTCCTCAGAAATTGATGGTCTCCCGCTCCTTTGTTCGTCGTGAGTTTCGGTCCGACTCTCTACACCATTTACGAATATTTTTGACATTCATGCATGACTTACCATACACTTCCGTCAATTGGCAATGGATTTCAATCGGCGCAGTGCCCTTTGCGTTCGAAAACCGAATAACTGCGCGCAATTCGCACTTGGCGGTAACATCCAACAGGAGCTCCATTCTCAATGGCTGCCAAGCCAAGACTGATGGCGTCAGCGAGGCGCGTGCATGTTTACACACAGAGCGTGAAACACTCTTTATAACAGTGTGACCAACTGACACACAAACAGAGCTCTGTACTTATAACAAATATAGGAGACCTTACTTATGGGATTACCCTCGTACAATAGATGAGAGAAAATAGAGATAACCCAGGCAGCATCTTGCACAAGAGTCCTAAGGCACAACTGTGACGGAGGAAGAAAGTAACCTGCAGACGCATGGGCGGTACCCATCGAAGGGGGGGGGGGGGGGGGTCTCTTCTCCCCTTTATCCTTCCCCCGACACATACCGCTAACACAGAGTGGAGGGGTGTTATAGTTGAGTGTAAACGCCACTCCCCCTCAGGAAATGCAACACTTTGGTAGCGGCTATCTCACCGTCTGCTGCAAGCATCATCCAGCAGGACGCACTGAACAAGAACATGCGCTATCTTCATTAGACTACCACAGCTGCAGCGAGGAGGATCCTCTAGATGCAGATGGAACTCTAGTGTAAGTCTCGTGAGGCCAATGCATTGTCGACACAATACAACGACCTCTTTCAGAGAGGCTTGCAAAGTTGTATGCAACATCTTAGTGGACCCTTTAATCGCTCTGAACTTGTAGCCCGTCATTCCAATTTCCAGACACTCAAAATATTGCTTAGAAGTTGCAATCATACGTCTGAGCCCAGCCTTCCTACATCAAGTTGATCTCTTGCAGACTGGTGAGATCATTGTCTGGAATGTCTATGTGGCTTGGTGTCCAGATGAAGGCCACTGTCTTTCCAGAGCTGTACAGGGCAACCAACAGGTCCTGGATGCCAGTGACTATCTACATCTACATCTTTTAGGACAGCACAGGGTTTTGCCTTGTAAGTAACTCACGCAATTGCTACACATCAGAAAGTTTGCCTTGTCCAGGGATTTGACATACCACAAAGCCTGATATATGGTAACCAACACTGCTGGCTCTCTATGGAGAGTGCTTCTCATGTCTCCTTGCATGTGCAAAAGCATAACCGACCCTACTGTTGACTTTCGATCCATCCCTGGAGATGCATACCAAATTAGAATAATTATGGAGGATCGAACGAAACAAATGTGAGAAGGGTAGGGTCAGCATTCTCCTTGAGGCCCCAAAAGAGGTCCATCCATGTAGCAGGACAGGGTACAGACCACGGAGGGTGTTGAGAGTGAGCTCTACGAATAGAGACTAAGGGAGACTGTTGGAGGTCCTTCAGCAGAATAGCGAGTCAAATCCCAGCTGGTCGACCCAGTTTTGGGTGACAGCAGAACAGTCTGAACTGTTGGTTATAGAACAGAGTTGAGTTACATTGGTGAGTAGGCGTGTGACATTGTTACTGCGTAATTTGCCAGAAGCTGTTGTTGCCTAACCTGCAGAGGTCAGACACCGGATTCTGCCAGTAGGCTGCCAGGGCATGAAAGGGCCCCATTGCCAACTGCACACCAATGTGGTAAACAGGGTCCAGGACGCTCACTATGGACGATACTGTCAGCTCACAAGCAATGTATCCATAGCCTAAGTGGGATAAAATCAGCACTTTGTAAAATGTCAGAAGAACTAAGCAGTCTGCACCACACTAAGACTTACTAAGAAAACTGAGAACGTTTAGCTTTATGCAAGTTGCTTTGAGTCGGTGGACATGTGGCAGCCAAGTTGGCTTGTTGTCAAAATACCTAAGAACTGAAAAGTTTCAATGACTTCAAGTAACTGGTCACCAAGCTAAATTTCTGGGTGCAGTCGGCAAAAATGCACAACTCATGATTTTGCAGGAGAAAACTGTCAGCTGTGATTTAGATCCTAGTCATGTACTCTCCAGACAGCCCGTTGAAGTTGGCACTCAGCAGTGCACAGTGATGCTGAAGCACAGTTCAGACAAAGCTCATCCACATACAGTGACGGAGAGACTGTGGTGCCCATTGCAATTACGATACTACTAATGATGTTAGTGAACAGCATTACACACAGAACTAATCTCTGAGAGATTCCAATCATCTGTACATATTGGTTGCTTCGAGTCTGGTCTATTTGGACCTGAAAAAGTCAAAGAGATAGGAGATTCTGAATAAAAATGGGTAAATTGCCCTGGGAACCCCACTCACTCATGCAGTGTAGATGTGATGTCACCAGGTGGTATAGTATTCCTTCCGTAGGCTAAAGAACACAGTAAGCAGATGTTGGCGATGCGAGAAAGCATGGCTCATTACAAAGTCCAGACGAAACAGATGATCTGTGGTGGACCAGAAAGCTGAAAGCCACTTTGGAGTCATGATATATGCCATCCGCGCTTCAAGGAACTAACAAAAACGGCGGTTGACCACTCGTTCGAATAGCATACACAGCGGTTTCATCAGAGATTGGATGGTAGTTAGTTAAAATATGTGGTTTCTTTCTCAGTTTCCTTCCCACCATTGAGAGGGCAATTCTCCTTCCCACCAAGTATGATTAAAAAGCCAAAAGATTATTTAGTGCTGTCAGCAGAAAGATGTTTGAGTATTTGGTTGTGAATTTTGTTGGATCCAAGGTTCATATCTCGACACACTGCCAAAGAACTGCAAAGCTCCTGTTCACTGAAAGGGACATTGTATCATAGAGAGCCATGGCATGGAAGGATTGCAGATGATGCTCAATAATGAGTTTCAGGGTCAGCAAATGGGAGTGGTAATTGCTGCAAGCACACACTTCAGCGAAATGTGCCCAAAAATATTCAGCAAGTACCATGGGATCACTGCAGATATTACTATTGACAAGGATGCGAGGAACTGTAGTGCGATGTGGATGGCTGCAAATGTGGCAGAGTTTAGTCTACACTTGGGACGATGGAATGTGGAGTCACATAGATGATACATATTGCTTTCATCACTCCTGCTTTAGGTCACTTGAAGTATCTTGAATGCTACTAAATTATTCATAGAGGGATAGCGCTTATGGAGTTTAAGCACCCTGCAGCGTTCGACGATATCTATGGCTATATCTTCAGACCACAATTGTACAGGTGGTCATCAGTATGAACTGGATGAGTAGGGCATCACTGCTGCCACAGTATTAATAATAATTTAAGTAGTCTCCTGTACCACTTTGTTGGTATCCATCACACGACTGGCATCAGAGGAGAAAGCCTGCCAGTCAGCTTTCTGAAATGACCAACGTGGAGCATAGTCGAAATGTCTGTGAGTGGAGAGGAAGAGAACGATAAGAAAATGGTTGCTGTCAGGAAGATTGCCACAGATGCACCACGGAATCAGGGTAAGACACTTGGGCTGCAAACTGTGAGATCAATAGCTGAATTTGTTCTGTGGGCTGCACTGAAATGTGCTACAGCTCCAGTGTTGATTAGACAGATGTGGAATGCCGAAAGGTGGTGGTCAAGTATTCGACCTCTGCGAGACAGTGTCGCCACCCCACTGAGAATTATAGTCATAAATCCATTTTTGTCCGATTTTTTCTCTGTTTTATTTTGGACAAACATTTGAAACGAACTTTAAATAAATTGTTCGAGATATCCTTACTGTAATTTTTGATTTTTCACCATTATATTGGCAAAAAACGTTGTTTACAAAAATGGGAACACCAAAGATGGGAGGAGTACCGCAAGTTGAAACAAAAGAAACAATTTTTTCATAAATATTGATTTATTTAGCAAAACAAAAGTTTTCGTACAAAACTGATTACATACATCCAACTAACAGTTAATTCTTACAATGGTAATCCTTGAAACAATGCTCACAGAGAGATATTTCACATCATTTTTCACATGCCTTTCCGGCTTTTTTTTTTCTCAAGGAGCACATCTTTCTTGATTGGGTGCATTTGAAATCCATTAGTGGCCGGAGTGTACTGTGTAGACAGTCCTCTTCAGTAATTCTTTTGATCTCTTTAGTCTTCCTCCCGATATTGGTGGTCTGCCATATTTTTGCAAATACTTTTGTACAATGTTCCTTCTAAATGAGAGGCTGTCAAGATTCTGATAATTGTTATTTGTCCTGTAAAGTTGCCATGTGTTTTGCATTGACACAGCAATAAAGAAAATAAATATTGGCCAACATCATTTCTTCGATCGTACAAACGGCCGATAATACAAAATATTTTCATCCGCCTGGGACCATCTACCGGCCTCTCTGATGGGTTGAACAGGGTCACAAGTTGATATGACTAGAACTGGTCGGTTGTCATTCCTAACAGCTATCACTGATCCAGAATGTTTTTCTGTGTTTGAAGTCGAAGCTACCGCGAGGGTACTCCGCTGTTTCCTTTGGATCATCTATAGGAAATTTACGTATTCTATTGCTCATTATTGTACCCGTGAATCCTATTTTCTCTCAGTGTTTTGGCCAAATTAAAAGATGTCAGTGTATAGATTTTGTTTGGAGCTGGTGGCAAGTCATTGACTAGTTTAAGAACCACATGCCCACCTAAGCTGACGTTTTTTAGCCTTTCAATATCTTTTCCAATGTAAGGAAAAAATTGTACAAGATTCTTAAGTGGCTTCCCTCTAGTAACTGCCTTACTCAATGCCTGCCGTAATATGCTACCATACTCTACTCAACTGAAAGAAATTGAGCACGGGACAAAAAGCGATCATTCAGAAGCTTTATTAGGAGTAATATTTCACCAAATCTGTCATCTGAAGTCATTTTTGAATTATCACCACAGTGTACAAAGCGTTTTATTGTTTCAAATCTGTTGCGCCTCGCTTCTGAACTGACAAATGAATTGTATGTCTCCCAATTGACTTCCTACAGTATTCTCCATCTAGGTATGGTTGGGTATCTTGACAGAATCAAAACTGCTAATAAAACCTCAGTTCGTCACAAGAAATTGCAAAACTGTGTCATCTTCCTGTAATCCATATAGGGTAGCCATTTCCCAGAGGTGATTCAATACACCATCGTCAAAAGAGAGTTCAAAGGTCTAGAGGAGATATATTTTCCTTGCAGTGAAGCAAATTGATCGAAATTGGAAATAAGTCAGCTTTCTCCCAATCATAGGAAGTTTAGCAATCCCCTGAGGTTCGCTGAGTACTGCTTCCATTATTACTAGAATGAGGCTCTGACTCATGGAAAGCACTTCTACCCATATACACTGTTCTGCTCGTCTGATGACTTGACTCAACTCCAGCTGTAAGTTGTCGTCCAGACAAATTACCAACAGTACCGCATGTTTCTTCATCTCCACTGCCTTCTGTCTCCCATCCATCGTCCAGAGCCTCAATGTATGTATCTGCCTCAGCAAAGTCTTAAACAAATAGTTATTATAATTAATTTTGTATGGAACACTTCCTTACAGTCCTAAGATATTAAGAACAACGAAAAGAGAATAGGAAAAAACTATATTACTGTACAATACTTACTTTTTGTTGGGAACTAAAATGACTTTGTAAACACTTAACATTTATCAGCCACAATGAGGTTCAATCCAAAGCACTTAGAAAGAACGTAGATTCCAAACCAGCGATCTAAAAGGAAACTCACGTTTTAATAAGCATTACATAGATCGTAATAAAGAAACAAAGACTATAAAAATATTGTTCCCAATTGAGAACAACAGGCAAAAGTGGGTTAAGTCCCCCACGGGCATTAAAGTCCTCCAATAAGAGGAGGGGAGGGGGGGGAGAGAGGTAGTTGTTCCAATAACTAACAGCTTGTGATAGTGGAAATGTTAGCTTGGGGGCATGTAAACGTTACATATTGTCACAGGTAGACACTAACAGCCACAGACTCTAATAAAATGGTATGGGCATTTGCTCACTCAAAGTATCAGAACGTATGAGGGTATAGACCTCACCGGGCACTCTCACGACATTACCGTGACTGCTGCAGCAGGGCTTGTTGTTTTTCAGAGCAAGGAGATGTGTTGCCATTGAACATGTTCCCTGAAGTGCTATGCCAATTACAGATTAAGTAACCACTAAATGACACAGTTCGGTTAGATGGCGTTAGTAGCCATTAAAGTCCCACTGAGAGAGCTTTGGAATCAGGCCTGAGAAAGTGGGGAATGGAAAAGATAGATGTGATTACTTCGCTACAAGGTCACAGTCCACCTGATTGTGTGATCTGTTATCTGTGTGGATAGGCTTCACCTCTGCAAGGATGGGGAACAGAACATCCGAAGCCTACGTAATTAGTTTACCTTTTTGCGTATCCTCCTTATCCTAATGAGATTTCCCCATTTTGTCTTGCATGCCGAAGAGGACCGTACTTTTCTTCAGCCTGCAGCCTGTGGCTGCTGGTCCTTGTCTTGACAGAGGGCTCCTTCACTGCTGTCCTCATCCCTGACGATGCCACAGGATGACTAGGCATCTTTTGCTGCAATGATGGTGTGAGAGCTATCGATGGTATGAGTGCAAGGGCGAGGGAGCTGACATTTCCTTCCCAACTGCAGGGCAGGCCCTGGAATATGACAAGGACCAGGAGGTGTAATGCAAGACCTCGCCATCACATGAGATATGGACTGTGACAACACTCGCAAAATTTGAGACCTTATCAGACAGATGAAGTCTTTCAGGTTTTCTTTGCATCCTGATAAGATAGGCAGTCAAGTGTTTTATACTCTTGAATTTTCTTCTTCCCCTTGAACACTGAGTATTTCGATGAATGAGAAAGTGCGGTTCTGGACAGTTGACACATGAGGGGTTTGGTCACAAGGACTGCCCTCATGGAATGCCTGTCCACATGCCGAACAGACTACCTCATTAGAATAGCGAGATAACATGGATTCCAATTTTGGCACCTATAAAAATCATCTCATCGGAGGAGGAAAATAAGGCATATCTATAAACTGTGACCTTACGCTTCTCAGGCAAAATGTTGCCTTCGAAGGTCACGTTGAAAGCTCCAGAGTCCACTCTATTATCCTTGGGTCCCTTCTGCATGCGATGAACATAATGGACTCCACACCAGTCAGATTAACATCCATCTCCTCATCAGTTTGTAGCATAAGGTCTCGATGGAAGACACCACCTTGAAATTCAACAGAGCTTGTTATGAGGAGAAATGGTAACTCATATCTCTTATCTTGACACAGGCCTGAATTGCCGATGATTGGTTGGTGTGCGATGTTTCGATCAAGAAAAACCCACTTTTCATCTTCTCCATTGCAGCAACCTCCCCAAACCGATCAATATTTTCAATGAAAAACATTGGCATCACTGTACGAAATAATCTGCTGTAAGTTTGGGAGCAAAACTACAAGTTGGCAAACTGCCCACTTCCATTTCTCCTTACCTGACTCCTGTCTTGATGCATGGTCACAGGCAGAAGTGCCATAGGATTGTAAACGTATGCATTAAAATTACTGTTCCTCACTGGTTGATATAAATGCGTCAGCACGGCACCATTACGTTTGACCTGTTTCATTGCGGATCATCCACCAGGATACCATTCACTCTGTTCGGTGGCTCTACCCGTGCGCACCACCCCACCAAGGCAAAGGCCACTGGCACAGTGGCCGTTGCCCAGAGTCCTGGTACCCAAAGTGGATAGGTATCTACTCCTTCTTGACTGACATGGGGAGGTTACAGCTCAGGCATCGGCAGTGTAATCCCTGGGTTCTCAAGGGGCTGCCACCGAGAGGGTACATGACAATCCTACCACAACAGACAGGCTATCACACTTTACTTCCAATGCAAAGATGGAGCCTCTTTATTGGTTGATGCAAAAAATGACGGTACAGTGGAGAGTTACGCACCAGATTAAGGCATCTTTCCCAAACAGCCTGCACTTCTGTAAAATTTGGAAAATGGATGTCATACCCAAAATGGGGACCAGAATTTAGAAAGCTGAAGGTGAGGGGGGCAGCGACAGTTAAAAAAAGCGAAAAGAGCTAAAACCTTCAGAAGTCCAGAGAATAGTCCAAATACCAAGGTAAAAACGTGATCACATAATAAGACTCCTATCAGCCACCTCTTACTACAGGCAAGGAATGGCTGTGTCTATTCTAGCCCCCGACACCACAGAGGGTTCGGGGAAGATCAGTTTGGAATCTGGAGAAATATAGGGATTCTGGAGAGATGTTGGAACACATGAGGTAAAACTATGTTTATGGCATTTGTAAAGTTAAATAAAGCTTTTGACAATTCTGACTGGAGTACTGTCTTTGAAATTCTGAAGGTACCAAGGACAAAAGGCTATTTATAACTTGTACAGAAACGAGGCGACAGTCGCAAGAGTTGAGGGGCACGAAAGGGAAGCAGCGGTTGAGAAGGGAGTGAGACAGGGTTGCAACATATCCTCACCGTTAGTCAATCAGTACATTGTGCAAGCAGTAAAGGAAAGAAAAGAAAAGAAAAACTTGGAGTAGGAATTAAAGATCAGGATGAAGAAAAAAAACTTTCAGGTTAGCCGATGACGTAATTCTATCAGAGACAGCAAAGGACTCGGAAGAGAAGTTGAACGGAATGGACAGTGTCTTGAAAGGAGGATATAAGACGAACATCGACAAAAGCAACAAAAGATAATGGAATGTAGTCTAGTTACATCAAGTGATACTAATAGAATTTTCTGAAAGCAGTTGATGAGTTTCGTTGTTTGGGCAGCAAAGCAACTGACGACGGCCAAAGTAGAGAGGATATAAAAACCAGACTGGAAACTGCAAGAAAAGCGTATCTGAATACGGGAAATTTACTAACGTAGAATGTATAGTGTGCCCCCAAAAACACCAACAAAGCTTAGTATATTGAGCAGGAAGGCATGCTGATTAGGTTTCAAGAAGGAACCCATACTCGGAAATGCGTAGCCTGGGCGCTAAAGAGCGTTGAAGTCTGAAACGGATGTGCATTCCACATTAAATCAATACATGAAACATGAGAAGCACATTGCACTGTCTACTTTACAAGTGGGTTTCAAACTGCATACCTCCTACGTCAATGCAGAGTACACATCAGCAGTGCTAAACCTGAACCACATGAGCCAATACGTGCAGTTGTCTTTCACGTTTTTCAATTGCTCTGCAGACTCTAGCAATAAGGTCCCTCGTTGACTTTACTTGTGTGACATACACTATACTCTTCATACGACCCCACAGAAAATAGTCGAGACGTGTCAGACTTGGTGAGCGTGCTGCCCATGAACTGGCCCGCCCCTATCAATCCATCAATAGGGATTTGCAACGTTAAGGCGATTCGGCGTATTGACATCAATGTGTGCTGGAGCTCTGTCGTGTTGCAGCCACATCCATCCGAACATTTAGTAGCACTATATCTAACAGGGCAGGCAAAACAACTCTAAAAACTGTTAGGTAGATCTGTTCTGTTTGTCTGGCAGCAGATGTGGCCCAGTGATTTGGTCACCAGATATCCTGGCCCAGATGTTCATGCTGACCCTGCGTTGGTAATTCTGGATCACCTGCACAAGCGGATTTTCGTCTGGCCAAACATGCAAGTTGTGAATCTTATGCATTCATCCTTGAATAGCAACAAGCCAAAGAATTATGGCTGGAGTATACATGTTGTAAATACAACTGCGCAAACTGTACCTGTCGTGGGTAGTCCTCCTCCCGCAATGCCTCTACGTTCTGCAGATGGTATGGACGGAGTCTGTGTTAATGGACAACACGCCATATGGCACTTTTACTCGTGTGTAGCGCCTGTGCCACCTTCCGAGTGCTTGTGGCTGGGTCCTCTACGAATATTGTCAACATGTCCGCTAACTGTTGTGTTCGAGCCAAGCCATGGGCGATCTGTATCATGTTTTGGGACCTACCAGAGTATTCGCAAGTACTAAGCACAAAGTGCTGCTACGTAAACGTGTAATGGTCACATCTTAGGCAGAATATGCATTCGTGCAACTTTCCAGCTTCTCTGAGGCGTCTCTCGATGGCCGCGAAGGTAGAATGATTTCGGGGACGTCTGTTTAGAAAACGTTCCGCATACGATTTTGCAGCACATTTCCCATTGCAATCCTCTTTGCCGTATGCAAGCTCCATGTCGGTCATTTCCGCTATTGTGTACCGATGCATGTCGCACTGCTGTCAACAGTGCACTGGCGGATCACACAACGTACAAGGGCTGCATGGAGGAATGCAGCGTATGCGCGAGAATGTTATTCAGTACACCGATGGCTAACGAGTTGCATACCTTTCGTATTCAGACACAAAAACTAATCGGAACAAACAGTCACAATCGTTCGTTCTCACACTACTACGATTCCAGCGCCCAAGCTGTGCGTTTCTGTAGATGGGTTCCTTCATGAAAACCAATCTGTTTGCCTTCCGGTACAATATACCAAGTGTTTTCGGTGGTTTTTTTTTTTTTGGGACATCCTGCAGGTTTAAGAGTAAGTAACCCTTTTCCGAAGGCATTTCTATAGAGTGTAGTGGAAGTGAGCGATAAACAGCTTGGACTAGAGAAAAATACGAACAGAAGCTTTTGAAATGAGGTGCTACAGAAGAATGCTGACGATTTAATGGGTAGATCGCGTAAATAATGAGGTATAACAAAAATTGAATACTGAACTACAATTGATACTATGTATTGAGCTACTGGTTGCAACAAATTTCATTAAGGAATAAATATACTGAGAAGCAGTTGTTAGAGTACAAGTTCCTTGAACAGGTTTCCACATGATTTGGAATTTACACCACAAATGATTCTTGTCACACAATTTTAAACCCTTAAAATTTTTGCTCGGTTTGATGAGTTACCCAAGAATATGATCTCGTATGATATAATAGAATAAAAGTACGCAAAGTATTCAAGTTTTTTTTTATATTTATATCTCCTACACCTGACACCATTCTCACTGCACACACACACACACACACACACACACACACACACACACACACACACACGTACGTACGTTTAGGCGCTTAAGCAATTCTGTGGGATGCCCTTCCCAACTGAATTTCCTATCGAATTGTAGTCCCAGAAATTTAACACTGTCAACCTCTTCGATATGCATGTCTTCATACGTTATACACATGCAGGAAGGATGTGTCTTACAGGTTCTGAATTGCGTATACTGCAACTTCTCAAAATTTAATGACAAATTAGCTTTAAACCATTTATTAATGCCAATGACAATTTGATTAGCAGCTATTTCAAAATCTGTAAATGACTTCCTACTTATTGCAATGTTTGTATCATCTGCAAACAAAACAAACGTAGGAGGCAATGTAACAGACGAGAGGTCATTAACGTACACAAGAAAAAGCGATGGACGGACCCAAGATGGAACCTTGAGGAACACCACATGTAATTAATTCCCAATCAGATGAAGACTGACTGCTCACCGCACAGGTTTTTTGCAACGACACCCTTTGCTTCCTGTTAGATACGACTCAAACTATTTCGCTGCATTGCAGGTGATACCATAATATTCTAATTTCCTTAAGAGAATCCTGTGGTTCACACAAAGGCTTTTGACGGGTCACAGAAAATGCCAGTAGCCTCTACTTTATTATCTAATGAATAATTAAGTACATTCTCACTGTAACTGTCAATAGCTTTCTCTCTATCAGAACCCTTAAGAAATCCAAACTGTGACTTGGGCAATATATTATTTGCAGTCAGATGCGTAAGAATATGCTTGAAAATAAGCTTTTCGAATGTTTTTGAGAAAGCCGGTAAAAGTGAAATTGGTCGATAGTTTGATGCTATCTCTTTATCTCTCTTCTTGTAAAGGGGCTTAACTTCAGCATATTTGAACCAGTCTGGAAATGTTGTGCTGATAGGAGATTGATTGCATAAATAACTTAAGATAGAACAAAACTCGCATGAGCACTCTTCGATTAACTTCGTTGATACCCACAGGAATACTTAGATTTTAAGGATTTTATGATGGATGCTACGTCTATACAAGTGCCATTTCCATTTTACTGAAGTTATCTTTAAAGACGGTCTCAGATACTTCATTGCTCTGTTCACTGAACCTGACAACCCCAAGCTGTCAGTAACAGAAATGAATTACCTGTTTAAGAGGTTTGCAACACTACATGCATTTGTTACCAAAGCCTCATTTACTTTTAGAGCTATCTGCTCCTCTTCCTATTTGGCCCCACCTGTCTCTGTCTTCACTATATCCCATACAGTTTTTATTTTGTTACCTGATGCAATTATCTTTTTCTCATAATAAAGCTGCTTCGAATTCTGGATTACTTACTTCAATATTTTGCAGTATTCTTTGTAATGCACCACAATTCTAGCATCAGAACTGTTCCTAGATAGTAGACTCCATCACCTTTTTGTCCCACATGATTTATTTATTCTTTGTGTTATCTACAGTTTACTTTTTGACTTCTGTGTTATTTGAGTTGCCTTTAGGGGCAAACAATTTTCAAAAGAGGAGGTAGCTTTATTAATGAATGCTTTGTATTTTCCATTGAAGTCAGAAGTCTTCTAAACATCTACCCAGTTCAAGTGTCTGAGCAAATTTTTTGAATTGAATTTTTGACTTATTTATTACCCTCCTGTACTCATATTTAATAGATTTTTTTATCCCATCAACTTTCAACATCTATCACAAGATGATTCATGTTATGATCAGATAGTATTGGAGGGAAGTGTAGCGCGGGGTGGCAAAAATCGTAGACGGATACCAAGGGAAGAGTATAGTAAGCAGATTCAGAGCGGTGTAAGTTGTGGTAGCACACACTGCCACATGGAAATAAACGTGTAATTTTAATCAGGTAAAGGAACAATCTGGTATTAGAAATGGATGTAGCAAAAATGACCTTTTCAAAGTAGTGAAAGAAACAAAATTATAGAACAGAACAATGGACTTTTACGTATTTGGACGAAACTTTTTACTCGTGGTTTCAACTAATATGTAGCACACCTATTGTAAGTAAGTTTCTTTCTCGATTACCAAAAGTATACTCAGTACTCCACAAGTGTGTTTTCAGACCTTTGGATTGGGAAAGCGAAGATGGAATACGTGTGTCATGTTTCACGTGTTCCGGACATCATCCAAACGAAATTTCTTTAAAGTGTAGTTCTCTTATTTTGTCATGTTACGATTCTATGATTGAAGGAATCACACGTATTCCTAATCGACTGTTGCTGGGACAAAAAGAGCGCTAGGAAAGTGTAATGGTTATGAGACTCCGTGATCATTGAAACCAGAGAAGGGCTACCTGCTGTAGTATAAGACTTTTTCACAAACTCTGATTCTTCGCGTTGAATGAAGTGTACGCTAGTTAAACGCAACGCCGCGCGAAAGCAAGTCGCTGACATATTGTGATAATCTCGTGGAGAAGTCGTTCATCCAAAAAAGGAGCTTCCTATTGTTTCTCTCTGCTGCCCAACATCACAGACTGAGGCTCATGTTGCATTAAAATGTATAAAACAAGGTCTAGGTTCCCTTATAGCTTGGATTCCATGGACAGGGTATTCCTGCTCCCGTGGTTGTGAAATTATAGCTAATACTTCATGCAAGTAAAAACATTTAATACTCACTGGAATAACAAATGATCGGCCAACGATGAATGGATGAATTAATTTTAGTTTATATTATGGTGCAGAGCACCTGCCTCATTACCGCCCACAATATTTCTGCAATTATGCGGGTACATTTCAATAACGTTATGTGATGTGAAAGATTTACAGGGCGGGCAAAATAAAACTGGCCCCGAAAACAAGACTGACGCGGGACTGACGCTTGTTAATGAAAATCACAGAAAATGCTGGATATGGCCACCGCTGACATCGACACAGCGCTGTTCTCGATTTACCAATCTGCGAGACAAGCGTCACAGCTGTGCCTGAGAAGTAGCGGCAACACGATTTTCAATGTTCTGCTGTAGCTCTTCCAGCGTAATCAGAGCAAAAGCTGACCCTTCAAATTTACCCCACAGGTAAAAAAAAAAAAAAATAAAGAATAAAATAAAAGAATCACAGGGAGAAAAACCAGGCCATTTCACGGTCTCCTTTCTGTCCTCTTCGCACTGAATACCTTGCGTAGGCCTACTCTTGAGAAGATTGTGAAGACAGTGTGTGTTGTTGCTTAGTCTTGCTGAAAATATACACACAGTCATTATTCTGAGATTTGATCAACATATGGATTAAACAATTGCTGGGCATATCAGACAGATGTAACAGTTTGGTGAAAGAATCGTGTTACGAGGCGAATACCAGACACTGTGCACCAAATAACCACTTTTTGAGGTTATGCAATGGCTTTTCCGATGCATATTGGTGCATGTTCTGTGAAAACAAATATCCTGGCACGCTGAACCAAATTTCATCTTAAGAAACGAAAAAGTTCACTCACAAGCCACCGGCAGAAACCAACAAAGCATTTTCTGTGGTGGACAGTTCTGATTATAACCAGGCTCAGTTACGTGTCAGTACTATAAATATTTTTTCGGGCAGTTTTATTTTGCCCACTGTATATGTAGTTTCATAAGCAAATGACAAAATGCACAAGACAGCCTGGTTTGTAAATCTTACAAAAGGAACGTAAGAAAGATCAGAGTATAAAATAGTTACTACGACACATGAACAGCTCATCACTGAAAGAAATTGATTACCCCATTCGCTCTGAACGATTTCCTGTTGTTCTTGTACGAAATAGTTTGGATAGCACCAAGATAACATATAAAACTTCTTGGGTATTCCTAAATGATGCGTCACTCTGTAGGCAAATGTCCTCACTATTTTTCTAAAAAAAGAACGTAGCCAACATATATGAGTAGCTTAAATATATCGGAGTAACATCAGACAATGCAATTTATTTCATAAAAAAACAAAAAGTAAACTAAGAAGCCTGATTCAATATATTTCTGGTTGAAATGGTTAAACAGACAGCAAGGGACATTACTCTCCACAAAAGCGTTTTTACACGTTGTCTCTGTCAGTCCTGTCTCATATTATTCTGTCAATAACGGGAAGAAGAAGAAGAAGAAGAAGAAGGGAAGAAGAAGATGATGATGATGATAGAGGTATACTACAGTGAATGACCACGTTCTGAACGGTACAGCACCGCCTTCAATAAGAGACAGCAAATGAGGTGTAGCTCTGGGCAACTACAGAATTGATATAGGTCAATTATGAAGAGATTAAGCTAAGTAGTATCCATCTATTAACTTGTGTAGCCGGAATGAGAAAACTGCTTGATGCCAACGGGTCAACACGGCGCCGAAACGAGCTCAGAAACTAGCTGCTGGATTCTTACAGAATTGCATTGTTTAAAGGTCCTACATCACGAAAGCAGCGCTATGGCTAGAGGCTAAGTTTATCTGCGCATGTAGGTGTGTACCAAGGTAGAACATGATTATTCGTATGTGGTGGACATCTGGATAACGGACTACCTGTTATGTATTTTCAGTGTGTCTCGTGGGTTGAAAGAGTGAGCGAATCTATTTCTGCAATAAGGTGAACATCATTCTGTGCGTACTGTAGTCCCTTCATTCAGGCATAGCTGACACAGGTAATATACATTGCTGTTAACTGTAAACGATACTACCACAAACTAGACAAAGTGACAGATGTTTCTAGTACAGATATTGCAGCCGAAAGCTAGAACGTAGAAGAGACGGAAGTATTTTTCCCGACCTGTTGAAATTATTAACAAAAGAAAAAGTAATAAGAAAAAAATATTATTTCAACGACATTGTTTATAAATGGAAAACTGATCAGAAGGGTCAGCAGTCTTTGTGTGTGGTATCAAAGATAAACACTAATCTCCAACCTACAAAACAAAATACACACATCAAAAAAGTTTTCCATCACCTCGGTTCCGAAACTCTTACAGAAAATTGGAACAGAGATAAACATAAACATCATTTCCGCCTTTTCTATTGCTCATGAAAACCACACACTGCATGTTGTACCACCATAGAGCAGAGCGAGACCTTCAGAGGTGGTGGTCCAGATTGCTATACACACTGGTACCTCTAATACCCAGTAGCACGTTCTCTTGCATTGATGCATGCCTGTGGCATACTGTACCTCAATACCCAGTAGCACGTTCTCTTGCATTGATGCATGCCTGTGGCATACTATCCACAAGATCATCAAGGCACTGTTGATATAGATCGCCCATTCCTCAATGGCGATTCGGCGTAGATCCCTCACAGTGGCTGGTGGGTTGTGTCGCCTTTAAACAGCCCTTTTTTAGTTTATCCCAGGCATGATCGACAGGGTTCATGTCTAGAGAACATGCTGGCCACTCTAGTCGAGCTATGTCGTTATCCTGAAGGAACTCATTCACAAGATGTGCACGGCGGGCGCGTGAATTGTCTTCAATGAAGACGAATGCCTGGCCAATATGCTGCCGATATTGTTGCACTACCTGTCGGAGGATGGCATTCCCGTATCGTACAGCCATTACGGCGTCATCCAGGACCACCAGCGGCGTACATCGCCCCCACATAATGCCACCCCAGAACAATAGGGAACCTCCACCTTCCTGCACTCGCTGGACAGTGTGTCTACAGACCGGTTCCCACTAGGGCTGTCGCCGAGGCAGGACCTTGGTTGCCATGGAAACCCCGTCAGCGGCGCAGCAAAACGGCCTCTGCGGCGCTGTTTGCCCATGTCGAACCGCTGACACGTGCGCGCTGTAGGTCCGCGCCGCCAATCACAGAACTCGCTGAGCGTGACGTCAGGTTCGGAACCCCGGGCTACACGAACTTTCACCAAACCGCAGGCGCGGACGCGGCGGCAGCTATGAAATACTTATCATCCGATTTCAAGGAAACTACTCCGTAGAAAAATTTGATTCTTCTGCATATTACAGCCTGGTATCATCTCTCGATAAAGGACCGAATTTCGCTATTCGTCGAGGTTACTTGCTGTATCGCATTTACATAAACCATTACACGAAACTGTAATGAGTGCGCAGAGGTAAAAACGCATTGCGTGGACTTTGCGTGTAGTCATTTTAGACAGTACATTATTGCGTATCGAAACTGTTTTTAAAGCTGAGAGCAGAGCGATAGATATCACAGTTCTCGAGGTATTTAATGATAAGTCGGCAGATGGGCTGTGCGGTGGCCGCGCGCGGGTCGTTCGCGATGCGACCGGTACATCGTCCTGCGCGTCGTAAACCATGTGGCTGTATCAGCCACAAATTTCTTAAATGGTTCAAGAAATCGAAACTTTTTTTTCGCAAATGATAACTTGTAAAGAGTCATGTATTTCGGCGCATGATAAATATACAAAATCTATTTATCTACCGAGATATTAAAGTAATTACAGATTTTCAGAATGGATAGGTGAATTTTTTTAAACGGCATTCAATATCATGTGAAATGAGAACTACAGTGACATGGAACGCGTTAATATTTACAATATTCTATATCCACCTAGAGAAGTTAAACTAATTTGCTGGTATGTCATAAGATGTAATTTGTTAAGTGTCTACAGCTACTGATGATTTCCTTTCGTAAGTAACAAACTTTTTTTTTCCTTGCTGCAGTGTACTTTATTTGTTCGAAACGCGTTTCGCCTTTTACTTAAAGCGATATTCGGTGGAATCTTGAATGATTCAGTTGTTCTGATATGTGATAATTGCAGATTATAAAACAGTTCACATTTTTTTACATGAATAAGTGATTATTTACAGTTGATTTTTTGGCAGACATCTGCGTCCCCCCCCCCTCACATGGACACATGATGGAGGTTGAACGAAAACTTCGCTTCTGGAACATTAGCACATTTTCATGTTCGCTCTTATTCATTCTGTCACTAGCTGTAGGCATTTCATCGAAAACTGATTTATAGTCGTAACTACAGTGCGTTCACCTCATGTCTCTTGCTGTTTCGTTTGTTTATGTACATGTTGTCAACCTGAAGAATTATATGCTGAAAACTAACGTTTGTTTATTCCTGTTTACCTTATATCTGTATGTATGTGTGGTTTGTCGGTGGTAGTTATAGGAAGTTGAAAGTGAATGCAGTAGTTGTCAAGACAGTGCTTTGGTGTTCACCTCATTTCAGTTTTGGTTTAAATGTTTTGTGGAGTAGTTCATGTAAGAGTTAACTCACTGCTTATATCAACAGATAAAATAGTAGAATAACATTTCAACAGATGATTATCATCAGAATACTAGCACTCAACCCCTTTGTCGTCACTCTCGCATGAACTCCTTCAGAAGATATTTAAATCAAAACTCGAATCAGCTGAACGCGAAAACTTTCAACAACGCTCTGGCATATTTTTTTCAACTCGGCATGACTACAATAACTACACGCACACACAGATATAAAGAAAACAGAATGAACAGACTTTAGTTTTCAGCATATGCCTCGTTATGTTGGCAACGTTATACACAAACAAACGAAATAAGAAGAGACATAAATTGAACAGACAGTAGCTATGACTCTAAATCAGTTTTTGGTAAAAATATTCGCAGCTAGTGACTGAAGAATATTTGTGCTCCACACCAATTAGCGCAAAGAACATAATAATTGTGAAGGTAAAAAGTTTGTAACGTGAAAACGTGCTTATGTCTCGTAAGTGATTTTATAGTGCCATCTACAACCTGCGACCAAATGAGAGGAAATGCAGATGCCAGCCAAAAATTCAATTATCTGTCAGTAATCACTTATTCACGTGAAAAAATAAGCCCTGAACTGTTTCATAATCCAAAAATATCACAAAGATTCCACTGGAAGTGCGTTAAAGTAAAAGGTGAAAATCGCATAGAACAAATAAAATACGTTACAGGAAGGAAATGGCATTTGTTATTTACAAAATGAATATTTCTGTGCTTGCTGCAGATGATGGCCACGTAAACAAATTTCTTATTTCGTTTTGCCGTTAAGATATTTTGTTTATTTGCAACGCTGAGTATACTTTGTAATTACAAGATGACACCTGATTGTCAATTACTATTTGTCTTAACAGTCTTTAAAGTTTACATGTGAAGTCTTTGATAAGTCGATTTCTTTTACCGAAATATTTTACATCCCTCATCGAATCTTTGTGTCAAACACCTTGGCATAAAAAACGAAATATAATATTATGTGAATCGTTTTCAATATCCATAAAGTCTCACTGACCACAGTCCTGCACGCAGTTATGAAGGACCAGTCATAATAATTGCTTTCACAGTTACAACTTTTAGCATTATTGCCGATTCCATATTTGGTTGCCAAAATACTGTATTTTTTAATTAACCTGCTTTCCCCGAAAGAAAACGGCAATTAAAAACAGTTTCATACGACGTTCGTGCATCCTTTAATACGTCTGAGAATGGTCACATGATATCTGACGTCAGCAGAAAAGCCTCCACGGCACAAATAACGTATGGCATCATATGTAACAGTGCATCACGAAAATTTGCCACTGATGGCTTCTACACAGTTTGAGAACTACCAGTGAATTAGAAAGTCGTGGATAGTACATAACCAGTCATTGGTTGTTGTTTCATGAAGGAAAACACGTCTTGCGGAAAATGCTACAAATGGCAGAATGGCCACAACTGTAATCAAACTTTATCATTTGTTGGCAGTCGCCATAAGGAAACTGCATTCAAGTTGTAATTTCCGTAAAATAAGGCTGTTTGTGGAGGCTAATAAAGATGTATACACAAATACATCACAAATATATGCGCTAGAGGCTACATTAAAGAAATATTCTGGCAATAAATACGCAACTGACCTACCTAATGAAAAGTGATGTTATTTGCTGTTGGGCTGCATTAACAATAAATACAATTCGTCTGTGTGTTGATACAGTGTTCCACAGTAGTCTATCCTCTGCCGGCCTCTTCATCTCTACGTAACTACTGCATCCTACATCCATTCTAATCTGCTTATCGTTGGCAAGCCTTGGTCTCACTCTATCATTTAGCCTCCATTACCAAACTGTCTATTCTTTGATGCGACATAGTATGTCTTGTCAAGTAACCCCTATTGTAGTCTAGTTGTGCCATAATTTCCCCATCCTCCTCTATATAGTTCAGTACCTCTTCTTTAGTTACACGATCCTCGTATCTAATCTTCAGCGTTCTTATTTCTCACCACATTTTGACAGCGTCCATTTTCTTCTTCACAGAACTGTTCATCGTCCACGTTTCACTTAAATACCTTTGTAAAATAGTACCCAACCATTAAAATTTATATTGGATGTCGACAAATTATCCTTTTCAGGAACGCTTTTCTTGCTATGGACAGTCTTCATTTTATATCCTCTCTGCTTCTGCCTTCTGAATTACTGCTTCCCTTTCAAGTCACTGAAGTCTTACAAGGCAACCTCCCCATCGCACCCCCCTCAGATTTAGTTATAAGTTGGCACAGTGGATAGCCCTTGAAAAACTGAACACAGATCAATCGAGAAAACAGGAAGAAGTTGTGTGGAACTATGAAAAAAATAAGCAAAATACACAAACTGAGTAGTACATGAGCAAGATAGGCAACATCAGGGATAGTATGAGCTCAGGAGCGCCGTGGTCCCGTGGTTAGCGTGAGCAGCTGCGAAACGAGAGGTCCTTGGTTCAAGTCTTCCCTCTCCAATGGGAACCGAAAACATTTGATCGCAAGGTCATAGGTCAACCGATTCCTCCACAGGAAAACGCGTCTGATATATTCTATACGACACTGGTGACGGCATGTGCGTCACATGACAGGAATATGTTGTCGACCTACCTAACTTGTACACTTGGCGAATGAGTAAAAAGATTCTTCTACCTCGCCCGATTTCGGTTTTCTTGTGGATGTGATAATCACTCCCAAAAACATGATAAAAACATATGAGTGTCACATAAATTGCAACAAATGAATGCAACAGTTTCACAGTCGCACAGTTTTCCCTTTTCTCTGTCAAAACATATGTTTTTAACGTTTTCAAACTTTTCCGTGTGTAGACCGTCAAATCCTGCATATGTCCAAGCAAATCTGAACAAGTCCTGGACTTTTGGAGAGCGAAGTTGATTATGTGTGAGTGCCTGAACTTTGATAATTGTCTGAAAATAAAAAATTAAACTTTTCATTCGAGGGAAGACTTGAACAAAGGGCCTCTCGTTCCGCAGCTGCTCCCGCTAACCACGGGACCACGGCGCTCCTCAGCTCACACTACCCTTGATGTTGCCTATCTTGCGCATGTACTACTCTGTATATTTTGTTTATTTTTTCATAGTTCCACACAACTACTTCCTGTTTTCTCGATTGATGTGTTCAGTTTTTCGAGGCCCTTGTTAGAAATGCAGTTTGGTTTCTGTACAAGTTGTAGATATTCTTGTATCCTTGTGTTTTATCGATGATACCTCCAGAGCTTCAAAGAATGTTTTTCAATTAAGATTGTCAAAACGTCTCTCTAAACATGCAAATGCTATAAACACTGTTTTGCCGTTCTTCAGTCTGTCTAATTAGCTAAGTGGTAAGATCAATATTGCCTTGCGTGTTCAGACATGTCACAGGAATCTCATATTGTGCTCGTGTTATTTTGTACAACCCCTCCTCCTGTCCTCTCCTCTCTACATATTCCTTCCACTTTCTAGCCTTCTCTCATTTACTTAGTTCTGGCTTGCCAAATAAGGTCTTGACAGTTGCTTCTCCTTTGAGCAAAGTATTCTTTCTTCTTTCTCATTTCCATCCTCCTATGTTTTCCAAGTGCAAAATCGCGTTTCGATTTTGGACCCTGTCAACGTCATTTTTAGACATTTCTATTTCCCATTGCCTACTTTATTTGCTGCATTTGTATATTTTCCCCCTTGCCAACTAAATTTAATATATAACGCTTAATCCAATTATTTCTACTGTACCTTTTTCCCATTCACATCCTCTGTTGCATTCACGACTTCTTCTCTCAAAGATATCCATTTGTATTGTAGTAGATGCCTTCCTCTGTTTCAGTCAGTCGTTGCCTTGCGGTACCTTTAAGATGATCAAAAAAAGTTGGTCTTGACTTATTCAAGTTCCATCACCCTAATTTGTTACCGTTTGCTATCTCTTTACTTGTAAACTGCAACTCATAACCAATAAATTATTGTCGGTTTGCGTCTGCACCGGGAATTGTCTTACAATTTAAAATCTGGTTTCGAATACTCTGTTCCAAATATGTATTCTTTCATGATTCTTAAGCAAGACGTTGGCGATGATTACATTATGCTCTGAGCGAAATTCTATCAGGTGGCTTCCCCTTTCATCCCTTCCCTCAAGCCTTTGTGTTCTTACTGTTTTGTTTTCCTGTACCTGCTATCGCAGCACATTTTAAATTTTTGTCTCGCTTGACTATCTGAATAATCTGTTTTATCGTTCTTTGTTTCAATGTGTTATGAGATAGCGAAGAATGCCTATGTTTATTAACATTCCAATAAGAAGAATGAATGCAATAGAAATTGAATTTAAAGCGTACAAAAAAACAGTGTTTTTCCACCGTTAGCCAAGTATAGAAACTGCATAAAAATATATACGCTGTTGTGCAACACTTACAGATGAAAGTAACTGTCGCATGACGTGTCACAATAATATAGCTCGCTGGAACTTTGACCATACACTGGAAAAACTGCTACAGTGTAGTACAGTAGCTAACAGAAAGAAACAACGCAATGAGATGAACACAAATGATACTTATATTCAAAGAAGAGAATAATTATAAAGAAGCCAGCACGGTTTAGGTTCATCAGGGTGAGTGATGACCATGGAGGCAATGCATGCTCTGCAATATGCTCCCATGCTGGCCACAACGTCGGTACGGATAGGTTGTTGTATTGTGTTTCATACTCCCACCAGCGTGGTTGACAACTGCTGGGTGGCCACTGGTGCACTTGGGTATGCTACAATACATCTCCCACCACAACCCACATGTGCTCGATGAGATTTAAGTCAAGGGAATGAGCATGCAGGTGTATTTCATTTCAATATCCTCTCTTTCCAAGGGCTCCTCCACCTGTGCTGTCCAATGCAACCGCACATTGGCATCCATAAAAATAAAGTCATGGCCAATGTCCCACTGAAAAGAAGCACAAGGAGACGTACTGCATTGCCACAATAACGTTGACCAGTGAATGTGTTGTGTCCAGATTGCGACGTCGGTACGCTCATACACATTACGCTTCTCCCATCTAGACAGGCAAAACAATTATATGTTTGACAATGATCCAGTTTGGATTACGTGTTCCCACTTCTCACCATATGCGACTGCATCCAGAAACGCTACTCAGACTAAATCTGATCTCACCCGAGAAGAGCAAGCGATTCACTCCTCACTGGCACAGTCCGTACACAGTTGGCGCCATCGCAAATCGTGCTGCCAATGCGTGTGTGTTAACAGAACACGACATACTTCTCCTTTAGCGAAGGGACCACCTCTACGCAGTCACTGAGCCACTGTGAAGAGTGAGATTCAGTCTGTTGCAGTCCAGTAAAATGTGGCTGCAACTTAACCAGTATTTGACATGGATCCCTTCTTGCCTGTTGTACAATGTAGCGGTTCTTCGCCGCTGTAGTTGAATGCGGGGAACCACCTCATCTCCTTTGGGCAGCAGTACCATTCATGCATGTGAAACAACGCTGCCTCCTTCCAGTTTTCCGTTGATTCTTCCTTGTTTCAAGCAATGAAAATATAAAATATTGTCACCGGGCCATGTTGTAATGAAGATCATCATCACATGCCCCCTGATTGACATACACCGTCCTTTACCGGTTCCTTCAACTGCCTTGTGTTGTGGTGCCCGCCCCATTTGGTCCTGCATTTATGATCACTGCATACCATGACACGTCGAACTTTTGAGACCTCTTCAACATACTCCAGCACTTTCATTCATTTTCACTGAGTAATTAATCGTATGATACTGCATCTATCTTGTCCTTAAGTTTTGTACAGCAATGTATAACAATAAATAATATTTATACGAGTTTTAACATGTTTTATTTCGCCTTAAATATTTCCCATGAGATTTAACACTTCATAAATTTGCAATGCCAGAGATATTTCACAGACAAACTGTCACTATGTCTAAGTGAGATAGCACAGTTTAAGTGAGATAGCACAGTTTAAGTGAGATGAAACTTAGCAGTTCAGCTGTTACAATGTGCCAATGTGACAACACACACACACACACACACACACACACTCTCTCTCTCTCTCTCTCTCTCTCTCTCTCTCTCTCTCTCAAAGAGTTCATACACTTTCATGTGTTGTTGGAATTAGTAAAATAGACGAAATATATGTGATTGCTACAAGACAGCCATTTAAGTGAATGGTAGCCTTATTTTGATATGAATCTATTTCAGTCATTTACCGTCAATTGGGTGGACTGTAGTGAATGTAATCTATTTTTTGCTTGAGAATCTATCACCTTACTGGTTGAGCTATAACTCCCAACGTCTCCATGTACTACGAGGTGTATGAGAAATGTACTGGCAATACTGCGGGCGATCTGGCAGCGCTGTGTTGTTTTGCTTGTGTAGACCGGTGTGCTCATCCTTGCCAGATCCTCAATTCGAGTTTCAACTCCGTACAGCAATCACCTGATTTTTGAGAGTGGCGTCTGTGAAGTAGTGTTATTGTTGCGTGTTACGAAAATGAAACAACGGAATTTAGAGCAACATTATGCCACCAAGATTTGTGTTAAACTTGGGGAATCCGCGACTCTGACCTTTGAAAAGCTAAAACAAATTTTCCGCTGGCACAAATCATTTTTGGAAGACCGAGAACACGTCGAAGATGAACCTCGCTCAGGGATACCTTCAACCAGAAGAACAGACGAAAACGTTGCAAGTGTGCATGCGTAAGAAATGTGTTCCTCCAGGACAAACTGCCAACAAAGCGTTTTACAAAGATGGTGTCCTTGAAAGAGTCAGAAAAAGGGTGACGGACACTGTAGACAAGGGGACGCTGCAGCATACAACGGCCTGTGTCACACAGCCACTTCCATCACAGAATTTTTGACCTCAAAAGGCATTCCTGTTGTTCTAGAGTCCCCGTGTTCTAATGACCTGAGTCATTGTGACTTTCTTTTTCTGAAATTGAAAAACGTCTAAAAAGGACGTCATTTTGGGACTCTGGAGAACATTCAGAAGAATGTGACCGACATTTTGTAGGCACTACCAGTTGAAACGTTTCAGTGCTGCTACCGAGACCAGACCAGTAACAGCAACACCGCCGGCGTACAGCTACTTTGAAGGGGTCAATATTGTTGTCTGAAAAAATATATAGGGTGAATCAGGAGGAACGGTACATGCTTGAACAGAAAACTTCATATGGAGATATGCCGTATTGCGAATGGTTTCCGAGATAGAACAAGTTTAATATAACTTTTGTACGTTTTCTTTAATAGCTCTAAAACCGCACACTCCAACGAAAACTTGTCTCAGTACACTATTAAAGCAAATTAAATTTCAACCAAAAAAAGTTATTTTTTGTCTGGGACAAACTTTTCGCGCGAAGAGATCGCGAAATATTGGAAACCTCGCGCGACGCGTGTGCACTGTGGCTTAAGTAATATTTGTAGGCCAGTTTGAGGTAGTTTTTCCGACTTGATAGACCAAAAGAGTCCTATATCAAAATGTTCGTCTCAACTTCTTCAATACTACTGAGGTACGTGTAGACAATGACGATGATAATACAGAAAATAAATAGATATGTACAGTAAGAGTGTAACCATTCAGAATAGGGCATATATCCACATCAAGTGTTTTGTTCAGAATCACTAATGCTATCACCTTTAAAAACACGTAGCTTTCCTCCTGACTAAATCGTGAGTGTGTGTGTGTGTGTGGGGGGGGGGGGGGGGGGGCGTAGAGAGGAAAAAAGTCATTACTTTTCTCATGCAACTGGTATATGAGAACATTATTCTGTCCACAGTTATACAGTGATCTAAGTTTCGTTATTTACTCATCGCCACTGGGGTATATAAACAGAAAGTGCCTCCACTTGCTGCAAGAATGTGACTGTTCAAAAATTAAAATATGTACAGGCAAACAATATAAGATTTCTGCGCCAGGAAGGCTGCCTTCCATAAGTGCAAACCTTATATACAAGATAGTAAAACATGGGTCCCGAGATTACGCAGTACGTGGCGCGGTACTCTGAACACAATGCCCGGACTATGCGTGCAAATGCAGTATCCGGACGCAATACTCAGAGAGAGAGAGAGAGAGAGAGAGAGAGAGAGAGAGAGAGAGAGAGAGAGAGAGAGAGAGAGAGAGAGAGAGAGGGGGGGGGGGGGGGGGGGGGGGGGGGAGCGGGGCGGAACTTTGTGGGAGCAGTCTCCATCCCATACAGATTGTATGCTTCACAGTATATACACTAAACTTTGGATTATGCGGATTAACCGTGGCCGGGTTACACACTTTTCGGATTAGCCGCTGCCTATTTCTCCCCCTTTCTTTTGCTGCTGAATATTTTACTTTAAACCGGGAGTGGTAGCAGTTGAGCGATAATCTCACGTTACGACACAAGTGTAGTTAATAATGTGCTGCACGAACATTGCAACGTACGTTTTCTGTTGCAAGGTAGCGTAAGATAATGTGAAATTGTATTTTACTGCATCCCTAGTAGCTACCGAATTTTCACATACACTGATCAGCCAGAACATTATGACGACCTACCTAATAACTTGTACAGGATGACAATTATTCAACTATATGAAATAATATTGTCATAACTTCTGAACGGTTTGCGTTTGGACGTTCAAACTGCACAATTGGCCGTGGAGTGTAATGGTAATTAGTATGTGAATATGGTTTGGTTTGGCGACGAAGCCCACTTTCATCTGGATGGGTTTATCAATAAGCAAAACTGGCGCATCTGGGTGACTGGGAATCCGCATTCTGCGACTGGGAAGTCTCTTCACCCTCAACCGGTGGCTGTGTGGAGTTCCATGTCCAGTCATGGAATAATAGGTGCGGTGATGGCACAGTGACTACCGAACGGTACGTAAAAGGTTTTGGAAAATGATTTCATCCTCATTATCCAAAGTGACAGTGATTTCTATAAGATGTGGGTTCATGCAGACGGAGCTCGATCCCATCAAAGCATGGGAGTGTTTGATGTCCTGGAGGAGCACTATGGGGACCGCATTCTCATGCTGGGGAGCCCAGAGGCCACTGGCATGGGCCTCGATGGGTCGCCATATTCTCCGGCTCTGAACACATGCTACTCCTTTCTGTGGAACTATATTAAAGACAAGGTCCACAGCAATAACCCCAAAACCATTGCTGAGTTGAAAACAGCCATTCAGGAGGTCACTGACAGCACCAATGTTCCCACACTTCAGCGGCACATACAGAATTTCGCTATTCGTCTGCGCCACATCATCGCCAAGGATGGCAGGCATATCGAACGTGTCAACCTAAATCTGATTGTCTACAGTGACCTTTACGTGTTGAATAAAGCGTGTGCACGCCGTAGATTGTAACTAATGTACGTTTTTCACGTATAGTTCAATAACTGTCACCATACATGTCCACCTTTTGCACCGACAACAGCGGCATGGAAGCAATGGCCTTGGTTGGTCGCTGGAGCGAGTGGGCCCATGTCTGCACACCTAATTCCCGTAAATTCCGGGGGAGGGGGTTAAGCTCTGACAAGACGTTCAATCACATATCAGATGTGTTCGATCAGGTTCAGTTCTGGCGACTTGAAAGGGGGGGGGGGGCGGGTGCAAGCACGTCAATTAGAACTCGACGTTGTGTTCCTCAAACCACTCCATCACTCTCCCAGCCTCGTGACATGCAGCATTTTCTTGTTGAAAAATGCTCTGCCGTCGGGAAACATGATCGTCCTGAAGGGGTGTACGTGGTCTGCGACCAGTGTACGATATTCTTTGGCCGTCATTGTGCCTTGCGCGAGCTCCACTGGACCCATGGGTTCCCACGTGAATGTTCCCCAGAGCAGAATGGAGCCGCCGCCAGCTTGTCTCCGTCTCACAGTACATGTGTCAAGGAGCTGCTGCCCTGGAAGACTGCGTATTTGCGCCCTCCCATCGGCACGAAGAGGTATCGGCTTCATCAGACCATGAAATGCTCTGCCACGGCGCCAACGTTCAGTGCCGATGGTCACGTGCCCGATGTGCCCGATTCAGTCGTGGTTGCCGGTGTCGCGGTAAGGAGAGTTGGGATGCCACAAAATGGTAAGTCATTTTCAGTTTTAAGATTATAAAATAATTTTTAATTTTTTACTTAAAATGATGCAAAATTTCTTAAGAAATTCTAATTGGAAGTATTTTTATTTACTTTTTCAAAATTGTATGTGCGCTCCGGAAAGTTACCCTACTTGTGATGTGTTCATCTTTAAATCTTCGCGTTTCCGGAAACATTAAATATAGAAGGTTCTGGATATCATTCTCCTGGTGTAGACTCTTTGATCTTTCCGTTGGTACCATTGTCTTGGCAACTAGATGTGTTTATAGTTCAGTATTTGGTCTGTGAGTTTGTGTTTTGAGTCACGAGTTACATTTGTCCCTCGTTCCGAGTTTATCTGTCTTTTTGCTTTTTCTGTTGAGTGCCACAGTTTCTACGATGCCTTGGAGTGCATCATTATTTACAGCGGCAAAGTCCCGTGGGAATCGATTTACTAGCAATCTGTAAGTAAGTGATCTGTAGTAAGTGATTCTGCTTCAGCACATGCTGATAGCGAAGTTCTAACGTTTGTACAGCTGCGATGTGCGAAGGAGACACCCCCACTAGTGCATCGAAAAACAAGTTATCAAGCTATGTAAGTGAAGTTACAGGTGAAGTTTCTTATGAAAAATATGTTCTTGCCGACTCCCAATTTTTAGTGAGTTTGTTAAGAACTGTAATCTTTGTACAGGTCCATTTGACATGAATGTAACATCTGACTTTCCTGCCAAATTGCTATAGTTTGTGCCATTTGTGAAAATGGGTACTGTTTTCGGAGCTCTAAAAATGCAGTAGCAATTTGTTTGAATACTATCAGGCTACTGTAAGCAACAAGAGCAATTGATAAAGGACATACTGCTGCTCAACCACTTTGTTCCAGTGTCCTCCAACCGCTAAAATACACATTACACTGACATGATACGAGAGACTGTGAAAGGTGGCTACACTGAGTCACAGCGCCAGAGATTGCGTCAAAGAGTATTATTCAGCCGCCTCCACTGGCAGTTGCAGCTGAGAAGTTGCTTTGGGCAGTTGTAGTTCTGAGGTAGCCGTAGTTGGAGTACTAGTTGTGAGCATGTCGTGTGCAGTTGTTCTGATGGGCTAGACAGCCGATGCTGTTCGATTGGGGATGTTGTAATGATCAAAGTATTTTGTTGTCAATATATATTAAGGTAAAAGACTTTTTTTTATTTTTAATGTCCTATAAAACTATTCCTCTTGGTCACAGGTTCAGTCAACAAAGCATCTGGCTCGTGTTCTTGTACTAGATTGTAATTCTAGTTTCTATGTGCAATCATAGTATTTCTGTTTTTTTTTAATTACGTCATTGTAAATAGCGTTTAAAGCATCTTGTCGTATTGAGGAAGAACCGTGCCAGATGTGTACGTTGAATCACACTTCCGCACACAGAACAGTTACATTTGTGCTTTGTTGTTTAGTAGCTTTTATAGTTGCTGGGGACTTAATTGTGTTAACGGAAATTTTCTTTCATTCTTTGTTGTTATTCTCTGCAGTCAGATTGCGTACTAATATTATTCCGGGCCAACAGGTTACGAGACTGCGTAACCGGACAAACAGCGATTAAAATTAAAATTATTAGCATTCTATTTAATTAAGCCCCCATTCACCTGTTCATTCTCTAGCAGATTTGTCTATGAAAGCTGTTGCCACTGAAGCAAAATTATGTAAATGAAAGAAACCCAGATATCCCTATTTCTTTTGATGGATCCTGGCAGAAACAGGGTCACGCTTCCAAAAATGTTGTTGCTACTGCTACTAGTGTGGACAGTGGTAAAGTTTTGGATTATGAAGTGCACAGTAAGCATTGCTGCCATTGGGCATCTGGCAAGTATGATGAAGTTAACAACTGTAGCCCGAATTATGAAGTGGAGGATGTAAGCTATCCTTGCTGTGAAAGTTTTTAACAGATTAGAATGAGAACGGGGAGTATTTTACAGCAGATTCCTTGGAAATGGGGAGTCCAAGGCTTACAAAAGTGTACCAGAATCCATGCCAAACTACAGTACGACAAAACTAAACTAGAATGAGTTGGTCACGCAGTCTGGATGTAACTGGCTGTGCAGATATGTAATGACATGCCGGCTTTACTACAGAATCGTTCACTTGGTGCTCTTGTTGCTGAGAGACATAAAATATGTCCTTTAAATACTGCCAACCTTGGTAGGTCTTTTTCATGTCTGTTGCACATCTTTTAACATACCACCACCACCAGCCAGCCACCTATTGAGTGAGTCAATACACGTATCAACTATTGCAGCACGTTTTATTGACATCCTCCGTAACAGCACAAGATAGTAGATTGTTTCTAACTCCATCTATCTGTTGTTTCACTTACCCGGTAATAGCACAGTGATGTAGCACGACATGACTTCTCCATAATGTGTACACAGACCTTCGGTTAGTTCTTTGAATCTTTCACCAGAAACTGCATTAAAGGTACCATATCTTTGGCACACACTGCAACAACTTTTGCTTTTATACTGCTTTTTACTACTGCAGGTATCACTGAAGGACGTGTATCAGCGTGGGGTCTCTTCCAACTGTATGTCTATAAATGAGTCGTTCCAGCATGGAAAAACAATAATATCGCCAGTTCGTGCACTATATGTATCCAGTGCACTTACTGGTTTCGTCTACATCCAGCAGAAACTTGTTCCTTAGTTCAGTTTTTAGATTCTCCCACTTCTTCAATGTCCATGCACTGGTTACAATATTACTGCGCTTGCTTCCTCACACTACTCGATTACACACAGGCACACCACGAATGAGATGCCTGTACTGGCAGGAGTTGTGCACGGATGAAGACTAGTTTAATGTCTTTGGACTCATATTAGCAAGAATTCGATCATGGCATCTCTGCTTGGCTGCAATTACTCGTGATATCAGTCTATCTAGTTAGCCTATGGTTGTTCCATGTTGCATTTTGTGCTCACTTACTCGCCATGAAAGAATCTATTCAACGTACCATCCACAAACATGCTGACGATGTTATATGCTGCTGCTGCTGCTGCTGCTGCTGCTGCAGATCAAGGTACCGATATCCCGAGCGAATTGCTTGTAGTCGATTGTAATGCAAACAATGTATTTCAGCTTGCTACACAGCTGATCCCCACTCCGTATCAGTGAACTGCTCTGTCGTACTTTGCCAGACATTCTATACTTCTATTGGGACTTTGAAGTCCACCCTGACGTGAAAAAAAAAAGAATCATGAAAATATGGAGATGTCGGAACTATGTACTCTCAGGTGATTAACAGACTTTCAATGGTAGTTGGTGCTACATGCAAGGGACACCCCATTTCGAAAATTCACAAAGTCAAGAGTGTACCGAGAATATTAAATTTCAGGCATTACTTCATACCACGGTCAGGACCGTTCGGACAGTGCGGTGAAATGTGGCATATATGGGCCATGGCAGCATACGACCGACGCGAGTGCCTTTGCTAACAGCACGATATCGCCTGCAGCGTCTCTCCTGGGCTCGTAATCATATCGGTTGGGCCCTTGACGATTGGAACACTGAGGCCTGGTCAGATGATTCCTGATTTCAATTGGTAACAGCTGATGGTGGGGTTTGAGTGTGACACAGACACCACAAAGCAATAGACCCATCGGACCAAAATTGTTGGCGACTGACGTGAAGAACATTCTAGATAATTTGTGCGAATGATTTTTCCACCCAGATCGCCCGACATTAAATCTGTAGAACATTTTTGGGACATAAGCGAGAGGTCAGTTTGTGCACATCCTGCACTGATAACACTTTCGCAGTTATGGACGGCTACAGAGGCAGCATGGCTCAATATTTCTGCAGGGGACTTCTCAACAAGTCGTTGGTCCATGCCACGTCGAGTTGCTACACCAGGCATAAGGACGTCAGAGACGATAGGAGGTATCCGCAAACGTTTGTTACCTCGGTGTACGTCAGCTGCTACACCAACAATAAAACGCTTCGATCCGTTGGCAGTCAGCTGGAAAGTGTTTGTCAGCAGCGTTGCCGCATCACATCACAGGTCCAATCATCAGATTTGGATGTAGGTGTGGCCTGTGTAAGGTAATGTGGTTGTTGACAACAATGTGGGCTTCTACTAAGTTACACTTCACGCAGGGAGATGGAGAAAGTCTCCTAGGATGCTCAATAGACATAATTTTTGAACCCAGAGAGAAGTAGTTGTCTTTCAAGGAAGTGAGTAAGTGTGAAAACACTTGAAGATTCAGTTCAAAAAAGTTTTATTTCCCAATAGTTCAGCTTATTTCGGGCAAGTGCCTTGTAATAGCTACATATCATTGCACATAAATAATTACACCTTACCACCCTTTACATTAGTTCTTTCCAGTAACTCCCAGTTCGTGAGTTCTACCTTTTGTTACCAGAGACAAGCAATCTGCTTGCAGCTCATTCAAACCATACACAATCAACTACTTTGATCAAAATGAGAGGAAAGTGCGAGACAAATCTTTTTCTTCTGTGCATTCTGAAACACAGAAAATGTCAACTATTATTCACCGCTACTACTATAGAGAAACTTTACAGCGCTTGTTCTTTCACAGTGGACGCAAAACTAAAGATAATAAGTGTTGCTCGATACTTCAGGGAAACACTGCTGTTCTCCCTCCAATGCGTAGTTTTTACTGCATCATTATCGAAGTGTCACTTTATAGTGACTACCCTCAGCTGTTTCACTGTTCCTAGCTCTTCCTGGTAATCACTTTCTTGGCCACCTGCACCGGCATTATATGTACTGGTCTTTCAGGGACTTACGAGCAAGTTTCTTCTTTAGATACATCTTCCCCCCACTCTTCAGAAATTCTTCTTTAACGTACTTCCAGCATCTGATAGTAACCTTAGTGCCCGAGGGTGTCTTCCTCGTCCAGCAATTACAGCACCGCCACTTCCACTGCAGGCTGTCACGAAGTTCGACTTCATACGGAGTCCTTACCTGATTTCCGCCTGACAAGACGCCTACAGCGAGCCACGTCACTTCCTACATTAATGAAGTTCGATAATCATGACAATATCTCACCCCCTTAAATAATTTATGAGCACTTATCCAGTGTGCCATTAATTCCTTTAAATTTATAAATACATTTGTTTTTACACGTTTCTTATAAGCAATCTACCTGATATCCGTATTTCTTTTCTACCTCTATTTTTTAAGTACAAATTTATCTTCTTCGTAACGTTTCTCTCATGGACATCATCTGCCCTTCTCAATGAAGCTGACTCGAGTGTATTAACTGCAGTAATCTCGACACGTACTGACTGCCAACAATTTCTACCACCAAAGCATTCTGCGAAAACTTATATACGTATTTACAACACAGGCAACACGAGTAACAGCAATTTTTAAGTATTACTGTAGTTAACGATTAAATCTATCTGTGTAACTATAGGACAGTGTAGGTCTCTTCTCTCACTATTTCCTTCTGTTGTTTACCCCTTTTGTTGTTTATCAGTCAGCTGCACGACATCCTCCACACACTTTTCAGCAATCCTTTAGGTCACATAAACTGGTCACTATATGTCTTAATGGTAGTTCCAGCGGTACCTCTAATCTAACTTTCTAATTGTTTAAAACAATCTATTTCCAATATAATACTACAATGTCCTTTCTAGTGACATCTGTCTGTAATGTCCTCTTCGACTGGATGTACACCTGTGATGCATAACCTTTTGCTGTTTGAACGGAACATTAATAATCGCAGGCCTTATAGGTGAATATCGCCGGAAGCTTATTCCTCACACAAAATGGTCATACTATCATCGTCCGGGCTTACGTGCAGCCAGTCGTTATGGGTAAGTTGTGTCCATAAACTATTTTCTAACGTAACTATCTTTCGGGTGCAAGTTTTTGGAATGACCCAGCTTAACAGTAACTGGACTTCATACTCGTCCTGGTCGGGCATGGACAATATTACAAAGGGGTGTTTACATAGCTCTGTTCCCTTAATACACTTTTTGCATTATAATTGATCTTCCGAGAGTTTAGCATGCACTTCTAAGAATTATCTAATAGTAAATACTCTTCTCTGGCGTATTCAAAGGTGCACCATCTCTTGTAGCTGGGAGCGGCAGCATTCTATATAAACGGAACACATGGATTCCTGTTAGTGGAATGCTAATGACATGCTCTAATACATCACCTGACAGGAACACATCTAAGTCCATTATTTTTAGAAGCATGTGTACGGTGAGTCACACATTTTTATGATCGTCTTGAATTAACCTTAAATATTTTATTAGCTGTTTCGTATTCAAGATGTGGGGTACTAGGATCCATTTCTGTGCGTGTCTCGTGGTTCTTACTAACTGCTCTTACTCAGTACCTAATTCTCTAACTAGTGAGTCTAATTGTATCATCCGTTCATTATGGTGACGAACGCAGCTATTCTGTTTAATCCTGTATCTGTTGTCTTCAGTGAATTTGCAATGAAAAGTTTCAACTTATTCATGCAGGTTTTTTTTTTTTTTTAAATATTTGCTCATTAGTCACTATATAGTCAGTCTGCTGCGTGGTTCAGCTCGGTCAACACTGCTCGTACTACGGCAACCCTTTCCTTCAATATTCCCAGAAAATTTTCTGAACGCACTTCCATTGTGTTGTTGCGTGTTTATAATATGAAGCATATGTTTCATTCAGAGTTCCGCATAGCACATTACTGATTTTGCTTAAAAATGAAAAATTCTCCACTTGGATATGCAGCTATTTTTGTTTAATTGCTGAACTAAGTCTTAACTTCATTTTAATCCGGCTAATATTAATATCGACTTCGTTTCTTAAGAAGTTACGTTCAGTTCTAGTGATATTTATTTTGCTTAATCTTTCTCTGCACTGCTGGATGGCTGCATTTCCTACTCGGGCCACTGTAGAGAATCTCTTATCAAGTTTTCTTAGGTTCACAAACATCACAATTTTCCATGCGGTATTTGTCATCTCTACCTTGCCCTCCTAGGTGAGTCTTCTATCTCCACTGCGTCTTTACAAGATTCAGTGCTTAACCATCTGCTTAGAAATATTAGTGCCCTCTACTGCAGTCACTTCGTAAAGTCTTCGGAACTGCTTATCTAGCAGCTTAGCTTAGAATGCCCTCTACTTCTGGTCTCATCATCACACATTAGAACCTTATCTCTTGTCCTCAATATTTATGGTTTCTCTGCCTGGTCATAGAGCGCCTTACTGATTTCTTTCGCTTCCCTTATCCTTTCTCGGGCAGTATATTCATTAGAAAAATACTATATGGTACCCATAGATCGCAATTACTGTGGTCCTCTCACATGACATGTTGTAATTTGTTTACGTGTGAAACGCTTTCATTTGGTCTTCTCGATTCTTAATAATTTACGTGCCCTGCTCAACACTCGCTTAAAAAATTCGACCCCTGGTTGAACAACAGCACTGACAGAACTCTGTACCTCACACACTTTCTAGTACAAACTTAAACTGTGTCACCAACCTATCTCTTGACGGTCACCGTTGCTTGTTGCTGTGTACTTCTCAGGTAATCTCGGAACGTCAAGATGCACTGATTGCTTTTTTTTGTTGTTGTTTCTAACGAACCTACTATGTCCATGTCACATTGCCGAATACTGTCATCACTGTGTCTGTAATTACAAAATGCATCTGTCATGCTCTACGTGAACTTACTCCTTTTGTATTCGTTGCATTTGCACTAAACTTTCCGGGGTTGCGCACAATGTGATACAGGAATTTTTCTAGTCTAAACTTCCATTCTAGTAACCTTGATAATGGATCTTTGACCCTGAAAACCCACATCTGTTGGTAGAGTCGTGTTACTGCGGTAAAATGTGTCCCATAGACCCATAGCCTAAACTGCTTTGTTGCCCATACTATTGCTAAGCAGTATACTACTACTACTACTACTACTACTACTACTACTACTACTACTCAGTTGTAGACTAGTTCCTTTCAGCCTTACTCAAGGATAGGCGACTAGCAAATCTGCACCTACCTTCCCTTATGACAGAACTGATCCCAACGCATCAGTAGTAGTTATAGGTGGTTCTCAAAACCCGCTTAACTCAGTGTGGGAAGATTTACTAATCTCTCTTAGCCCCTCAAATGCTGCGTGTTTAGGATCTCCCAAATTGTATGGCATTTTGATCATCACTAATTTTACTGGAGATTGGAATAAACCGATGGTGGTAACCGGCATAACCCAGATACACTCTTAAACCCTTAGTTGATGTCGGAACTGGAAGTTCTTCACCTTTTCATATTGCGCTCGTCTGGCTCTAAACCTTTATACATTATTTAATGCCACAAAAATATTACCTCCTTTCTCAGGAATTCGCACATATTTGGTTGTAACTTTAACCTGTGTGTCCATAATCTATCCAGGGTTCCTGTAGCGCGCCACGATGTTCCTTTAACGAATTTCTGTAGCAAATTATGTCTTCCAGAAACAACAAATATTTGTTCCATTGCAATCCTGCCAAAGCAAAGGACACTCGTCTGTTAAATATACTTAGTGCATTCTTTACTACTTGGAGACACTGTATTCTCAAACGAATGAATCAATGGGTACTTCGTGACCACCTTCCACCTTCATTCCATCTTTCTGTCTCAGCGGTTTTTTTAGGACTCCGAGGTTGTGACTCGCTGTCAAGAATCGTTTTCAGCAGGAGAATGGTGTCCCTCAGGGCAGTGCTGTGTGTTCCCACTCTTTGTCATAGCCATAAATAGTATCACGTCCGTGCTCCTCATTTGTGGACGATTTAGCTGTTTTCTTACCCTCCTCCAGCACTGCAAAAACGGCCGTCACTTGCAACATACATTGCAGAGGTTAGAGGAGAGGGCTACAAAGTCTGGTTTTCAGTTTTCTTCATATAAGTATGTGTTTTCATTTTAATCGTCCTCATCGTATTTTTAATTTGCCTGAATTGCATATGAGGGACACCACCGCTAATTTTAAAAATTCAGTGAGGTTCACGGACCTCATTTTTTACTCCAAATTCTCGCGGTTGCCACGGGTGAGAGACATGAAAACCGCGACCCAACAAGGCACTGGACATCATCATGTACCTTAGCCGCAGGTCTTGGGGAGCGGACAGGCACGCCTGCACCAGTTTTATAGGGCTTTCGTGCGTTCGCGGCTGGACTATGGGTGCACAGGTGTATCGATCAACGAGGCCTGCTATCTGAAGATCATTGCCGCTGTCCACCATGTAGGGATTCGGCTGGTCACGGGTGCTTATAGGCCCAGTCATATACACAGTCTCTATGCTGAGGCCGGGGAACCGCCACTCACTATCCTGTTTTTTTTTTTTTTGGGGGGGGGGGGGGGGGGTTAAGGACGCTCAACTACAGAGGTCATTAGCGGCCAGTCACAATAGTAAGAGCACATAGAATCTAGTAAAACTCAAGGGGGAGGGGGGGGGGGGGAGGACACCAGAAAGTTCTTACAAAGAGTGCAGATAAAATAAGTGAAAGAGTTAGATGTCTTTGGACAAGTCAGTCAAAGTAATAAAACGAAGAACACGAGCAGCTGCTCGAGCGTTATCAGCTAAAATATCCTGTAAAGTAGATGGCAGAGACAGGACAACACGAGATTGACTAAAACGGGGACACGACAATAAAACATGGCGCACTGTCAACGCATGACCACAAGGGCAATGCGGGGGCTGGGGTCACCGGAGAGCTGGTAGCAGTGGCTAAACCGGCAATGCCCAATCCGCAACCTGGTCAGACGGGACCTCTTCTCGCCGAGATGGTCGGTGAGGAGGTTGTCCAAGCAGTTGGGAATGGTTTTACGGCCCGGAGCTTGTTTCCTTGAAGTGATGACCAAGTATCCACCATAATGACACAAGCCTCTTACAAACAACCCCCACTAATGTGAGGGTGATGGGTCACTATCCTGTGGCAGCTGCTCATTTGTGCGTCATGCATGTACGTTCCTTGCAACTCCGACTTCACCCGCATGCCATACTGTTGCTTGTCTGCCTCTGGTAACACACCTGTTCTCCAACCGTCCACGAGCCACAATGCCATTGGGGATCCGCGTGCAGCGTGTGCTGGAGTCAGAGTGGAGCAAGTACAATCCCAAATCCAAGGTTTTAACTGACTGATGCTCTTGTTACTGCAGAGGCCCCAGCGTCATTTTGGATTTAGTACAGTACACGGAGAGATTGCAATCCTGCTTCTGTTTTTATTAGGTACTTTCTGACATTTTGTACAAGCACCACAACTACGTAGCTGTCTTTACGGATGGGTCTAAGCAGGGGGCTCCGTTGGGTGCTCAGTTGTTTCCCTGGGTCGTCTCCTCAAGATGCCTCCACACACGCGAGACAGATATGCACAATTATATGCGATCTTGTGGGCACAGGGGCAGATGCGACGTTCTTCCAGTGCAAAATATCTTGCCTGTTCCGATTCTCTTAGTGCCCTCCACTTACACCAACGTTTGTACCGAGCAGGTAAAGTAATCCAGATTATCCAGGATGCCCTCCTCCAACTAGCTGCGCCACACTTTCTTGGACTGTGTTTTCTTTTACGACCATCGGGTGCTTGTGGATTTACTGATGATCTGCCCTCTATTTCAGGTAACGTTCAAACTAATGTGGTTAGAGTTTTTAAGTTTTGCGAACTGTCCAACATTTCTAACAAGATTTTAGGTAGATGTTTTTGATGTAAACAGGGGGAGTAGCTAACCCAAGTTTTTTGTTGCTCAACCAGTCACATTTCGCTGTGCTTTTCTTTTAGCTCTCCTGTGTTTTGTTTTCTCTGTGTTTAAATTTCATGTACAGCTACTTCCCCCCCCCCCCCCTTCTAAATTGTTTTAGCGCATGTGAGATGGAGTGACTATGTCTTCACTTCGAGTGCAAGTGTGTGCAACAATTTTCGAGTTTATCTCCACATTCGTTTGTTTTGGTAAGTGTATGGGCGCTGATGACCTCGCCGTTGCGCGCCCATGAGAGCCAGACCCAGACACACTCTTTATCCCCATTGGCATCCTTTTGAACTCGTAATTAACAATTTGCACTAAATACTGTCTTTTCTCTATGAGATGATTCCATTAAAATCTGACAGTAACGACTAACCAAATCTACAGCGGAGAAACTCTTACCTTTCCCTGTTTGGCTCAATATCTCACTTATGCTAGGGACGGGAAAGGCTTATCCCCCACTGTCACTTTGTTCAGTTTTCTATAGTCTTCTGAATCTATACTTCACTGTTCCACTGGTCTAGTTTTTCTTTTTTCGGTACTTGCAATGCAGGTACATTCGATGGTCTCTGACATTCAACGAATATGTCCTCAATAACCATTTTCTCAATTTGCTTCTGTAATACCGGCTGTTTTCTATACAGATGTACATTCACAACTTTTCCGTTGTTATTTGGCAACACTGGGAGTGAGTGCTTCAGCATTTTTGTATATGACAATTTGTCACCTTTCTAAATTGTTTTAGCGCATGTGAGATGGAGTGACTATGTCTTCACTTCGAGTGCAAGTGTGTGCAACAATTTTCGAGTTTATCTCCACATTCGTTTGTTTTGGTAAGTGTATGGGCGCTGATGACCTCGCCGTTGCGCGCCCATGAGAGCCAGACCCAGACACACTCTTTATCCCCATTGGCATCCTTTTGAACTCGTAATTAACAATTTGCACTAAATACTGTCTTTTCTCTATGAGATGATTCCATTAAAATCTGACAGTAACGACTAACCAAATCTACAGCGGAGAAACTCTTACCTTTCCCTGTTTGGCTCAATATCTCACTTATGCTAGGGACGGGAAAGGCTTATCCCCCACTGTCACTTTGTTCAGTTTTCTATAGTCTTCTGAATCTATACTTCACTGTTCCACTGGTCTAGTTTTTCTTTTTTCGGTACTTGCAATGCAGGTACATTCGATGGTCTCTGACATTCAACGAATATGTCCTCAATAACCATTTTCTCAATTTGCTTCTGTAATACCGGCTGTTTTCTATACAGATGTACATTCACAACTTTTCCGTTGTTATTTGGCAACACTGGGAGTGAGTGCTTCAGCATTTTTGTATATGACAATTTGTCACCTTTCGCATAAAAAATATCACAGTATGTGCTAAGAAGTTTTTCCAATTCATAACTTTCTTTCTTATTCAAATGATCAGTTCACATTGCTTCCCTAACCCGTGCAATATTATTTCTGTACATCCCCATACTATTTAGATGCTTTCCGTGTGGCTCGCAATGGCGTCACTTTATCAGTTCGACTGATACTTTTACTAGACTCACATTACACACTGCCTAATTTGTACACAATACAACGAGAACACGTTGTCCTTGCTCTATTAGTACCACAAATTCAGCGATATTCATCCTGACATTACTTCCTGTATAGGAATAATCACTTTCATTGCTGGGATTCGACTCGTTTCTGCACATATTCTTAAGATTTTTCCTTCCTTAGGTACTATTATTACTTTCCCCATGAACTATGTACATATCCAATGACACTAGATACAGTATCTTTCATGCTTCGTAGATTTGTGCTGATTGTCTCCTATTTGTCCTCATTCCAAGTCTGTTAAGCCTGACATACGGATTATTAACTCCATCATAATGGTAGCAAATGCACTGACAGCTACATAACCAAATCTGTGTCTAAGAGGTAACTAGAAATTATGTTCCAGGGAATAGGTATCATTCACATCCGTATTAGCTCCGCTCAAACTATGTGGCACTTTCAGCTTCCTAGCTGTGGCCAGTTTTGAGTCTGTGACTCATGCAGTACAATATCTGTTGCATGAAGTAAAGTTCAAACCTAGAACGCTGCTCCCCCTGTGTATTTCTTTTTCCGTCAATGCGCTCGCTCTCATCTTGCCTACCAGAGACGTTTACTGATAGTAGCTTGTTTTGAAAGTTGTTTTGGTAAAGCCATACTATACTTCAGCAATTACCCAACAGAGTTTCACGAAAACTGCATCGTAATTTTTCCGGGACTTCCCATTTAACTTCCTCAGTATTTCAGTCACACTTTTGTATGGGAGCTGTATAAACCTGTTAAGATCCTAGCAGTATGTCTCCGAATTCAATATCTGTCCTTGTGCAACCTTGACAGAGCTTCGAACACTTGAAAAATACTCTAACACAGGCAGCACTAGCACCTTTACAGATGCATTGCATTTTCCAGGAACGCTTCCATTCACGTTCCCTAATACTGATTTCAGGCGGTTGTTCCATTTAATAGCATTACTCCTGAATACTGTAACGATGTTCACTGATAATTTTGTAATTAGATAGCCATTAACATACATTCCAAATTAGCATCTTCCATTACACGCAGAGGAAATTTTGTCCTTCGGCCTTTGCAAACTACATACGATTTTCCAATGATGATACTATAATATATACAAAAGCATAGTCACTGAACGACCTTATACTGCTGCTGACCCTATCTACTCAATTGTTATGTTTCACGAGATGCGAGACAGTCACCGTCCAGTATAACACATTTTCTTCTATTAGTTACATATTCCTTTACTAAAGATTTAAAATGTTTCCAATAGTGTCTCAAACTCATTCGATATGTTGCCAACACAATGACAATTGCATTTGGGCGTTTCAGACCACACTATAAGATTTCTTCAGTCTTTTGTAAGGTTTACCGGTGACAAAAACTGATAGCTGACAATGGCTGGGAGAGCGGTGTGTTGACTATAGGTCCCCCTATCAGCATCCAGTGGCGTGTTGTCGAAAGTGGATGACGTGAGAGTAGGTCGGTACCATTGGGCCTTCTGAGGCCTATTTGTATGGAGTTTAGCTCTTATGTAACATTTACTCACCCAAGAGTCCATTGTACTGATATGTAGGGCAACTGCTCTCATCTCTATAATGGTAGTGTAGGACAAGTTAGCCACTAACGAGTAGCCACGTCCTTTCAGGAACAGACGTCTCCCCGAACTATTTTTGCCAGTATGAAATGAGACTGCCTTTCGACTTTACACACAGCTGGTCGCTCTGATGTTCTGACCTTGCAGCCTCAACGACTTTGTTTAACTCTTACATTTGATGTTTGTCACAAATATTTTGAACTTATTTCAATGTCCGAGAACCCAGCAGGCGTGGAGAATTTCTCCAAGTCCCCATGCACAGTCGTTTCACCACTCAAATCCTGCGAGCCGCTACCAAAATCGTCCACAACCTGTACCAGCAAAAGAGTTCCTGTACAAGCACCGTTACTGAATGAACCGCACCTGCAGCTGACAGAAATTATTTAAAAAGTCCAAAACCATACTATGTCTAATTACGGTCATAGATATGTCTCCAGTAGGCCAATGCAACTACTACGAGGGACGTCTGAAAGTCCGTGCAAAAATAACTCCTTACGTGTTTGGGGTAAACCTTTTTTATTTTTAGACGTAGTCTCCTTGTTCCACATTTATTCAAACTGGGAAACAAACAGTAGTCCGAGGGAGCCAAGTCTGCAGAATAGCGAAGAGGGGGGGAGGGGGGGGGATGTGAAACGAGTTGGAATCCTATTTCCATTAATTTTGCGACCACAACTGCTGAGGTGTGTGCTGGTGCATTGTCGTGGTGGGAAATGACCTTTTTGCAGTCCAATCGCCGGCATTTTTCTTGCAGCTCGATTTTCAAACGGTCCAATAACGAATTATACACACCTGTAATAGTTTTACCCTTTTCCAGATAGTCGATGAGGATTATCCCTTGCGAATCACAAAAGACAGTCGCCATAACCTTTCCGACCGAAGAAATGGTCTTCGCCTTTTTGGTGCAGATTCTCCCTTGGTAACGCATTGTTTAGATTGTTGTTTGGTCTCAGGAGTATAGTAATGTATCCATGTTTCACCCACAGTGACGAAACGACGGTTAAAGTCCTGCAGATTCTTCCTGAACAACAATCCCTGCCATACTTCACACGATTCCGTTTTCGGTCAAGCGTGAGCAATCGCGGAACCCATCTTGCGGATAGCTTTCTCATGTCGACATGTTGTTGTTGCGTTCTTCAGTCCTGAGACGCGTTTGATGCAGCTCTCCATGCTACTCTATCCTGTGCAAGCTGCTTCATCTCCCAGTACCTACTGCAACCTACATCCTTCTGAACCTGCTTAGTGTATTCATCTCTTGGTCTCCCTCTACGATTTTTAGGCAGTATCTATCTTACCCCCAGTGAGATAAGCCTCTACATCCTTACATCTGTCCTCTGGACATCCCTGCTTAGCCATCCTGCACTTCCTGTCGATCTCATTTTTGAGACGTTTGTATTCCTTTTTGTCTGCTTCATTTACTGCATTTTTATATTTTCTCCTTTCATCAATTAAATTCAATATTTCTTCTGTTACCCGAGGATTTCTACTAGCCCTCGTCTTTTTACCTACTTGATCCTCTGCTGCCTTCAATACTTCATCCCTCAAAGCTACCCATTCTTCTTGTACTGTATTTCTTTCCCCCGTTCCTGTCAATTCTTCCCTTATGCTCTCCCTGAAACTCTGTACGAACACTGGTTCTTTCAGTTTATTCAGGTCCCATCTCCTCAAATTCCCACCTTTTTGCAGTTTCTTCTGTTTTAATCTACAGGTCATAACCAATAGATTGTGGTCAGAGTCCACATCTGCCCCTGGAAATGTCTTACAATTTAAAACCTGGTGCCTAAATCTCTGTCTTACCATTATATAATGTATCTGATACCTTTTAGTATCTCCAGGGTTCTTCCATGTATACAGCCTTCTTTTATGATTCTTGAACCAAGTGTTACCTATGATTAAGTTGTGCTCTGTGCAAAATTCTACCAGGCGGCATCTTCTCATTTCTTAGCCCCAATCCATATTCACCTACTATGTTTCCTTCTCTCCCTTTTCCTACACTCGAATTCCAGTCACCCATGACTATTAAATTTTCGTCTCCCTTCACTATCTGAGTAATTTCTTTTATTTCATCATACATTTCATCAATTTCTTCGTCATCTGCATAGCTAGTTGGCATATAAACTTGTACTACTGTAGTAGGTGTGGGCTTCGTATCTATCTTGGCCACAATAATGCGTTCACTATGCTGTTTGTAGTAGCTTACCCGCATTCCTATTTTCCTATTCATTATTAAACCTACTCCTGCATTACCCCTATTTGATTTTGTGTTTATCACCCTGTAGTCACCTGACCAGAAGTCTTGTTCCTCCTGCCACCGACTTCACTAATTCCCACTATATCTAACTTTAACCCATCCATTTCCCTTTTTAAATTTTCTGACCTACCTGTCCGATTAAGGGATCTGACATTCCACGCTCCGATCCGTAGAACGCCAGGTTCTTTCTCCTGATTACGACATCCTTTTGAGTAGTCCCCTCCCGGAGATCCGAATGGGGGACTATTTTACCTCCGGAATATTTTACCCAAGAGGACGCCATCATCATTTAATCATACAGTAAAGCTGCATGCCCTCGGGAAAAATTACGGCCATAGTTTCCCCTTGCTTTCAGCCATTCGTAGTACCAGCACAGCAAAGCCGTTTTGGTTATTGTTACAAGGCCAGATCAGTCAATCATCCAGACTGTTGCCCTTGCAATTACTAAAAAGGCTGCTGCTCCTCTTCAGGAACCACACGTTTGTCTGGCCTCTCAACAGATACCCCTCCGTTGTGGTTGCACCTACGGCAAGGTCCATGGTTCATTTATGCAAAATAGTATGTAGCCCTTCATTCGAGATGCCCACAGCACAACCAATCTCACGCACCTTAACTCTGCTGTCATCCATCACCATATCATGGAATCAATGATGTCAGGAGTCGTCACGTCCACAGGGCGTCCAGAAAGTTCAGCATCACTTGTGCCCATATGGCCACTCCGAAAATTTTGAAACCACTTATAAACTGTTCTAATCGAAGGTGCAGAGTCACCGTAATGTTTATCAATCTTCTCTTTAGGCTTCTGAGGCGTTTTCATAAAGTAAAGTTTAATCACCACACGAAATTCTTTTTCGTCCATTTTTTGACGATTACCTGACTTCCTTGATTCACACGGATGCCAAACACAAAGAAATTGACCAATATCGCTGAAACTTGGTGTGCGTTCTTTCCAAAGATGCCACTAACTAAACATGGCCTCGATATGCGCTGGTGGAGCCATCTCTCGGACTTTACACGGACTTTTCAAACGGCCCTCGTACTTCATACTCTGTAAAAGTACATTATAGAACTTGATAATGGCAAACTATTAAGTTGGCAAAATTATACGATCTTTTGCAGTGGGTCGAAGTATTTTGTATAGAGTGGGTCGAAGTATTTTGTATGGAAATTGGTGTTTCATTTATTGCTAGCAGTAAATATGAGGCAACTTGAATGAGAGTCTTCTTTCCTTCTAAAACTTGGTCCATATTAACGCTTTTTTGCTGTTTCTGACTAAATTCAAGCCTCTTCAGAGATGGTTCACTCGTTATAAAATGATGTCTCAAGTACAGCCTTGGAAAGGTTAGCTAAATAAATTTTCATGATTCCTGGCCAATTCTCTGCCACTAATTCTTGAAAAACCGTACTAAATGCAGTTCAGAACTCTTAAAATATGTTCTATCAGCATATGGCTAAAAATGGCAAGGAGAGTGAAGAAGTTGACATGGTTAAATTCTTGGGATAACAGCTTCATAAAAATTTTAACAGGGAGGAGTATACAACAGAACTGCTGAAGCACCTGAACAATTCGATTTACTATGTGAATGATGTAAGACATAGGTCACATAAAAAAGAGCTAATATACTATGCTTTCTTTCATTCTATAATGTCACATGGAATTTTTATTTACTGGGGTAACCGATCAAAGCAAGCTAAGGTTTTCCAAGCCCAAAAATGTGCAATGTGAATTACTTGCGGTGTGAACTCAAGAACAACCAGCACAGGGCTGTTTAGGGAGCTAGGGATATTAACTATTCCTTTTCCAATCTATTTATTCTTTAATGAAACCTGTCATTAAAATGAATCTCTTTTCTAGACCAACAGCTCTGTTCATAGAATCACAATAACTTTCACAAAGATTTAAATTTACTTACGTTGTTTCAGAAAGGTGTCAGCCATACACTTTTCAGTAACATGCCAGCAACCATAAAAAGTTTAACTAATAATAATGTTCAATTTGAGAAGGGACTACAGGATTTATTAGTGGCCAATTCCTTCTACTCCACTGATGAAATTTTTAGCAGAACTGACTGATGCTTGTATGTTACAATGTCTAAATTGTGTGCAGTAATGTGATCATTGTAAATAATAGCTTTGACTGATTCCACATTCACAAGGGCAACATTATTTCGGATGTATGGAAGGCACATTAGTATATCTGTTCTTATTGGGTAAATATATATTGTGTATTCTTGTTTTCTGACATGTCTGGCATCCCAGGGCATGTATCAGTTGGAATGAAAAGTACATTTAATGTACAGTCATTATAGTAAAAAGTGGATGGACTGTCTATGAAGACTAATGTCTAATTAGAGTGTAAATGTGTCATCTATGGGATTCTATTTGATCACACTACATACATCATCAAAGATTTACTTCAGAGAGACCATTGATCACATTGTCATCTTGCATCTACGGATCACTAACAGGATATTTTAACAATGCGCTACACAGTTCAGGACATGGATCTGTGACCTGAAACTGTGCACAGCATATTTAGTAACGAGTGCACTGTACACAGGCAATTCACCTGATAGTCAACTATTCCTATGAGAGATCTGCATGAGTGACAGTGGAACACAAGGCTTGTTTTATTCTCCCAAATATTTCTTTAATTCCAAATCGTTGCAGAGTTATGTTACAGGAGTTCTCAAGTGATATTATTATTATTATTATTATTATTATTTCTTTACTTTCTCAGACGTTATGTCTGGTTAAAGATGGAAAGTGACGCGGACCTTGATCAAGCGTGACTTCCTTTTAACTGTACAGTATATGTTGCATAGCTTTTAGGAACTTTCGGGTAATTGAACATGTATCAATAATTACGGATTTCTGTAGTTGTATATATACGTTTGGATGCAGCTGTATTACGTTGATGTACTGGTGGATATTGTGTGGTATGACTCCTGTAGTTGATGGTATAATTGGTATAATGTCAACTTTATCCTGATGCCACATATCCTTGACTTCCTCAGCCAGCTGGATGTATTTTTCAATTTTTTCCTCCTGTTTTCTTTTGTATATTTGTTGTATTGGGTATGGATATTTCGATTAATTGTGTTAATTTCTTCTTTTTATTGGTGTGTATGATGTCAGGTTTGTTATGTGTTATTATTATTATAGTGGTATCAATTACACGAGTCACATACACCATCCTTTTGTTACACAAGGTTTTGAGGTATAGAAGCTCTACAAAGAATAAGTTTTTGTAATAAGATTAGCTTATGTTAGTGTTATCCATTGTTCTTAAAGTATCAGTTTGTTTAATCTCTATTTTTTTCCTCGTTTGCCTGTCTGTGTATGTGTAATGTTTATGGAGCTGTGATACGAAATCTCATGCAGCTGTGAATTTTGCATGTCGTTTTAGTGGTTTATTTTCTTATTGTGATACTGGTCTACACAGACACTGGCAGGTTTGGGTCAAGACGACTTTGTATCTAATGGAATGGTAAAGCCTTGTTGTGATTGGATTTTTGAGAGGATCACCGTGATTATGCGACATCTCCTCAAAATGGAAGCACTTAAATGAACATAATACCATTTATAATGTAGAGATATTAAATAGCACGGGTACTGCCAATGTCAAAAACCATCAAGAACAACTCTCTCAGGCTGATCGGTGTACCAGACAAATGAGCGCAAATCCTGTGCGGGTAAGTAATGGGATTGTCTACCGCCAGTCATGATTTTCTAGAGCACTTCAGTGATAGACACACACCGTTTTATTGTCTAGTAGAAGGTGCCAAGATGCTTTTAGCAGATAGTGTGTGCGCAATGTAGATCTCTCAGTGCACTACGAGCAACTAACAGGGGAGCAAGTTCACAAATGTGCACTGCCCATGTGGCAGGAGGCATATGCTATCACTTTACAAAATCCGTCATCAAATCAGCCTTACTGACCATTCCGCTTTCAAACAGCATGTGGGGGAAAAATTAACAATGTTTATGTTGAACACCTAAATGTTTATATACTCTTAACTAGTTTTACATTATGTTGCCACCTCTGCTGCGCTAAAATAAAGCATTGGATTTGCTCTGCAGCTCATGACTGCTTACTGATATGGTTCTCTGTAATACTTTGTCTTTCTTCATTGGAGACCAATTAAAGTTCCTACAAAACACACACAGCTTGCTTGTTGTAATACGCAAGTGTGATTATAAATGCGAGTCCGTTATTATAGCATTATGGAACGTAAATGAGGGAAAGCCTGGTGCCTCTATTGGAGCCCCATGGCCTTGGCGATGGTATGGGAAGTCAGCTGCTATCGAATATGCTGAGCTTTGCTATGCATCTCAAAACTGTCTGTGGGAACTGCTATAGACCGTAATCAATTTTAAATAAAGGGTTATCACACATGTTTTAGCCAACCGTCATCCAATGTGCTACGCTAAAATAAAGAGGTAGAATTGCTCTGCAGCTCGCGATTGCTTACTATTGGGGTGGTCTGTAATATCTAACTGTTTAATACGTACTGTACTTGGTAAGTAGTACTGCTACCTCTTGATTGTAGTAACGTATCGATATTTTGTTTCCTACTTATCGCTGGTTTCTGGTACTTCCGGAGCCGAGTGTGGCTTTTCTCGGAGAAAGCATTGCCTTAGTGTATAATGTACCAGCACTAGTGGTCATGCGCCGTCTTGCTTTGTGAAAGTGTGTCGGTGTTAGGCTTCCGTACAGAATGGTCAAACACAACCATGTCGCGGATAATTAGTATAAAGAATTTGGCATAGATGACTGCATTTCGTCAAACTGTGTAAGAAAATGATTTCCGTAATTTAGTTAATTCGCAGAAAGGTATTCGAAATTAATTATGAGATTTACGGTTGAAGCAGTATTATGTTAGAAGATCGGCAACTGTCACGGAGAAACATACTGCTATTAGAATGTAAATGAAAAAGCTTCGGCGTTTGGTGATTACCTGCTTAGTTAACGAAGAATCCCAATGCAGCTATGATTACTTCAGTGTGAATGCGAAGCAAATATAACTTAATACGAGACTGGATGAGCGTAGGTATTTCAGGGAAGTATTTGATGTGCTAATGGGACAATAAAAATGGAATTTGACTATTATTATTATTACTATTACTATTATTATTTCTTTCTTATCTCAGACGTTATGTCTGGTCAAAAGTAGAAAGAGACGCGGACCTTGATCAAGTGTGACTTCCTTTTAACTGTACGGTATATGTTACATTGCATTAGGAACTTTCGGGTTATTGAACATGTATCAATAATTACAGATTTCTGTAGTTGTATATATACGTTTGGATGTAGCTGTATTGTGTTGATGTACTGGTGGATACTGTGTGGTTTGACTCCTGTAGTTGATACTATAATTGGTATAATGTCAACTTTATCCTGATGCCACATGTACTTGACTTCCTCAGCCAGTTGGATGTATTTTTCAATTTTTTCTCCTGTTTTCTTTTGTATATTTGTTGTATTGGGTATGGATATTTCGATTAGTTGTGTTAATTTCTTCTTTTTATTCGTGAGTATGATGTCAGGTTTGTTATGTGGTGTTGTTTTATCTGTTATAATGGTCCTGTTCCAGTATAATTTGTATTCATCATTTTCCAGTACATTTTGTGGTGCATACTTGTATGTGGGAACGTGTTGTTTTATAAGTTTATGTTGTAAGGCAAGCTGTTGATGTATTATTTTTGCTACATTGTCATGTCTTCTGGGGTATTCTGTATTTGCTACTATTGTACATCCGCTTGTAATGTGATCTACTGTTTCTATTTGTTGTTTGCAAAGCCTGCATTTATCTGTTGTGGTATTGGGATCTTTAATAATATGCTTGCTGTAATATCTGGTATTTATTGTTTGATCCTGTATTGCAATCATGAATCCTTCCGTCTCACTGTATATATTACCTTTTCTTAGCCTTTTGTTGGATGCGTCTTGATCGATGTGTGGCTGTGTTAGATGATACGGGTGCTTGCCATGTAGTGTTTTCTTTTTCCAATTTACTTTCTTCGTATCTGTTGATGTTATGTGATCTAAAGGGTTGTAGAAGTGGTTATGAAATTGCAGTGGTGTAGCCGATGTATTTATATGAGTGATTGCTTTGTGTGTTTTGCTAGTTTCTGTGCGCTCTAGAAAGAATTTTCTTAAATTGTCTACCTGTCCATAATGTAGGTTTTTTATGTCGATAAATCCCCTTCCACCTTCCTTTCTGCTTAATGTGAATCTTTCTGTTGCTGAATGTATGTGATGTATTCTATATTTGTGGCATTGTGATCGTGTAAATGTACTGAGTGCTTCTAGGTCTGTGTTACTCCATTTCACTACTCCAAATGAGTAGGTCAATATTGGTATAGCATAAGTATTTATAGCTTTTGTTTTGTTTCTTGCTGTCAATTCTGTTGTCAGTATTTTTGTTAGTCTTTGTCTATATTTTTCCTTTTAGTTCTTCTTTAATATTGGTATTATCTGTTCCTATTTTTTGTCTGTATCCTAGATATTTATAGGCATCTGTTTTTTCCATCGCTTCTATGCAGTCGCTGTGGTTATCCAATATGTAATCTTCTTGTTTAGTGTTTTCCCTTGACTATGCTATTTTTCTTACATTTGTCTGTTCCAAAAGCCATATTTATATCATTGCTGAATACTTCTGTTATCTTTAGTAATTGGTTGAGTCGTTGATTTGTTGCTGCCAGTAGTTTTAGATCATCCATGTATAGCAAATATGTGATTTTGTGTGGGTATGTTCCAGTAATATAGTATCCATAATTTGTATTATTTAGCATGTTGGATAGTCGGTTTAGAGCAAGGCAGAACCAGAAAGGACTTCATGAGTCTCCTTGGTATATTCCACGCTTAATCTGTATTGGCTGTGATGTGATATTATTTGAATTTGTTTGGATATTAAGTGTGGTTTTCCAATTTTTCATTACTATGTTTAGGAACTGTATCAATTTAGGATCTACTTTGTATATTTCCAATATCTGTAGTAACCATGAGTGGGGTACACTATCAAAACCTTTTCGGTAATCAATGTATGCGGCGACCTTTGTTTAGTTTTAGCTTGATATGTTACCTCTGCATCTATTATCAGTTGCTCTTTACATCCTCGTGCTCGTTTGCAACAGCCTTTTTGTTGTTCATTTATAATTTTGTTCTGTGTTGTATGTGCCATTAATTTCTGTGTAATGATTGAAGTTAATATTTTGTATATCGTTGGTAGGCATGTTATGGGGCGGTATTTAGCTGGGTTTGCTGTGTCTCCTTGATCTTTTGGTTTCATATACGTTATTCCATGTGTAAGTGTATCAGGGAATGTGAATGGGTCTGCAATGTAATTGTTAAATAATTTAGTTAGATGTGAATGTGTTGAGGTGAACTTCTTTAGCCCGAAATTTGCTATTTTTTTGCTATTTTATCTTCTCCAGGACGAAATGGGAGATACGATATTGCGTGTAGAGTTTGACAGAGCACTGAAAGACCTGAGTCGAAACAAGGCCCCCGGAGTAGACAACATTCCATTGGAACTACTGACGGCCTTGGGAGAGCCAGTCCTGACAGAAAACTACCATCTGGTGAGCAAGATGTATGAGACAGGCGAAATACCCTCAGACTTCAAGAAGAATATAATAATTCCAATCCCAAAGAAAGCAGGTGTTGACAGATGTGAAAATTACCGAACTATCAGCTTAATAAGTCACAGCTGCAAAATACTAACGCGAATTCTTTACAGACGAATGGAAAAACTAGTAGAAGCCGACCTGGAGAAGATCAGATTGGATTCCGTAGAAATGTTGGAACACGTGAGGCAATACTGACCTTACGACTTATCTTAGAAGCTAGATTAAGGAAGCGCAAACCTACGTTTCTGGCATTTGTAGACTTAGAGAAAGCTTTTGACAATGTAGATTGAAATACTCTCTTTCAAATTCTGAAGGTGGCAGGGGTAAAATACAGGGAGCGAAAGGTTATTTACAATTTGTTCAGAAACCAGATGGCAGTTATAAGAGTAGAGGGGAATGAAAGGGAAGCAGTGGTTGGGAAGGGAGTGAGACAGGGTTGTAGTCTCTCCCCGATGTTATTCAATCTGTATATTGAGCAAGCAGTAAAGGAAACAAAAGAAAAATTTGTAGTAGGTATTAAAATCCATGGAGAAGAAATACAAACTTTGATGTTCGCCGATGACATTGTAATTCTGTCAGAGACGGCAAAGGACTGGGAAGAGCAGTTGAACGGAATGGATAGTGTCTTGAAAGGAGGATATAAGATGAACATCAACAAAAGCAAAGCGAGGATAATGGAATGTAGTCGAATTAAGTCTGGCGATGCTGAGGGAATTAGATTAGGAAATGAGACACTTAAAGTAGTAAAGGAGTTTTGCTATTTGGGGAGCAAAATAACTGATAATGGTCGATGTAGAGAGGATATAAAATGTTGTCTGGCAATGGCAAGGAAAGCGTTTCTGAAGAAGAGAAATTTGTTAACATCGAGTATAGATTTAAGTGTCAGGAAGTCATTTCTGAAAGTATTTGTATGGAGTGTAGCTATGTATGGAAGTGAAACATGGACGATAAATAGTTTGGACAAGAAGAGAATAGAAGCTATCGAAATGTGGTGCTACAGAAGAATGCTGAAGATTAGATGGGTAGATCACATAACTAATGAGGAAGTATTGAGTAGGATTGGGGAGAAGAGAAGTTTGTGGCACAACTTGACCAGAAGAAGGGATCGGTTGGTAGGACATGTTCTGAGGCATCAAAGAATCATCAATTTAGTATTGGAGGGCAGCATGGAGGCTAAAAATTGTAGAGGGAGACCAAGAGATGAATACACTAAGCAGATTCAGAAGGATATGGGTTGCCGTGGGTTCTGGGAGATGATGAAGCTTGCACAGGATAGAGTAGCATGGAGAGCTGCATCAAACCAGTCTCAGGACTGAAGACGACGACAACAACAACAACATCTTTTCCAGGGGCTTTCCAATTGTGAGCAGAATTAATTGCTTTGGTGACTTCAATTGCAAAATTATCACTTCAGGCATTTGTGGTATCATCTTGTATGTGTCTGTTTCTGCTTCTATCCACCGTGCATGCCTGTTATGTTGTACCGGGTTTGACCATATGTTGCTCCAGAAGTGTTCCATGTCTTATGTTTGGTGGATTGTCTCTTTTAATGTGTGTGTTATCTATTGTCTGGTAAAATTTCGTTTGGTTTGTGTTGAATGTTTGGTTTTGTTTCCTTCTATTTTCACCTTTTTTGTATCTTCAAAGTCGTTTGGCCAATGCTTGTAATTTCTGCTTCTTTTCATCTAATTACTCTATCGGTTCTTGTTGTGAGATTTTACCTAACCTTTTTCGTTTTTTGTCTGATATTTCTTTTCTTATAAATTGTGTTAGCTGCCCAATGTCTTTTACAGTTTTTCTATTCTGATCTGTAGCCTGTGTTGCCATGCTGGTTTTGTGGGTTTCTTCTGTGTGTTTGTTGGTTCTGATCCCTGTCTAGTGTGTATATTTAGTGTAGTGAGTGCTCCTATATAAACCAGTAGTTGTAACTCTTCCATAGTTTTGTTTTAATTTATTTTGTTGTGTATGATCGTGTTGATAGTTTTTATTGTTGTTTCGACTTGTGGGTTATTTGCCGGTCTATGCAAGAATGGTCTAATGTCTGTATTTGTGTCTTTGTATTCTATATATGTCAGCTGAAATTTTTCTTCTATATCTAACATGTGTGTCACTTCGTGTTCTCTTTGCACTTGTTCTGGTGGCGGTCTTAAGATTTCGTTTTCCTCTGATTGTTTAATTGATGCGAGTTGTTCTTTGTTTGTTTGCTCTGGGATGTGAGTCCATTACTGTATTTTCTTCTTCTTCTGATTGCACATTATTTTGTTCCAGTATTTGTTGTACTTGTTGTTTGATGTTTGATGTTTTCTAATTCTGACTGGGGTATCCTGTTATTTTTGATTATTACACGGATCTGATTAGCTAGTCGTTGTTCTGTTAAAAATTTTAATTCTGGGTATCTGGTAATAAATTTTGTGTATACTTGTGATCTGTATCCAGTTGTGTTGGTTCCTAGGCTTGTTGCTTGGTAATAACAGAACATGAGGTGTCGATTAACTTCATCTGACCATCTCATCCTCTGTCTTTGTTTTCCTTCTAGGGTGGTTGCAGGAAGCATATCCTGCAAAACACCTATATTTGGATTTAAATCATTTTCCAGTTGGCTAGCAGTGTCGTTACCATTGTGGGCGGGCATAGGGAGCGTCGTCCCCGACCATGACGACGCTTGTCCGAGGCTTCTTTAGTTGTGTCCTGAACCAACTAATCACACTAAGAGGGGGGGGGGGGGTTAGCCCTATTAGTGGTTTGTTCTTTTCGTCGCCTTTTACGACTGGCAGAACATACCGCAGGCCTATTCTTTTCCCTGGCCTCCGCGGGGATGATTATTATTATTTCAAGACGAATTTTCAATTATTTTACTGTAAAGGTTTAAAATTCGAAAACAGTAGACAGCACGCATTCGTATTACGCTCATGGTCATTTTTATTTCGTAACAAAGTGTGCTCTCTATGTAAAGCTCCCTACTTGAGCCTGATAGCTGTGCAAAACTGATATATAAGTAAACAAGACGAAAATATTTGATAATAAGAGAGGAACTTTTCATGTGGTGACGCAAGAAAGGACAATGCTCTTCAGTGAAGAAACACGACTATGAGAACTAACTGAACAATAGATCTAGGAGTCTACATTTGGAGAGTAATAAAGAGAGCGTCATTGCCAAGAGAACGTGGGTAAAGCGCAAAACTATGGCATTTTGGAGTGCAGTGATTCGAGACAAGAAGAGAAATTCTGTATCATCTTGGACTGCAATGTTCGACACGACCATCACAATGACACAAAGTAATGGCACAGCTTGCAGCATCACTCCACAACACAACAACAGTAACAAGTGTTGCAATAATGCCAACCGAGCCTAGTTTGAAACTGCTGCTATAGGCGAATCGTTTCAATTATTTGCCGTGTGATGAATTTTTCGTGAGAGAAGATTGCAATATTGCAGTTTTTATAACTTCCAGTTTTGAGGACGTGACTAATACAGAATCGGTAGACATGGTACTAAAGGTAGAATTAAGTGCGAGTGAAACCTCAACGCCAGTGATACAAAAACGTGAAGAACTAGAGGGGGGTGGGGGTTCTTAGCAGTAAAATCGAATACTAGTCACCTAAAAATAGCAGCCAAATATAATTACACAAATCAATGCGGTAATGGAAAATAAAGGGAAAAACGCACAAGAAAACGAGGAAAGTCAAGCGAAAATCGAAAAAGGAAATTGAGAAAAAATTAGAAGAAAGCTAAAATGAAACCATTAACCAAACCGTGAAAGAAATCTTATTATTCACCTGTCTACTGGGCTACGCAAGAACTTTTAACTATCGAGGTTTTCTCGGATACGTGAAACTGTACAAAAAACGGCCAAGATAATTGAAAAGATGGGAACGGGCTATTTTGTGAATGTGTGAAAACCAAAACGGGTTGTTAATGATAATGGACGGCACTTTGATTGCAAGACGTAGATAGAAACTTTAAAAAGGCACGACATCGAACCAAGATAAATCTGTCTCTCGTGCATACTGCCACAACTGGCATGGAAAATCGGGTCAGCTGCTTGGTAGTTTCTAACATGTGATCAAAACGTGCCGCATGATTCTATAGGACATGAGCCAGCTACATTTCTATTAATCGGAGACCCTGACAGTTTAGTCAGAGAAATTGTAATGAACTTGAGTTATAAAGGAGAAATGTTTCAGCAGAACCCATGTTCAGTCTGAAGAAGGCTGATAAAGAAATTAAGAAAGTTCCTCATGTTTACAAGTGTCTTTATAAAAATGTGTAAATCAACCATCCAAACACTCTGGAAATGGAAAATGCGTGAACTGGAAGAATCTTCATAGAAGAACATGTCGAAAACGCCCATACATACTATAAAACTCAGGGAGAAGAGGAAAGAGACGGTGAGGAGATCGACTACGATATGACTGAGGATGGTGTATGCCAACAGAAAGCCTGAGTGGCACTTGCAAATAAAAGAAATTTCAAATATTATGAACAGTGATTATTTAACAATTTTATACTGCTTGTGTTAAAATACTGTGCGTGTGTTAGGCTAACAGGAATGTAGACAGTCGTTATAATGCGTAAATTTTCCTTCTTTTGGGATTTTGTAATTGCAATACCTACAAAAAGGAAGTGTCACGCATAGCACGTGTTTCGATTTCTTGTCGGGCATTATTTCCATTTCCAAGGGGCTGCCGACACAATAGCAGAGGGGTTTATGACATGACCACGTGCACTGCAGCCTGCTGAGAACAACGCACAGAGATATGTCTGTGTTTCCACAGCGCCATCCCATGCTGCCATCAAGACATCACATGCGCAGAAGGGCTTGTACAGGTCGCTAATCTTCAGGCAAGACGTGTCACTTGCACTCGCGGCCACTCACCGACCAGGCTGTATTTCTCGATGTTTTTCAGCTACAATTACAACATTTTCTACCCATTTTCACATTAGTTAAGAGAAAATAAATCTCTACCTATCCTTTATTTTATGCGATCTAATAGCCTTGTACTATTATTCATATTATGCATCCTGATAGCACGTTCTTTACTCTCGAGATACAAATATTTTCATTTTTGCGTCTTTAGCTATAGATGTGGCAATATACATGCATTGATTGGAAATACTGGAACAGGTAGTAGCCTAAACATTCTTACATTTCATTTGTTTTTTGTTTCATTTCTTCTACTGACTCAACCACAGCAAATTATTTTGATAATGACATGAGTAATCATTTTCTTGATTACTTCTACATATTGAGCATATATATATATATATATATATATATATATATATATATATATATATATATATATATATATACTGATAAAGTAGGGTGTTACTGTAGGGTGAACATGTTTGAATACAAAAGACCATTGAGGTATCGTAATATCCCATCTTATGGAAGTGCATTATTACAGTATATTACATACACATAAAAAGTATTTTCAGTTACATGATTTGCAAATGGTGTGTTTTTCGCTGACCATAACTTCGGCACATTTATGTGAATATGCGTTAATCGTTGTATGATTATGATGAGCTGTATGCTCTAGCAAAATTTTATTGCTATTTAATCTTGTTACATGACAAATGATTTATATGTATATTCAATGCCTTCTTATCACATATATAAACAACAATGTAACGATTGTAATTCTCAGTGTGGGGACGACAGAATGAAGCGTATGTGGTGATTCTGTTGTATTACAGTACAGCTCAGGAGGAACCATCACTGGGTTGTTTATCGATTATTTCTTTCTGTAGGGGTCTGGTTGCTGGATGAAAATTTGTGGGGTTTCTATTTTCTTTGTCTTTGGGTTTTCAAAAAAAACATTTTCGAGTTTTTGAAGCGTTTCTGAAAATATTCTATTCAGGGTACATAAGCAGTACTGCTACCTTGGACGTCTTAATCTATTGATATTGCACTCCGTTCTTATGGCTAGTTTGTGGGACTTTCAGAGACAAGCATTCTTTTCTCTGAGAAAACATTGTAGTGATGTATAATGACAATATGTTCCAGTGCTAATGGTCACTCGTCTTGGTGTGTGAAGGAAAGTTGGTGTACAGTTTCCACATGGAGCGGTCATGCACAGTAGCGTCAAAGATAATTAGTGTAGAGAATTTTGGAAGTGTTAAGGCTGTTTGTAGAAGGAAAGTACTTCAGTAATTCTGTTATTTCGCAGAAAGCCGCGGGAGATTAGTCATGAGATTTATGGTTGAAAGAATATGATGTTAGTGAATCAGCAACTTTTGTGGAGAAATACTGGCAATACAGACTAAATGAAAAGGCCTCTGTGATCAGTCATTACCTGTCCGATTAACACAGAAAGGCAATACAGCAACAGTTACTTCTGTGTGAATGTGGAACAAACACAGCTATGAATACATGCCTGAGTGGGAATACGCACTGTTAAGGAAGTGTGTTTCTTGCTAATGGGACAATGAAACAAAGTAAGCTGACTTGTACTGTTATTATTTCAAAGTGGCATTTTCCATTCTTTAATTGAATAATTGGAATATTTGAAAACAGTAAGATAAACATTCGTGTTAGGACACGGTCAGGTTTATTTTGTAACAAAACATGTTCTCTATATAAAGCTCTCATACTTCAGTATGACAGCAAAGCAAAATTAATCAAAAATAACCAGGAAAAGCCTTTAATAATGAGACAGGAGCTTTACAACATTAGCGGCGTTTAAAAAACGTGTATTTTCAGAGGATTATACATGACAGTGGTTGAAGCTAGAAACCTTTAGTTTTGGACAATGTGTGGCGCCATGCCATTGGCAGAGTTACCATTTCCAGCGTTACTTGCTCACTATTTCATCCTAGTAATATGTAGGAAGCAGGTTACAAGATTTGACTACAAGACTCGGCTGTGCGGTTAGTGTCTGTGGTTCACGGGGCCAGTGGGATGAAGGGGCAAAAAAATGCACGACTGGTGTGTGGTGTAGGGTGGGCGGGTGTGGCCTGCGATGTACGGCGGGTCTGCCGCGGGGGTGTTGAGGGGCCTGAGCCTCGCACTATTAGAGCCATTCTCCATGGCTGGCGCATGCATTCGAAATGACGTTGCGTTTAGCCTAGTGTGCTGGCATTTGGTTGGTTGGGTGCTTTGGAGTGAAAGGGACAAAACTGTAAGGTCATCAGCCCCTTCGTCCATTACGTGGCAAACCAGGAGTGGTTGTCAAAGGAGGCGAATGCAAGTTCTGGAAAAGTGTAGCTCACACAATAAAAAAAGCAACACCAAGATAAACTCCCAGAAAAAAGACAGCTAGTTGATGAAGCAAGGGTTCGAATTCTGTTAGAGTACCCGCAGTAGTCCTCACGTGGCCGTTTAGTTTAGGATTAAGATTTGCGCGTATACCACTTTCAAACTATCTAGGCACTAGGGCAACCTGATATAATTCCTGCAGTTTTTAAGAGCGGTTGTTGGAAGTTGGAATAAGTCACATCTGGAAATATGAGTCTGTACATGCGATTGCTGTTAAGATCTCGTCAACAAATGTTCCTAGAACATTTGGACTGGAATCCTGTACTTACGCTTAATTATCAGTTTACGTCCAGTTTCTGTTCATTACACTTCTGGAATTGCCATACACATTACTGCTTACTATGTGCAGCATTTTCTGCTATCAGTATTATGGAGCCCCAACAAATTACAGGCTGATTTACGACTTTGTGAACATCGCATACATCAAGCAGGACTTGCTAAAGGTCCATTGCGTTCGCTTAATTTAACGCCGGTTTATTTTGGTATTTTTCTTCTCTTTGTTGGCTTATTAGGAGTGAGGTACACATCACTCCAATAGTCACCAAAGCTGAATGCTCCAGTCAACCATACGTTTCACAGCATGAAGCATACTCCAGCATATACAGCAGAGTCAGATAGTTATTGTCATATTGGAAACACATCCGGTGTCTGAGCACCTGCTACCAATCAGAACGTCTTTAATAAAACGTGATTCGGGTAGAGTTTTTATTCTTTCTCATAAACGGTAAGATGCCTCATCCGCGAAATTCTAAATACATATGCTTAAAAAAAAATCTGTGTAGTATCAGGCCCACTTCTTTTCTGTCATACTTCATACACATTTTCGTACGAGGCGCAAGAATACGTCTGTAATAAACTGCTCGTCAAATGCCTATAATTGGATCCATTTTGATGAAACTTCTCACAGTATTGGATATAGTTCGAAGTTGCGAAACAGTTGCACTCCAAAACGAAAAGATAATTATTTTCTTGGTAATGTAAACCGTCTCAGTATTTCTGTGTCAAAGTCATATCAATGGTCTCACTCAGAGATGCCCTATAGATAGACCATAAATTTAAATTAGAACAGCAGCGCATGGCTTGACTGTCAAGAATCTTATGTCACCTTCTCTCCTCCTGCAGCCAGGAAAATTCTCGGGGCGATAATTTTTACCACCATCAGGAATCGAAATGGCTGCACTAATGTGTTTCAGCAGATTTACTGTGCAGTAAACAATTGCAAAAACGTCATTTGCGTTGTTACAGGCTGTAAAGTTTGTGAGACAAATGATAAAAGGTTATGATACGTAAGGTTTACCTCACGAACGTTCGGATTTCGATACGAAGACAGATACGGAGTGACTGTTTTAAGGCACAAGCTAACTTGAGAGGGCGCGTCAGGACATCCAAGCGCAAAATTTGTATACTGGGTGAAAATATACGATAATACTCTTAGTAGAAAAATGTTTCGGTAATCTAGGGACCCACAATAAACTATTTGCGAGATAACGGCGGAAGCTGGTTACGAACCGCTAACTGGTCTCAGCATGAAATGTGGCCCCAGTTAGTACAAATGTATTTGAAATCACTTATTTTCACATGCGACTGGGCTCAAATTTCACCAAGGCATACCTTAGCAAAAATTAGGTACTACTTTAGGACGTCAGATGTTACGAATTACTGTACAGTTGTGTGTATGAAGGCGTTTCAAGTGTCGCCCTCGCATTTGGGGAAAATATTGCACTTGTCGCTGTAGTGAGTTACAAATTCTTCCAAACACCTGGATCGTGTTGTAAATCTTCACAAGACCGTACAACTCGTTATTCCAGTTCTTCAAAGACAGTACTGTACACACCATTTTTGAGATGATACAAGACATAACATTCCCAAGGAATGAGGTTGGTGACGATGGAAGCCAAGGTACAGGGTATGTTTGACTTGGACCGTCTTGGCGTGTTGTATGTGATATCGGTAGCGAGTTCATCTGTGTCCCATTATGTATGTATCACATTCCTTAACGTTGAGCTGGGTAAAACAGGGTAATGGGTGAAACTTGAGACCAATTAAATGGAAATTTAAGTGGAAAGTCTATTTCAAATAAATTTATACTACAACATTCTTTCATGCTGACGCGTGTGTGGCGGTTAGTAACCTCACATTCGCAATTCTCTCGCAAACGCCCTGTTTGCGGTCCCTTGTTTACTGAAACATTTTTGCTTCTGTTATAGTATACTGTCAAAGTGCTATTTCCCGCTATTAATTGTGATCTACCCGATTTATATAGCTAAAAATCTTTTCCGCCGTAAGTTTTTAAAGAGAGGTCTCAGGAATTATCTTAAAAGGAATTCGGTTGTTTCTTCTCTTACTAATTACCAATGAAGTGAAATGTAGAAATCTGTGTTACGAAGGAACGTAAATATGTTACTTATTTTAAAAGAAAAAACAACCCACTTCCACAATCTCTAGAATAATACTTATTTTTAAAGGCCTTATTAACAGCCCTCGGAAAGGAAATCAATGCCTGTGGGATGGGCGACAGATGATGCATCACCTCTAAAAACGTTCTCGAACCGGCCCTGTGTATACTAAGATGTCAATTTCATATTTCAGGTCGCATTTTTAGAGCATGACTGACTGTTGATTAACGTCAATTCCAGCACATACAGATACATTCAGTCTGCATTGATGAAATTCGCTCACGACGGCTTTGTTATCCCGGTTGGGCACGTTGACGATGGAAGAAAACTAAAGAGCAATTTTGCTTCTACAGGTATATACACTTACAACTAACTCCACTATCACCTATATATTTTTTTTGTGACAGATGCACCACCGACGCTATCCCCCCCCCTCCCCCCGCTCAAGAACTGACTACTTACTTTGATTAGTGTCGGATGCACAGAATGGTGTACCAGTTCTAAAACTCCGGTTCATGGTCAAAGCTATCTCAGGGTCTAAATATTGCTTGCTAATTATTCGTCCTTTTCCTGTCCGTATCGACGTTATAAAAGTAAAGTATACGATTGTCTGTTGAAATTTCCATCCCATCAAAGGGCAGCTCTAGAAAGGCACGACCTAGGAACACGAAAAGAGAGACCGTGTGGCCACTATTCGACGGCGGTTTCCCGGATACGCGCAATAGGCTTGGTGGGAAAGGGGACGGGCACCCGCATCAACTCTCGGCACGGTGACGCAGCTCTATTTACTAGAGATATGTTGGAACACGTGAGGCAATACTGACCTTACGACTTATCTTAGAAGAAAGATTAAGAAAAGGCAAACCTACGTTTCTAGCATTTGTAGACTTAGAGAAAGCTTTTGACAATGTTGACTGGAATACTCTTTTTCAAATTCTAAAGGTGGCAGGGGTAAAATACAGGGAGCGAAAGGCTATTTATAATTTGTACAGAAACCAGATGGCAGTAATAAGAGTCGAGGGGCATGAAAGGGAAGCAGTGGTTGGGAAAGGAGTGAGACAGGGTTGTAGCCTCTCCCCGATGTTATTCAATCTGTATATTGAGCAAGCAGTAAAGGAAACAAAAGAAAAATTTGGAGTAGGTATTAAAATTCATGGAGACGAAGTAAAAACTTTGAGGTTCGCCGATGACATTGTAATTCTGTCAGAGACGGCAAAGGACTTGGAAGAGCAGTTGAACGGAATGGACAGTGTCTTGAAAGGAGGATATAAGATGAACATTAACAAAAGCAAAACGAGGATAATGGAATGTAGTCAAATTAAATCGGGTGATGCTGAGGGAATTAGATTAGGAAATGAGACACTTAAAGTAGTAAAGGAGTTTTGCTATTTAGGAAGTAAAATAACTGATGATGGTCGAAGTAGGGAGGATATAAAATGTAGACTGGCAATGGCAAGGAAAGCTTTTCTGAAGAAGAGAAATTTGTTAACATCGAATATAGATTTATGTATCAGGAAGTCGTTTCTGAAAGTATTTGTGTGGAGTGTAGCCATGTATGGAAGTGAAACATGGACGATAACTAGTTTGGACAAGAAGAGAATAGAAGCTTTCGAAATGTGGTGCTACAGAAGAATACTGAAGGTAAGGTGGATAGATCACGTAACTAATGAGGAGGTATTGAATAGGATTGGGGAGAAGAGAAGTTTGTGGCACAACTTGACTAGAAGAAGGGATCGGTTGGTAGGACATGTTTTGAGGCATCAAGGGATCACAAATTTAGCATTGGAGGGCAGCGTGGAGGGTAAAAATCGTAGAGGGAGACCGAGAGATGAGTACACTAAGCAGATTCAGAAGGATGTAGGTTGCAGTAGGTACTGGGAGATGAAGCAGCTTGCACAGGATAGAGTAGCATGGAGAGCTGCATCAAACCAGTCTCAGGACTGAAGACAACAACAACAACAACAACAGCTTTAAGAATCTGTTTGGAAACCTCTGTTGCTTCGTTGTGTTTGTTTATCCTCAAATGATGCTAATTTTTTCCAGTTCTGAGCAGAACGATAAATCTTGCAACTCTTCTCACGCAATGACAACGCAACTGGAACCGCCATAGGGCAATTCAATATTAAAACAAGTCGCAACAGTGTTTCGGAATGTTGTTAGGCGACTCAAATGTTAAGCGATACACCAAAAATCCAAAGGAAATCGATCCGTGGTCGGTCTGAGGATGTTTTCTCGTCGCATATAGCTTCGTCTAGCTTCAGCCAATGTGATGTTCAGATGAAAAATACTTAGCTAAACAGTGTAGAGTATGTAAGTTTTAAGGTCGGAGGAGGGCAAGGGCATGCCAAACTCCAATACGAGCAGATCTGGCAAAGCAATGTTGTGTTCACACCACCTATTGGATTGATAAAGCTTTATCACTTTCCTGCCCCGTTTACAAGAAACTCACAGTCGCCGTTAGCTTGGTGTTTTTTTGTCATTAGCTTTGGTTTGCAGAATTGTTACTATAGTCCTGAACGTTGAATCAAATTTCTCGGAGAAAGTTTCTTTTTCGGTTTTTACTACACATCTCTTAAAACTATTCCTGTTTCTCATCCTCGTTAACATTGCTTCTTAACTATTTTAATTCAAAATTTATGAAGTTTCTCCCCGCCATTATCTTTATACGTCCTGCTTGTGACCTCTACTTCCTTTGTTACTCTACTAGATACTTCTCGTACTGAATATTGATTTCCTTTAACTTTAAACGTTGCGCATTCAACTAATTCCTTGTGCACAATTTCCTGTGTGTGTGTGAGAGAGCCCACCTGAGTGAGCACTTTTTCACAGATATCTCATTTTATTCCTTTAACATGAACCGTTTTTCTGCAATTCTATGGTCGACCCAGAACATGACCGTTAATAGCCTCTGCTTTGCAACATTGTATCGCATTTACGACCTCTCTCAGGTATTCAAAATCACTTTCGCAGCCACCAGCACAGAAAATTCTGGGAAACTGTCTGCTTGCTTTCGCTTAACATTAAAATCAACTTCCATAATGTATGCTGATCATCGAAAGACAATCTTTCCCACCTACGCAATGCGACGTACAAAAAAAGTGCAAAGTTAAATTTAAGGAACTGTTAGTATGACTGCTTAGAATCTTCTGAAGAAGACTGGCCAGTCTGGAGAACTACCAGTGAAATCCTGCCTTTTGGCAGAACACTAATGACGATGATAAGTTGGAATTACCTTGATGGGCCAAGTAAGAGTCTTTTGCAACAATATGTACAAAAATGGGGAAACAATTTTATTAACCTTATGACATAGGTTGTGTCCTTGTCTACAATACGTGTCAAGCAAGTTATGGAGTACCATTTCGTTGGAACCTGGGCGCTCTGGTGATAGTACTTAGCTTTCATTCACATTTTTATACACACTTCATTCGCCAAACTACCTAATAATGGGGGAGTTCTTCACTATGGTGGCTAGACGAGACGCTTATCATCGTCTGCCAAATTAAGCGGCGAGGATTTAGAGATAAAAGAAATCAAGCCAAATAAGTTTATTACATTGTTAGGAGTTACATGAAGTTGCCCCCGATCATTGCCGTATCGTTTGCACAAAACAACAGGGCAAGCATTAGTGGATTCGCTTTGGTTTCTAGACTACATAGACAACCATCCAAAGACTATTAAAAATTGCAATGTTCACTGATTATACAAGCATGTTAATCAAAAACCGTACTATTAATTATTCGAGTCAAAGTTGGACAAACTTGCAAATACTTCAAAGCCGTTAATATTTAATCTTATAAAGACGTCCTCCAACAAATAATCAGAGAAAACCGGAATGCAATGTGGCGTGGGTAATATAAAACGGAAAGGCAAATATTGTTGTTGTGGTCTTCAGTCCTGAGACTGGTTTCATGCAGCTCTGCATGCTACTCTATACTGTGCAAGCTGCTTCATCTCCCAGTACCTACTGCAACCTACATCCTTCTGAATCTGCTTGGTGTATTCATCTCTTGGTCTCCCTCTACGATTTTTACCCTCTACGCTGCCCTCCAATACTAAATTGGTGATCCCTTGATGCCTCAGAATATGTCCTACCAACCGATCCCTTCTTCTAGTCAAGTTGTGCCACAAACTTCTCTTCTCCCCAATCCTATTCAACACCTCATTAGTTATGAGATCTACCCATCTAATCTTCAGCATTCTTCTGTAGCACCACATTTCGAAAGCTTCTATTCTCTTCTTGTCCAAACTATTTATCGTCCATGTTTCACCTCCATACATGGCTACACTCCATACAAACACTTTCAGGAAAGACTTCCGGACACTTAAATCTATATTCGATGTTAACAAATTTCTCTTCTTCAGAAACGCCTTCCGTGCCATTGCCAGTCTTCATTTTATATCCTCTCTACTTCGACCATCATCAGTTATTTTGCTCCCCAAATAGCAAAACTCCGTTACTACTTTAAGTGTCTCATTTCTTTATCTAATTCCCTGAGCATCATCCGACTTAATTCGACTACATTCCATTATCCTCGTTTTGTATTTGTTGATGTTCATCTTATAAACTCCTTTCAAGACACCATCCATTCCATTCAACTGTTCTTCCGAGTCCTTTGCTGTGTCTGACAGAATTACAATGTCATCGGCGATCCTCAAAGTTTTTATTACTTCTCCATGGATTTTAATACCTACTCCGAATTTTTCTTTTGTTTCCTTCACTGCTTGGTCAATATAAATATTGAATAAATAACATCGGGGAAAGGCTACAACCCTGTCTCACTCCTTTTCCAACCACTGCTTCCCTTTCACGCCCAAGTAAAGCAGGTACTGGTGACTTTACTTTGTCATAAGAACATCAATGCTCCAGAAGATTAAATACGAGTAGTTTAGATGTCACGCTAAAAAAGAGCACAAACTGTTCATAGCATTTGTAGATTTCCGTATAGCTTTTCACCCGAGTTCATGGTTGGTTGGTTTGTGGGATTAAAGGGACCAGACTACTATGGTCACCGGTCCCTTGTTCCATAAAAACTAAAACCACCCGAAGAGAATAAAAAACGAACAACAGGAAAGACAGCAGACTAAACAGGACATGAAATACTCTGACAGAGACCAGACAAAAATTAAAACAGTTTGACGGTGGTTGGCCGACCGTAGAGAAAAAGAGGAAAAGCCAACCACCAATAACACTTTAAAAACTCAGTTTAAAATCAGAGGCTAAAAGCCAGAACCAACACTAAAAAACAAACACTCAGATTAAAGGATAAAAACCCCCTGCCCGAATAAAACACAAAGCCAAGTCCGCCATGGCAGAGTCATCTGATAAAAGAGCAGAGAGCGTGTCAGGCATTGCAAAAGTCTGCCTGAGCACGGTTAAAAGGGCGCACTCCGACAGAATATGGACCACCGTCAAGGACGCCCCACAACGACAAAGAGGGGGACCCTCACGACACAGTAAATAACTGTGCGTGAGTCGGGTGTGGCCAATGCGGAGCCGACAAAGGACGACTGAGTCCCTGCGGTTGGCTCGCATGGATGACCGCCACACAGTCGTCGTGTCCTTGACGGCACGGAGTTTGTTAGGGGTGGTCAGACCGCGCCATTCAGCATCCCAAAACGAGAGAACTTTGCGGCGTAAGACTGCCCGCAAATCAGCCGCCAGGAGGCCAATCTCCAGAGATGGCGCACTGGTGGCCTCTTTCACCAGTCGGTCAACAGTTTCATTGCCGGGTATACCAACATGGCCTGGGTCCAAACAAAGACCACAGACCTGCCGCTACGGGCGAAAGTATGCAGGGACTCCTGGATAGCCATCACCAGACGAGAACGAGGGAAACACTGGTCGAGAGCTCGTAAACCGCTCAGGGAATCGCTACAGATAACGAAGGACTCACCTGAGCAGGAGCGGATATACTCTAGGGCACGAAAGATGGCGACCAGCTCAGCAGTGTAAACACTGCAGCCAGCCGGCAACGAACGTTGTTCAGAATGGTCCCCTAGAGTTAGTGCATAACCGACTAGACCAGCAACCATCGAACCGTCGGTGTAGACAACGCCAGAGCCCTGATACGTGGCCAGGATGGAATAAAAGCGGCGTCGGAAGGCCTCCGGTGGGACAGTCCTTCGGGCCATGTGCCAAGTCGAGCCGAAGGCAAGGGCGAGGCACACACAACGGGGGTGTACGCAGAGGGGTCCGGAAAGGAGGTGGAACAGGGAAACACCCAAGCCAGGAAAGAAGCTGTTTGACAAGTACGGCGATCGGAAAAGCCAACCGGGGCCGACGTTCTGACAGATGAACGACTGACTGCGGGAAGAGGACACGATAATTTGGATGCCCGGGCAAGCTAAAAACATGGGCAGCATAAGCAGCCAGTAATTGTTGGCGTCGTAACCGCAGTGGAGGGACACCAGCCTCCACAAGTATGCTGTCCACAGGGCTGGTTCGGAAGGCACCAGTGGCAAGGCGTAACCCGCTGTGGAGGATTGGGTCCAGCACCCGCAACGCAGATGGGGATGCTGAGCCATAAGCCAGACTCCCGTAGTCCAGACGGGACTGGATTAACGCCTGGTAAAGCAGTAGGAGAGTAGATCGGTCGGCGACACACCTGGTGTGGCTCAAGCATCGCATAGCATTTAGATGCCGCCAACACGCCTGTTTAAGCTGCCGAATATGAGGCAGCCAAGTCAACCGGGCATCAAAAACCATCCCCAAAAACCTATATGACTCCACCACTTTAAGAAGCTCGCCGTCAAGATAAAGCCGCGGCTCCGGGTGAACAGTGCGTCGCCGGCAGAAATGCTTAACGCAGGTCTTGGCTGCGGAAAACTGAAAACCATGCGCTACAGCCCAAGACTGCGCCTTGCGCCCTGTAGCTGACGTTCAGCAGCTGCAATGCCAATAGAGCTGTAGTAAAGGCAAAAGTCGTCAGCATACAGTATTTCCCACGGCCGCAGCGAGCCCGTTAATAGCTATTAAAAACAGACACACACTGAGAACAGAACCCTGTGGCACATCGTTCTCCTGGACTTGGGAGGAACTATGAGGCCGCGACGTGCACGCGGAAGGTACGATACAACAGAAAATTGCGGATATAGATCGGCAGAAGTCCCCGAAGACCCCATCCATGAAGCGGAGAAAGGATGTGATGACGCCATGTCATATCATACGCCTTCCGCATGTCGAAAAAGACAGCAACCAGATGCTGACGGCGGGCAAAGACAGTACGGATGGTCGACTCCAGGCTCACCAGATTGTCGGCGGCGGAGCGGCCTTTACGGAATCCACCCTGAGACGGAGCCGGAAGGCCTCGAGACTCCAGTACCCAATTCAAGCGTCGGCTCACCATCCGTTCAAGCAACTTGCAAAGAACGTTGGTTAGGCTAATGGGACGGTAGCTGTCCACCTCCAAGGGTTCTTCCCTGGTTTCGGAATGGGGACAACAAGACTTTCCCGCCATTGCGACGGAAACTCACCCTCGACCCAAATGCGGTTGTAAAGATCGAGGAGGCTTCGCTGGCAGTCCACTGAAAGGTGTTTCAGCATCTGAGAGTGGATGCTATCTGGCCCTGGAGCGGTATCAGGACAAGCGGCGAGGGCACTTCGAAATTCCCACTCACTGAATGGAACATTGTACAATTCAGGATGGTGAGTGCGAAAAGAAAGACTCCGACGTTCTATCCGCTCCTTAATGGAGCGGAAGCCCAAGGGGTAGTTGGCAGATGCGGAATTCATAGCAAAGTGCTCTGCCAAGCGGTTTGCAATGACGTCGGAGTCAGTACAAACTGCTCCATTCAGTGAGAGCGCAGGGACACTGACAGGGGTCCGATAGCCATAGAGGCGGCGAATCTTGGCTCAGACCTGCGATGGAGTGACATGGAGGCCAATGGTGGACACATACCGCTCCCAGCACTCCTGCTTGCGTTGGCCGATAATGCAGCGGGCTCGCGCACGCAGCCGTTTGAAGGCGATAAGGTGGTCGATTGAGGGATGTCGCTTGTGACGCTGGAGCGCCCGCCGGCGAGCTTTAATCGCTTCAGCGATCTCAGGCGACCACCAAGGCACAGTCCGCCGCCGAAGGGACCCAGAAGAACGGGGAATGGCAGATTCGGCGGCAGTAACGATGCCGGTGGTGACCGACTGAACCACTTCATCAATGGCATCGTTAGAGAGAGGCTCAATAGCGGCAGTGGAGGAGAACAAGTCCCAGTCAGACTGATTCATAGCCCATCTGCTAGGGCGCCCAGAAGACTATCGCTGTGGCAGTGACAGGAAGATCGGAAAGTGGTCACTACCACACAGGTCGTCATGCACTCTCCATTGGACAGACGGTAAGAGGCTAGGGCTACAGATGGAAAGGTCAATGGCGGAGTATGTGTCATGCGCCTCACTGAAGTGTGTGAAGGCACCATCATTTAAGATCGAGAGATCGAGCTGCGCCAATAAATGCTCAACGATGGCGCCTCGACCTGTTGCCACTGACCCACCCCACAGATGGTTATGGGCGTTAAAGTGGCCCAGTAACAGGAAAGGTGGAGGCAATTGAGCTATCAGAGCAGCCAGGACATGCTGCACGACATCACCATCCGGTGGAAGGTAAAGACTGCAGACGGTAACAGCCGGTGGCGTCCACACCCGAACAGCGACAGCCTCTAAAGGTGTGTGGAGAGGTACAGACTCACTGTGAAGAGAGTTCAGGACATAGATGCAGACGCCACTGGACACCGTTTCATAAGCTGCCCAGTTCTTATAATAACCCCGATAGCCACGGAGGGCGGGGGTTCGCATTGCCGGAAACCAAGTTTCCTGCAGAGCAATGCAGAGGAAAGGGTGAAGGCTGATAAGTTGGCGGAGCTCAGCCAGATGGTGGAAGAAACCTCTGCAGTTCCACTGGAGGATGGTGTTGTCCATGGCTGAGAAAGGCTTGACGGGACTGGGAAGGGAGATTACGCCGCTGGGTCACCTGCTGCCTCCGATTTAGCACCTGTGATAGTGCTTTCCATGGCGTCTGATGGACCGGCGAGATCGAGATCCTCAGCGGACGCCAGAATCTCCACCGCATCCTCAGACGCAGAGCTGGAAGGTTGCGGTGGGATGGCTGCCACCGCGAGTTCCTTGGGCTGAGAGCTCTTCTTGGGTTTTTCACGCCGTTCCTTGGGTCACACAGGCTGGGAGGGCTTCACCGATTCAGTCTCCGGGACGGAGGAGGATCGTGAAGCCCTAGGACCAGCTGATTGCGGTCGTCAGGCTTCTCGCTGGCGGAAACATGGGAAGGGAGGGACCCAAGGGACCCCTAGCGAGCGTGAGAAGCCGAAGAAGTTGGACACTTCTCCGGCTTAGAAGTGGGGACGGACGTCCCCGATGGGTGGGATGGTGTTGCTCCTGAGGTAGGTGGCGCAGGAGCAACCCGGTGGGTAGAGCCCCCCCACTGGCGAGGGGGCAGGAGGAGTTTTACTACTCGTCGATCCGGCCACAATTGGAGAAACAGATGGGGCTAGCACAGGTGTTGTAGCAGCAGCGTAGGAAGATGTCATTCTCACAGGATGGAGTCGGTCGTATTTCCTCTTGGCCTCAGTATAGGTTAGTCGGTCCAGGGTCTTTTACTCCATGATTTTACGCTCTTTCTGGAAAATTCGGCAGTCTGGCGAGCAAGGTGAATGGTGCTCCCCGCAGTTGACACAAATGGGAGGCGAGGCACATGGAGTATTGGGATGTGATGGGCGTCCGCAATCTCGACATGTGAGGCTGGAAGTGCGGCGAGAAGACATATGGCCGAACTTCCAGCACTTAAAGCACCGCATCGGGGGAGGGATATAGGGCTTAACGTCACATCGGTAGACCATCACCTTGACTTTTTCCGGTAATGTATCCCCTTCGAAGGCCAAGATGAAGGCACCGGTAGCAATCTGATTTTCCTTCGGACCCCGATGAACGCGCCGGACGAAATGTACACGTCGGCGCTCTAAATTGGCGCGCAGCTCTTCATCAGACTGCAAAAAAAGATCCCTATGGTAAATAACTCCCTGGACCATATTTAAACTCTTATGGGGTGTGATCGTAACGGCAACATCCCCCAACTTGTCACAAGCGAGTAACCGTCGTGACTAGGCAGAGGATGCCGTTTGTATCAGGACTGACCCAGAGCGCATTTTTGACAAGCCCTCCACCTCCCCAAACTTGTCCTCTAAATGCGCGACGAAGAACTGAGGCTTTGTGGAGAGAAAAGACTCCCCATCAAACCTCGTACAAACTAAGAAGCGGGGCGAATAACTGCTACTACCATCTTGAGACTTACGTTCCTCCCACGGTGTGGCCAGGGAGGGGAACGTTTTCGGATCGAACTTCTGAGCGTTAAACTGAGCCCGAGAACGCTTAGAGACTGCTGGCGGCTGGCCACCAGCGAGAGACGATGTACCACGCTTCATTGCGGGTCATCCGCCCTGATGCCACCTACTCCGACCAAGGGCCCTCCCCACGGGCGCCACCCGCCACGGCAAGAGCCACCTGGCAGGATGACCGTTGCCGGGAGTCCCGATACCCCAGGAGGATAGGCATCTACTCCTTGGCATACGTGGGGAGTTAACGGCGCAGGCATCAGTAGAGCGATCCCTGTGTTGTCAGGGGGCTACAACGAACAGGGTACATGGCGGCCCCACCACAACGGACTGGCTACCGTGCTGGATGTTAGGTAACATGTGGTCCATGGTCGCCGTCTGTGCAGAAAGAGGCACTGCACAGTGCAAGGTGTTATCTGCACGCAGAAAAGAGTCATGCCCAAGAGATGGAGAGCGGACAGGACTGCAGTTCAACGGTGTATAAGCTAGCGAAAGGTCTGATCGCAAGATGGACACAATGCACCAAGTAAGGCGCCCTTCCCCAATCGGCTCGCTCTTCGGAAAATTTTGAGAGATGGAGGTCAAACCCAACAGGGGACCATCATATAAGGCCGAAAAGTTTGAGACTCCTTTTAGTCGCCTCTTAAGACAGGCAGGAATACCGCGGGCCTATTCTAACCCCCGAACCCGCAGGGGGACCACCCGAGTTGATTGAAATACACTCTTTCAGATTGTGAAAGTAGCTGCGATAGACTACAGGGGGAGAAAGATTACCTACGACTTTTACAGAAACCACACTGAAGTTATGAGAAGGACGTAAAAGTGATGTCGCAGTTGGATGAAGAGGGAGAAAGGGCTGTAGCCTTTCCCAATGTTATGCAGTCCGAACACTGGGCAGTAGTAAAACAATCTGTCTTACAGAACTACAGAGAACGTAGATCTGTTTAAAGGTTTACGTCTATTGGTGGAAGTGTAAGTATGTTGAAAAAACTATTAGTCCTAATGCAGTTTAAAACGGAAATTACCTGCTAATTACAAAAAATTGATATTAATGACCACACGCTAAATTCTTACTGCAAAATAGCTACTAGGAAAAAAATTGATATGTGAGGCTTTAGACAGGTAATAACTATTTATTATTACTATTTCGCTTGGCCCCTCCACGACCACGTCAAGTCTTGTTACATTTGGCAGTGAACTTTGCTATCTTTGAAGTCCAGATTTCATTCATTCCTTGTGAGTATGATTGCTTAAGCTATATCATCCAAGGACCATTTATTAGCGTTCTCGCCAAATGTTTTATGGTAATTTCCTCCAGAAAATAAGAAATTTGACAATTTATGGTAAGGTATTATGGGACCAAACTGCTGAGGTCATCGGTCACTAGGCTTACATACTACTCTAACTTAAACTAAGGACAATACATACATCAATGCCCGAGGGAGGACTACCACGGAATGAACTGCACGAACTGTGACAAGAGCCTCAGACCGCGCGCGACCAGAAAGTAAGACGTAGTATTAACACAGTCTCTCAGATGCGCTCACTCATTCACACCACGCTGGACTACATTAAAAATTATATAGGCAATTTCTGAAAAATAAATGGTTGCAACGAACAAATACGTTCGGGTCAATGGCTTAAACAAGCTCAGTGTACCATGGTTGGTTGTGAAAAGTGGACTAGCTAGTCATATATAAAAAAAATACTAAAATTTAACTTAGCAAGCCAGACTACACATGACGTATCCAAACCTGTTTTCCTCAGCCTGTGCAAAATGGTAAATACCTTGTTGCAGAAAAACCAAGTGGGTTAAAACTGCTTTCACAATCTAATTTCCCATCACTTACAGCAACTCCTCAGCAACGTCCAATACTGTGTTTCAATGGCACTGTTGTGACTTGCTAGGCGGGTGGGCTTCCAGCCACAGTATTTTGTTTTCAGGATTCCTTATCTTTGTGCATCATTCCTCCATTCACAAGGGCTCCGGTACCCAGGAAATGACATCACCTTTGAAGGTGACGAAGGGAGTCTTGGATACTCTGGATTGTAGGTGACGAAGGGAGTCCTGGATACTCGTGATTTTTTCGTCGGTTTCGTTCAAATTTTGGAGATTTTTACAGATTCGCATTGTATCAGAGCAGATAATATTCCTTATCAGCTCCAGGTCCCTCCTAAGTAGCATATAAATCAACACTACCAACTATGCTGTTGTGCCATTTTGCAGAGACTGGTAAAGGCCAATTCTTTACACTAGAATGGGTGTGAAGAGGTTTTCAAGGGGCAAGTCATTGGCTTTATCAATACTTTCAACCACTAGCTAACAGTTACTTCAGGGAAAGTAAGCAAGAAGCATGTTGTCATGACACTCTACACAGTCCTTCGGTTCAGTAGTTTGTTAAGGGTCTAAGAGTCAGACCACTTTCTGCTATTACCAGTGTCCTGACACCCAGCATAAATGTTACTTATCCTTGCATTTATAACTTTTGTGCAATATCACAAATGCATTGGATGATTTTATCTGCCCTACTCGTATACGGTCTAAAATTCAGAGTAAGAAATTTTGTTCCTCTTTAATCTCTCACCTGTTTCAAGCTCTCTTGCTAACCCTAACAATAAGTCATACCGCCACTCCCCCGCCCATCAGCATTTTTACAATAAAATATATCTTACTCTTTATACCACTAATAAATATTTACAAACACAGTGCGGTGTAGAGATAGTGGTGTAAAGTGCCTGGGCATTTATAAGCTGGGGCAAATACCCAAAATCCGTAAATGTCCAGGCATTTTAAAGATTAACTGATATGCAGTACTTACAAAACAAAATTAAGCTGATGTATTGAAACATGTTTTGCAGCACTGCTGCTTTATTGGTTGGATAACCAAGTTGAAAACGGTGCTTGAGGGTTAGGGGATAGTCATTAGGGGAGATAAATTGGACTGTAAACATAACTTTTTATGATAAAGTCAAATCTTGTGGACAGCATATAATGAAAAAAGAAAACAGCTCTGAAGTTTAAAAGTAATTTTTGAAACAAAGTAGTTTATATTAAATAGTTGGCCTGTAGGTAGTATTTTTACTTATACTATATACTGCAAACGAATTTTTAAAAAAAGTTCTGTCAGTTTCTTGATCTTCGTTAAGTTAATCATGAAGTTCCGACTCTGCCTCAGATTTATTTTGAATCTGATTCCTCGCTAACTACTGAGTTCCTTTCCATTTTGTCTTCGCTTGGACTTTTCAGTTTTTCCTTGGAATCAACAGGTTTAGCTCGTGCTCCTGCTTCATTCATCAGCTTGCAGTTATAGGAGAGATAGGTTAGTTCAGCTTCCTTATTCTCCAACTTACATTAATTTTTTATAGGTATAAAATGTCATAACAAAGAGAATCCAATCCAAAATGAAAGTACTTTTTAATGAAATTACCACCGATTTATCTATAGCCATTTGCACATTTGCAACAAAACATTTACGTTGGGCAGCCATGGTATGGTCATTCTCTTGGAAAGCACAGAGGGCCTCGGAGCGCCCGAGGCAGCTATGAATCCAAACAACTTTTATCAAAATTTCATGGATCTACATCTTTTTAAACGGCAGTCACAACTGGACGACTTGAAAAATGAAACCAAATCATAGCAGGCGGATTCGTATGTATTACTGAGTACCGGTAACGAGAAGGGTGAAAAACCGAATCTAATTCAACCAACCACTCCGAGTATGACCACTAAATCTGCACACTGGCCAGACGACCACGAACTTACGACAAGAATAGAAAAAGCTATAACGCATTTAATAATTACTGATATTTTGCCGTATTCCTTGATAGAGGGCGATACATTCCGACTGCTCAGTTTTACTGGTCCACAGGCTGTTCAGAAATATCAGCTCAAATCTGAAAAATTCCTTAGAACAGCGTTGATGCGGCAGACCTAAGGCAAAATAAAGGGTCTGATTGCGAAATTTGAGTGGTTAAATGCCACCACAGACACATGAACCAACGCAAACAAAACAAGCACATTTCTCAGAAACACAGAGCATTTCATCATTTAACACCAGCGTTTCAAAGGTATAGCGAGTGGAACTATATTAGAACAATATCATACTAGTCAATACATCGAACAAAGGTTAAAGAGATAGTTAATGAATGGAGTGTAAAGTGGAAAGATTTTTCTGATATTACGTGACAATGCACTAAATACGGTTTGTGCAACGCGTGGGCAGTATCAGTCTGTAGGTTGTGTGTCGCATACGATGCAACTGATGATAAAATATTCCCTGTTCTCAAAGGAATAAACTAAAGCCATAATAAAAGTAACTTCAGGAGAATCGTGGGCCACTTCCACCACAGTAAGCAGCTGTTCAGTGCCGCTGGACAAATTTATGCAGATCGTCGACGTAATTTGCTTTGTGAAAATGTGGAAAAACTTTTTTCTTAGCTTACAACATATTTTTTTAAATTACGGATACTAGAAATGTTAAATTGGCTGAACATTTAAAATGTTTCTAATGTTACTTCTGTCTACTAATATTTTTTTAGTTTATTGCTAATAATTGTGTACGTTAATTCAATTTTCTTTGTCTCGAAGATATGACCATATCGTTATTTTGAGGCTTAGGGAACAAACGTATCAAAATCTCAGTGATTTAATTAACGGCTTGTTGTTGAATTAAGACTACCAAATACTGTAAAAAATATAAAATATATTACAGGATAAGCATTTAGCAATCAACCTGTTACTAACAAAAAGTTCTAAAGAACACTAGTTGACTGTGATAGGTAACAAGATACTTATAAATTAATATAAATTTTAGTTCAATAGCTTTCTTACTTTATCTACGTCGTATTCAAAAGATAAAAGTGACTCATTAATACACTGAACACTTATTTTACTTTAATTGGATAATCTGCTGCAAAGTTGTGAGAAGCTAATGATTTGGGTTACAATGTACATTTAGCGAAATTTAATTTATTTACGAAAGTTTCGGCCAAAGTCAGCGAATTCGAACGTGTGCAAACTGTTGATGCTTATACGGTGGGTGCTTCCGTAACAACGGAAGCCGAAGTGGCGGAATTTTAAAAGGCACCGTATTGAAGATTTAAAAAGCATGCAGTGAAATCGGAAGAATATCACCAAGTCACAACGCGGACGAAAGAGTGTGTTGACTGACCGTGACGGACGGTCACTGATGAGGGCTTTAACGACAAACGAGGCGGTCGACAGCGGTAAAAGCCACAGCAGAACTTAAACGTCGCACTCGCGAACCCTGTCAGCACCAACACGACGTGGAGGGAGCTCCATAAGCAGGGAGACCTGGAATTTCTAAAACACCGACCAGTGAAGTAAATGCCATAAGCAAGAAAACTTGGCGCCGAATCCATAAAACCTGGACTGCAGAAGGATATCATTTGGCGTATGAGTCTTGTATCATACTGTTTCCATCTTCTGGTCCAACTTACGTCCCAACAGTGAACATGGCGGGGGTATTCCATGGCCCCCGTGGTTACTCTGCAAGGTCGCATTATTGCCAAGGATTATGAGATCGTTTTGGCTGGTCAGGTCCATCCCATGGTAAAATGTTTGGTCCCAAAAACTAATGTGTTGCAAGATGACACAGGGCCCTTGTGCATTAATGTCGCATCATCCAAGGTTGGTTAGTGAGCACAGGCATGAACTGTCGCATCTCCTCTGGCCTCCAGTCACCAGACCTCAGTCTTATTGGGCCTTCGTGGTCTACTTTGGAGAAAAGATTGCGTGCATTGATAGCTATCCACCTTTTTCATCATTACCTCAACTTCACACTTTCTTTTTTCCAGAAAGAATCATAAAATTCCCTTAAGAACCATACAAGACCATTTAATCTGTTCCAAGAAGACTAGACAGTTAAGACCAACAACCTGTTTTCTATACCATATTAACCATGGTAATGTATTGTTTGTGGTGTTTCCATGTTTTTCCACCCCTGTACGTACAAGTGACCAGAGGTTTCAGTTGAAGCAGGAGGTGAGTCTGGTGGTGACAGAAGGATCCAATTATTTTATGACCATCCTTGATAAGGAGTCTTGTCCAAATAATCTCATATGCAGCTTCAATTTCTATCTCAGTAGATTTGAAATTCTTCTCTACTATGACAAATATTACTTCAGGTTTTGACTAGCTTTCTGTCCGTGGTATTACGTTACCTTCACTCCTTTTTGGAAGTTATTCCAACTCTGGCACTTTGACGTCAATGCTTGGATTTCAATATTCTCACTTCTGGGGGAGATCTTACACTGATACTTAAGGTTTGCTACAGTTATATTTTGAATCCCGGCTGTTGGTGTCTTCCCTCCATGAATTTGGAGGTGGTCACATGTTTATATTACGTTAAATGTACTGAGAACTGCCTTTGATTGAGAACTAAGTTACTGCAACACTATATAGTGGACGGTTATCACTTCTAGTGTTCACCCCAGTGGCGGGAAAAGACGTGGCCTAACCAATTATCTAATGCTCTCCCAAACATAACTCCGAATCATTTGAGGGCTTTCCGTGGGGGTTTCCAGCCTGCCTCTAGCCCCGTCTGTGCGCTCACTGCATGCAGTGGGCCCAGTCAGCGGCTCAGCATACAAACTTGACTGCCATACGTAATGTATGATCGCAATGTTTATATGCTATTTCGGAAAATACTGTTTTGTCAGTCCGGATGTTTTGAAAATGAGTTCAGGTATGCCGGAACTAGTCATTAGTTAAATAAAAATTGAATCTTGCAACTTAGGTTGTTTCTACATATGTTTCATTTTGGGGGGGGGGGGGGGCACTGCGAACACAGCACTCGAAGTTACGGTGCAGAGCACAAGGAGTTGTGGAGCGGAACAATGAGCTGCAAGGCCGCGCCACAATGACCGGCCTAATTATGCCGTCGCTGACGCTGGTCAAGCGTCAGCAGCGGCACAACTACACCCCGCCTTCACAACTGCCTCAAGTCTCGGAGATGTTATCTATTAGATAAAAAAAACTGAAGTTCGTCAGTTTCCCTGGACCACATTTACGTTCGTCGTTTCAGACGATAAAAAGTGTTTGACAGCACCAATCGAAAACAAACCTTTATCACAAATAGTTATCTAATGTCACAGCTAAAACTGATTTTTAGTGAAACTTCAAATTGTCGTATCTAAAATATTCCTTAAACAGTTATGATGTCTCACCAAACAGCGTTACCAGATACTATAATGTTCTGTCTTATACAAGCAGGCTAATTAGAAGCAATAATTCTCGAATATCCTGAAGTATCAACATTAATAAAGATGTTCAACTTTTTTTACCTTGATCTTCATAATAACTACATTTACAATACACTCAAATCCATTTTAACAAAGTGCAGTTTTTTTTGTTAAAATGCAGTATTAGTAAAGGAAAGCAGAATACCATATAAAACTTGTTTTACAAGCAGAATCTGACTAAGATACTAGTACAGTCTTTCTCGATAAGAAATATAGTACCAAAATCAACTAGATAGACCTACTTGTATAGTTTTATGGCCCACTTTCCTGTAAATTTTTAAAACTTTGGAGAACCCAGTCCAATGTGACTACAATATGCCCTACTGTCCATTGTGTCAGCAGGAGGATATGTACACTACATCAAAAATGAAAATAATCATCATTTATGAGGCAAAACAACAAGCAAGTGGCGTGTATCACCACAACTATTATCCACTACCAAAGATACAACAGAGTAAAATTGTCCCTGGACAGTATGATGTCATAAAATGGAATTTCCACACTCCTATCTGAATTAGTTGGTCAACCAAAATATTGCTACTGGGCCCCAGCTTTGACTCATGACACAGAAACAACAACAAAAATTGCCTCAGTTCCATTATTTGGCAACAGAAATGAGTCATGCCTGTAATTCATGCCATCTACTGATATCAATTGTGTCATTATTCAATAAATATATATATACTTTTGTGTGTGCTGTTACACATTTCAAACATATTTGCATGCCATCACTAAATATCTGGATACCACAGACTGCCAAAATTAGTGACCAAAAATAAGGCCAAAATTTGTAAAATCAAAAGGGCAATTAATGACTTGATGATAGTACCTGACTCAATTTTCACTGTGGTCACATAGCTTTGTTAAAAAAAAACTGCAAACAAAGTTAAACTGCCTTCTTAGAAGAGCAAACCGCCATTTGTATTACAATTCTAAATATTGTTAGACCTTTAGCATTATATTTGATAATGACATCAAAGCTGAAATCTGGATAGTACAAACAAATAAAACAACAAAAAGTCAAATGACTGTTTACTCTTCTAAAAGTTATAACTTGACTGTGGCTCAACACCATCAAAAGCTTCTCTGACTGCCTTGTTTGATTAATGTTTACAGCCCTGCCAGTTATGTTTGAGTCCACAACAACACACATCTTTGCTTAGTGTCTTATGCATATCTTCAAAACTTGGTGCATGTAGGATACTATGTGAGGAGAATGTAAACAACAATCCACAATTCTGCACACTGATGTGTCCAGTATTGTCAATTTCCTTTTACAGCAACAGACAGAAAAGAAAACATATAAACATAAAACCAAAATCACATAAAGGCAAACATATGATGGCCACTAATACAGTTAATGTCAAGTTCAATAACTTACAAAAGCCGAAGGCAATTGCAGCAACAAAACCATTAAACACCACTTATACATAGAACAAACAAGAGGGCTGTAGTCAAAAATCATATTTTGAGATGACGAGAATGACATATTTCAACAGAAACATTCCGAAAACATTTTCAAGTCATGAAGCAACTCCTTTCAATTCAACTGGCATTTTACGTCTTAGAAACTGTACTGCCACTGGTTTCCCCATTTGCAAAATCAGTGCATTTAGCTTTTATTTTCTAGTAATAATAGTGTCTGTATGGGTGGCAAACCACTTATATTGCATCCCATCGAAAGTAATATACAAAAATAAGAATTTAACATTAATGCATTATGACTTCTTAAATATCAGGGAGGCACAATATGCATCCATGAGAAAACATACGTTGTTTCACACATACACCATATTGCTGAATAGCCTTTCATTAACGTACGACAGCACATCTACGGTAATTTAAGTTGCTATTGTATACCGTAAAACCCCTCCAACATATGTAATGAACGATACACTGACTAAAAGAAAGCTGGAGTAAATGTGATTTTATTATTTCTCATAAATCAGATGTATCCCGGCATCGCCCATACTGCAAAGGGGGCGGAAAAAAAAATATCGCATCTCATCTGCATTGAAACGTATACCAGACCATGCTGACTAATGAAAACCTTGTCCACTTATGAACTAGCTTCCTACTATTTTTTATTGTTTCAGAGATGTATAAAACAATAAACACTCACACAGTAAGAACTCATTTGAACAAAGCAATTCCCTATTACATTCTGTCTTTGAACACGACCGCCAGTACGAGTGCCCGACTGATTCCACTAACAAACTATATGAAAACACAGCTGAGCAGTTACGGTAAAAGGTTGATGACTTACCTTCGACGCATGCAGGGATGACAGCGCACTTAGGTGACACTCACACAACGGTTAAATTGCCCATTTCTTACTGCGCACTGGGTTTCAAAATAAGCACCCCTAGCATCTACAGAAACAAAGCTTTCCATGAACCATTTTTTTTTTTTTTAAATCAGCTCGTAAACACCAAAGACAGCAAACAGAGAAGACGTCAATTTACATTACATGCGTGCCGTCCAAAGATTCTCTATGCGTGGTTGGTCCTCGGATGTGGATACACAGGACGCTAGTCGCTCGTTATGTTTACCCGTTAGTCCGTTACCGGCGCGTAACCTTGACTTAGCACAAACTCGGAAACTTGCCGGTTAAGCACCGCTCATGGCGAAAGGCTTGTGCTGTAAGATGGCAGCATAGGAAAGTTAAAACTGTCGTCAGGGGAGTGTGCAAACTATAAATCCACCAGACGCAATCCAAAAGCAAGCGCTCATTCGTCATTTAACTCCATAGTTTCTTCTCGACGAGCTTATGGCGCAGTTGCGGGAGCAGAGAGCATCTTCAGTAGGGAGGGGTCGACTCGTCCGGACATCATGGTTAATGTTTTCCATGACTTTTGCATCAATTAAATCAGCTGACTGGTTCATCTTGCCCAATTACACGATCTATCCCTTTGTCAATTCTCCTTCATCGGTGTGTGTTGTATTAACAATTAGAAGTTATATAATTATGCACAAGAATGTGGTGAAAAGTATGTATATTACAATTTGACAATGTAATTACTACGTCCCCTACTTTTGTCCACTAATTCGATGTAAAATTTGAGTCGACATTAAGTACTGATCGATAACTGCGAACAGTACTTTACATCATACAGTCACCGTTTGTCATCTGACGGGCGCAAGTTTCAATGAAGCGATACTATTTCCTAGAAAAATATTGTGTTCGTACTTCACAATGCCAATTTCTTTGCCTGATCTATGGCACGTACGTTATTAACAACATGTTTGTGTTAATTTTTATGTAAGTCGAGAGTTTATGATTTGAAGAGCTCAATGAAGTTCGAACTACACAATTAAGAGAAACTATTAACGCTAGTAGCGATGAGGCCTTTAGATAGTCAGAACATTTTATTGCTGGTGGCTTTGCAGATTCAAAATATCAGCATCACATCAGCAGATAATTATAAAACAATTTATCCTCATGGAGCATGATCTATTATAATGGGCATGGTCATGATTGTGATTGTTCCCGCTAACAAGGACAGAATATTTTAAGGAATGGGAAGAGCACTGGCTGAATTCATACAGAATATAAATCTTATCTGAAAGGGAAGCAACCTCATTTCTTGGATAAGTAAGACTAACACATTGAATTTGGAGAAAAACAACAATTATATCAGAATCATCAAAGAAAACACAGATGCATCTTCCTAAGGTACTCAACATTCTCCATCCCACATAGTGCCTCAGCTACTTTTAAATGATGATATATTTGTCCTGTGCCGTATTTGCAAAATAAACATTTGTCATGTCTGCTTGAAACCACTAAACATAACCATTCCTCCTGTAAACTGTTCACCCAAGTGGCAGATGGGATAAGCGAGAGTTGTGATGACTGCTAGGCTATTGGAATTTTCTTCTTTTTTTAAAAAAAGAAAGTAGGTCTGCTGTATAACCATATGGATGTTAGTGAATTGTCGTTTATTAAGCTCATAATGTGCAGTTCATATCTGAAACATTTGATTCAGGTACGGGTAACACCAGTAATTTGTAATCAAACTTCATCACTATCAGACAAGTCATGATAATACCAATAAGGTAATAAATGTACAACTCTGTTTCAGAAAAAAATACGTAAATCTAATATTGAGTTACACCATTCTTAAATTATCAATTCGTCCTCCATGAATTCATCTACCACAGAATGTTCTGAGCCTTATTTTCAGAGGCTTTGGCTTCATGTTGAATATATTTTAACCTATTAATTTATTGCAAGTCTAATAAACACAGGAACACATAACAGAGACTTTAGTCACCAATCATATATTTTCCTTAACAATTTTCAACAGTTTGCAAATGCTTGGGTAACCATTTGATTCTGTGACTGTACAGACCACGTGGTTTTTGGGTGAGAAACTTGTGGAGCCATGTTTGGAGCACATTTTTATTTGGAAAGTAAGTTCCTTGAAGGTAGTTTGATAGAGAGCAAGATAAGGTGAATAAGATGGGTGCTGAATGACTTCTCAACCCCTGTACAGTGTTTTTGTCAGTCTAGCAGAATGCAGACAGGCGTTATTGTGGAGTAGCATCACTTCACGCAGTCTTCCTGATCATTGTTCTTGGATTGCATCTGCAGGACATCTCAGATGTTGACAATAGATGTCAACAGTGATAGTTACACCTCGAGGAAGCATTTCATAGTACACCACACCTTTGCTGTTCCACATTATCTTTTGTGGAAGCACACAACTCTTTGTATGAGGAGTTGCTGCTTTGTTTTGGGGGTGACCATTCCTTTTACCAAACAAACCTTTGACTCTTTCCACATCCCAGAGACTCCTGTCCAAGGGATGAATGGAAAACTATTAAATGTAATGTGATGTAAATGTTCCTTGTGTTAACATAAAGACATTACTTCTCATTACCAGTAATGATACAGGATAGGAATGATTGATGTTGTGTACGAGTCAGTTGATGGCAAGCAAGCAGATATGTACATATGGCACCTGCTGATTTTGTTATTTTGGCTTAGAGCATGCGGTATCTGTACACCAGAGTTTTGAACCTTCCCCATTGCATGCAAATGTCATACAGTGGTGGAATGATCGCTGTTCATCACATATACCAGTTCTTGAGTATACTGATGTGGATCATTGTGGATTAATGCATTTAAACAATGTTCACCAAACCCCGAAGGCCTTCCCGAATGTAGAGCGTCACTAACATTAAGACGACCCTCCTTAAAACCTGAAAACCATTTTCTTGCCATGCTCTGTTTAACAGCGACATTATCCCCATTCATGGCGCAAATGTTTCAGGCTGCTCCTGCTGCCTTCACACGTCTACAGATCTCAAACAGAAGAATATGTTGGAAATATTCTGATTTCTCAACTTGGCACTCCAGTTTTAGTGTCTACAGACAATTCCACTTACTACTTCCAAGCGACAAAGTGACAATACATAAACTTCAATAGCAATACTCAACTACAAATAAAAAATGACCGTCAATAAATGAACCCATAGCGTCCAGTATACCAACATGCAAAACAAAAATGCTACAAACTTATGCACCAAAGAAGTACATTTTCATCCCTTTATATACAGACTGTCCATCATCGTTACTGTCACACTTACAAAGAAGGCTGTTAAGTATTTGAATCGCTGGATGTAACAGTATGATTAACTGTCTGCAATACCTCTTTGATTTTCCTCTGTCATCATAAAAGAATACAATCTCCAGATCAGTCACTTTGCTTTAATGTTTGTGTGCTGAATGGAAGAAGCATTTGATGAAATTATGCTCACTAAGGTAAACAATCATATTTGCCCTTTCAATAAACATAGTACCCAAGCTGACTGTCAGTCTTCTGTATGAGCCACACATCTAAACAGTGCAGATTTCATCCACATCTGCTGAAAAAGAGTATTAAGGTGTATGTAATTCACTTGATTAATAAAATGTGTAAGAACATACGGCCATTACTTTACTCATATTATAGCATGATCCGCCATGTCATTCTCAACATGAACATGAACACCTTGACAGAAGAAAATCTTTGTTAATGTTAAAGAGAGTGTGGGAATTTCTGAATCACACAATAAATAAATAAAAAACAAAAATGGTAAAGGTGCAGTATCAACAGTGCCTTCGTCAACCACAAACAGTGCATCACATGCCATTCATACCCTCCACGGACGAGACATTTAAAATAATTGTCAAGAACTACTGCTGTAAAGAGCTAGCACCCACTGCCACATGGTGCCACATACACCGCCAGAGAATGCCAAATTCATATCAACTCACTGCTCTCAATTGTGACATCTGGTCGAACCAAGAGCTGGTGAACAGGAGAGCAACCCCATGCTGTTATTGCTCTTTCACACCAGACCGTTCCAGTGATTGTTTGCAGCCCACTGATTGCCTGGTAGAGCATCCCTCTGTCAGCAGTGCTTTGCAGTAGGTTCCCTGTCAGCAGTACCCGGTGTTTGAATGCTATTTACGTGGACTGAGCTGCTGCAAAAGCTGGTTATGGGTTTCATATGGACCTAACAATGACAATTGATGCAAAATACTGAAGGACTCCCTTGCGCAGGTTATCCCGACATTGAAAAGGGATCTTAATCTATTTGCGAGTCCTTCAAAATCACAAATTCTTTAAAATGACACAAGAGAAAAAAATTTTGGTATTATCTAACAGTTTTAACAAAATGTGTTTACAATAAGTCATATTTAGGTACACCACATTATAAAATAGAGAAAGGAGTGGCTTTCTTTGAATTGTTGTGCTTATACGATGCTGTCATAGCGAAGGCGATGGTGGACGGAGCTAATGAGGACAGTGTGAGGGCTGTGGAGGGTCCAGCCAAGCATTGGCTAGTCTGGCATGCTGACAATGCCTGGGCATGGTGCTGATAAGCTGTGGCCAGACCAACAGTGCTGCTGCCAAAGGAGGGTTGGCAGATGCGGTGACCAGATCTCGTAGGTTATGGGAGACTGTAACACTCCATCAAGGGAACAGGTGTTCACATTAAGTGATAAGGCATATGTGATTATGGAAGGCTAGTCACATTTTTAAAAAAAGTAAACTAGTCTCACAACTATTCAGGGACCTAATTGGTCCATGCCAGTAGTAATTAAATCAGACGAAAAGCACAGTTGGCAGAACACCCAATATCGACCGTACATCATGGCTTGTCATTAGCTTAAGAAACTGTGTCACCATGAGGTCGTCCCTATTCTTCCTTGTTTATGATGGGTAAGAATTAGCATATTTACATGGATTAGTTAGAGGTAACCGATTAGAAAACACTGACCCAATTTTCATTGTCTAATGTCTGTACTGTCAGATGCTTTAACAGTGAACATTATACCTTTTTCTATCTCTGCTCACAGTTTTGGGGTTGCATCAAAATTATACCGCTTGAATGTTGACCCTTCATAATACAGGTATCTACTCCCAGATATAGGAACAACGTGTGTGCATCTGAGTGGCTGCCATACAATCACAACTACTGTTAGAGAAATAGTGTGACATCAAGTGTCTGGGTGCATGTGTTTCACAGTACCAAAAGTCAATAAGGAGATGATATTTGCCACTGCAGTGCAAACAGTGTATACTTTTGCCAACAGATGTAAAGTAGCAATCATTAAATTATTAACAGCAAGAGAAGTAAAACCACAATCTGGAATTATGTGATGGTGATGCCTTTAAAGTATTTAAGCATAAGTTCTCCAGTTATTTCAGATGAACAAATAAAATACACACACTATTGACCATTATTAAGTATACTTTCTCACATTTAGTAAATAAAATGTTCCACTGATAGTAATATCCAGTTCATTACTTGATATAAAACTACATTATTTCTGACATAGAATATGATACATCAAAAATGCAAAAATAGTAACACAGAGCTCAGAAATTGTGTGCTAAACATAATATACAGTTTCAGTAACCACAGCAGCAGTGGCGATCATTAGGCCACCATTATTAGTTCCAGATTAGCTCTTATCGCATTCCTATCAGGGTGAAGGTACTGTGAGTGTTTACTGATGTGTAAGATGATTGGTGCCTTTACCATACATAAAAATGTGTGAAATTAAATGTTGCTTTTTACATACCACTACCGAGGAACTGTTTATTTTATATATTGATTTAACCTGATCTGATTAGGTCCATCAGGCCCTCTGATACATTGGACCAGGATTTTACACACACAGTACCTTTTCTTACATCATATTTTCCTAAGAAACAACAGTTTTAATGTTATCAATAGTATTAAAATGATATGAGTTTCTGAAGTTGCTGTGTGAGTAAATAATACTGACTGTAAATGATAGAGATAATACTGGTAGTACTTGTACTACTGCAGTTGCTGCCACTAATAGTAGTATGAGTAATAATAGTAATGACTGTAATAATAAAATTCTGGCAGATATAAAAAGCATTTATAGGTTTACTAGATAGATGTTTTCTAATATAGCAAGTTCTCGGCAAAGGAAATTTAAGGGGTCTGCACCAGCTAAGAACATTGGGAAATGAGGGAGAGCTTTTTGGAAAGAAGGATATACAAGGGTAACAATTGTGCACAGGGCAATGATAATCCTGGTAAAGACATTCAGTTCTCTGATATAAAACAGGAGATTATTCCAGAGTTGGCTTCCTGTTACTGAGAAGGACTTCAGGAAAGTGGCTGAATAATGGGGATTTTGCTCTGATGTGAATGGGTGTTTCTGCCTTGTTATTCAGATAAGTGTGTTAAGGTCAAGAAGAGATATGAGGAGGGACAGTGTTCATTGATAAGAGAGTAGAGAAGACAGAGGGTATGGAAATCTCGGCACTTGTCTGAATGCAGATAGGACAGCTGTGCGTACAATGGTGAAATATGATCAAAGAGTCAAATGTCACAGATATAATGAACACAGGCATTCATACCAGTTCCAGGTGCTGTAAGGTTCCCTGAGAAAGGCCTTGTAGGATAACACCAATGTAATCAATAATTGGAATTGTAAGTGTTTGTACAAGTTTCATCTCAGGTCAAGAGGGAAGGGCTTTTTATGTTTTAGTGGGATATGGAGAGATTCTGATGCCTTGTTGCACATTACAGCTACATGTTAGGCCAATTTAGATTTTCGTGTATTATTATTCACAGACCTTTTGCGGTAAGAGAGAAGTTAATATTTGTCTCATTTAGAGTTAAAGATTATCAGGAGTCTTGATTTTACAGGGTAATGAGCCTAGAAAGAAAAACCAGTACAATTTGAGATATGGACTGGTTGAGCTTTAACACAACATGTGCCCATTTTGATAGTGCACATAGGTCAGTATAGAGGTTCTCAATAGCTGTATTTCAGCTTTATTGGTTTTGCTCTTAGGCACAGCTGTCATCAGCATACATTTGGTATTTGCAGTAGAACAAAACTGATGACACATCATTTATGTACAATAAAATGAGTTTAAGACATAATACCAACTCTTGGAGGACGCCTGATACTACCTGCGTCCATAGTGAAGTTATGGTGCCAGACATAATGTACTGCTGGCAAGTGAAACCACTGCTATGCACTTTGCGAGAAATTTTGGCTGCTAAGTTTAGCAATAAAATTTACAGGACACATCCGCCAGGTAAAAACACTCCAGGACCACTGGCAAGAGTACAGAATGTCTCGCATCACCAAAAATGGCACTTTGTCCAATAAAATGTACAGGATATGTCCACTTATGGAAATAAATAAGAATATGTTTCAAGGCAAAGATTGGTAGGTGGAACAAACATAAGAAACCATATAAATAAGGTGGGAGATAAAGGAACAAATATTGAGGGCTACAAGACCTTTCCTTACAAAGTATGTGAGTAATATAAGGAATAAAATTGTGCAGAGTCATACGTTACCTGTTCTTATGTTTATTCACTCTTAATACAACGCAGGGCATGTTTACAACATAGGCCAGGTGTATAAAGCTTTCTTATGGCACACATTTACAGCTCCTACTACAGAGCTATGAATCAAAATAACCAACACTGTAGTAGGTTGTGCTGCCAGATGGAAAAATAGAGAATGTGTTTACAGAGTAACAATAAACTTAGATCCATTATAAGACCATCTTATATAATGGATCTAAGTTTGTCGTTACTCTGTAAACACATTCTCTGTTTTCCCATCTGGTGGCACCACCTACTACAGTGATGGTGTAGCAGAGCCATTCTCTTGACTTCGATTATGAAGTAGCGGGGGCCACCTTAACTTCAATATCAGTCTGTGGGTTTACTCCCTGAATGAAAACATCAATAGCTCTCACCTCAGCTTCTTCAGTTAGTATTTCATTTCATGTGACATTTTTACTCAGCATATACATACAGCAGAATGTGTTTTACACCTGGTCTGTGAAAACCTCAAGATCTTCACTAGTTTTCTGGTGCAAAGTGGACGAATTGTCTCTATAATAACTAACTCCTCTTGTTGGAGTAGTGCTGTGCTAACCCACTTGCCAAAATATCAAATGTCACAGCACATAATGCATCCACTGATTCTACATAGATTTACCTATCACTTGAAAGTTTCAGTTTGGTTACCAAAATTTGGGATTCATCTTGACAAGAGCATAAATTGCTAAAGTAAGTAAAGGTCTGCAAAAAATGGTAATATCCTCAGTGCACTTCCCTGAAGTGGGCAGAACCATAGCAACCACTGGAAAAGTACTGGTTAGCACTACAGGTGGGGGCAGCAGTGGAGATTTCTGTTTCAATTTTTGTTGCTCGTCTGTGAGATCAACAATTTTGACCAACAATAATTAGGTGATGGCTACTACTGGTACCTGTTTCATTTTTGGATGAGAAAGGGTCCACTAGCTCTCCTTTGTCTTGGTATTTTATATGGCTTGAATTTCTAGCACTCCATTAATAAGCATAGCCATCGAGCCAGGAATATGTACATTCTACATCCCAAGCATTCTGCAAAAAAAGTTATCGCATAATCACAAGGTTTAACCAAAAAGTTGCAAAGAAAGGAGACTGTGTGGAAGGGTGCTAGCAAAATTTGATATGCAGCTTACTGTTTCCATTGCAGAGGCCCTAAAGGTGCTTACAGCGATTTGTCTCGACACCTGCCTAGTGTCACCTTCATGTTGATTCAATAGATTGGCAACGTGTTCCTGTAATTGTGATTTTTGTAGCATTAATGCATTAACCTGCTCTTGAAGCAAAGCAGTATTATCTATCTCAGCATCTCTAGCAGTAGCTGCAGCTTTCTTCCATTCTGGAAACCTGCAAGAGCATGTATCTGGCATCATTATACATTCTATGATCACAAATTATAGTGACTGGAAGACTTTAACAAAAGACAAAAGATCTTCACATATAAATGAACAATGAAACCGAACCATGACAGTTTCCAATGGTGGTAGTTTGCAGAAAGATGGCAGCAAGGAGTAAGCGTGTGTGACAGCAACATTTACTTTAGGTTCTCCAGCATTGGTTGAAATGGTGAAAAGATGGTGGTGTCATTGAGGTTGGCAGAATGGTGTAGCACTTCAATGATGGCTTTGGCATGGACCCATGGCAATGTGGTGACAAGTATTGGTTGGACGCACAGTGGCATAGCAGGTGGCTCATGTCAGACTAGCACCATGTCAGTGTGGAGCTACATAGCAGCAAGGCAGCTTGTAGAACATGTCCATGCAATGAAATGGGGTGTTCATGGTGAAACACAGTGGTGGTATTCCCTGCACTTGTTCTCACACAGTATGGCCTGTTCTAGTCACACCTGAACACCAAACAAATTTGGACTATTACATAGTCCAGCCAAGTTACGGGCTAACAGTGTGAAGCCATCTCTCTGCCATCGAATCAATATATATGGCAGATATCTACAAGTGAGTTTGCCAATATCCAGGCCAAACTGTGAGTTCCAATTCTGTGGTTGAAATCAGCTGTACATATTTGCACTGAGATTAATATTAGGTGGGATGTGGGTCTCTGGAAGTGTCGGGAAATTTGCTGGAAAGTCAAAACCAGAAGTGCATCAGTGTTTAGATCACTGACTGGACTTTATTGCTCCACCTCCTACTATCCAGAGACATCCAGTATTAGTATTGCACCGATCCATGTCCAGCCATAGCTTGACTGTAAAATACAGTTGGCTGACTCAGAAATCCAAAGAAAGATATGAAATTAAAAAAAAAAGTCCACCAAACTTTTAATAAAACTTTCTACTTAGTCTGACTGATCGCACACTGCTCGCAAATATTGATAATCAGTACCAGTGAAACAGAGGGACACACACACACACACACACACACACACACACACACACACACACACACACACACACACACACACACACACACACACACAGAGAGAGAGAGAGAGAGAGAGAGAGAGAGAGAGAGAGAGAGAGAGAGAGAGAAGGGGGGGGGGGGGGGAGAGACCACAGTATACAAAGTCATGTATGTCTTATACTTAATATACTGTACATAAATACATTTATGATTTAATCATTATACAGTGTTCGATGTGTTCTGGAATGTTCCTCCACCTTGTGACACCAATGGACACACATGAAACTAAAGGGTACTGGTTTATTAACAACAAGACACGTACAGAATGCACCTTAGGGACAGTGCAAGCTATCATAAGTATGTCCTCCAAATCAATGTCCATGCCATATTAGAGTTCCATCTACTACAAAACAGACACCACAATATAGCACAGTAACCAAGTACACTTGTTGTACACTCAAACGATGAGATCGTAACTGACTCTGACCAGCCCTGAGTCAATGTATACACCGATTCTGGTGTGACCTTGTCAGAGGATGCTTGACAAAAGCACTCTTGATTAAGTTTCCATAGCGAGAATGGGTGGCACCGCTACAACACCAAGAAACTGAGGCACACCTTGGGCACCATCAATTTAATAAAATATTTGGCCAGTATCTTGGCAGAAGAGCCAACAGTAATAAACATGGGTTATAGAGGTAGCCTATATCATTCTTGCATATGCCTTCCTTATAAATTGAAGCACACTCACAAAATCTTGCAGGACTAGATACTTTGTCTTCAGTCATGCATTAGAACAAGAATTCTTTTTCAACTCCTCAGTATTTCTATCATAACTGTAAAAAATAATATGACGAATTTTTTAGTTTTTCTATATATTTGAGGCTGCCAGCAGTCAGTTGCTTGTTGCTAGTGAAGACCACAGAAGTAATTTCATGTCAGTTTGAATCTGCAAGAGAAATATGAATGGTTTTATCCAATGAGAAGAGTTAAGATAAATATGTGTTCCTTTTCCAGTAGGCATGGACCTACCACTGTACATAGCAGGCAGAACTTTGGAACAGTTGTATAGTACACAGAGTATTGATTCAGTTTTAAACTGATTCTTTTCAATGTCACAAAAACCATGCATCTTCGCAATACCAAATGAGCCCATTTTGTATTTTGGATGGGATCCTGTGGCTTCTTTCCTTTTCTTTGTGTGTGTGAATGACTTAGGTTGATTATAAGGCTACTGGAGGGTCCACAGCACAAGATTTGCAGTGGTTATGGTAGACATAAGAATACAGAAACATGACAGGGTGAAATACAGAAGAACTAAGGGTCTGAACTAGATAGATGTAATGGCTGGGGCTACAATTAAATCTACTCTGGCTGATGATGGGAAAATAACTGGTATGTTGGGACCTGTTGTGCAACATAACCTGAGAAAATCGTTACTCTTACAATGGAAAGTGCTGGTTGGAATATAAACAATATTATGAAAAGGGTAGATTGCTATTCACCATAAAGATAACGTGTTGACTTGTAGATAGGCATGATGGAAAGATTGTTGCACGTTTGAGCTTTTGCCAAAGCCTCCTTCACAAAGGAAAACAAACACACACACATTCACACAAGCAAAGATACCTCAGTCATATATTACAGCTATCTGCAGATACTCTGATCACAATGCAAGTGTGTCACGTTAAACAGAAGCAGCAATCTGGAGTGGGGTGGGGAAAGAGAAGTGACAGCAGGCTACGAGTGAGGAGAGAAGAGTCAGTGGTGACTGTTGGAGCATACAGTGACAAGATGGTGGCAAGACATGGCTGCTAGGTGCAGTGTCAGGATGCTGCGTGAGAAAGGAAGGGGGGAATGGGGAGTGGTAAAGGATATGAACAGAGAAGGGCAAAAGACTTGTGGTTGTGTTGGTAGAGAACAGCATACAATGAAAGTTAGGAGACATGCATTTGGAGGAGGTGATAAGACAGAGGGAGCAGAAACTGTTGGGTGGAGGGTATGGAAATGGTAGATTACTGTAGGTTGAGACCAGGATAATTTTGGGAGCAGAGAATGTTTTGTAAGGATAAATATCACATGTACAATTCAATAAATCTGGTGATGGAGGGGAGGATCCAGACAACCTACCTTGTGAAGTTTCCATTGAAATCAAGCATGTTACGTTAGCTTTATGTTGTGCCACAGTGTGGCCTACTTTTCTCTTGGCATCCGTGTGACAGTTGCTTTCATTATGGTGGGCAGCTGGTTGGCAGTCAAATCAATATAAAAAAGTGTGCAATAATTGTAGAAAGCTGGTTTATGATATGGTAACTTTCACAGGTGACTCAGCTTCTGATGGGATAGGAGCAGCCTATGGCAGGACTGGAATAGGAAGTGCTGGGTGGGTGGATTGGGCAGGACTTGTGCTTGGGTCTTTCTTAGGGGTTGGGAGTGGCAAAGGGATGGAATATGGTGTTGTGGAAATAGGATGGGTGCTGGAACACCACTTTAGGAGAAGTGGTAAGGTTCTGGGGTAGGATGTTCCTCATTTCAGTGCATGATAATCAAAGCCTTGAAAGCCTTGACAAAGGATATGGTTCAGCTGTTCCAGTCTGGGGCAGTATTAGGTGATGAAAAGGGTGCCCCTTTGTAGCTGCTTTCTGAGGGTGGTGGGAGGATGAGGGTGTGTGGGATACGGCTTGTGAAATCTGTTTGCAGCCTATGTCTGGGGGAAGTGCCTGTCTGTGAAGGCCAATGTGGGACCTTCAGTGTAGTTGGCAGGGGAATGGTAGTTACTGCAGATATTCTGTTCCCGGGTAGCCTGGCTGTAGAGGAGGGATTTTTTGGTGTGCAAAAGGATGGTAGCTGTCAAAATGCAGGTACTCTTGGTCATTGGGGGTTTAATGTGGACATAAGCATTTGTAGACTTAGAGAAAGCTTTTGACAATGTTGACTGGAATACTCTTTTTCAAATTCTAAAGGTGGCAGGGGTAAAATACAGGGAGCGAAAGGCTATTTATAATTTGTACAGAAACCAGACGGCAGTCATAAGAGTCGAGGGGCATGAAAGGGAAGCAGTGGTTGGGAAAGGAGTGAGACAGGGTTGTAGCCTCTCCCCGATGTTATTCAATCTGTATATTGAGCAAGCAGTAAAGGAAACAAAAGAAAAATTTGGAGTAGGTATTAAAATTCATGGAGACGAAGTAAAAACTTTGAGGTTCGCCGATGACATTGTAATTATGTCAGAGACAGCAAAGGACTTGGAAGAGCAGTTGAACGGAATGGACAGTGTCTTGAAAGGAGGATATAAGATGAACATCAACAAAAGCAAAACGAGGATAATGGAATGTAGTCAAATTAAATCGGGTGATGCTGAGGGAATTAGATTAGGAAATGAGACACTTAAAGTAGTAAAGGAGTTTTGCTATTTAGGAAGTAAAATAACTGATGATGGTCGAAGTAGAGAGGATATAAAATGTAGACTGGCAATGGCAAGGAAAGCGTTTCTGAAGAAGAGAAATTTGTTAACATCGAATATAGATTTATGTATCAGGAAGTCGTTTCTGAAAGTATTTGTTTGGAGTGTAGCCATGTATGGAAGAGAAACATGGACGATAAATAGTTTGGACGAGAAGAGAATAGAAGCTTTCGAAATGTGGTGCTACAGAAGAATACTGAAGATAAGGTGGATATATATGACGTAACTAATGAGGAGGTATTGAATAGGATTGGGGAGAAGAGAAGTTTGTGGCACAACTTGACTAGAAGAAGGGATCGGTTGGTAGGACATGTTTTGAGGCATCAAGGGATCACAAATTTAGCATTGGAGGGCAGTGTGGAGGGTAAAAATCGTAGAGGGAGACCGAGAGATGAGTACACTAAGCAGATTCAGAAGGATGTAGGTTGCAGTAGGTACTGGGAGATGAAGCAGCTTGCACAGGATAGAGTAGCATGGAGAGCTGCATCAAACCAGTCTCAGGACTGAAGACAACAACAACAACAAGTGTGGATGGAGCCATCAGAGAGCACAAGGTCAAAGTCTAGGAAGGTGGCACACTGGGTCGAGGAGGACCAGGTGAAAAGAGTTGGAGCTAGGTGTTGAGGTTGTGAAGGAATGAGGATGGGATGTCTTTCCACTGAGTCCAGATCATGAAGATGTCATCAGTGAATCTGAACCAGACCGGGTGTTTAGGATTTTGTGAGGTTACGAGGATTTCCTCCAGATCGCTTGTAAACAGGAGTATAAGAGGATGCCATACCATATTTTATGAACTATAAGGTACTACAGACAGTAAGATGCACCTTATTTTATTTTTAAGAATTTAAAAAAAATAACATTTTTACCAGTTTTATTATTAGACTGCAAAGCCAGACCAAAAAATAGTGTTAAGTTTATAAAACCAAACTGACTTTCAGAACCCCTAAAAATCATCATCTGAACTTTCTTCTTCTACTCCTTCATGTTCTTTTTCTTCATCACCATCATTGTCCTCTTCATATATCATACAGTCTTCATTGCCATCAAGAGCATTATTTATGCTGCACTTCTCAAAAGATACAACAGTAATCTATTCTCTCACTCGAAAACATTACTGTTTTATCCACTGACACATTTGTTTGATTGTATGTTCTTTTAAAGCTCCCTTCACTGTGAATTCATGTTGGGTTTCACCCATTGACCGTTTGTTCCACTCCTCTCTCATGTAGTCCTACTTTTTAAGTAGTTTATTTATTGAGACATCAAGAGGTTGCAGTTGTGAAGTTAGTCCTCCTCCTGGTATAACAGCAAGCTCTGTATTTACCTGTCTCAGTTTCTCTTTCAGAGGATGTTTCAAATGACTACTAAGCTGATCTAGAACAAGAAGAGAACTCTTCTTCAATAAAACACCTTTCCTCTTCTCCCACATTCTGTTAATCCATAATTTCATAGCAGCCTTGTCAATCCAACCCTTGTCTGGTACATGAACAACAATACCTGGCAGAATTTTGGAAGGTTTTGACATTGTTTTATACTTGAAAATGATCACAGGATTAAGTTTAATACTGTCAACACAACATGAGAGGATAACAGTGTAGTGCATTTTTTAAGTCCACTTGTTTTTATAGTCACAGTTTAACCTCCTCTCATGGCAACAGTTCTGTTAGAAGGCACATCAAATTCAGAGGAGTTTCATTCATATTCGTTACTAGGCTTAGTTCCACACCAGTTTTCTTTCAATGTTGGATAACAAAGTGATGGAAAGATAATGTTTTTTTCTCCATATATTTGTGGCATTTTCTGAGATATTTTGGTTTTGGTTCATATGCTAAGTCCATGATGCTTCATAAACATGTAGCACCAACCAACTCCACCCTTAAAGTCTGTGAAGTGCCACTGTAATGCTAGCTTAAAAATTTGTGTTTGAATCATTTTTGTATTTATTCCAGTGGAATTTTGACAGTGTTCTTTATTTCATTTCAATATGTCATCTTCTGGTTTTGTCCATTTTGCATTCAGTCTTCTATTTTCACGTGTAGACTTCCTCATTTTTTTCAGTTCTTCTTTACTAGCCTGCCAATCATGAATGTTTTTTTTTGTTGGTGGAGGGCCAAAATGTCTCAGCTGCTCTGTTTCCATGTGCTTCTGCATATGCTATTACATTCAATTTATATCCCACACCATATGAACTGAGTTGCCACAGGTTCTGGAAATCAGGGAATTTCAAACACACCAGGAAAATATCAGGTGAATTTGAAAAAAGAAAATGGGAAAAATCTCTGGGTGCAGCTGAGTACGTGCACTGCTTCCCCACTCCCTCATTCTTATGCTTCTCCCCCTTCTACCATTCCCCTCAGCTTGCAGTCAGTGCTGCCACCACTTCTTTCCACTAGCCTAGCAGCCGCCAATGAGAGGTAGGGAGGTGTGAATAGTGGTTTGTTTAGATCTGATTTTAAGACACTGCATGTCCAGTGGCCAGAGACGGTGCTCACGTGTGCATGAGTTGTGTCTGAATGATTGCGTGAATGTGTGTGTGCTCTCGTTTTCTGACGAAAGGTGTGGCTGAAAATTTAGTTTTGGGAGTGTGATTGTCTTTTCTATATGTCTGTCTGTGGCTCAGCAATCATCTTTATGGTGAGTTGCTACCTATCCTGAATGATTGCGTGAATGTGTGTGCGCTCTCGTTTTCTGACAAAAGGTGTGGCTGAAAATTTAGTTTTGGGAGTGTGATTGTCTTTTCTATATGTCTGTCTGTGGCTCAGCAATAATCTTTATGGTGAGTTGCTACCTATCCTCATTATTACTGATTCTCAGAGTGTTTTAACAAGTTATCAGTTGCATCTATTGATCACTGTGGTCTCATTTCATCAACATACTGTCTGTGTCTCATGTATAGCTGGTCACATGAGTGGATTTCTGTGATGGGCCAAAACCGCAAGCTGTTTCTCTGGGTATCTGTAATGGATCAGGCCTGTCGATTTGAAGCCATTCAGTTCCCACTAATGTGCAGGCCCTGTCCATTGGATTGGGTCTGTTTATGTGTGGCATAATGCAGTGGATTTTCATGGTTTATCCATGGACCCAGGACTGTGGTGCTCCTCAGCAGACCAGAGGCCATGACCAATGGATTCCAGGAATTGCGACTGTCTCACCACAAGTACATTGCACAGTGTGGCATTTTGTAGACATTTTATTTGTTCAAGTACACTGTGGCACCTCAAAATTAGTTTGTATGTTAGAAAGTATGGATGATAAGGAGAAGAAAATTGTGCCAGTCGCTGCGGTTTGTATGCTATGTACTCGTATATTTCTTGAAAGAAAAATCACACAATACCTGTGAAATAATAGATATAACACAGTGGGTAGTAACTGACAATAATGGACATAGTAGAAGCAACATTTTATTTGTGCTCACCTAGAGTATTGGTTTACACAATTCTTCCCCACCTTATACACTTCTTTCAAGAGGCCCAATTTTTTCTAAACTTATTTCTGAAATCAGTGAAGGTATTTTAAATGTCTTGCAACTCCAAGGAAATGCATATTTTTGTCACCAAATGTGTTTTGTTTTATTGAAATAAAATAATGTGAGTGATCTTAATGAAATGCACATACCATTTGACTTGCTTTCTCCATCTAAAGGAGTCCATTACAAAAAAAAAATGTCAATGTTAGTACTTCATATCTTTGCTCACAGCAGGAAACACCATCTGCTTGCAAGTTTTTTAAAAGAAATTTCCTTGTTTGCACTATTGTTTCTTGTACAAAATGCAGAGAAAGATTGTCAACTTATGTCTTAAGTTACCCTTGAGATCTCAAAATTTCTCAGTGAAAAATACTAAAACTTGTCTACAAATCAGGGAAATATCAGGGAATTTCACTTAGGGAAACTTGTTTCAACCCTGATGAAAATCTTTTGTTCCATTATGAAACTACCTACAAACAAAGCATTGTACTGTTACCAACAACACAAATCACTTTCAATTCAAGTTCACAGACACTGTAGAGTGCAATGATGCACCATAGGCTAGACAATTTTCTGGGTTTGGGATGATAGGGTGGGAGGGAGACATTGTCAACATGCTTGTGAATCCCTGCTACTCATGTTCATCACATTGATGCACTGCTGGCTGCCAGTTGAATCCATTAATGTCAGGTAGAGACAGATTTCCTGCGGCATCGAATATATGGCCATTTTTAAGACTGGTGGGAATTTTAAATCGAACACTGGACATTTTTGTATTAATTTTAAGTGTAGGACACATCTAAATTTTGGATACAATATTTTGAAGAAAAAAGTGTATTTTATCACCAATAAAATACGGTACGGGTACCCATGGGTGTGACTCAGATTTGATAGTATATCTTCCCTTCAAAGCAGAAGTAATTATGTGATAGCATATAGTCAGTAAGGTGCATGAGGAATGAAGTAATGGGTCTGGAGTCTGAAGGGTGCTGGGAGAGGTAGCGTTTAATAGTCAGAAGACCATGGTCATTAGAGATGTTGGTATATCGAAAACTACCTCTCCCAATGTTGTTCAGACTCCAAACCCACTATTCCAACCCTCATAGGCTTTCTAAGTATATCATAACACACAACTACTTCTCCTTTGAAGAGAAAGTATGCAAACAAATTCGTAACACAATGATGAACACGTGCTTGGCACTCTCCTATGCCAAACCTGTTTATAGACCATCTAGAGGATGCCATCCTAGGCTCTCAAACCCTAATCCTTGGTATGGTTCAGCTTCATTGATGATATCTTCATGACCTGGGCCCAAGGTGAAGACACTCTATCCTCATTCATTTGCAACTTCAAGAATTTCCCTATCTCTGTCTGCATTAAACCCACTAACCACACTACAGTATGTGCATTTCAACACCTATCATCCCTTCCATAGTGAAATATCCCTCCCATCCAGTACGACCTTCTGGGGACAGCATACCTGCAGTGACAAGAACTCCTTTGCCCGCTATACTGATCTCACAAAGGCCTTCACAGACAGCCACTATACCCCAGACCTAGTCAGCAAACAGATTTCCCACACCACATTACCACACACACCCAGTCCTCCCACCACTCCCAGGAAGTAGCTACAAAGGAGAGCTGCACACCTTTTGTCACCCATTACCACTCTGAAATGGAACAACTGAAAACAACTTCATCAGGGCTTTGATTAATTATCATGATGCCCCAAAATTGGGGACGTCCAACTAAGATTAACTAAGATGCTTCTATCCCCTCCTAAAGTAGTGTTACATTGCCTGCCCAACCTCCAAAATATCCCAGTTCACCCTATGGCACCCTCAATAACAACCTTTTGACACAAGGATCATATCCCTGGTAGAAGACCCAAGTGAAGACCTTCCAAATTCCCACACCCAGCACTTCCCATTCTAGTCCTGTCATGGTATTCTCCTACCCCGTCAGAGGTTGGGCCACCAGTGAAAACAGCCATGTTATATATCAGGTCTCCTGCAAGCATTGTTCAGCTTTTTATACTAGTATTACTACCAACAACTGTCCGTGATGATGAATGGCCACCAGCGAGCTGTGGCCAACAGCAAAGTAGACCACCCTGTGGCATAACATGCAGCTGTACATGACATACTAGATTTAATGGCTACTTCACAACTGAGGCCATCTGGATCCCCCTATCCACCAATAGCTTTTCTGAACTGCTCAGTTGGGCGTTATCATTACAACAAATTCTCCAAATCTGATATCATCCAGGCCTCAACCTACAGTAACCTACTGTACCCACACCTTCACCCAATAGTTTCCTCCTCCCATTTCCTATCACTTCCCCCCAATTCACGCCCCCTCACCCTCATTGTGAACAGATTCCTGCCACCATATCCACTGGTCATTTCCCTTTCTCTGCTCCTCCATTTCCACTCCTCTACCCCCACCTCCCCCCACAACCATACAACATTGCATCTGGTAGCCTTGTCCTGTCATCATCTAGTCCCTGCGTGTTCCATCAGGAAGTGCTGACATCTCTCCTCCCATCTGTATGCAACTATCCCTACCCCTTCCCTTCCCTAGTCTGAATTGCTGTTTCCATTTTGCATGACACATTTAAAATAATTGGTATGGTTCCTTACTAAAATAACATGTTTGATGACATATAAATAAAGAATAAAGGCAATCACTGTGTCTAGTTAAGGCATTGAGTGATCAAAGGGCATAGAGTATTTAAAATGTCGCTAAGCTATCAAATAATGTCCTTCTCCAGAGTCACCAAAAATAAACACATGGATACAAGGTCCCAGATGGCTATATTGTCTCAGTGCTGTGGTTTGATTGCATTGATGGAAGCAGATTTCAAATAATCCAGGGAATGAGCAGGAGATGAAAAGGAACAGATTAGATGTGCTTGGCATGAAAATGGAGAAGTAGAAACTGGAGATTATAAACTTTTCTACTCAGGGAAAATCAAGAATGGTGAAGATGGAGTAGGAATACTACACTCCTGGAAATGGAAAAAAGAACACATTGACACCGGTGTGTCAGACCCACCATACTTGCTCCGGACACTGCGAGAGGGCTGTACAAGCAATGATCACACGCACGGCACAGCAGACACACCAGGAACCGCAGTGTCGGCCGTCGAATGGCACTAGCTGCGCAGCATTTGTGCACTGCCGCCGTCAGTGTCAGCCAGTTAGCCGTGGCATACGGAGCTCCATCGCAGTCTTTAACACTGGTAGCATGCCACGACAGTGTGGACGTGAACCGTATGTGCAGCTGACGGACTTTGAGCGAGGGCGTATAGTGGGCATGCGGGAGGTCAGGTGGACGTACCGCCGAATTGCTCAACACGTGGGGCGTGAGGTCTCCACAGTACATCGATGTTGTCGCTAGTGGTCGGCGGAAGGTGCACGTGCCCGTCGACCTGGGACCGGACCGCAGTGACGCACGCCAAGACCGTAGGATCCTACGCAGTGCCGTAGGGGACCGCACCGCCACTTCCCAGCAAATTAGGGACACTGTTGCTCCTGGGGTATTGGCGAGGACCATTCACAATCGTCTCCATGAAGCTGGGCTACGGTCCCGCACACCGTTAGGCTGTCTTCTGCTCATGCCCCAACATCGTGCAGCCCGCCTCCAGTGGTGTCACGACAGGCGTGAATGGAGGGACGAATGGAGACGTGTCGTCTTCAGCGATGAGAGTCGCTTCTGCCTTGGTGCCAATGATGGTCGCATGCGTGTTTGGCGCCGTGCAGGTGAGCGCCACAATCAGGACTGCATACGACCGAGGCACTCAGGGCCAACACCCGGCATCATGGTGTGGGGAGCGATCTCCTACACTGGCCGTACACCTCTGGTGATCGTCGAGGGGACACTGAATAGTGCACGGTACATCCAAACCGTCATCGAACCCATCGTTCTACCATTCCTAGACCGGCAAGGGAACTTGCTGTTCCAACAGGACAATGCACGTCCGCATGTATCCCGTGCCACCCAACGTGCTCTGGAAGGTGTAAGTCAACTACCCTGGCCAGCAAGATCTCCGGATGTGTCCCCCATTGAGCATGTTTGGGACTGGATGAAGCGTCGTCTCACGCGGTCTGCATGTCCAGCACGAACGCTGGTCCAACTGAGGCGCCAGGTGGAAATGGCATGGCAAGCCGTTCCACAGGACTACATCCAGCATCTCTACGATCGTCTCCATGGGAGAATAGCAGCCTGAATTGCTGCGAAAGGTGGATATACTATGTACTAGTGCCGACATTGTGCATGCTCTGTTGCCTGTGTCTATGTGCCTGTGATTCTGTCAGTGTGATCATGTGATGTATCTGACCCCAGGAATGTGTCAATAAAGTTTCCCCTTCCTGGGACAATGAATTCACGGTGTTCTTATTTCAATTACCAGGAGTGTATTAGCACAGAGATTAAAAAATCAGGTAGCGAAGTTAGAATATATCAGTGTAGATATACATGAAGACCAGCTAACATAGGGATGAGGAGGTGGAAGAATATTATGAGCTGATTCAAGAAATTATTGAGAAAGATAGTAGAAATGCCTGCATTATGATTATGGGGGACTGGAATACAGTGGTGGGTGAAGGAAGAGATGACGATGCAGTGGACAAATTTGGATGAGGGATAAGAAATAAGAGAGGGGAATGGCTAATTAGCTTTTGCAAAGAAAACTCACTGCTAGTAGGTAACATATTACTGGAAAATCACAAAAGGAATGTTATACATGGATCTCAAATTTGTATAGAGAAAGGTATCAGTTCCTGATACAAAAAAGGTGTAGAATCTGTCTTAAGAATGCCAAAGCTTACCCAATAGCAGACATAAACTGAGACCACTATCTTGTAGGGGGAGAAATACAAATGAAGTTGAAGAAAGTGTGGTGAGATAAAGCAAAAGAAAGATTCCACTTGGAGATAACCAAGGAGGTAGGTAAGTGTTCAGCATTGGAAGACAGGTCTGTGTAACAATGGGAGAGAGATAGAAAGGAAGAATGTGCAAATGAAAAATGGATAAAAATGAGGCAAGGACTCATTGTCTCTGACAAAGGAGTACTAAGAATTAATGCATCCAAAAGTAGCAGGAAACAATGGATAATGGAGAACGTGTTGAAAAAGATGAAAAAAAGGAGAAAGTGGAAAAATCTGGAAAATGAAAAAGGCAAAAAGAGATAAAAGAAACTGAATAATGAATTAAGAAGAGAAACTAAAGAAACAAGATAAAAATGGAAGAAAAGGAAATACAAGGAAATGGAGAGGGAGGGAAAGTATGAAATGATATACGGATTCACTAGGCAGATAGTTTTTGAAAGTAAAAGAAGGAAGACTAACATGGAAATAGAAAGAATGGGTGGCACATTAGCTGAAGAAGCAGAGGAGGTCCTGAGCAGATGGCAAGAATATATAGACTATCTGAATGAGATGGATCAAATACCAAGTGAGGTCGAGCTCGAAGAGGAGGAATGTGTGCCAGAAGGTGGAAAGTGGCACATAATCTTGGAAGCAGAAACAGAAGAGACACTGAAGGAGATGAAGAATTGGAAGGCACATGGAATTGGTAACCTGCCAGCAGAAATATTGAAGAGTTTGGGAAACTGAGACAGGAGCACCTGCTAACAGACACTTTGGGAGGACAATTTTGCGGAAGAAGATTGAAAGGAAGGAGGAGATACAAGATGATAGACAACATAAAGGGAAGAAGGAAATAGTCTACCTCTTTAATGAGATATATGACAAAGGGGAGTGGCCTGATAACTTTCTGGCAAAGGTAATGATACCAACTGAGAAAAAGAGAAATAACAAAAAAATGTGAAGAGCATAGGATTACCAACCTGATGTCACATGCAGCTTAAGTATTGCCGAATAGAAGGCTATATGGCAAGTTGGATAGATGGACTGGTGAGGAACATTTCACATTTAGAAGAGGAAAGGGAACAAGAGATGCTACTAACCTGTTAAGAATCACAAGGGAGAGGTATATTGAGAGAGGTAGAGAAATTTACACAATTTTTCAATTGATTCGGAAAAAGATTTTGACTTTTGACGGAGTGCAATGAAACAAGCGGATGCATATTTTGAAGAAGAAAGGAGTAGATTGGGAGCAGAGACAATTGGTAGGCCTACAGAACCTATATTTACAACAGAAATTAAGAATAAAGATTGGAAATGAAACATCTTCAGGAAACAGCACTAGAAGGGGTGTTATACAAGGTTGTTGCTTCTCTACTTTGTTGTTCAGCTTATAAATGGAAGAGATTATTGTGAAAGGCTTAGATGGAAAAAGAGGTGTGCATATTGGTCGAAAGAGAACAGATTGTATATGATTTGCTGATGCATGGTATTAGTGGCAGAAAGTGAACGAACTGCACACAAAATGCTAAAAGATCTGAATAATGCTCTTGTGTAGTATGAGATGAGAATCAGTACAGTAAAAACAAAGAGCATGGTGATCGACAAAGGAAGGAGACTGGGACATCTTATTTATTTATTTTTATTTTATTTATTTGTTTGAGATACATATTCCATAGATCCAGTATGAAATAATTACGCATGGATGTGGAACGAGTCAAAGCAGATACAATATAGATATCATACAATACAATACACTCTGGTATATTACACATGGTAGATGAATGATTCAAAACTGGTATAATACAATAATATAATCGAGATAATAAACAATACAATGCAAAAATACAATAGTGATAAAAAAATAATACAGATACATGACAAAGGAAATAATCTGAATTACTACTCAAATTATTTATCTCTGCTGAAGAATTCATCTAAAGAGTAGAAACATTTTTCCAGTAGGAATTACTTTAAATTTTTTTGGAATAGCATTTTATTTCCTTTTAGATACTGTATAGTACTCGGAAGTGCATTAAAGATTTTTGTACTTGTATACTTTACTCCTTTTTGTACCAGATAGAGGTTTTTCTGTTCACAGTGCGTTATAGCGTCAAGTTGAACAAATATATTTCAAGGACGACACAATACATGTAAGGCACAGATCAAGGAAACAAAGTAAGATGTGTGTACACTTTAACAGTCAAATCATAACTGAATCCAAGTCTAGCGGCAGCTGGCTGGCTGGCCGCTTAGGTGGCACTGCTGCTGCATGGCTAGCAGACAGCGCCGCATGTAGAGGATGCACGTAACTGCGTGGCGGCACTTTTAAAGATTGGCTGGTCACAACACTTTTCCCCTCTTTGAATTTTTTGCACTGGACTTGATGGAGGTGGCCTGTAGATTTCTAACGTCCATATGTGTTGTTTGACGCACTGTAAAGTCTTGAGGAGGTGGCTTCCCATACAGACAGAAGTGTCCCCAACGATAACAGGTCGAGATGACAGGAGATGTGGGGGTCGAATCTGCTGGGCTCCCATGCCCCAGTCTGCCCATTGCGGCAAGTCCAGTTGTTATAACAGGAGACATGGGCGATGTGTCAGCGTCTGTAGGAGAAGGAGGCAAGTAGAGTTTCTCCGACAGATGATGGTCATCTGGTTCCTGCATGGGCACGTCTCCTGGTGGCATCAGTTCTTGTGATGGCACCCAGATGATGGTGAGAGGACTGCATTGTCAGTAATGAGAGATTCCAGGATCCCGAGCGTCAGGTAGAACCAAAGGTGGTGTAGCAGCATTTGGAACAGGCGTTGCCAGCACATGAGGCCAAAGCTGATCTGAATGACGCACTGCAACACCCGTGTCTGTCTGGATTTCGTACAGGCGCCAGCCACGGTGTCATAAGATGCGGCCAGGACTCCATTTTGGCTGCCTACCATATCCCCGTACCCACAAAAGGTCGCCAGCGGTGAACCGGCCAAGCGAAGGCACCTGCAGCAGTGAGGTGGAAGGCTGCAGAAGCTTAAGTAGTGTGCGGGGCTGTCGGCCATGTAAGAGCTCAGCCGGGCTGTGGTCACCCATGGGGGTGAAACGGTAAGAAGCCAGAAATTGGAGAAGTGCATCATCAGCAGCAGAAGAAGTCAGGAGTTTCCTCATCTGAGCCTTAAATGTGCGGACCTGTCGTTCAGCCTCACTGTTTGACTGTGGATGGAACAGAGGGGCCGTGACATGCCTGACGCCGTGATCTGCACAAAGATCTACAAAATTGGAAGAGGCAAATTGCGCACCATTATCAGTAACAAGAGTGGAGGGAAGGCCTTCCAAAGAGAAAATGCGAGCTAGAGCATTGGTGGTTACCGCGGTGGTAGGCGACATGCAACGGAAAATGAAAGGAAAGTTAGAGTAGGCGTCAATAATGAGAAGCCAATAAGTACCTAAAAAAGGTCCCGCGAAGTCATCATGAATATGCTCCCAGGGCTTCTCAGGCGAAGGCCACGGTGACAAAGATGACTTTGGGGTGGCGGTCTGTGACGCACAAGGGCCGCAAGCAGCGACAATGTGTGCGATTTCAGAGTCGAAGCCGGGCCAGTACACATGACGGCGCGCCACAGATTTTGTGCGAGTGACACCCCAGTGCCCTTGGTGAAGGAGGTGCAAGACCGAAGCACGCAAAGACGCAGGTACCACAACACGCGGTGAAGCATTGTCGGTGGAAAGGAGGATAATACCATCCCTAGCCATGAGGCGGTAACGCAAAGTGTAGTAGTTCCGCAACAGATCAGAAGTCTTAGCGGATGGACGATATGGCCAACCCTTCCGAATACAGCGTAAAACCCAGGAGAGGGTAGGGTCAGAACCCTTAGAAGCCGCCAGCTGGTCCCCGGTGATGGGGAACCTGTCCACATCCCGCTGCTCGGCAACATCCAGGTGGAAACACAAAACTTCATCCCTATCGAATGCCAAATCAGGACCCATGGGAAGGCGAGACAGTGCATCAGCATTCGCATGTTAAGCCATCGGCCGGAAATGAATCTCATAATTGAAACAAGACAAGTAAAGAGCCCAACGCTGCAGGCGGTGTGCAGCCTTGTCGGGAAGTGACGTTGATGGATGAAACAACGAAACAAGTGGTTTGTGGTCCGTAACAAGATGAAATTTGGATCCCTACATCTGGTCTTTTGACAATAATTAGAACTTACATTCTGATGGAAACAGTTATCCTTTTTATAGTTTATGCCAGAGCATAAACAAAACTGTAAATTTAAACAATGAAAATTCCAGGAGCCTCCACAAATGACAAATGTTTTGGATTCCACCTTAAACTGTAGGTCCCCTTTCCCTGGTTGGATAACTCGCGTAGGTCAACGACACACAAGTTGCCAAATTGGCATCTAATTGAAAGACTTGCACCAGGTCAGTGGGCCACATGAAATTATAATTATTATTGCCTCATTCTGTTCAAGATGGTCAAGTTCCTGCTTTATTTTATCTTTTAACAAGAAAGGAATGTTCCATGCTTTGAAAAGTTTTGACACTGCATTTGGAGGCAGTATAAATGTGTGCCCTGTAACATCTACATCTACATGACTACTCTGCAATTCACATTTAAGTGCTTGGCAGAGGGTTCATCGAACCACAATCATACTATCTCTCTACTATTCCACTCCCGAACAGCGAGTGGGAAAAACGAACACCTAAACCTTTCTGTTCGAGCTCTGATTTCTCTTATTTTAATTTGATGATCATTCCTACCTATGTACGTTGGGCTCAACAAAATATTTTTGCATTCGGAAGAGAAAGTTGGTGACTGAAATTTCGTAAAAAGGTCTCGCCGCCATGAAAAACGTCTATGCTGTAATGACTTCCATCCCAACTCGTGTATCATATCTGCCACACTCTCTCCCCTATAACGTGATAATACAAAACGAGCTGCCCTTTTCTGCACCCTTTCGATGTCCTCCGTCAATCCCACCTGGTAAGGATCCCACACCGCGCAGCAATATTCTAACAGAGGACGAACGAGTGTAGTGTAAGCTGTCTCTTTAGTGGACTTGTTGCATCTTCTAAGTGTCGTGCCAATGAAACGCAACCTTTGGCTCGCCTTCCCGACAATATTATCTATGTGGTCCTTCCAACTGAAGTTGTTCGTAATTTTAACACCCAGGTACTTAGTTGAATTGACAGCCTTGAGAATTGTACTATTTATCGAGTAATCGAATTCCAACCGATTTCTTTTGGAACTCATGTGGATCATCTCACACTTTTCGTTATTTAGCGTCAACTGCCACCTGACACACCATACAGCAATCTTTTCTAAATTGCTTTGCAACTGATACTGGTCTTCGGATGACCTTACTAGACGGTAAATTACAGCATCATCTGCGAACAATCTAAGAGAACTGCTCAGATTGTCACCCAGGTCATTTATATAGATCAGGAACAGCAGAGGTCCCAGGACGCTTCCCTGGGGAACACCTGATATCACTTCAGTTTTACTCGATGATTTGCCGTCTATTACTACGAACTGCGACCTTCCTGACAGGAAATCACGAATCCAGTCGCACAACTGAGACGATACCCCATAGCTCCGCAGCTTGATTAGAAGTCCCTTGTGAGGAACGGTGTCAAAAGCTTTCCGGAAATCTAGAAATACGGAATCAACTTGAGATCCCCTGTCGATAGCGGCCATTACTTCGTGCGAATAAAGAGCTAGCTGCGTTGCACAAGAGCGATGTTTTCTGAAGCCATGCTGATTATGTGTAAATAGATCGTTCCCTTCGAGGTGATTCATAATGTTTGAATACAGTATATGCTCCAAAACCCTACTGCAGACCGACGTCAATGATATAGGTCTGTAGTTAAATGGATTACTCCTACTACCCTTCTTGAACACTGGTGTGACCTGCGCAATTTTCCAATCTGTAGGCACAGATCTATCGGTGAGCGAGCGGTTGTATATGAGTGCTAAGTAGGGAGCTATAGTATCAGCGTAATCTGAAAGGAACCTTCAATAACATTTGTTTCTTCAGAAAAAAGACATATTTTTACAAGAAGTGATTCAACTGTCAATTCGGAATCTCAGTTTTAATCTAATTTGTTACTTTGTGAATGGTGAAGCACAAACCATTGAATAGATCGAGTCCTAGTAAATTTGATGCTTTATTTGGATTTACAACTATGGATATAAGCTGTTTTGTAAATATTTTATATGTAAATTCTGTTGAAAATTGTACTTTTAGTGGAATTCCCTGATTGCTGTAACTGAACAGTTATCTATGAAAATCTGTTAACTTTGGTGATCCTAATTTTCAATCAAATATAAGGAAAAAATAGACTTCTGCGTACCATAAAGATGACACGTAAGTTGGAGACAGGTACAATGAAAAGACACTTATACATTAAGTTTCTGCCAAAGCCTTCATCAGAAAAGGAAATGCACACACATTCATTCACACAAGCAAGCACAACTCACACATGCATTACTGCCATTACATGCAGCCCAGACTGGAATGCAACTGTCAAGTACAGTGAAAGCAGCAATCTGGCGGGGGAGGGGGGCGGGGGTTAGGAAGGGGAACAGGGGGAGGAGAATAGCACTGGGTCTGGGAAAGCATACAGGGACTAGATTGCCAACAGGTGCAGTGTCAGGAGGCTGCAGAGCAAGGAGAGAGGGTAAGGGGGGAAATGGGAGGCGAAAAAGGAGAGGAGCAGGGGAGGGGAAAGAGGGGTGGGTGTGTTAGCACACAAAGAGGGTGGGAGACAAGAACAGGGAGGAGCTGGTGGTGGAGAGGAAGATCCAGATGGTTCAGGCTGTCAAGTAGCCATTGAAATCAAGTCTGTTATGTTCAGCTGCACATTGTGTCACAGTTTGTTCTACTTTTCTCCTGGCCAGAATTTAGCAGTGGGCATTCATTGCTATGAGCTACTGGTTGGTAATCATACCAATGTAAAAAGCTGTACTATGATTCCAGCAGAGTTGGTATATGACATGGCTGCTTTCACAGGTGGCTCAGCCTCCGATGAGATGGGACAAGCCTGTGACAGGACTGGATTAGGAAGTACTGTGTGGGTGGATTGGGCAGGTCTTGCACCTGGTTCTTCCATGGGGATACGATCCCTGTGACAAGTGGTTGGGATTGGGAGTGGCATAGGGATAGATTAGGATGTTGTGGAGGTTAGGTGAACAATGGACCACTTTGGAGGTGTGGGAAATATGTTGAGTAGGATGTCCCTCATATCAAGGCATGATGATAGGTAATAAAAGGCCAGGTTCAGCTGCTCCAGTCTGGGGTGGTACTGGGTGAGAAAGGGGGCACTCCTTTGCAGCTGGTTCTTGGGTGTGGTGGCAGGATTAGAGGTGTGTAGGAAAATCCCACAGGAGATCTGTTTGCAGACTAGGTCTGGGGGATAATGCCTGTCAGTGAAGGCCCTGGTGAGACCCTTAGCATACTGGACAAGGGAGTTCTTGTCACTGTAGATATGCCATCACCAGGTGGCCAGGCTGTATGGGAGGGATTTTTTTGTGTGGAAGGGATGACAGCTGTCAAAATGCATGTACCATTGGTTTAATCCTGTCACCACCCCTTTCATCACCTAGTACCAACCCTGACTGGAACAACTTAACCACATCCTTTGTCAGGGCTTTTATTACATATTATCATGCCCTGAAATAAGGGACATCCTTTGTCAGGGTTTTTATTACATATTATCATGCCCTAAAATAAGGGACATCCTACCCGAGATCCTTCCCGTCCCTCTTCAAGGGGTGGTCATTGCCAACACAGCCTCCATAATTACCTAGTCCACCCCTATGCCACTCCCCCTCTCAACCCCTTACCACATAGATCAAACCCCATGTAAGACCCAAGTACAATATGTGCCCATTCCACCAAACCAGCGCTTCCTATTCCAGTTATGCCACAGGCTTATCCTACTCCATAAGAGGCTAGACCACCTTTGAAAGTAGCCATGTCATACACCAGCTCTGCTACAAATCATTCCACAGCTTTTTATGCTGGCATGAATACCAACCAACTGACCACTAGGATGAAGAGCCATTGCCAAACTCTGCCCAAGAGCAAAGTAGACCACCCTGTGGCACAGCATGCATCAGAACATAACATGCCTGATTTCAATGGCTGCTTCAAAACCTGGGCCATCTGGATAATCTGGTTATCTCTATTGATCTTTGTCCTCATATTTTTGATATAGTAATAAATCATTTGCTCAGAAATAAGCGAAAATAAAAATTTCTGTTTAGTTCTATAATTTATTCCAATATTGTTTCTATTTGCTCATCACACTTGTTGAAGACAATACTGTGAGTTTGCATTGCCTCATTGTTAGTCTTGAGAACTTATAAAAATATCATGAATCCTGAGTTTAGCCAGTGCCAATGTTCATACTGGTCAAAATTTCTCAGCAAATCTATTAACTCTGTCTCATTGCCAGTGTTGTGCCTGACAAAAATTTATTAAAAATCTGTAAACTTATTCCTTGTCAACAATGTTGGGATGCTGTAACTGAATGTTACTATTAATTCAACCCAAACATCCACAGTAGCTGAAAACTTGTTTCTACTGTAGTTCAGTTAAATGGATGGCAGTTTGCACACTAGTGTCATCAAATTATATACTTATACAACAGAAAATCCAGGATGGAATAATGACATTATTTTAAAATGGACAGATTGTTACTCACCACACAACGGAGATGTTGAGCTACAGAGAGGCAAAACAAAAAGGTTTGTAAACAAGTGATCTTTTGGCCAGAAGGCCTTCTTCCAAAGTATACAACACACTGTAGTAGCAACTTCTGACACTGAATGAGACAGCAACACCAAATGTAGCAGGATGAGGTAGAAGGCACTATATTAAGACTCATCTGAGCCTCCCAAGTGATTTATTGTTTCCAACTACAGTGCTGCAATCCCCTCAGTCTGCCTCACTGGGTCCCACAATGCTGACGACACCACTTCATTGATTGTAAAACGGCTTGTCGCGGAATGGCTGTCTTAGTGACCCGTGCCCGCACTGCTGTGTGTCAGCCTTGTACAGCCGTGATGTCAGGATGTGCCAGTAGCCAACTCAATGGCTTTTGCCTCTGCAGTTGCCTTTGCCTCTGTCACCTCAGCATCGCCCACTGCAAGTTAACCCGCAGCATGCTCTCTCGCCAGTGTGGCTAAGAACTTGGCAGCAACAAGTGCCCGCGATCCAGCAGCTGAATTTGTGGCCCTCACCGTGGATGTCTACGGTGCATGTTGGGAGCCTAGATGACTACCTGCTGTAGCAAGCCATAGAGTGGCCCATCGTTGGCTGTCTACATGTCGGCCTCAGAGGCTCGAACCAGTGACCCAACATGGATTGGAGTGCTAGCGCCCCATCTGCTGCTGTGTGTAGCCAGTGGTGTGACATGCCTTGCCATCCAGGAGAGCTGCCACACTTCAGTGCCCCATGTTGGCCTCAGAGGGTTGAACCAGTGACCCGCCATGGACTGGAATGCTGGTGCCTCATCTGCTGCTGCGAGTAGCTGGTGGTGTGACATACCCCACCGTCCAGGAGAGCTGCCACACTTGAATGCCTTTTTAGAAAAACAGCACCTATTTATGTGTGGCTGTATGCCTCTGTTTTGCTAACATGCCACTCTAAGTCACGAACTCACAACACCTAGGTTGCACCAGTGGGCCCTTCTGCCTGTAACTTGTGCCATGCAAACTGCTGCGTTTACTCTTTTCAGTGGTTTGACAGCCCTGTGGCCTCCATTCTACTTTGCAACTGCTGGTGAGCGTAACTCACTGTCAACAGGCCCATGCCTGGCTGTAACTTGTCTGCTCAGAAATGTTGCACTGAATCTAACTTTCCTATCTTAAACTGTGGTGTCACTACATTATTCCCCCCTTTGGAAAGTCCCGGCCCACGGGTCGACCTTTTACTAACTCATAACTTGTTTGGGTCAGCATCTATGACATATTTCCTTACTTTTAGAAAATTTAAATGTGGTCTAGGGCTCCTTAAAACACATGACATGAAGCAAAACATAAAAATTCCTCACTGGATGGCTACTGGTCGATCAAACCCTTATCTACTCATCTCACGCCCTCGGTATTCAATCCACTGGGACTTGGACTACTATTGGTTCCCTCCTGGAATTGGCTCTCCACCTGATCAGAATGAAAACAACACATAACAAAGTTAAGGCTGCAAAGTCACTTGACACAGAGGTGCTCAAAATGATCGTTATTTGCCATCGCCTTTCCCTACACTGAGCAACATGTTGCACAAGCTGTTCAGCTGATATTAGCCCCTCTTGCTCTAAAATGAACTGGTTTACAGATGTCGAAAGACCTGGCTCCAGGGTTTGGTTTAACAAGGTCAGATTCTGCTTTGGCAATAACTCTAAAGTGACTTCTGGCCAGTACAGCTGTGGTCGCATAACATTCAATTGCATGACTCCTGAAATTGATGCTGGCAGATGGAAGGTTGGCCCTACTATATTACACACAGTTCCATTGATTAAAATTCCACTCCCCTTGAGCGCTATGTTTTACTTCAGCAAATACTCCCTGCTCAAAACAACTTGCTACAACTATTAATTTTTCATAGGTGGAGAAGATCTAATGCATCCAGATCCACTGCAAGCTCAATTTTGGCTCCACAATGTCCCTTGAACAGTCTATTCCTTTCCCTCTGGCTAAAAATAGCTGCACTATGCACATGTCCAGATTGGTGCTTACCATCCTGGCTGGACATACTGTTACCTTCCCTCTATGGCAGCTTCGTAATTCCTCCCTTGTCATCTTGGCTAACCGGCTGTTAACTGCTGAGATCCGCAATACCTCCTCAGGTTTTTACTTCTATCATCTTGCTCAATGCTCCCCTTCTCAGTGACCTGAGGACAGGGATCACCATCACCCTTCCTCCCGCTCCAAAAAGACTGCTGTCCACAGGAGGCTATACTCGAAAATACATACACGAAAATTCAATGCCTAATTAATCTATGCAAACCCAGTGATACATAACAAGAAAAAAACTACAAATACTCTACTACTTTCTGGATCACAAAGCATATGGTACTTCATGCTGTACTCTATCTTCCTGGTTTTCTCTGTGCTTAGCACCTCTCTTCACTCTCTCTTTCTTCCTCTTTCCTTCCTGTGATACACCTGGAATCACATCCGGACAACCCTTAAATGGCCGTAACCACCCAATGTGTACTACCATTGTTCTAGTTGGCAGCTGAAGCTTAACATTAACAGGGGATGTGGTTTCAACAATTTGCTGTGGCCCTTGATACCTTGTGAGGAACTTCTTCATTTTCCCTTTTTGCCTATAGGGGCTGGACAGCATTACCCAATGCCCCCCTCTGTACTGTAGTAAACTTCATTTCCCCTTCACCGTGTCTTCCTACCTTTCCAAAGCCAAGCCTTTGTATTTGCCTTTTGTACCCATTTCCAAACACACCGAATTGTTCTCACGAATTGACATACAGATTCACTGGTGCTTCATTTCTGTAGCTTCACTAAATCAGATGGTGATGGCATTTTTCGCCCGTGCACTACCTCATGTGGAGACAAACCGGTATTTGTATGGATTTTTGCATTGTATGCTTCAAGTACTCGTCCCACTGATGGTGCTGAGGATCCACATAAAAACTTAGCATCTTCCTGATCGTTCTGTGTACCCATTCTGTCCTTCTATTGGCCTCAACTTCTTTACATTCAACAATTTACACAGTTCCTTCATTAAATCTGACATGAAGTTGGTCTCTTGGTCAGTAATTATTGTCTCTGGTACATCAAACTCAAAATCCAGTTGTTTACTAGCACTTGTGTGAGCATTGCTGCCTGTTGAGTTGGGATAGCCACCATCTCCACATACCTAAAAAAATGTCCTATTATTGTTAGAACAAATCTGTTCCCTGATGGTGTTCACCTGAAACATCCTAAGACATCAGTCCCCAGCATAGAGAATGGCCATGTTGCTTCCAGCAATCGTTGTAGCTGTATCTGTTTCCGACTCAAATCTGCTCTCTGCACACATAGTATGCAATTCCTGACATACTGATCCACATCTACTTTTCTACCTCTCCACCAGTACCTCTCCACCACTCTCTTATTCATTGCTCTACACCCTCCATGACCAGATAACACCTGATCGAGTGCTTCCTTTAAAACCTCATCTCACAGTTTCTCTGGCACTACAACTCTTGTCCCTAAATTCATTTCCCTGCACAGAAGACCATTGCACATATTAAATTGTGGCTGTGTCCGATACAATTTACAATTGTTGCCCACAGCTTGTAATTCTTGCCATACCACTAGGTCAAAACCTATGACTTCTACATTTTCCACCTTCCTACTTAGTGCATACGCATTACCGTGCATCTTCCCAGGCTTGTGCACCACCTCCTAGTTGAATTCGCTAAGCCTCACAGCCCATCTAGTGAGTCTAGTGGGCGGATCCTTCAACCCCAATAATCGCTTCAACACAGCATGCTCTGTCACTGCCTGAAATCTTCTCCCATGTAAATAACATTTAAAATATGTAATTCCATAGATTACGCTAAGTGTCTCCCTCTCTGTTGTTGAGTAATTCCTCTCTGCTGCATTCAACTGCCTAGATGCATAGGCTACAGGATGTTCTTTCCCATCATTTCCCTGACTAAGGACACACCCTAATGCTTGATTTGATGCATTGCATGCTAGTATAAACTCCTTTTCAAAATCTGGAAACATAAGAACTGGACTTGAAGTTAACACTTCTTCCAGTTTGTCAAATGCTTTCTGATACTCTTCTGTCCACTCAAATTTCACACCCTTTTGTATCAATTGCGCCAATGGCTGTGCTAAATCTGCAAAACCATTCACGAACTTTTGATAGAAATTGCAAGTTCTGATGAATGACTGCACTTCCTTAACTGTTTTCAGTTCTAGAAAATCCCTTACAGCCTGTACCAACCTCAGATCTGTTCGCACTCTGTCCTTACTGACAATATGACCCAAATATTTTACTTCTTCTAATGCAAAATGACACTTCTCCAGGTTCAACATCACATGAGCTGCTCTTAAAATCACAAAAAGTTCCCTTAACCACTGTCCATGTTGTTCCATACTACTTGAAAACACTATGATGTCATCCAAATGGACAAGACACTGCCATGGTTTTAAATCCCTCAATACACTGTCTAGCAAACCTCTGAAACATTGCCGGAGCATTTTTAAAACTGAATGACATTCTGATGCACTGGTAATGGCCTCCAGGAGTAGAGAATGCAGATTTTAGACGATCCTCTGGAGCCACCTCTAACTGATGATAATCACTTATCAAATCCATTGTAGAAAAGTACTGGCACTGTCCTAAGTGATCCAAAGTCTCCGATATGTTTGGTACGGGGTATGCATCCATTACTGTCTTATTATTGAGGTATCGGTAGTCACAACAGAACCTGTATTTCTTAGTTCCGTCCCTAGATTTTTTAGGCATAACGACAATGCCCGTTCCCCAGCAACTATTACTATGCTCTATAACACCATCCGCAAGCTGCTGATCAATGAAATCCTCCAAAATTGGCTGCAAATACCTTGATATTTGTATGGTTTATTGTAAACAGGTGCTTCATTCCCTGTTGGTATCCTATGTTGAACTAATGGAGTTACTGGCAACAGCCCTTGTGGAAGAAACAAATCCTTAAATTCCCACAATAATTCTTCTATATGCTCTCTTTCTCCTCCTTTCAAATGCTTAATTTTGTCACACAGTGCAGTTGGCAGTTAGTGGTTTATCGCTTTGCCTACCTCTCGGACACTAGTCTTTGTTATCTGGCACATACAAATTTGCTACTAAAACTCCTTTTCTCAAATTCATGTCTACAGCGCTAAAATTATCCACATTGACAGGGACTACTCACCTGCCATTTCCCTCATGTATGTGTACAATACTACACTTCAAAAAACAACCCAATGGACCCAAAACTTCATTATCCTCCAATAGTTCAATAACACATACTGTATCCACAGGTAGATTTGACTCTACACTTACCCAAAGTGATTTCACAGGGCCACCAGACATACACTCATGCAAATTAAGCCTTTATGCTAATGTAAGCGGTTTAATTGGTTTGTTCATTATGTTGGACGCCCCTTGTGACAGCTCTGCATTGACAACAGTTTCCCCTAGCTGAAATAACATTCCACCAAGTTCCACAGTTCATTGTGCAAACTCAGTTTTGGCATGATGTTGATGCAAGAAATCTACTCCTAGGATCATGTTGTAGCCCTCACTTACCAATGGTACACCTCCATGCATGCATCAAATCTGACTTTCCCTATGCAGAAGTCAACTGTCACTTACCCCAAAGGTGCGACCTCCTTATCCCCCACTCCACACATCCTACAACGTGGTGGGTCTAACTTCCTTCATCCCATTAAATTCTTAGTAGGTACTGACATTTGTGCATCTGTGTCCAACAAAATCTTAAACTTTTTAGTTCCTACACGATTCTACCTTTGCATACGTATTTGTAGCATTGAAATTAAACGGGAGTTCCCTTAGGTGGGTCTTGGGCCCCCTCTGCTGTTTAACGATTGTCCACCTCTACTAACTCCACTTCTCCATCCTCCACACTGTTGATTTCCACCCCTTCCTCTATTCCTCAGTGACTGGGTAAACTGCTTCTGCACACGTCCCGTACGACCACACTTGCACCATTTTATACCCGCTGTAAACACTGTTTGTCTATCACGTACCCCCATTGTCAGGTCTATTTCCCCACATTGGATTGCCAGCTGAGTGGCCAAATACAAATCTTTCGAAGCCCTTCACACACTTTCCATGACATATACGTCAAGTGCCCTCAAAAATACATCAAGTGCCCTTTGCTTGGCCTCCTGCAACAGAACACCATTCGCTTCACTGCTCTGGACCAACTCATAAGTGTACTCGTTAATTTCTCTTATTCTGTCCACAAATTTCTCTACTGTCTTCCCCTGTCTCTTTGTCATTGTACTCAACCTCTCCCAGAAGTATTGAGTGCTATTCTGTTTCTTGTAACTTTGTAAAAGCCCCTCCTTCAACTGCTTAAACTGTCTTGCCTTTCTTAAGACCTCAGAACACATTACATATGTCTTCGCTTTACCCATTCATCTAATCTTGGCTACATGTAACAGCTGTTCATCAGACCAACCATTTAACACAGCTAAAGTTTCCAAGTCCTCCACAAATGAACGTACATCCTCAGATGCCTTGCCAGAAAACAGAATAATCAAACTTGTGGCAGCTGGATGAATCTCCTGCTGCAGCACCCTAGGCAACAACAACTGATCTGATGTGGTTTCCCACTCACTTCTAGATATTAATTCACTCCTCATCTGCATATTGTCTGCTGTCAGCTGTGCTACCTTTCCCAACAAAATCCCTTCTGGTTCCGACACACCTCATTTTCCTGACTCTTCCATTGTGTTGCTTTCGTTCACTGTTAATTCTGAAACAAAACAATTAAGGTCAAAAATAACATGACTCCCTACACCTCAGTATCATCATACTCAGTAACATCATACCCAAACCAATACAAAAGTAATTAAATACCGAGAAAAAAAATCTTACCGCTCCACATATACTAACACTTACTCTGACAACAAAAAATACTATGCCCACACAAAACATCTACAATGGCCTGCCATGAGCTATACTCAAGAACACGAAAAAGAAAGAAAACATCCAACACTCAAAAGAAAACTGCTCAAACTCACCACATTTTGTGACTGTAATGCAGGCGGTGGGCTCAAACGTCATACTGTACAGACAACGTCCACTATTCTAACACCAAATGTAGTAGCAACTTCTGACACCGAATGTGACAGAAACATCAAACATAGTGAGAAGAGTTAGAAAGCACTGTATTAAGACTCATCCAAGCTTTCCAAGTGATTATTGTATCTGACTCCAGTGCCACACTCCCCTCGGTCTGCATCACCGGGTCCCGCAATTCTGAGGACACCAACTCGTTGACAGTGAAATGGCTTGGCACAGAATGGCTGCCTCAGCGACCTGTGCCCTCACTGCTGTGTGTTGGTCTTGTACGGCCGCGATGTCAGAATGTGCCAGTAGCCAACTCAGCGACCTTTGCCTCTGCCGCCTCAGCACCGCCTGCTGCAAGGCGACACACGGTGCGCTCCCTCGCCGGTGCGGCTAAGAACGCGGTGAAAACAAGCGCTGAATCTGCGGCCCTCACCCTGGATGTCTCCAGTGCATATTGGGAGCCAAGATGACTGCCCACAGTAGCAGGGCGTGGAGAAGCCCATTGCTGGCTGGCTACAGACTCCGCGTCGGCCTCAGAGGGTCAAATCAGTGACCTGCAATAGACTGGAGCACTGGTGCCCCATCTGCTGCTGTGTGTAGCTGGTGGTGTGACATGACCCGCCATCCAGGAGAGCTGCCACACTTCAATGCCCCATTTTGGCCTCAGAGGGTAGAACCAGTGACCAGCCACGTACTGGAATGCTGGCACCCCATCTACTGCTGTGAGTAGCCAGTGGTGTGACATACCCCTCAGTCCAGGAGAGATGCCACACTTGAATGCCTTTCTAGAAAACCAGCACCTATTTATATGTGGCTGTGCACCTCTGTTTTGCTAACATGCCGCTCCGAGTCATATACTCACAATACCTAGGTTGTGCCAGTGGGCCCCTTCTGCCTGTAACTTGCGCCACGCAAACTGCTGCATTTACTCTTTTCAGTGGTTTGATGGCCCTGTGGCCTCCATTCTACTTCACAACTGCTGGTAAGTGTAACTTACTGTCAACAGGCCCACGTCTGGCTGTAGCTTGTGCACTCAGAAATGTTGCACCGAATGTAACTTTCCAATCTTAAACCGTGGTGCCACTACAACACATAAACTGTCACAAGCACAACTCACACACACAAGACCAAAAAATTCAAATCTTCAAAGTTAAAAGTTCTAAGTAAGGTTTGACATTTTTAGCAGAAAAGAAAAATTTGTCTCAGTTTTGACTATAAGGAGAATTGATTACTCTCTATTACTCATGGTAAATGGGGACTTGAAAACTGCGGATAATCAAATTCTACATATAATCCACGATTAAACAAAGTGTTAAAGTATTACAACTGTTCAAAAACAAAAATTAATTACAGTGTCATAATTAAAATCACTTAACTAATATTTGTAATATTCATTGTACTATAGGTGAGAATACATTACTTAAAAAGAATAGAATGCAAGTAATTTCACATTACACTACACTACTTTGAAACAAAATAGTCTTGAATTGATTTCTGTCTCAGTGATGTAGTTTGTCTTTTACATATCACACTACAAATTTTACAGAACACCAACTTGTCAGAAAGGGGAGCATCTTGTTGCTGTTCCATGTAGTCCAGAAACCCTTTGGTCCACTGAAGTGCTGATGCATGAGTGGTTACTGCTTCTGGAATTAGAGGAATGTTGTCACCTTCATCACTGTCATTCACTTCCTTGTACTCACTGAACAATAGCACTGTCACTAGCACTGTCACTAGCTGTACCCTGTCCACATCAAACCATTCAGAAATATTTTCTTTGTCAACAGTTTCACACCCTGGAGTACTTTTCAAAACACCATCTAACATTGCTAGTGAGCAGTCTTTTTCTTCACTGGAGTCACTGATTTAATCAATTTTAGGATCAATGTTTTTCCATGGCTGTAATTGATTGTTTTAACTTACACCACATGTTTGACACCTCACAGATTGTATCAAGCACAATCAGTTGTTTCCAAAATGTTTGAAGATTGATGACCTCATCAAGAAGTTTTTATAGCAGATTTCCTCTATAAATTTTCTTCGTGGCAACAAAGACACTCTGATCTATTGGCTGAATTAAGGCTGTCACATTAGGGGTAAATATTTTACAAATATCATCCAGTCATCGAGTTTCAGAACATGTTCATTTGACTGCAGTAATGCATTGTCGAGTAACAATACAGACCTTACAGGTATTCCATTAAATGCTGAATGTTGTTGCACCTGTGACACAAAGCAATTATGGACCCATGTTTGAAATATTGTGCAGTCAATTCAGGCCCTTTTCTGATGAAAATAATGGACAGGTAAATCGTGCATTTCTTTTGTTTTGAAACAACATAGATTTTTAGCTTTATATATTATACCAAGCTTAACTTTATGTGACATTAGCGCAACACAGCACAGTTATCCTTTTCTTACTTGATTTACAACTAGGTACACTACCCTCTGTTTCAAAAGCTAAAGTATTTGTTGGTACTTCCAAAACAGCCCGGTTTTGTCCACAGTGTATATTTGCTCCAGCTCTAAATTTTCTTGTACAGTAAACTCCTGGATATCATTACAAAATTCAGAAGCAGGCTTATTATCTGTACTTAACTTGTTTCCTTCGGTGGCAATCTGCTGAATACCGTGATGCTGTTTAAAAAATTTATTAGCCAGCTGGAAGATGCATTAAGATCTCCTTCAATCCTCAAGGTTTTGAAGAAACACTGGGCCTTTTTGGTGCATATTGGGCCAGATCCCTTTGTGCTCTCTGCTCTTTTCTGCTGAAATCATTCCAACATGGGTTTATCCAGTTCTGCATATGCAGACATTTTCATAGCCTTTCAATTTGAAAAACATTTAGATGAGTCCAAACTGATAGAAAAATGAATTATTTTGTCTTTGGTTTTCCAAATATTATGAGCTGTAGTTTCACTCACATTGTAAATCAGTGCCAGATTGTGTGTGTCAATACTGCCTTCTTTGAGTGTGTATTATTTTCAGTTTGTGTTGCATTGCCAGCACAACACGTTTTGGCTTTTCAGATATTGTTCAGCACTAACAGAAATCAAATGACTGCAGTATCCTCTACAACAATACAGTCCAGTGCTTGAAGTATTTGAGCAGCACACTTTTTACTACTCTTGTGTTGTAACATAAACAAAAGATATCTGCAAAGTGGACAATCTTCAATAATCTGATTGAGGATAATTGATAGTTTACTGTATATGCACAACGTCTTTTAAATTCAGGAAAGAGTCATCTGGCATGTCTGGGATGCAGAAACTTTTCCCTCTGTCTGTTGTATAAGATACAAACTCTCCATCTCCAAAGCATTGAATAAGTTTATCAAGTGCTTGACACTTTTTTTGTAAAGAATTTTACTACAACAAACATTCCAAGCTTTAGCTGCACAAGATCCTGGGCCACTGTGGCATTCATTTTATTTTTTCACAAACAGCTGAATTATGAGCCCTTTCACAGCAAAAAGTGAGATCAACTGAATTGACTGATTCCTGTCTAAGTTCTCTCACAGGTTCTGTATCTTGTTCAGGTTCAGAGTCAGGTGTGTCATGTAAAGACACATCAGTGCTATGTTGGTTATTCTTCTTCTGCGAGTCTTGCACCCTTATATCTTTTAAGGGAGAACTTTACTTTGTTTTCAGTTGTTCTGCATGGGATGTTGAACTCTTTGCTGGTTTTCCACTGTTAATTTGCTAAAACATCACTGCAGAGACAGCTATCCCTAGTATAATGTCATCATAATTTGATGTCTGCGTGTTCCTTGTTTGGTTCTAATGAGCCTTGGGGTTTTAACATCCTGTATAGAGACCCAAAAATGAATTATCAAAAAAATGTGTGAAAGAGTTTAAAAAAATTCTAGGTTGGCAAAATTGTCCCAATTTTACCATACTTTCTGGTGCAACATTGCCAAGTTACTTTATTATACTAAATACACTACACTGTTTTATTTCTAAAAGTAATTATACACTGCCCTGAACAAAAGAAATAGTTTCCATTTATGTTAGAATGATTGCGTAGAGCAACACACTTTTGTAGACTACCAGAAAATTCATGTTACATAAGTACTGAAGAGACCAGGAAACAATGAATAAAACTAAAATGCATGAAGAGACCAGGAAACAATGAATAAAACTAAAATGCATGTCACATTTGCTGTTCGTTGCCTGCCTTGTGCAATGAAAGCACTGCCACTTCTACTTGATGATCAAGGAACTTGGTAGGGCACCAAATATAATCTTACTGAAAAAGTGGCAAAGTTTATGGCACCAGTTTATATAAAGGATGTATTAATAAAATTAGCAGGGTTTCCATCATGGTCAGACAGGCCATTTTAGATTTGTGTTACACATATATCAATACTGTTATAGTTTGCAATAATATTTTCAACCAGGCTTATACAGTTGTGTGCCACTCTTGTGTGAAAGTTAACAAATGCCATCACATTAAAAGAGCTCATTACATACTCAAAATCTATCCTATCGTTATTACATATAAGGAAATATACATTACAATTACCAGTGCAGTTCTGTTTGCTTGAAGAATAGGAGTGTATTAACACAGAATTGTCTCAAAATGCTGAGCAACACAATATAATTCACATCTATAGACTCACGGGAACAGGATGTGTATAGAGGTATACTGAACAAACTGTCCCACAAATATCTGCACATAAGTATATATATTTACATTAGTCGAACACATACACATGATGCGAGATACAAATGCAGACTGAATGAATCAATATGGTGGCTCAGATGAGCAATCTGGAGTCCAAAGATTATGTTGTTCATGGTCAATATGGCCTATTGACGCCACACAGCAGCCCCCCCCCTCCTCCTTCTCCCCCCCCTCCCAACATGGAGTACAAGAGGTGAGTCTTGGGGGGAGACAATATGGGCACTTATGCTGTTGGTGGCCGTATCAGAGATGGTGGATGCACGACCGGTATCTCCACCTTGACTGGGGCAGGATGTGGAGGCATTGCAATGGAAGGCAGGTCCACCTCAAAGTCGTTGAGCCAGCGAGGACGGACGATGCAGTGGCCAGCCCGTGAGCAGGCGGGTGGAATGGCGTATGGCAGGATGTAGTTGTGGCAAGCCTGGATGCTAACCGAGCTGTCCAGCAAGATGAAGGAGCAAATTGTCATTGTGTTGGGTGAGGCTATACACAACACTGAAGTTTAACTGGTTGTTGGGTAGCATGGACATGGTATCTGTGAATAGAATGAGAACTCCGTCGTCGAGAGTTACGATTGAAATATTGTCCACGCGGTGTGGGGGCACATTGCAGAGCAGGGTGACTATAGGAGAGGGTTGTGGCGATACCTGTAAGACACCGCTAGCCCACGCCTCTCGCGGTGTGCGTTTAACCCCATTTAAATGACGCGCCAAGCGCGCACCCAGCGGCTGTACGATTAATTAAATAATCGGCGTGCTAATCACAGTTGAAATCTCTGGTCCAGAGGGACGTGAAGAGGCTGTGGTCCAGAGAGAGAGAGTAGAGTCAGTCGAGTCTTGTTCAGTCTTAAGAGTCAGTCGAGCTAGAAAGTGTCTTGTGAAACGATCATTCTGTGGATAATATTAGTGTGATGATTTCTTTTATATGTGTTGTGTTGTCTTCTTCGATGAGTAAAAAAAAAAAAAAAAATAGGTAAAATAAATTTTTGTGATGTCCATCAATAAGTTCATTCCAGTAAAAATAGAACCACTTCCCTTCACTTTTATTCAGCCTTTTTTCTTTCTTTCCTTTCAACAAAACAAAAAACAAAAAATTACCACCCTCCCTTTTTTTTCTTAATTCCGGACATCACACTGGCGACCGTTTACAGGACGCCAATCTTCGGATTTTACTGGAATGAACTTAACAAGGGCAAATTAAAGTAAAATCATACGTGTAGTAATATTTATTGTCTGGTACATTGGCTAAAAAACTGTAATTTTCTCTTTCATGCCCAATATGAAAACGAGAGCTAACGTTGTTTCAAGATAACAAGATTTCTGCAAGCTTCAACGCAGCGCGGTGAGTAGTGCAAAAGCATTTGTTCTGCTATGCCATTGTCCAGCGTGCGCCTCCCGCCTATGCTAACTTTTATTCCCATTTCCCATGTCTTTCCCTAAACAAGAATCATACCCTTTGTCAATGGAATTTCTATTATTGTAACATTGAAATTCAACAGTAAGATATGCAGAAGTCATTGTTATGAGTCAATCCTGTTTGTTACGTCATGTCACCACTTTCAGATTAGCTACGCGAATACGGTTACAACCACAATAATAATTCAGACATTTTTGGAAATTCTATCAAGTAATAGTTATTACCGTCTAACTACTTAAATTTTATTTATCTTTTGTACTTCGCAAGCCATCGCCATTCTGGGTGTACTATTTGTATATTTCACGTTTGTTAATTATTGGCAAAAATGGAACAACAGCAACAGCAAACTGATAACGGTGATGCTACTGTATCATCAGCATCCCCTTTCCTAGGCTTTTCCAGCCCAGAATCTATGGAATTTACTGCAGGTGTATCACATCAAATAATACTAAGTAACGAAAGTAATTCATCAGGTGACACACCCAATAATCCTGACCCTATGGAAAACGATAGTAGACGTGTCCAACTAGGGATTTCCCACTCCGATCCTAATTTGCACAACTCTAGTGAAAGGAACAATGATCCAAACATTGATCCGAATCAGTACGGAATTTTAATACAACTTCTTACGCGAAGTATGGATAGCATCCTTAATGAAAGGTTTTATAAACTAGACACTAGATTTGATAAACAGGAGCAGAGTACAAAAGAATTAAACAGCAAAATCGATCAATTGTCTTCTGAGGTAACATCTACTCTGGAAAAACAGGCTAACCAAATCTCAGAACTTAATTCAAAAACGACACAATTGACCGAAAGTTTCAACGAATTGTCATGTCGTGTAAACACTCACGAAAATTCCTTTGTTAAATATCAAACAGTGACAAATTCCGAAATGCAGTCATGTAAAACCAAGTTGGATCAGGTCACGAACGCTCAGGCTCAGGTCAATGATCTAGTTCAGAATTTCGTGCAAAATCAAACCACCTCACAAAATAAAATTTCGATGGATATCGAAGGTATTACTCAACAAGTTAGCGTAGTATGCTTACAACAATTAGAAATGAAAGAAAAAATTTCCCATTTGGAGGAAAAAACAGAATCGCTTTCTTTAGAGTGTAACGCAAACATTGCAGAAAAATTAGTGCACGAATGTGGTATTTGCAACAAGCTCATTGAGCAAAGGGTAGAAGCCGCTACAAAAGAGATTTTACACCAGGCCATGTCGCAGGTGCAAACCGAGACCAACACTTTAAAAAACCAAATTTCTCAGTTATTAACTCCCGATTCTAACGTAGTTACTGTTCCGCCTACAACCCCACTCACAACGAGTTCACCGCCTAATTTCACTGTGCAGTTTGTTCCACAGTCTAACAGCGAATCACTTGCGAGCGAAAAACATCAAACAAGAGCCGCTCTCAGTGATCGCACAAAACAGTAATTCTCAACCACCCTTGTGCCATGAAGTTTCACCAGGGAACAATAGTTCAGGCCCTATAGTGCCTGTCGGTATTGTTGACGGTAACATGATTAAACATGCCTATTTTCCAACGTTCAGTTCCGATGATACCCAAGCGGTGCACCCGATTGTTTTTATTAGGTCTTTTGACGGAATGTTTCCGCACAACTGGTCAGATGCGGAAAAGATCTTTTTTGTAAGTAATCTGTTGAGGGGGCGAGCATCCAGATGGGGAGCTGAAATAAAAAGGCAAAATTTAACTTTCAAGCAATTTGAAGAGGCTTTTCTGCAGGAATTCTGGTCAGAACATGAGCAAAAACAACTTCGACGTGAAGTTCACAATCCCGAACCATACAACCCTCGTAAAGAAACTTTGCGTCAATATTTTGAAAGATACCTGGACAAAACACTTTATTGGTCAAAACCGGCCGATCTTGCCGATGTGATTAACACCTTAAAAAGTCATTTACCCCTGCATTACCGGACACAATTAATTGGTGTTCCGGAAACTAACATCAAGAAATTTCTACATTATTTGAATGAAGTAGACCTTGTGTTTAGAGGAGATTCAGGGAACACTCCACATATTTATAATGCTAATTCCAACTCTCGCCAAAACAATTGCCATAATTTCAATCAAAATAACAACAGCGGTAACATGTGGAATGCAAGCCCGCTTCCTCAGAATCAGGGGCAAAAATCACAACAGCCCAACTTCACACAATATTCGCAGCAATCTTGCGATCCCCGATTCCAAAATTCCAACAATTACAACAGTTTTGGTAATGGTCAATTTTACCGAAAAAGTAATAGTAATGGCAACAGACGCAATGGTGGTTTCAACAACAATCAGTGCTCCAGAGGCAACAACAACCGTAACCGAAACAACAACAATCAAAACAGACGTCAGGATGGAAGATACAGCCCTGGTTATTTTGAGAGAAATTCGCCATATCAGCAGAATAATTCAAATTGTCAAAATTCTAGAGTCAGTTATCCACCCCCGCAGTGGGGAAACCCGAACTATACACCACACAACTACAATTATATGTTTCCGAATGCACGACACTTTGTACCAGCAAACAATGCTAATAATCAGGACTGCGGTAATCAAACTCCACCGAATACCAAACATGTCCATGAACAAAGGATAAATATTATTGAGGTAAGTGATGACCAAAATGCGTCGCCTAATAACGCGGCGGAAAACATGAGCAGACCGGCGTAAGCGCCCAACCCCCGGTCGAGAACGTGAGCACGGGCGCAAATAATCTTGCAAATTGTTTTTTGAGATTCCAAGACGGACACACTATGGAACATGACCTTCTTGCCGAGAATAATAAGTCTAGTAATAACGACAAAGTAAAGGTAACGGTTCAGGCAACTGCTGTTTTATCGTTAGAGAAATCCATTGTAGAAGTGTTATTCGACACTGGAGCGTCAGCAAGCGTGATTTCTAGTTCCCTGTACTTGGATCTAGATAAAGGTTCTAAACTTCCGACGTTTCCAGTGCAGAACTGCCGAATCATCGGTGCCACTGGAAACAAATCAAAAAATGTCAAATTACAAGCTCTTCTAACTTTTGTTGTTTCCAACGTGCATGTTCGTTATCATTTCCTTGTTGTGGATAATTTAACAGTTCCATGTCTTTTCGGCATCGATTTCTTAAATCAGTATCGAGCAGTGATTGACTTAGGGAATGGTATCTGTCAATTGACGGTTGAAAAGCAAAGAATTTTGATACCTTTATCTAAAACAATTAATAACAATTCTTATCGGGACGTACGTCACTTGAAAGTACAATCTGAGCCCAATCACTAATTTTTCTATGACAAACAATTGCAATTCTTCTTACAATGCTGATAGTAAAACTCTGTGGGAAAAGTGTGCCGAAGCCTACCATCTAACTGATTTGCAAAAACAGAATCTGTTTCACCTTCTTCAACAATTTTCAGTAGTCTTTCAAGATAAACCTGGTATCATGCGTGGGTATGTGTACAAGATGGATGTCAAACCCCACCTAACATTTTGTCGTACACACTACAATATACCGTGGTCTAAAAAGCCAGCGGTTATGCAGGAAATTAACAGAATGCTACGTTGGAAAATCATAGAAAATTCGCACTCGCCGTATTGCAACCCTTTGTTGTCAGTTTCGAAACCCGATGGAAGCGTGCGTCTTGTTCTCGATGCACGCGAAATCAACAAAATTATTATACCGGTAAATACTCGCCCTGTAAATCTGGACGAACAACTCCTGAAATTTCACAACGCCAAATTTCTGACTAATATCGACCTACGATCGTCCTACTACCAGGTTCTTCTACATCCTGAATCACGTAAATATACCGCATTTTTGTGCGAAGGACGATCATACCAATTCTGTATTTTGCCATTCGGGTTACGAATAAGTGCAGGAATCTTTATCGAGGCGCTTGACGACGTCCTCGGGCCAGATTTACTTTCATAAATCACTCCCTATGTGGATGATTTAGTTGTGGCGACTGCCACCTGGGAAGAACATGTCGATCTTCTAAGACAAATTTTGATTAAATTCGCCGATGCAGGCGTGACAATCAATTTGGAAAAATCAAGGTTCGCCCGACAACAGATTAAGTTCCTTGGCCACATCATCACGCCGGAAGGCATCAGGCCGGACTCTAAAAAGACTGAAGCAATTCGCAACTTTCCTGCACCCCGAACCAAAAAACAACTTAAAGCATTTTTGGGTCTTTCGTCATTTTTCAGAAAGATCGTGACACAGCAAGCTCTTAACAGCCCACATCTTCTAAATATTCTAAAGAAAAATTCCCTTTGGCGATGGACTACAGAATGTCAAGCCGATTTTGAAAAAATTAAACAATCATTAATCCACGCACCACTCCTCTGTCATCCGGACATGTCAAAAGACTTCTGCCTATCGACCGATGCGTCATCTTATGGACTTGGGGCCTTTTTGTTTCAACTGTCTGTTGAACATGATCGAACAATAGTAAAACCTATCAGTTTTGCCAGTCGCACCTTAACTGAATGCGAGAGATCGTATTCAGTTACGAACGCGAGACCCTTGCAATTATTTGGTCTATGCGAAAATTTCAATATTTTCTCTGGGGAAAACATACACGCATCTATACAGACCACCAAGCTTTATCATTTTTACTGTCTTGCAAATTACTTCATTCCCGGCTCACTCGTTGGTGTTTGTCGTTACAAGAATACGATTTCGAAATTATTTACATCTCCGGCGAAACCAATATTGTTGCGGACGCTCTTTCTCGTCTTCCGCACGATGCGAAAAATCTTTCAGATTTGCATGAGCAAACTTCCGACTTTCAGGTCATGTTCATGTATGACGAATCCTACAACCGCTACTATCACCGAATCTGCAGGGATTTTGCACAGTTACAAGATGCCGATCCTAGGTGGTCTACAGTAAAAACAAAATTATGTCAGAATTCAAATTCTAGTCTTCAAAATTACTACAAGATCAACAATGGTGTACTGTTTCATCGTTCCCATCTCGTGTCAGAGCGTTGGTTGGTATGTTTACCGGAAGCTTATGTTGACGACTTCATTTTGTTCACCCACAAAACCTGGGGACATTATGGCATTAATAAATGTGCCGCCAAGATCCTACGCTTCTGCTATTTTCCTAACATGCGACGTAGAGTCCTGCAGGTCATTCGCAAATGTATCATTTGCCAGAAGGCAAAATACACTCCTGGAAATGGAAAAAAGAACACATTGACACCGGTGTGTCAGACCCACCATACTTGCTCCGGACACTGCGAGAGGGCTGTACAAGCAATGATCACACGCACGGCACAGCGGACACACCAGGAACCGCGGTGTTGGCCGTCGAATGGCGCTAGCTGCGCAGCATTTGTGCACCGCCGCCGTCAGTGTCAGCCAGTTTGCCGTGGCATACGGAGCTCCATCGCAGTCTTTAACACTGGTAGCATGCCGCGACAGCGTGGACGTGAACCGTATGTGCAGTTGACGGACTTTGAGCGAGGGCGTATAGTGGGCATGCGGGAGGCCGGGTGGACGTACCGCCGAATTGCTCAACACGTGGGGCGTGAGGTCTCCACAGTACATCGATGTTGTCGCCAGTGGTCGGCGGAAGGTGCACGTGCCCGTCGACCTGAGACCGGACCGCAGCGACGCACGGATGCACGCCAAGACCGTAGGATCCTACGCAGTGCCGTAGGGTACCGCACCGCCACTTCCCAGCAAATTAGGGACACTGTAGCTCCTGGGGTATCGGCTAGGACCATTCGCAACCGTCTCCATGAAGCTGGGCTATGGTCCCGCACACCGTTAGGCCGTCATCCGCTCACGCCCCAACATCGTGCAGCCCGCCTCCAGTGGTGTCGCAACAGGCGTGAATGGAGGGACGAATGGAGACGTGTCGTCTTCAGCGATGAGAGTCGCTTCTGCCTTGGTACCAATGATGGTCGTATGTTTGTTTGGCGCTGTGCAGGTGAGCGCCACAATCAGGACTGCATACGACCAAGGCACACAGGGCCAACACCCGGCATCATGGTGTGGGGAGCGATCTCCTACACTGGCCGTACACCTCTGGTGATCGTTGAGGGGACACTGAATAGTGCACGGTACATCCAAATCGTCATCAAACCCATCGTTCTACCATTCCTAGACCGGCAAGGGAACTTGATGTTCCAACAGGACAATGCACGTCCGCATGTATCCCGTGCCACCCAACGTGCTCTAGAAGGTGTAAGTCAACTACCCTGGCCAGCAAGTTCTCCGGATCTGTCCCCCATTGAGCATGTTTGGGACTGGATGAAGCGTCGTCTCACGCGGTCTGCACGTCCAGCATGAACGCTGGCCCAACTGAGGCGCCAGGTGGAAATGGCATGGCAAGCCGTTCCACAGGACTACATCCAGCATCTCTACGATCGTCTCCATGGGAGAATAGCAGCGTGCATTGCTGCGAAATGTGGATATACACTGTACTAGTGCCGACATTGTGCATGCTCTGTTGCCTGTGTCTATGTGCCTGTGGTTCTGTCAGTGTGATCATGTGATGTATCTGACCCCAGGAATGTGTCAATAAAGTTTCCCCTTCCTGGGACAATGAATTCACGGTGTTCTTATTTCAATTTGCAGGAGTGTATTTGAACAAACATGCATCAATTGAATTGCATCCCATTCTTCCAAAGCAACCGCTTGATTTGATTTCCGTAGACATTGGCGGACCCTATCCACAATCCCGCGGTGGTGCTAAATACATTTTGGCTATATTGGACGTTTTTACTAAGTATGTGAAATTGTACGCCTTGCACACAGCCACTGTTGCGGCTATCATTCGACGCTTTTCGGCCGACTACCTAGCCCGCGTCGGAAAACCTGTCGCTGTCCTAACGGTCAATGCATCGTACTTTACGAGTGCAAAGTGGAAATCATTTCTGCAAGATTCCGATATTAAACATGTTCTTACTTCCCGATTTCACCCACAGGGTAACCCCGTTGAGCGAATTTTTAAAGAATTTAATCAATTTATGCGCATCCATTCTTCTACAAAACATTCCACATGGATAGAATACCTCGCTCCGTTCGAGTACATTGTGAACAATTTGCCACATAGTTCAACCGGATTCTCACCTGCCGAGTTATTATCAGACGAACCAGAAAAAAACTCATGGTCAAGTCCCCTGCCTAAGTTGTCTTCGAACGATATTTCTTTGCAGGAAAAGGTAAGGCAAACTGCCATTACCCTGGCACACACTGCGGAGCTCCGGAAGAAAAAATTTGATAAACGGGTCAGACCGACACGTGTGTTCGAAATTGATGATTTGGTATTGCTCACAACCCATCCCAAATCTACGAGGCTAAAACGTTTGCTTAAGAAATGGCAATTAGTTTACTCAGGTCCGTACCGGATCGTCGATATTCCTCACCCTGGATGTTATTTATTAGCATACCCTACAACACAGAAAGTTAAAGGACTTTACGCCCACCACCACTTAAAGCAGTATGTAAAGTAAGAGAAAGAGAAAGGGTGTGCTAGTTACAGCTAAAATGTTAGTGTTAATTGTTAGTCAATGCAAAGAATCATAACGCATTAAACTATAGCAAATCTACGTTAAACATTACATGCAATCCAAGAACTATTTAATCTACGTTATATTTACTATGCTACTAATAATTTGACTACTAGCCAAGGACAACGAAGTTAGCGACCAAACTTACTCCTTAAACAGGCATTTTCTAGAACAGGAAACTATGTACAAGAAAAAAGATTTTATTATGTTAATAACTGTGATGAATTTGAGAGCCACCAGAATGCTATACTATACGCCAGCATGAGTGAATGATTGTGCTGAAATGAGTGTGAAAGAATGAATGTGAATTTTAGTTTATAAGGTAGTTTTTATGATGATGATGAGGATTTCGTTGTGTGTGAGCCAATGATGCCACCACGTAGTATTATTTGATGATTTGCGATTTATATTGAAGCTGTTCTATGAGAAGAAAGGTGAATATTAATTATATGAAGCTGTATGAATGAAAACGATACGTGTGTATGAATACTGATAGATGTTAATGAGAAATGATTCGCCGTGTAGGCAATAAAAAAGGAGAAAGAAAAACTTATTTGGTATGTGCCCTATTTAAAAAACCATTATCTCACGCTTGGCATAAAGAGTTTGTGTGCTCTCCATCGTAACAAATGTAAATTTTGTACATAGGTCATTGTGGAGGAAAAATGTTTATCAGCCACAGCGAAATAAATAATCTGCTTACGTAGCGAATAAAAATTGCTGTCGTTATAGAATCTCATTCTTTACACAGGCTAATTGTGTAGTACCATGCATGCAGGCTGCCTTCGTAAGATTCGTATTCTACATTTACGAAGGTCGTGTTTAATGGTTACGAACTTATGAACTTACTAACATTAACACTATTTAAAAAAAATGTTTTTATCCTGTGAAGTAATTTAGGTGAAATCTAGCACTCATTACTTGATACTGTGAGGACATGGACATATGTATTTGTGTAAGTGGGACAGTATATAAGTTATGCAATTTTATGTCGTTCTGTCTGGACCAGAGTTAAGAAAATGCGACTCTCATAAAACAATTGCTAGGATACGAAGTCTCCCGCTCTCTGCTCATGTTCTCGACCAGAAAACAAAAACTACACGACTACCGGTACGACGTACAATTCACGATTACAAGAAAACATACTTTAGTGTATGAGATTTTTCTTTCTCTTTCAGCAAAGTGGATAAGTTTTTGAAGATTTGTGTGTGAAGCAGTACGACGCAGCTGTCTTCGTGGACACAGCGATTTTCTTGTCTTTATGGAAATTAAAGCGCATTCATTTTCCTTTACCTACAGGAAATTCATATATTTATTTTACTACGTGATACTCACTAAAGTACACCTCTTATGGAAGGATCCTATAGTCATTTATTAGTACGTTTACTGACCGAATTTTTTTCAGGAATATAAACTACCGTGTCATTAAGCGCGTATTTACCTAAACATGACTGATTCAACGAGTGAATTAAACCATATACGGTACTCACATTGATTCTTGCAAAAATCTTTGACTGATTTACAGGAAGTGATTGACAATGATCATTGAATTTCTTTTTGCTTAAACAGCAATTCGGATCAACTTTAAAGAATGAAACTGAATACAACATGAATTGGCTTAAAGTCAGTGACACTTGCGCAATGGTAAAGTTTATGATGCATACGTTACGCAAACAGATACACTATTCGTCGCACACATGTGTGAAAACACTACTGTATTGATGAAGATTTTGTAAATATGAATATAACCCAATCCTTCTAAGTTGATCCTACTCCCACCTCCTTGCCCACTGCTGGACGATGGATAGTGGGGTAGTGAGGTTTTTGCACTATTCTTTTGTATATTTTGTCCATTCATAATTTGCAGCACTTAGGGTCTCTCGTCGAGTTTTGCAGAATTCTTGATGGCAGATGCCATAGATTTCAATATTCTGTAAAGAAGGAGATAGTACTCCGTTAGTGCACATGCACAGCAAGAAATAGATGGCACAACCTGAATTTCGTGTACATAAATATGTCATGTCATGTCTAATTGTAAAATTTTGTAAATGTAAACAACTAGCAATCTCAATATAAATCTGAATTTTGTAAAGTTTCACAGGACACGACTAGCAAAACATGTCTAATTGTAAGTTTTTGAAGATGTAAACAACTAGTATTCTCTATATAAATATGAATTTTGGGAGAGTTTCACAGGTCACGACTAGCAAAGCATTTCAATGGCTATGTAGCAACTTAGCTACGAAGAATTCATTTGTATTATGTATATTGAATTTCATGTCTATAGTAGGTAATCATTTTATGTATATGTACATGTCCATTTTTTCTATGTAATTTTGAACTTGCCTATTCAAAACTTAAATGTCCTCTTGTGAAGGCTACACACAAAACAGTCTTACTATGTGCACCTAATATAAAAGGAGAAAAGATGCAAAGTGTAATTTTGCTCAAAAGTGAAGTGTCTGTGAAAATGTGTTCTCAGAAGGAACAGGACGTCGAACCTCCCTTCTGAACAGTGTAAGAAAAATCAAATAGTGTTGATAAAGAGAAATCAACCAGTCAAGAGTAAAAATATGATAGAAAAGTGTTTTCCGTACAAAGTGATAAGTTTAATCTCAAATTCTACGATAAAGTGCAATGATGCGTATCGCAGTGATCCCTACCTTGGAAAGTGCTTGGAAGTCTGCGTTGTACGGTCTTCGGATGCGGCTACCAGTACTGTCGCGTCCGTCGTAAGGGGTGGCGCCGCCAGACGTGTCACCGCCTATTATACCTCAACAGCGGACCCGAGCGCGAGGCTGTACGCAGTGCCGCGGTGCGTGGTGGATGGACCACTTTATCAAAATTACTGCACTCGTGCACGCACAGCCACTCTTAAACACCAACAATACTGACATGAACTTTGTTGTCATCGACAACTTAAAACCAAATTGTATTACCTTTTGTGTTCTTTTGTCGTAAGCAGATTCATTACCTATTGTCCTGATGTGCAAACTGTAAAGTAAACAAAGTTGTGGTGCAGTGACTTTTACTGTGCTTCGCACGACGCACCACCCTGAACTGAGGCAAAGCATAGTGCTCACTGGTCGACACAATAAGAACTGTGAATACAGGGTAGCAGCTATTGTTTTAATAACAGGACTGCCAACGGTGCAGGCATCTCTCTAAAAAAAAATGAATCATCCATTGATCAATTTCAAAGTGGCTATTTTGTAATGTGCAACAATTTATGTATATTTACTTAAACTTTGTACTTTAGGCTATAATTCTTTATATATGTATGTACTTGTCATATGTTTGAAAATGTTGTATAATGCTGGTGCAAACATTGCACAACCTTGTTCGTCAACTCAAATCTGGTACTGCCGCGAAGTTTGAAAAACTTACGCACCAGTAGAGGGGGCCGTGTGGCGATACCTGTAAGACACCGCTAGCCCACGCCTCTCGCGGTGTGCGTTTAACCCCATTTAAATGACGCGCCAAGCGCGCACCCAGTGGCTGTACGATTAATTAAATAATCGGCGTGCTAATCACAGTTGAAATCTCTGGTCCAGAGGGACGTGAAGAGGCTGTGGTCCAGAGAGAGAGTAGAGTCAGTGAGTCTTGTTCAGTCTTAAGAGTCAGTCGAGCTAGAAAGTGTCTTGTGAAACGATCATTCTGTGGATAATATTAGTGTGATGATTTCTTTTATATGTGTTGTGTTGTCTTCTTCGATGAGTAAAAAAAAATATAGGTAAAATAAATTTTTGTGATGTCCATCAATAAGTTCATTCCAGTAAAAATAGAACCACTTCCCTTCACCTTTATTCACTTTTTTTTTTTTTTTAATTCCGGACATCACAGGGTGCCTCCGTAGTCAGTGAGGTAGCAGCAAAACTTGCACACAGGGTGGTGGTTGACTTATCTGAGAAACCCGCGAATGGCGACGGGGAGGGTTTCAGATGAAAAAATCTGCATGGTGGTCCAAGGAGAAACGTTGTCGGATTCCACGGCGGGAGGGAGACTGGCAGGAGAGTCATTAGGAGAATCTGACTGAGCCAGCAGAGGGACATCTGGGTCCATGAATGCTGGTTGAGTCAGTGTAACGAAACAGTTTGCAGACAGTCTTTGATGATGATGTTGAAAGCTGTATCGCCCTGCCGGAGGACTTTAAAGGGGCCAAGATAAGGTGGTTGCAGAGGTTATTGGGCCGAAATGTTTCTCAGCATCATGTAGGAGCAAGTGTTGAGAGCGGCTGACATGTATGTGTCCAGTGGGGAGTGGCTGATAGGTGAGTGCAGGCGCACATGTTTGAAATGAGTGCGCACTCGATTTATGAAATCCGGGGAGGGGGGAAATCTTCAGGTAGCTGAGGCTGAATGAGTTCCCCTGCTAGGACGGGGTTCTCCCTGAAGACATATTCTGAGATAGTTCCCTCTAAGTAGGCCTTGAAAGTTGAGCAGAGGCGGAGGAGCACCCATGGAAGTGTTTTGGACCAGAGGCAGTCATGGCACTTGAGGGCCATTTTCAGAGTGCAGTGCCACTGTTCTACTAACCTGTAGCTTTGTGGGTGGTAGGCTGTGGTATGCACTTTCTTTATGCTGCAGATGTTACATAAAATGGTGAACAGGGAAGACTCGAACTGCCGACTCTGGTTGGTGGTGATGATGGTCGGACAACCGAACCTAGCAATCCATGAGTAGATGAATGGCCACGGTATCACAGAAAGTAACCCTCCACATCATGGCGGAAGTGTTTGATGGCCTCGTAGACAGCAAGGAGTTCTCTATCGAAAGTGGAGTATTTCTTCTGGGCTGTTGATAGTTTTTTAGAGAAGAAATGAAGAGGGGAAACTGTGTCTGCATTGTGTTGCTGTAGTACCGCTCCCATCGCGATGTCACTGGCGTCGGCAGTGATGGACAACTCACCTGAGGGGTCAGGGTGGGCGAGCTAAAGAAGTCTTTAGTGCATTGAAGGCCTCCAGCATAGGTGCAGTCCAACAAACGCGTTTGATTCCTGAAGTCTGTTTACCTGACAGCAAGTCTGTTAGCAGATCCTGCTTGGTGGCGGAAGAGGGCAAGATGATAGTAGTAATTTATTGTGCCCAGTAAATGTTGGAGTTCTTTATAAGTAGCTCCGGGCAGCAGTGATATGATGGCCTGCATGCGAGATTTGGGAGGCTGTATTCCATCGGTGGAGACAGTGTAACCCAAGAAGGTGAGGAAGGCACACGCAATTGGAATTTGTCTTTGTTGACCTCGACACCATTGGAGTTCAAGGTCTGAAGGACCATGGATAAATGATTTTCATGTTCCTCAGCTGACTTGCTGAAAATGAGTATGTCATCCAGATATGCAAAGCAAAACTCGAACTGTCATAAGATGGAGTCAATGAAACGCTGCCACGTTTTTAGGCCGAATGGCATGAAGTTGTATTGGAACAAACCAAGTGGCATGCTAATAGCTGTTTTAGGGGACCCGGCGCTATGAGAATCTGGTGGTAGGCACATTTAGTCAATAACACTGAAGATTGTAGGGCCCGATAACATATGAGTGAAATCATTTATGTTAGGCATAGGGTAATTGTCCACGATGGTACAAGCGTTTAAACATCTGTAATCACCACACATTTGGAAAGGACCGTCATGTTTGAGGACGAGGTGAATCGGTGAAGACCAGTTGCTGTCTGATGGTTGCAAGATACCTGCCTCCAAAAGGTTGTTAATTTGCTGCCGGGCCTTATGCAACATCATAGGGTTGAGGCGTCCAACCTTGTGCCTAATAGGAGGGCCAGCAGTGGTAACCATCTTATGCATCATTCCATCAGTGACGGAAGAAACTGAGAACTGTACACCAGACTGATAATTGTCCTGACGCGAAGTTTTTGGATGCGTTAGTGCAAGTAGGAAAGGGCAGCTTTAAAGTCACATGCCTAGTACGCTAGCACGACATGCACTTGTTTGGAGAGGGCGGCCGCGCACGCAGCATGGAGAAGTTCAGAACACACGACGACTGTCTGTGTGGCTGGTATGTGAGAGAGGGGGAATGTTTATCAACACGTGAGATGGCTACCTGCGTGCCAGGTGTGGTCATATTGCGTGCGCAGCTGTCATTAGAAGCACTGTTTGAAACACATGGCACTGAACGTTGCGAGCATGTTGGTGATGTGGAGTCTGCCGGACATGAATCGTCACACGCAAGTAATGTTTTTAGACTAACCTGATGAGTGTCCGAGCTCGTGTCGACTTGAGAAGCTCGATTAGGTAGCGGAACTGTGGACTGCAGTTTCAGCAGCGAGGTATGAGTTGTGACGAGATCATTGTAAATGTGTGCATTGCTTTGTTTCAGCTCATCGTTTTCCTCACTGAATTGTGCTGCCAAGTCGTATTCTGACAGTAGGTTAGTGACACAGGTCACAATATCACCCTTGAAGGCAGAGCATTCACGTGCTATCTCAAATGTCATGAGAGAAACAGAGTGTAGAACATAAGTGTGGGAGCACAGTATCTTTCTGTTAGTGGGATGCTATAGCATTGAGACCTGAACTGTGTTTGGAGAGAGTTTGTAATGGGACAAGAAATCCATTCTGAGAATTGGCTCATCGATGTCGGCAAGGTAGTAAGTCCATGGAAAACATAGAGAATGAGATAAGTGCACCGTGACTTTGGCAGAGCCTGAGGTTTGTAATGTTGTTGTGTTGACAGCTTGTAGATGTGACTTCAGAGGTGAAGAGAAGGGGGGAGCCATCGGTGTAGGTATAATAGACACGTCAGCACTAGTGTCGACTAGGAAAACAAGCCATGATGAAATGTCAGTCATGTACAAATGGCTGCTCGTCCGGACGGATGAGTGGACAGACTGCAATGTGTGAGGATGCCAGTGAAGTTCCCTGCAGGACTCGGTGTCTTTTAGGTCCTGTGGTTGGCGCTTGGGTGCTGGTGAGGTAATCGGCACTTCTTAGCATTATCCCCAAAAACCTTGTGGTACCTGCAGTATGGATGAGCCGGATGTGGTGTGGTGGTGGCGGTGACTGCGGCAGCAGAGGAGGCTTGTCGTTGTTGATTTGTTCAGGCATTTATATCGACACATATGGTGCGTGGGCAGTCCTGGAGTGCTCTAATGGTGGAGAGAGTGAGCAGATGCTGCCAGGCAATGTTGAAGGTGGGCAGGTGGAGTGAGCTCTTTCTCTGCCAGCGAACGGCTGGTAAGTGGGAGCAGTTGTGCCAACTAGCGGCGAATGGTGAGCTGGCTGGCGTTGTCGTAGCAATGAATACAGTTGGTCTGTAATACGGAGACGGGAACCGATTGACTCAAAGGAGTGCAGTAGCAGGTGGATCTGCAGGTCAGTAGGCAGCTTGGCAGCCCACACTGCCCACAGTGTGACATCCAGCATGGTATGCTCATTCACAAGTAACCAAAGGCGGCACCAGAGCTGTGATGGGGTTCGGTCCCCGAGGTGTTCCTCGTACAAGATCTTGATTTTTAATTCTTGCGGTGAGCAGGCAAGGCGTTCTATGATCACATTCTTCACAAACTCGTATTTTGGTGGAGGCAGTGACGAGAGAAGTAGATTGCAAATGAAGTCCAAATGATCATGAAGGTGCGTGACAAGGCACAGGAATTTAGAGTTGCCATCGGACACATGATGCAGCTCAAAAAAGTGCTCGACAAGTGCAAACCGTGACACTGGATTTTCCTCATATAAAGGTGGCAGCTTTGGCAGACGACCTGGGAGTTGGGATGAAGGTGGCTTCGGTGTCTCTTGGAAAACTGGCTGGTCCATGGCAGGAGAGACTATACAGCAGACCGGCATGGGAGACGTGCGTGTATTTCTGGCGAAACCAACCGTAGCAACAGCAGGTTGCATTGTCCTTGATGTGTTGCGAAAACACGAGACACGGTCAGTACCATGGGAATGAGTGGCTGCACAGTAGGTGTCGGGGTCCCATAAACTGGGCCATAGGCTACAGGCACTGATTTGAATTGACCCACCCCAGAAATCGGAAATAACGTGGAAGGCCAGCGCGGCAGACACAGGCAGTGCTGTGGGGGAGGTCAGTGGCTGAGCGGCTAGAACTGGGGCCACCTGTAAGTGTGTGTGTGTGTGGGGGGGGGGGGGGGGGAGGTTTGGTAACTCGTATGACGAAAGTTTAAGTTCTTCATGCACGTTGAAAACATGTTCTGTGAGGTCGGACTATAACTGACTGGTGGAATTTATGGGAAGTCACGTCGTTCAGGTAAGATGCCTTTGGAAGGCGAAACACCGAATGATGCACTCGAATCAATGTGGTCGAGAACTTGAACAACCAGTCTGGGGAGGGGGGAGGGGGGTGAGCATGGAGAATTGTTTGCACTAAAATGTTCTTGATTAGTTTGCCAATGAGTCAAAACTGGAACAGGTCGCAGTTGATAATGGCCAGTCGCGTTTTACGATATTGGCGGCACTGTGCATGGGATGACAGTAACTGTTGTTGTGGCCCATTGAGAATTAAAGTAAGCGTGTGAATGCAGATTGCTTTGAGCATTACACAATTGATTGCTAGGTACACAGTTCTGAATATTATTCACTTCACACTTCACATGTTGGTGAGCACAGTCTGGTGACACAAAACCCGAGTCCATTGTTTGTGTTAGAGGTGTCTCACTTGACCATTGTAGAGTGACAAAGTTTGAGGTTAACATGGCTGGAAATCACAAATCACTGTGATTTAATGTGCAACCAGTCATTGGCGAAGGAATGAAGAGGTCCGGCGATCGTTGTTGGGCTTCCACATCTTCGAACAAAAGCGTTGGGTGAGGCAGCCATGACAGCATGAACATAACCTGTTGATGCTACAGTACCTGGCATGGAAGTCACAGAAGTCATGCAAACTTTGGAGTCACCAGTATGGGAACAGGATGCAATGAAAGCACTGCCACTTCTACTTGATGATCAAGGAACTTGGTAGGGCACCAAATATAATCTTACTGAAAAAGTGGCAAAGTTTATGGCACCAGTTTATATAAAGGATGTATTAATAAAATTAGCAGGGTTTCCATCATGGTCAGACAGGCCATTTTAGATTTGTGTTACACATATATCAATACTGTTATAGTTTGCAATAATATTTTCAACCAGGCTTATACAGTTGTGTGCCACTCTTGTGTGAAAGTTAACAAGTGCCATCACATTAAAAGAGCGCATTACATTCTCAAAATCTATCCTATCGTTATTACAGATAAGGAAATATACATTACAGTTACCAGTGAAGTTCTGTTTGCTTGAAGAATAGCAGTGTATTAACACAGAATTGTCTCAAAATGCTGAGCAACACAATATAATTCACATCTATAGACTCATGGGAACAGGATGTGTGCCGGCCGCGGTGGTCTAGCGGTTCTAGGCGCGCAGTCCGGAACCGCGCGACTGCTACGGTCGCAGGTTCGAATCCTGCCTCGGGCATGGATGTGTGTGATGTCCTTAGGTTAGTTATGTTTAGGTAGTTCTAAGTTCTAGGGGACTGATGGCCACAGATGTTAAGTCCCATAGTGCTCAGAGCCATTTGAACCATTTGAACAGGATGTGTATAGAGGTATACTGAAGAAACTGTCCCACAAATATCTGCACATAAGTATATATATTTACATTAGTTGGACACATATACATGACACAAGATACAAATGCAGACTGAATGATCAACATGGCGGCTCAGATGAGCGATCTGGAGTCCAAAGATTATGTTGCTCATGGTCAATATGACCTATTGATGCCAGAGACTCATAGACTATATTATTTTTAACAAACACTATTATTACACCTTTGTCCATTGTATGAGGGTTGTTCAACAAAGACTGAGATTAATTTTCAAATGTGTTGAAAAGGCCATTGTGCTGCCACCTAGTGGCTACTTTCTGTACTGCTAAGTATCCTTGACTGCCACCAGATGTCACCACTGTCTGTCTAGCCTTAATCATTCTCTGGCAGTAGCATCTTGAATATTGTTGTAGCACTAGTCACATCTAAAGTTTACAACAGCAGAAAGTCAAGGGTAACATTATACAATCAAGTTTTGTGTTTTGCTGAAGAATACTGCTTCAGAGATGCTCCAAGCTATTCATAGAACTTATGCCGCATGTTTCTGATGGTATACAGTTTTCAAGGCGGAAGAAGGAATTGTACACTGAAAAGAGAGAAGGTCTCTGACACCAAAGTCTTTAGTGACTTCACAATCAACACTGTTGCAGCTCTCACAGATGAAAACTCCTGTGTGACTGCTAGACAACTCACAAAAATACTCAATACTGGAGAGAAAAGCTCACACCATTCTGAACGATCATTTAAACATGTCATGGGTGTGTGCTTGGTGGATTCCGAGACTACTGACCTCTTGCTCAAAAACAGAACAGAGTTGATATTTCCAACTTATGGGAACAAATTGTCCAGTATGAAGGGGATGATTGGTGGTAAACTATCGCCATTGCCAATTTTTGATATCTTCGGGTGGTCAAACCTTGCTCGTGGTTAGGTAAAACTGACAGTATCTGCATGTTGATGCCCCTACATACAGCACATGCATGCAAAATGCGCAGCCTCAGAAATCATGCATACACAATGATTTGCTCTTCCTGAAGAGTTCCAAAGTCTTTCACTGGATCCCAGCTGTCAGATCACTTTTTAATTAACTGTATGCAGGACTGTCGAGCAGCTTGTATATATTGCTATTATATTCTGCATGTGAGAGAAGCAGAGTAGCATTTCCTTTGTCAGTAGGTAATATGACAATGTCTTGGTCTCCTCCCCGTTCTTGTAGAGCATTTCTTTCATCTGAGGTGATGTTAAAGTTGGACTTCTTAAGTGGAGCTCGAATCAAGATGCAGCATATGAAATGTCTAATCTCTTTGGCAGCATCTTTAAGAAGTTTTGAAACAGCCTGTTCTATTCCACTAATCACATCTTGGATGGGAATGGTTCCAAGTGTAGGTGCAAAATTGAGTCCCTTCTCCAGCACCGAAACAGCAACATCATCCAAAGTCTTCTCCATGAGATTAAACACAATACATCTTCTTGGCATGTCTTTTTGCATTCCGACTTCAAGCTGATCGTTTTTTGCCATTTGACAAACCTCTGCATGTCGTTCAGCCCAATCAGCTAGCGCCCAAGTGCGGCTATCAACCCAGTTGAAGGATATCATTGAAAGGTTCACTGAAAGCTTCAGCTAGAGTGACAGTAATTGTCTGGACACCAAGCACAATTCCTGATGTGTATAGAACGCCCTTTCTCTCACAAGCGCCACACTTGCCCATCATTTGATGCTAACAGCAGCCACAGAATTTATATAATGTTTAAATTTAGAAAATGTAGGAAAGGTTTGCTTGTCATGGCATCTAAGTAAAAATGCAAGGGTGCATAACAATCTACCTCTCTTGGGACGAGTCTTGTCCAACTCACATATGTTCTTTGCCATCTCCTCCCTGTAACAGTATCAGATGTGACTCTTTACACTTTCCTGGCAGATGAGTTGTAAATAGTCTTCACAGGTTTACTGCTAAATGACATTATGCAAACTTCACAATATTTCCTCAGAGCAATTGTGCAATATCTTCAGGTGGTTGAACCTTGCTAGTGTCTAGGTACAGCTGACAGCATCCACACATTGACGCCCCTGTATATATATAACACGCGCATGAAGAATGTGTAAGCTCAGAAATCACGCAATAACTTGCAGATAGATGGTACTATACTCCAATACCCTCTGCTGAAAAGTGCAGAGTGGCCTTCCTGAACGTGTGCTGTACACTCTGGTTACTAACAGTGAGGCCAATCGTTACTCACTTAAATATTTTATTAGACCAATGTTATGACAGATCTGTTATCAAAATTCTTGATTTTCTCATCTTGATTTAATCATCCAAAGCAGGGTTCCAGGCTATGCTCAGTTGAAACCGTACATCCCTGTTGATGAGATTATCAACTGTACAGTTATGTATTTCTTCCTTAATGACGCAGTCCCAGAAAGGTGATTCTGGGGAAAAAACTTCTGTCTTTTCATAAATCATGCAATGTCCTGTGTCCAAACAGTGTTCTCCAATTGCTGACTTCTCTGGTTGGCATAGGCGTGTGTGACACTTATGTTCACTGCAGCTTTCTTATACTGTGTGACATGACTGGCCTACATATGCCATGCCACACTGACAAGGAATCCTACACACACCATGTTTCCTCAGGCCTTAACCAAACCCATCAGGTTCCTCAGTTTTGCAGATGGGAAAAAAACACACTCAATGTCATATTTTCTGAAGACTCTTCTGATTCTTGATGACATGGCACAAAAATGCAGCAAGAAGGCCGAAGTGATGGGTGTTTTCATATCTGCTTCATGGATTGAACTCACTTGGGCCTGAATGCATTACGTATCTGTCTCTCAGAATAATCATTATGTTGGAACACTGTCTTCATATGTCGTATCTCACTTGACAAGGCTTCAGGATCAGATACCACACACACTCTATGAATTAATGTACATAATGCAATACTGCTTTGTGCTGGGTGATGGCAGCTTGTGGCCTGAAAATATACACACATCAAAAAAAGTTTTGCATCACCCCAGTTCCCAGAACTCCTGAAGATATACATTGACTGTGGGTATTGTATAACAGATACAGTCCCTTTGACTGTTCAGAGATATCATTACACATGCCCAAAGAAGTAAACAACCATGCATGAGCAATGCCTATTAGACAGAGGTTAGACCATCATCAGCAAGAGCACACCGCGAGTTCCTGTTACTAATAAGGCGAGTACACCATTTGCTTGTTACATATTTTTACAAGCTTCAAACAGGAGCAACTTATTTTCAGTTATATGTGTAGTTACTAGTTTATTTTTGTAATTTCTTGTGTGTTCGAGTGCTTACTAGGCAAAATATTTTATTTCAATAACAGAGTAGTGTACAGTACCGCCGTTGCTATTGACCCTCGTAATGTAGGGGCTGTTGTTTGTTTGGTTAGAAGACCTGAGTGTCAGTTAGACCATCAGTGAGAGAGCACTTTGATTTCCTGCTGCTAATAAGGCAAATACACTATTCATTTTTTGCATATTTTTACAAGCTTCAAACAGGAGCAACTGCAGTAATGGATAGGAACTGTGATTGTTGTATGCAGATGTGAGCTGAGTTGGCGACCCTTCACTCACAGCACCAAGCTGCGTTGGCTTCCGTCACACAGCTTGAGGTTGCTGCCAAGGGGCATCACTGTAGGGGATCGAGTGCAGGTATGCGAGGGATGTCAAGCACATCCCACTTGTCCCCTGATCGGTCTACTGCTGTGACTGCCCCAGTTATTGCCTGCACTGAGGTTGACCCCTCACCCATGGTTGAGTAGGAAATCATTCAAAAGTCTGGAAGGCAGTGAAAAACTTTCTGAGGGGCTGATCATAGTGCCTCTCCGGTTGGTTTGACAAACAGGTTTTGGGCCTTATCTGTGGTTGACGAGGTCTCTGAGCCAGACGCAGTCATCCACCCTGTTCCAGAGGAAGCTTCTCGGCCCACCAGGTCTGGACATTCACAGAGGGTGGGTTTGCTGGTAGTTGGGAGCTCCAACGTTAAGTGCGTAATGGGGCCCCTTAGGAACATGGCTGCCAAGGAGGGAAGGAAGCTAGTGTGCACTTTGTGTGGAGTCATTCTGGATGTAGAAAGGGTGGTTCTGGATGTCATGAAGAGTACAGGGTGCAGCCAACCACAGGTGGTAGCTCATGTCGGTACCAATGACGTATGTCGCTTTGGATCAGAGCTTACTCTGTCTGGTTTTGGGCAGCTAGTGGAAATGGTAAAGACTGCCAGTCTTGCTTCCGAGATTAAGGCAGAACTCACCATCTGCAGCATCGTTGACAGAACCGATGGTGGTCCTTTGGTGCAGAGCTGAGTAGAGGGTCTGACTCAGAGGCTCAGGTGGTTCTGTGACCGTGTAGGCTGCAGATTCCTCACTTGTGCCATCAGGTGGTGGGTTCCCGGCTTCCGATTAATATGTCAGGAGTCCACTACACACAAGAGGCAGCTACACAAGTAGCAGGGGCTGTGTGGAAGGGACTGGGCGGTTTTTCAGGTTAGAGGGTCTCAGAAAACCACAGAAGGGGTGAAACTTCCTGGCAGATTATAACTGTGTGCCCGACAGAGACTCGAACTCGGGACCTTTGCCTTTCGCGGGCAAGTGCTCTACCAACTGAGCTACCGAAGCACGACTCACGCCCGGTACTCACAGCTTTACTTCTGCCAGTACCTCGTCTCCTACCTTCCAAACTTTACAGAAGCTCTCCTGTGAACCATGCAGAACTAGCACTCCTGAAAGAAAGGATATTGCGGAGAAATGGCTTAGCCACAGCCTGGGGGATGTTTCCAGAATGAGATTTTCACCCTGCAGTGGAGTGTGCGCTGATATGAAACTTCCTGGCAGATTAAAACTGTGTGCCCGACCGAGACTCGAACTCGGGACCTTTGCCTTTTGCGGGCAAGTGCTCTACCAACTGAGCACCGAAGCACGACTCACAGCTTTATTTCTGCCAGTACCTCGTCTCCTACCTTCCAAACTTTACAGAAGCTCTCCTGTGAACCATGCAGAACTAGCACTCCTGAAAGAAACGATATTGCGGAGAAATGGCTTAGCCACAGCGTGGGGGTTGTTTCCAGAATGAGATTTTCACTCACATAGTTTTAATCTGCCAGGAAGTTTCATATCAGCACACACTCCGCTGCAGAGTGAAAATCTCATTCTGGAAACATCCCCCAGGCTGTGGCTAAGCCATTTCTGCGCAATATCCTTTCTTTCAAGAGTGCTATTTCTGCATGGTTCACAGGAGAGCTTCTGTAAAGTTTGGAAGGTAGGAGACGAGGTACTGGCAGAAGTAAAGCTGTGAGTACCGGGCGTGAGTCGTGCTTCGGTAGCTCAGTTGGTAGAGCACTTGCCCGCGAAAGGCAAAGGTCCCGAGTTCGAGTCTCGGTCGGGCACACAGTTTTAATCTGCCAGGAAGTTTCATATCAGCGCACACTCCACTGCAAAGTGAAAATCTCATTCTGGACACAGAAGGGGTGTCTGTCTAAAAGTGGGCAGGTAAAACACAGTAAGGTAGTTGTAGAAACGATTGGTATTGTAGTTGTAAATTGTCGTAGCTATGTTGGGAAAGAACCAGAGCTCCAAGCCCTAATAGAAAGCACTAAAGCTCAAATAGTTGTAGGTACAGAGAGCTGGCTAAAGCCGGAAATAAGTTCAGCTGAAATTTTTTCAAATGATCTAACAGTGCTCAGAAAGGATAGATTAAATACTTAGGAATTACAACTACAAATAACATAAATTGGAACAATCACGTAGATAATGTTGCGGGTAGAGCAAACCAAAGACTGCGATTAATTGGCAGAACATTGATAAGGTGCAACTGGTCTACTAAAGAGACTGCTTACTCCACGCTTGTCCACCCTGTTCTGGAGTATTGCTGTGCAGTGTGGGATCTGCATCAGGTGGGACTGACAGATGAAATCGAAATAGTACAAAGAAGGGGAGTTCATTTTGTATTATCGGAAAATAGGGGAGATAGTGTCACAGACATGATATATGAATTTGAGTGGCAATCATTAAAACAAAATCGATTTTTGTTGCGACGGGATCTTTTCATAAAATTTCCAACACAAGTTTTGTCCTATAATTGCGCAAACATTCTGCTGGCACCCACCTACATAGGTAGAAATGATCATCATGATAAAATAAGAGAAATCAGGGCTCGCACAGAAAAATTTAAGTGCTGATTTTTTGTACATGCCATTCGAGAGTGGAACGGTAGAGAGATAGCTTGAAGATGGTTCATTGAACCCTCTGCCAAGCACTTTATTGTGAATAACAGAGTAATCATGTAGATGTAGCTATAGATGAGGGTACCCCGACAGCTGATCAGTTCCAGTCATTCCAGCAGGAAGGAGGTACACGGCTCGTGTTGTCTGTAGTTCAACCGTGCCTAGATGGTCAATACTGCAGTTTGATCATTTCTGTATTGTTACTTTGTGCCAGGATGGGCTCTCAACAAGGGAAGGGTCCAGGTGTCTCAGAGTGAACTAAAGCGATGTTGTTCAGAAATGGAGGAGATACAGAGAGACAGAAACTATTGATGACATGCCTCGCTCAGGCTGCCCAATGCTACTACTGCAGTGGATGACCACTACCTGTGGATTATGGCTCGAAGGAACCCCAACAGCAATGTCACCATGTTGAATAATGCTTTTTGTGCAGTCACAGGACGTCATGTTATGACTCAAACTGTGCACAATAGGCTGCATGATGTGCAACTTCACTCTCAATGTCCAGGGTGAAGTCCATCTTTGCAACCATGACACAATGCAGTGAGGTACAGATGGGCCCAACAACATGCCAAATGGACCGCTCAGGACTGGCATCATGTTCTCTTTACCAATGAGTGTCACATATGCCTTCAACCAGACAATCTTCGGAGATGTGTTTGCAGGCAACCTGGTCAGGCTGAATGCCTTAGACACACTATCCAGTGAGTTCAGCAAAGTGGGAGTTCCCTGCTGTTTTGGGGTGGCATTATATTGGGCAGATGTATGCCGCTGTTTTCATGGAAGGTGCCGTAATGCTTGCACGATACATGAATTCCATCCTCTGATGGATAGTGCAACCATATTAGCAGAATATTGGCAAGGCATTCATTCTTCTTCATGGATGACAATTCGCACCCCCATCGTGCACATTTTGTGAATGACTTCTTTCAGGATAACAATATCACTCGACTAGAATAGCAAGCATGTTCTCCAGACATGAACTCTATCAAACACGCCTGGGATAGATTGAAAAGAGCTGTTTATGGACTACGTGACTCCCCAACCACTGTGAGGGATCTATGCCAAACCGTCGTTGAGGAGTGGGACAATCTGGACCAACGGTGCTTTGATGAATTTGTGGATAGTATGCCACGATGAATACAGGCATGCATCAATGCAAAAGGATGTGCTACTGGGTATTAGATGTACTGGAGTGTACAGCAATCTGGACCACCACATCTGAAGGTTTCATTGTATGGTGGTACAACATGCAATGCGTGGTTTTCATGAGCAATAAAAAGAGCAGAAATGCTGTTATATTGATCTCTATTCCAATTTTCTGTACAGGTTCTGTAACTCTCAGAACCGAGGTGGTGCAAAATGTTTTTTGATGTGTGTAGATCTGCATGCATTGGCTTGCGGGAGATGCTGCATCCCAAAACAACGAGAAAAGGTAAAGTACCATCTTTTTCCAGTTATTTTGTGTTGTTTATATTTGGATGGAGCAAATTTAAATGCTGAAGAAAGGTTGGTAGAGTTCAAGTCCATATGGCCACACCACAAATGTACCATCAACATACTGCAGAAAACAAGAGGGTTTGAGAGTAGCTGAGTGTAGTGGTTTTTCTTCAAAGTCCACCACAAAACAATTGGCCATCACAGGAAACAGGAGACTTTAACATGTTTCTTATTTCATGACCAATATTTTGCACAACTGAATGGTGTTACCATGGGTAGCCCTCCATCTCCTGTGGTGGGCAATTATTTTATGAAGGACTCTGAAGAAAAACCGCTATACTCAGCCACTCTCAAACACTCGTTTTCTGTGGTATGTGGATGATACATTTGTTGTGTGGCCACATTGACTTGATACTCTACCTACATTTCTTCAGCATTTAAATTCACTCCATCCAATGAGAGTGGGAAAAGACGGTACTTTACCTTTTCTTGATGTCTTGGAGCAAAGGAAAGCAGATGGAACCTTGGGACACAGTATCTACCGCAAGCCAACACATACAGAGCCAGCACAGCTGCCATCAGCCGGCACAGTGTGGCAGTGCATTACATATGCTAGTTCATAGAGTGCATGTGGTATCTGATCCTGAAAGCCTGTTGGGTGTGACATGACATTTGAAGACAGTGTTCCGACAAAACTGTTATTGTGAGAGTCAGACATGTAATGCATTCAGGCCCAAGCAAGTTAAATCCATGGAGCAGAATAAAGATAAAAAGACACCCATTGCTTTGGTCTTTTCGCCAAATTTTGGCGCCATGTTGTCAAGAATTGGAAAAGTTCTCAGAAGGCATGACATTAAGTGTGTTTTTTGACCATCTGCAAAACTGAGGACCCTGCTGAGTTCGGTTAAGGATGATCTTGGCCTGACAAAACATGGTTCGTATAGGATTTTTTCTCAATGTAGGGCAGCATATATAGGCCAGACATGTTGCATAGTACAAAAAAGCTGCAATGAACATAAGTGTCATATATGCCTACATCAACTGGAGAAGCCCGCAATTCCAGAACACTCTCTGAATACGGGACATCGCATGATTTATGAAAAAACAGAAGATTTATCCCCGGCATTATGTTTCTGGGACTGTATCCTTAGGGAAGCAATACATATCAGTATAGCTGATAATCTCATCAACAGGGATGGGAGATTTCAGCAGAGCATAGACTGGAAACCTGCACTGGCTGCTATTAAATCACTACGAGAAAATCAAGATTTTTGATAATGGACCTCTCATAACATTGGTCTAGTAAGGTTCTTTAGTAAGTAATGTCTGGTCACACTGTTAGTAACCACAGAGTACAGTGCACATGCAGGAGGGCTGCTCTGCCATTTTCAGCAGAGGGCATCTGAGTAAGGTCCCATCTATCTGCAAATCATTGTGCATGCACGATGTCCACACTTGCACATTCTTCACACACATGTTCTATATACTTGGGTGTCAACATGTGGATACCATCATTTGTACCTAGCCACATACAACGTTCAACCACCTGAAGATGTCAGACAGTTGCTCCGAGGAAATACTGAGGAATTTGCACAATGTCATGTGGCAACATACCTGTCAAGACTATTAATAATATATCCGCTTGAAAACCTTGAAGAGTCATATCTTGTATCTATCATTATCAACTGGAAATGTAAATACAGAGTTGGTTTAAAAGGGACGGTATCACCCAAAAAAAGTGATCATCCAGAAAACAGCCAATAAAACTTTAGTTATCACATTTTTTTCATTATTGCAGTGTGTTATATACAAATCAAGCTCCCAGAGGTGAGACAATAAAAGCAGAGTACTACAAGAATATCCTCCAACAGCTTATGAAAGATCATATCCTAGAGAATTGGATGGAACTCTGGAGGAAATGTAAACTGCACCATGACTGTGATGCCTCGTATTGGAGCAGCTGATATGGCATTTTTAGCCAAAAAGGGGCATTGCATAGTCCCCTACCCTCTGTATAGCCCTGATCTTGCACTGTGCAACCATTTTTTTTATCCTACTGGACAAATGGGTGTCAAAGGACGTTGACTTGATACAGAAAAGACTTTAGAGCCAATTTTGAAGTGATTATCAAGAAATGGGTTTGTGGATACCTTTCAAATGTGGATGAGAAGATAGGACAAGTGTATAGCTCCTAATGGTGACTGTATTGAAGTGGAAAATATTGATTTTGACTGAATATTTGGAAATAAAGTTTTTACAGCATCAGTCTCAGTCTTTGTTGAATGACCCTCACATTTGAAATATAATTTGCTAAGTTGTACTTAACTAGTCACATCAATTCAGTCCATTGCTTTATATGATGTTCAGTAAAACGTGATGTGGACCCACGTGAGGGCGTTCCAGGTAAAATGATGAAGATCATGAGTGCTAAATAAATACAGTTTATTGATGCATCACATACTGCAAAGATCAGAACCAGCTGACTCAAAGGATTATCATGGCACAGAGTGAGCACTGACCCAGAGAGAGGACAATGACTATGCTGATGTTGACTCCTCTTCATGCAGACACCTTTTGTCACCCATGCCCTGGTTGGCTGCACAAGCATGGCTGAACCATTTTTTATTGCACTGAGTGGATGGAGTGAGGTGTGATTGCTGCTGGTTGATAGGATTGATATTATGTGAGGCTGAGTGGGAAGTCAGTGTGGTCATCCATAACAGTGATGATGAGGGTTCCCTCCATTGACAACTGAAAAGCAATAGTATCTGTGTGTTTTGCTGTCCTTCCCCTACCAGAAGTTCATCAGTGAGATTAACTGAGATCCCTTCAGGTTGAAATAGTTGCATGTCTGCTTGCAGCACAACTATGCTATCAACTGGACTGATGTGGGTATTATCATCCAGCCCACCCGGTTACCATGCGGTCTAACGCACTGCTTTCCAGACGGGAAGGTGTGCTGGTCCGTGGTACGAATTCACCTGGCGTATTAGTGTCAAGGTCCAGTGTGCCAGCCAATCTGTGAATGGTTTTAAGGCAGTTTTCCACCTGCCTTGGTGAATGCAAGCTAGTTCCCTTTATTCCACCTCATTTACGATGGGGGACCCAAAAGAAACCGGAGTCTGAGGGCGCTGCCACTTGTAGACATAGTGCGAGGTTCTCATGCAAGATGTTGTTAGTAGAGATCTTCATGAAACGGCTGTGCAGATGGCGTCAGTGTAGCGCTGAACGTGCGAGTGTGGTATTGTATTTCTCTGACTGTTGGCGGGTTACCTCTGCGAAGTCGTTATGGCAACTAAAAAAAAAAAAAAAGTGTGTGTGAAATTTTGTTTCCCGCTTAAAAAAAACTGCAATGGAGACACACCAAATGCTTCAAGAAGCTTTCCAGGGGGACACTATGAGCTGCACACAGGTTTTCGAGTGGTTTGGGCACTTTAAACATGGTGAGATGTGTGTTGAACACCAAGCTCGTTCTGGACGCCCTTCAACATCGCGAAATGAAGAGAACATTTAAAAGGTCCGCCAAAAGATCAACGAGGATTGTTGCCAAATGATCGACCAAATTTCAGCAGAGACAGAAATCAGTTGGAGCTCATGCCAGCAGGTTTTGAGTGAGGATTTGCACATGAGATGTGTTGCTGCTAAATTTGTTCCACACCTTTTCACACAGGAGCAAAAAATCATCGGCATGTATGTGTGTCAGGACTTGAAAACAGAGATTGCATGTGATCCAAACTTCTTGAACAAAGTCATTACAGGGGATGAGAGTTGGTGTTATGGGTATGACCCAGAAACCAAGCAAGTGTCAAGCCAGTGGAGGACTCCCAACTCTCCCCAACTAAAAAAAAGCAAGGCGAGTGAGGTCAAATGTGAAGACGATGATCATTGTCTTTTTTGATGTTCGTGGAATTGTGCATTGGGAATTCGTACCCCCTGGCCAGACTGTTAACCAGCACTTTTACTTGGATGTTTTAAGGCGTCTGTGAGAGGATGTGAGGAGGGAACACCCTGAACTTTGGTGATCAGGTGACTAGTTTCAGCATCACAACAACGCTCTACCACACGTGGCCTTACGAGTGACCCACTATTTGTCATCTCAGAGGAGGTCTGTCATTCCTCACACTCCGTATTCACCGGACCTAGCCCCGTGCAACTTTTTCCCATTTCCACGAATGAAAAAAACGCTAAAAGGGGAGAGTTATGATGATGTGGAGGTGGTAAAAAAAGCTTTGCAAAGGGCACTGGACAATATCAACTTGAAGAGTTCCAAACATGGTTCCAACAGTGGGAAAAGAGACTTGATAAGTGCATCGCATGTAATGGAGAGTATTTTGAAGGTGACTGAAGTAATTTTGTAAAAAGGTTCATCAATAAATTTTTTATGACAGCAATCCAGTTTCTTTTGGGTCTCCCCTCGTACACCACTATGTCGGTGATTGCTGCACAAACACTGTCTCCACGTATGTGTACACCATAATTAGTCTAGCACACAAACATTTGTGATTACACTTATCTGGTGTGTGATGTTCCCAGAGGGGAGGGGGGGGGGGGGGTCCACTGTTGCACAATAACCCTGGGTTTGGTGTGGGGCGGCCGTGGGGTGCGTGGGCTGCTGTAGCTTGTTGTGGGGTTGTGAACCACTGAGGGCTACGGTGCGGATGAAGCCTCTCCATTGTTTCTGGGTCCCCAGTTCAATACAATACAATACAATTGTCATCCATATGGTCAGTGCTATTTACAGTCACGTCAGAGGCACCCTGTAGGAGCCATGTAGCATTGTACCTGTTGTTGGTAGTAGTCACTGGTTTCCCCTTCAGTAAGATGTCAGATCTGTTACTGTCCCAACTAATCACTCAATGTTGGCCCCAGCATGGTGACTGCAATGGCAAGTGGACAGTGCCATCTCTCAGCATTACATAGTTGCAGTCCTCAAGTGCTTGATGGCTGTGTGATTTGTGGATGGAGGTATCTTGAGATGTTCAACATGCCGCTTCACCTTGCACACGAGCAGAGGAAGGTCTTTCTTAAATGATGGTTGAGGTGGCTCTGTGATGTCCACGATAGAGCTAGTGGTTCACCATAAAGAATTTCCATTAGGGACATGCAGTGGTGTTCCTTATATGCTGAACACACACGTAAAAGCACCCATGGCAGGGCCCCAGTCCCCTCCTTTCTGCAACACATGTGGACTGTTTTGAGGGTGCACTCTACTAATCAACTGCTTTGAGGGTGGTCAGCTATGGTTCAGAAACGCTTACACCACACTTGTGATATTGTTCACTAAAAAGTGCTGACCGAAATTGTCTGCTTTGATCAATTGCTATTGAGATCGGACAACTGAAACAGGAAATCCATATATTGACAAATGCTTTCACCTGGGTTCTGCAGTGATAATAGCCTTGACCCAGTGAGTTACCCTGTTAGTTGGTGAAAGGACAGAAATGATATATTGAAGCCCACCTGACTCAGGGAGAGGCCTGACAAGATCTAAGTCGATTTGGTGAAAGTAGCACTCAGGAACTGAATAACAGTCATGTCGGGGTTGCTAAAGCTGTCATATTTCCAATTCTTGGCAGGCCGAACATGCTTGCATCCAATTTTTGTAATCTTTTTGCCATTTGACCACATGAAGCAGTCTGTGACAAAGTTCATTGTAGGAGGGATTTCTGGATAAGGCAGCCCATATCATATACCAAAGCTAGTTCTCTGAGAGGCACTACTAGTTGAAAATGATTCTGTGAAACTACACAGAGCGCTTGGTTTGAAGAGCTGCGAAAAGTGAGGTGTTCTATGCTTAGACTGGTATGGTGTCTCATAGGAGTATCATTCAGTTTTGTTTCTGCTAGTCTGTCATAGTCAGCATCCACTGAGAGTGCATTAATAACAGACAGTAATCTTCCATGGCATTTCTGTGCCATGAATATGTCAGATGTCTGTTGTGAACTGCACAATGTAATCTAAATGGCAAAACTGCCATGGACAACAATTTTTCTTCACAGAATTGCTCACATCTGAGAATGTGTGATGGGTAAAGGGTATGCCAACATCGCAGCCTGAGAAATGTAGTCTTTAACTTGCTCAAATGCCTGTTGCATCTGTGGAGTACATTGAATATCTCTTTTGCTCATTGTGTGTTTGCCTGGTAATGCATTCATCAGTGGGCCAGAATGGCAGCTGTGTGAGGTGGATGTTTGTGATAAAAATTTATCTTGTTGAAGAATCGGCATAATTCTTGAAAGTTCTGTGGTCACAGTAGGTGACTAATGAACTCAGTTCATTATATAGTATGATATACACTTTCACTGCTAACCAACTGACCAGAGAAAGTCACCTCTGATCATTGCAGTTGATATTTATCCTCATTGACACTAACACTGTATCTGTGTAAGGCATCAAAAACTAGTTTGAAATGCTCTTTGTGTTCACGTGGATCAGGAAAACTTCAAAAGAAAACTGTCTGTAAACCTTTGCCAAGGCTACACTGCGTTTTTGAATCTGTATTGCTTGTAAAGAAATTCAGAAAGTCCAAAAGGGGTGATAATAACTGTCTTATATACCTCCTCTTGGTTCCTGGAACTCTGCAAATAAGCATTTTCACAGTCCAACACAATGAACACAGAGAGACCTGCTGAATATTTGGAATTGGATAATTGTTCAGGAAGATGATTGAGAGCCTGATAATCACTCCATAGTCTATATGTGCAGTTCTTCTTAGGCACAAATTGAATGGGAGGCGCAGGCACTATTGAACTCTCTGATGATACCAGCTTGTAATAACTAATCTATAGCCAACTTGACCGCACAAAGTTTATCTGGAGCTAATCTATACACTTTATGTCTGATTCGAAGGCTCAGCATGTTGTTGATATTATGAATAGCTCCACTGCAGATACCACTTTGTCTGAACTGTACATATGAATTGAGTGGGGCAAATGAAATACATGCAGTGGATACAAAGGCACTGCAAGAAGAATACACCGAACTGAGGTGGTGTTGGGTGAGTTACTGCAATTTTAATGCTGATATCAGGCAGTTTTGAAATATCTGTTGGTCACATTTGTAAGTATTGAAAGAATAGAGGATTTGTGAGCTGATGTTCATGGAAGGCAGCTACATGAGTATCAGTGGAGTGGCAAAGATCCTGGTTACAGAATCTATGGGAAGAGATGAAAATGTCTTAGAAAGTAAGGCCAAGTATGGTACCCTTGATGTCAGTAATGAAAAGCTGTGATTTAAACATGTGTTCTAAACTCAGGTCAAGGTTTCAGATGTGGTTCCGTATACTGCAGTATGTGAATTATTCACCACACTGAGGATAAATTTTTTTCTGGTGGTAGCTCACATGGAATGGCAGTGTCAACAAGAAAATAATGGTTGCAAGTATGATCCAGGCGATCCAGGATGTAGAGTCTACAGCCCTCTTGTGGTCTTGTGGGGATAGCATGAAACTTAATTGGTTCCTGTGTTCACCAGGCAGGTGGTTTATATCTTGCCCTAACACAAGCAGCAGAGGCCAGACATGACAGACATAGTCCTCGTAGAGGGCATCACATGAACACTCAACATTGCAGCTGAAAATGATCTGGCCTCTAACCACATGCCAGAAATGCTATACACTGCAGTACACAGACCCATTCCGGGTACTAAACTACAAGTGCATGAATTGGGCCCTGTTCAAGGAAATGCTTGATAATAGTCTCCCATACACTCATGAATTTACTCACACAGCACAAATAAATGAAGCTGTTGAAGTACAACACTGCAGTCCAGGCCCCAATGGTTGACACTGTTCCAGTTCTCACACCATCAACAAACCTGCCTCATGAACTTCTGGGCCTTATCTAAATGAGAAACCATCTCAGGAGATACTAGGAGTGCACCGCCCCCTTGCCTAAACAGCATGTTAACAGGTTGTAGAGAATTATACAAGAGAAGATGCAAACTTAATGAAACATCCAATGGGGTCAAAACTTGCTGAGCTGGATACCACATGATCAAGTGTGCGGAATCTAGCTCAATATTTCCCCTACATGCTTACTTGATGAGTGCCTGACTGATCCAACTGCTCCATGGAGGGGCAGGCAGAAATGATGGCCTGAAAATTAGCAGCATCATTTGCACCAAATATGGCTCTCTCAGACCCAGTATTCACACTTGAAATAGACCAGGAGATTATACTTCTTGGTGCACAGCCCACTTGGGATGACATCGCACATGCTAGCACAGACTTCATCACATGGGCTATTAAGCACACCTCAGCCAGAAGAGGCCTGGGTATTGATGGCATTAAACATCATGTCCTCAAAGTGTTCATCAGTAAGGCTATAGAATACTAACACACATCATGAATGCCATCTTACAACACCAACACTTACCTGTCTTTTGGAAGGTGGCCTTGTTCCTGATGTTCAGGAATCCAGAGGAAAACTACTCCCTCTCACAAAATTACTGACCCCTCAGCTTGATGAGCTCACTTAGCATAATTGCTGAGAAGGTGATTCTAAAAGACGCATTAGGCACTGGATCAATAATGACATCCTGAGACCACAATCACCACTCTACAGTATGACAATCGTTCACGTAGTCTAACACATGACAAATGGATACAACGCAAACAAAGCAATGAGGGCTGTGTTATTACACATCGAAAAAGCCTTTGATCATCTATGGGACTGCACCCTCATTTGAAAGCTCAGCAATGCTGGGTTCCTGACAGAGTCATACATCTCTTACACTCATACCACACAAACAGAAGTTTGAACACTGTCATTCAGGGTAAACAATCAGCACTACCTAGTATACAAGCCACAGTACCCCAAGGCACCATACTTGGGCCTCTCTTGTTTAATCTCTACATTAACAAGTTTCCAGGAACACACGGCACAACTGATCCATCTATACAGATGATGCTGCCATTTTAGTGCAAGGCTGGAAACCATCAAACAACTCGTGACTACAGACAGCACACAGAACAGTCAAACCTTGGATGGAGAAATGGAATATCAAAATTAATGTTGGCAAGTATGAGGCAGTTTCATTCATATGTAAACTGGAACAAATGCACAAACATCAACACTGTAGGTAAATCACACTACATGCATGCTCAACACATTTTTGTTAAAAAGTCAGCAATGGAAACTCACATGGGGGTATACATACAACATTGCACTAACAAAGCAAACATGGGACCCAAACAAGTGTGTTGTTGTTGTTGTTGTTGTGGTCTTCAGTCCTGAGACTGGTTTGATGCAGCTCTCCATGCTACTCTATCTTGTGCAAGCTGCTTCATCTCCCAGTACCTACTGCAGCGTACTTCCTTCTGAATCTGCTTAGTGTAAACATTTCTCGGTCTCCCTCCACGATTTTTACCCTCTACACTGCCCTCCAAAACTAAATTGGTGATCCCTCGATGACTCAGAACATGTCCTACCAACTGATTCCATCTTCTAGTCAAGTTGTGCCACAAGCTCCTCTTCTCCCCACTTCTATTCAATGCCTCCTCAATAGTTATGAGATCTACCCATCTAATCTTCAGCATTCTTTTGTAGCACCACATTTTGAAAGCTTCTATTCTCTGCTTGTCTAAACTATTTATCATCCACGTTTCAATTCCATACATGGCTACACTCCATACAAAGACTTTCAGAAACGACTTCCTGACACTTAAATCTATACTCGCTGTTAACAAATTTTTCTTCTTCAGAAATGCTTTCCTTGCCATTGCCAGTCTGCATGTTATATCCTCTCTACTTCGACCATCATCAGTTATTTTGCTCCCCAAATAGCAAAACACCTTTACTACTGGAAGTGTCTCATTTCCTAATCTAATTCCTTCAGCATCACCCGACTTAATTCGACTACATTCCATTATCCATGTTTTGTTTTTGTTGATATTCATCTTATACCATCCTTTCAAGACACTGTTCATTCCGTTCAACTGCTCTTCCAAGTCCTTTGCTGTCTCTGACAGAATTACAATGTCATCGATGAACCTCAAAGTTTTTATTTCTTCTCCATGGATTTTAATTCCTACTTCGAACTATTCTTTTGTTTCCTTTATTGCTCGCTCAACATACAGATTGAATAACATTGGGGATAGGCTACAACTGTGTCTCACTCCCTTCCCAACCACTTCTTCCCTTTCATACCCCTCGAGTAATATGACTGCCATCTGGTTTCTGTACAAATTGTAAATAGCCTTTCGCTCCCATTATTTTACCCCTGCCACCTTCAGAATTTGAAACAGAATATTCCAGTCAAAATTGTCAAAAGCTTTCTCCAAGTTTACAAATGCTAGAAACATAGGTTTGCCTTTCCTTAATCTTTCTTCTAAGATAAGTCATAGGGTCAGTATTGCCTCACGTGTTCTAATATTTTTACGGAATCCAAACTGATCTTCCCTGAGGTCGGCTTCTATCAGTTTTTTCATTCATCTGTAAAGAATTCATGTTAGTATTTTGCAGCTGTGACTTATTAAACTGATAGTTCAGTAATTTTCACATCTGTCAACACCTGCTTTCTTTGGGATTGGAATTATTATATTCTTCTTGAAATCTGAGGGTGTTCACCAGTCTCATACATCTTGCTCATCAGATGGTAGAGTTTCGTCAGGACTGGCTCTTCCAAGGCTGTCAGTAGTTCTGATGGAATGTTGTCTATTCCGGGGCCTTGTTTCGACTCAGGTCTTTCAGTGCTCTGTGAAACTCTCCACGCAGTATCATATCTCCCATTTCATCTTCATCTACATCCTCTTCCATTTCCATAACATTGTCCTCAAGTACATCGCCCTTGTATAGACCCTCTATATATTCCTTCCACCTTTCTACTTTCCCTTCTTTGTTTAAAACTGGGTTTCCATCTGAGCTCCTGATATTCATACAAGTGGCTCTCTTTTCTCCAAAGGTCTCTTTAATTTTCCTGTAGGCAGTATCTGTCTTGCCCCTAGTGAGATAATCCTCTACATCCTTACATTTGTACTCTAGCCATCCCTGCTTAGCCATTTTGCACTTCCTGTTAATTTCATTTTTGAGATGTTTGTATTCCTTTTTGCTTGTTTCATTTACTGCATTTTTATATTTTCTCCTTTCATCAATTAAATGCAATATTTCTTCTGTTACCCAAGGATTTCTACTGGCCCTTGTCTTTTTACCTTCTTGATCCTCTGCTGCCTTCACTACTTCATCCCTCAAAGCTACCCATTCTTCTTCTACTGTATTTCTTTCCCCCATTCGGATCAATTGTTCTCTTATGCTCTCCCTGAAACTCTGTACAACCTCTGGCTTAGTCAGTTTATCCAGGTCCCATCTCCTGCAATTCCCACCTTTTTGCAGTTTCTTCAGTTTTAATCTATAGTTCATAACCAATAGATTGTGGTCAGAGTCCACATCGGCCCCTGGAAATGTCAAACAATTTAAAACCTGGTTCCTAAAATCTCTGTCTTACCATTATATAATCTATCTGATACCTTTTAGTATCTTCAGGGTTCTTCCATGTATACAACCTTCTTTCATGATTCTTGAACCAAGTGTTATGCTCTGCGAAAAATTCTGCCAGGCGGCTTCCTCTTTCATTTATTAGCCCCAATCCATATTCACCTACTATGTTTCCTTCTCTCCCTTTTCCTACTCTCGTATTCCAGCCACCCATGACTATTAAATTTTCATCTCTCTTTGCTACCTGAATAATTTCTTTTATCTCATCATACATTTCATCAATTTCTTTGTCATCTGCAGAGCTAGTTGGCATATAAACTTGTACTACTGTATTAGGCGTGGGCCACAATAATGCGTTCACTATGCTGTTTGTAGTAGCTTACCCGTACTCCTATTTTTTTATTCATTATTAAACCTATTCCTGCATTACCCCTATTTGATTTTGTATTTATAACCCTGTATTCACCTGACCAAAAGTCTAGTGTACCTTATGCTTATCAGGCAAAGCATATTGAACAGAAGGGGGGGGGGGGGGAGGGGTGTTGAGGTCAACATACATGCAGCTCCAACATGTCTGCACCTCCTGCAGATCACACGGAATTAATTCTCCATGACACATACACACCATGGGCTTACATAACATAATTCCATGTTGATACTCTGATCAAAATCATGAGACACTCGAACAACCTCTTCATCCTGAATCTGGGGAACTATGACCACAACTGTAGGTGGAAGCAAAATTACCCAAAAACACTTTTCTGTAAGGAAAACTAAACACCTATAACAAGCTTAAATTACGCACACAAACATTGCAGTTTTGATGAACCCCTCTAGAACCTTTAAATGAAAGCAAATTTGAATGGCACCACCAGCTGCACCCATATAGCCTACCAAACAATACAGAGAGGGAAGCCAAATACACAGAACAAAAACAAACCCCACATGTTCCTACACAATGAGCAGCCAATTTATGACCAATTGACCACTCAGATGATGACATGGCATGTTACAAGTATGCTGATGCTGCAGCTGGCCCAGGAGACATCATCAGACACTAGCTATAATGATAATACCTCTCTGCTAACTTTTCCCAACACCCACACACGAAATATCGCTGCTGGCACAAATTTGCCAGCAGCTGTACTAAATGTCCAGATCATCAAGAACTTATACAGTCCTTGATGCATATAGTTGTATGGACATCATAGACCAACATCCTGTGACTCAACTATCAGCATACTAATCCTTTGCAGAGGCTACGGTACACCATGCTAGTGAGATCATGGAGGGGTTCCAAATCTGATGCCTGTGTGTGTGTGTGTGTGTGTGTGTTGTGTGTGTGTGTGTGTGTGTGTGTGTGTCAGTGAATTCTGCTCGCTGCCTGCAACCACCCATTATGGTGTGGAGTTAACTTTACAGTCCACAGTGTCCATAAGGTGTAGTGTGTCATGAATGTGGTGTCGGTTAATGCTCTAAGCTGTCTCCAAACTTGAGAAGGTGGCTGGTGCCTAAATGTTCATCATAAATAACTTGGAACAATTGCCATTCCAGCATCCTGGCGAGGTGGTGGATTAGCACTGACATTGCCATGTCGTATTTGTTGGTAGCAGGGGACAACAAAACAATGTCATTGATAATGTTGGCATGCTCTCCTTTGTTGCTCAGTAATATGGCAAACTTTGTGCTGTCATCATAAATACCATGGTTGTAGAGAATCGACACAGCAGTAGTTAACCTCAAAGCTGGTTACTTCAGGTGTAAATGTGATTGTTTGGTCTGTGAGTTGTGGTGAACAAGACTGTCATCAAAATGCTCAGAGAGCAGCAATGGATGGATGCAACATGGAATGAAACCTCCAAAAGTGTATGTGCGTGATCTGACCAGACGGATTCCGAGTGGCAGTGTGAACAGGTTTGGTGGAATTGTACATGGCTCAGGAAGCAAGACAGATCTGAGCAACAAGCCACTGTATCTGTTTGTGACAGTTTGTTGAACAGCATCTTACTGCTATGCAAACGAATTGCATTCATCACCAAAGTTGATGCTCAGACTGATGAGGTGGTATAGTTGACACTCCCAGTACTGTATAGAAACTGTCACTTTCAGGTTTTACAAAAGGCAAAATTTATTCTGTTTTGTAAAGGGACATCTCTAGCATTACTTTTTCTCAACAGAAATTATCAATACCAAATATATTTACGAATTTTGAATTGGTTAATATCATCTCAACTGTTTTTCTAAAATAATTTCATATGATTTTGTACACGATGTGTTATAATTCAAGCTAAAATCAGTAAAAAGAAATTACTTTATTTTCTTTATTACAATCGATATGTACTAGCTCTGAAGGTATAGTTGAAATTATTTTCTTTTAGGAACATTTGAAATTACGAAATATTTGGCACTTTTGAAATTTCTGTTGTTAATTATGCATAATTTATTAAATTTATTTCTGGATTCATTTACAAAATAATTATAGAAATTAATAGAAATTCATTTGTCAAGAGAATTTGTAAACCCTTCAGAATATTGCTGTTAGCGCAAAGTGAGGTAGTAGTGTGCATGCCTTTGAAGTGATTTTTATTTTCTGGAAGAACAATGTAGTTTTCAGCTTTGTTGAAGTGGAAATTGTAAAGACAGTGTGACATAGAAAAATGAGAGAATAAAATTGACATGAAAACCGAAATTACAGAGCAGGCTTACTTCAAAAATTAATATGTGAATTGGAACCATGAGAAGCCATAATGTCAAAAATTTCATCTTCAAGAATCAACCCCTAGATGTTACGAACTGGAGCCAATTATGAGAAAGGAAGATAAGCAAAAAGTTTATTGTAAATCTTACTCTTCTCTAAGCTTATTAAAAGAGTTAACCATAAAGACAGAGATAATTAATAGATGTTTTGAGGGGGGGGGGGGGTAGATTACACATTGATATTAAGAACTACAGTGAACACTACAGAAGTCACTGTCTTCAATTCATATTACTCCAGAACTATAGCTGTGAGACAGTTCCATTGTTGTCAAGTAAGAAGATAAGACAAAGTACACAGGATAATCCATAGAAGGTACTGACTTTTGTTGCAGGATCACCAATGCAGTGAGGACTCAGGTGAGGTTGCTCCAGATAAAATTACTGGGATTACCAGTGTTGAATATTATATTCTTTATCACATGGAATCAAAATGAGTGTACCTAGGGGACAAATGTATTGACAGTTATGGTGATTATTTTTGAAATAATTAAGAATATTATAAAAAGAATCGATAGCTGCCTACACATTGTGTTGCAGACTGGCACAATGAACAGACAGTTACAAATAAGTTTCAACAAAAAGCTTCTTCAGAAAAGAGAAAGGCATACACATTCACACATGCAACCACACCTCACACACACATGGCCACCACCTCCAACCAGACTGTAACAGAAATGCACAGAATAGGAGCAACAATCCAGAACAGGGGAGGGAACAGGGAGGGGTAGCATGATGTGTGTGCAGGAAATGGAGGTGGTGCTGTCTGGCAGAGCATCAAGGGATTGGTGGTGGCAGGACTGGGCTGATAGGTGCAGTGTCAGAAGGCTGTGGTGGAGGGAGAGGAGGGGGAAGATGGGGAGTGAAAGAAGAGGATCAGAGAAGAGGAAAAAACTGATGGATGTGCCAACAGAGAGATGTGAACGATAAGGGTGAGGAAGGGCAAACTGTGATGAGATGACAGGATATTTGTGGGGGGGGAGGACAAACAGTTGGGTGGAGGCTGTGAGGGCAGTAGGTTACTGTAGGTTGAGGCCTGGTGATTTCAGGAGCAGAGAATGTGTTGTAAGGGTAGCTCCCTTTTGAGCAGTTCAGAAAAGCTGGTGGTGGGTCTCCTTTGCTCTTGGCCACAGCCTGGGAGTGGCCATTCATCATCATGGACGACTAGTTGGTTATACCAGCAGCCACACTGTGAATGCTGTTCTCAAAAAAGGGATGAGTTGGTTGAAATTTGTAAGCAGCTGGAAATCAGCCTGATTACTGTTAAACGATTGGCAGCTGCTGCGAATCAGTGTGTTGGAAGAGCTCTTGAGTGTACCTGTGATACCTATACCAGAGATACCTCAAGTACTACCCTCTCCTGTCTCCTCTGCAGAAAGTACTTGACTGTGTGAGGCATGTTAACTGTAGATCTAGGCATCTTGTACAGGTTGAACAGGGACCATTGAGAACTCAGGGCATTGTACCGATCTCCCTAACCAACATGTTTGAGATGCTGTCTTTCACTGAAACTGAGACTGAGCCAGTGAGACCCACTTCACCTGTTTTGGGGAAACCTGTTTTTTCCAGGGCCAGGAGAAGGCAAACACAAAATGGTAGGGGTCTATTAACCATCAGCAGTTCAAACATACAGCAAATGATGGTACTCCTTAGGGAAATGGCAACAAGGGCTAAGAAAGGACACTAGGTGCACTCAGTGTGTATGCCTCGTTCAACATGTTGGAGAGGCTATTCTGGCAAACCATTGAAGGAACAGGGTGCAACCAGCTGCAGATTGTGGCACATGTTGGAAGAAATGATGCCTGTCATCTGAGCTTTGAGGTAATTCTTGGGTAATTCCACTGACTGTCAGAGAAGGTTGAGAAGGCCCACTTTGCGTATGGAATTTCAATGAAGCTCACAATTTGCAGCATTATCCCCAGAACTGATCATGACTCTTTGGTTCTGAGTCAAGTGGAAGGACTGAACCACATACTTTGAAGGATCTGTGACAAGCAAGGCTGTGACTTCCTGGACTTGTGCCATAGGTTGCGAATTGGACGGTCCACCTAAATAGGTCAGGTGTGCACTACCCATCAGAGGCTACTACTCAGATAGCTCACTGTGTGTGAAGTATGCACAAGGGTTTTTAGATTAGGTGACTCTCCATCCAATCCAGATCACAATAGCTGTAGGAAACCCAAAAGTATTAGTGTAAGATTGAAAGAAATGCCCATAGGTGAGAGTATTAAAATCCTAGTGATAAACTGCCAAAGAATTCTTAATAAAGTGCCAGAGTTCGAAGATCTCATGACAAGAAGTGAAGCTCTCATAACACTAGTTACAAAAAGCTGGTTGAAACCTGAAATTGATAGCAATGAGATTTTTGGGTAAAATTTAAGAGTATATCAAAAGTTAATTTAGTTTCAATCATTAACAGCCTCAGTTGCACCATTTGACCTAGAATTTACCTAGGTTTCAGATGGGATTACCCAACCTTATTCAGAATAACAGTAACTACCGTTTGTCCATGGTGGACATCGTCAAGCTAAAACTACAAATCCATAAATTATAATCTGACTATAAAACTTATCTGGAATTGCCTCAGCCCCACTTCCCTAACACGATGCGGCAGCCACGAGTGCTGTATTGGAACTATGGACAGATGATAGTTACTGTTATTCTGAAGAAGGTTGGGATATCCTGACTGAAACCTAGGTAAATTCTAGGCAAATGGTGCAACTGAGGCTGTTAATTATTAAAATTAATATTTACACAGTTGCTGATAGGGCCACAAAATGTTGAAGATATTTAAGTATATCAAAAGGGTAGGCAAATGGGAAGTGGAGGTGGTGTATTTGTCATAGTAGACAAGAAACTCAAGTGCACTAAGATAGAAACTGAAGCTGCATGTGAGATTGTTTGGGTAATACTCAGTATCAGGAGAGAGCATAAAATGATAATTGGATTCTTATAATGCCCATCAGACTCATCTCCTGATCTAACTGTAGACTTTAGAGGAAACCTCAGTTCAGTAGTATGTGAGTTCCCCAATCATAGTATAATCATTGGTGAAGACTTTAGTCATCCATAATTAATTGGCAAAATTACAGTTTTGTTAGTGGTGGGCTTGATAAGACATCCTATGAAATTTTACTAAATGCCTTCTCTGAAAACTAGCTAGAGCAGATAGTCAGGAGCTTCACCCAAGATGGAAATATATTAGATCTAATGGTAACAAATAGATGTGACCTTTCTGAAGACATCCACAGTGACACTGGTATCAGTGACCTGACACGGTTGTGGCAGCAAGGATTACCAAAGTACAAAGGGCAACGAAAATAAGCAGAAATGTATATTTCTTCAGTAAACTAGATAAAAAATCAGCAGTGTTATATCTAAATGGGGAAATTGAAACTTTCAGCACAGGGCAGGAGCATGTAGAGGAATTCTGACTCAAGTTTAGAAGAATAGTTGACCACACACTAGATAGATATGTACCAAGTAGAACAGTTAATAATGGGAGGTAACCTCCATGGTACACAGTCACTATACAGAAACTTCTAAAGAAAAAGAGACTACTCCATAATAGATGTAAAGGAAAGAGTAGTGCGGTAGATAGAGAGATACTGAATGAAACACATTTGGTTGTCGAGAGAGCAATGTGCAATGCCTTCAATGACTGCCATATTGTCAAGTCATATTTCTCATAACCGAAGGAAATTCTGATCATATAAGGCTGTTAGTGTGCACCAAAGTTAGTGTCTAGTCGCTAGCGAATGACACAGCAACTGAAACTGAGGGTAGCAAAGCAAAAACTGAAATGTTTAACTTCGTTTTCAAATGTTTCTTTACAAAGGGAAACCCTGGAGAATTGGCCCAATTTAATCCCCATACCACTGGAACGATGAATGAAATAAGTATTAGTGACAGTAGTGTTGAGAAACAGGTGAAACTGTTAAAACTGAACAAAGCTCCAGGCCTCCATGAAATTACTGTCAGATTATATACTGAATCTGCAGATGAGTTAGCGCCTCTTCTAACTATAAACTATCATAGATCCATTGAACAAAAAACCACACCCAGTTCTTGGAAAAAAGCACAGGTTACACCCATCTACAAGAAGGCAGTAGAAGTCATCCACAAAACTACTGTTGAATATCCTTGACATCGATTTGTTGTAGAATCTTAGAACATATTCTAAGCTCAAACAGAATGAGGTATCTTGAACAGAGTGACCTCCTCAATGGCAACCAGCATAGATTTTGTAAATATCAGTCATGTGAAACCCAACTCACACTTTTCTTACACGGCATACTGAAGGCATTGGATCAAGGAAACCAAATAGATGGCTTCTTGTCAAAAGTTTGATCATGTGGGGTATCAAGTGACATTTGCGACTGGATTGAGGACATTTTGGTAGGGAGGACACAACATGTTTTCTTTGATGGAGAGACATCATCATATGTAAAAGTAACTTTGGGTGTGCCCCAGGAAGTGTTCATATTGTATATTAATGACCTTGCAGCAATATTAATAGTAAAATCAGGCTTTTTGCAGATGATGCATTTATCTATCAGAGAGGAGCTGCATGTTCAGTCAGTTCTTTATAAGATTTCAACATGGTGCAGAGATTGGCAGCTCACTCTAAATGTTCAGAAATGTGAAATTTTGCATTTCACAAAACAAAAAATGTTGTATCTTACCACTATAATATCATTGAGTCAATGTTGGAATCAGCCAACTCAAACAAATACCTATGTGTAACACTGTAGGGATATGAAATGGAATTATCACACAGATTCAGTTGTGGGTAAAGCAAGTGGTAGACTTCAGTTTATTGGCCAAATACTGGGGAAGTGCAATTAGTCTACACAGGAGAGTGCTTAAAAATCACTAGAGTGACCAGTTCTAGAATATTGCTCAAGTGTGTGGGACCAATACGAGGTAGAACTGACTGGGGATATTGAATGTGTACAGAGGACAGCACAAATGTTCACTGTTTAATCCATGGGAGAGTCTCATGAAGATACTGAGGGAACTGAAATGGAAGACACTTGAAGATAGACATGAACTATTCCAGAGAAGTCTATTAACAAAGTTTCAAGAACCAGCTTTAAATGATGGCTCTAGGAATATACTACAACCCCCTACATATCTCTCACAAAGAGATCAAGACTTACCAAGCGGGAAAGCGTCGGTAGATAGGCACAATGAATAAAACACACAAACACACACACAGAATTTGAGCTTTCACAACCAGCGGCTGCTTCGTCAGGAAAGAGGGAAGGAAAAGGAAAGATGAAAGGATGTGGGTTTTAAGGGAGAGGGTAAGGAGTCATTCCAATCCCGGGAGCGGAAAGACTTACCTTAGGGGGAAAAAAGGGCGCGAGTATATACCTATCCTTTTTTCCCCCTAAGGTAAGTCTTTCCGCTCCCGGGATTGGAATGACTCCTTACCCTCTCGCTTAAAACCCACATCCTTTCATCTTTCCTTTTCCTTCCCTCTTTCCTGACGAAGCAGCCGCCGGTTGTGAAACCTCAAATTCTGTGTGTGTGTTTGTGTGTTTTATTCATTGTGCCTATCTACCAGCGCTTTCCCGCTCGGTAAGTCTTGGAATCTTTGTTTTTAAGATATTTTTCCCATGTGGAAGTTTCTTTCTATTTTATTTACTTCACAAAGAGATCATGAAGATAAGATTAGAATAATTGCTGCATACACAGAGGCATTCAAACAATCATTCTTCCTATGCTCCATATGTGAATGGAACAGGAAGAAACCCCAGTAACTGGTATGATGGGACATCCCCTCTGCCATGCACCTCACATTAGGTTGCAGAGTATAGATGTAGATATAAATGTAGATATATAAAAAGCTGAACAATGACTGCAGCACACTTGGTATATAACATGGCTGTTTTCATAGTTGTCCCAGCTTCCGATAACCCCATGGCAGGAATAGAATAGGCAGTGCTGGGTGGGTGCTTTAGGAAGGGCTTCACCTGTGACTTCTAAAGAGATATCATCCCTGTGTCAAGGGGTTGTGATTGAGGAGGCATTAAGATGAACTAGGATTTTGTGGAGGTCGACTGGGCAATGTGGAACACCGCTTTAGGAGTGGTTGGAGGGATCTTGGTTAGGATGTCCCTAATTTTGGGGCATAATGATAACAAAGTCCTGATGAAGGATGTGGTTCAGTTGTTCCTGTCTGGAATGGTGTTTGGTGATGAAGGGGCTGCTCCTTTGATACTGGTTCTTGGGGGTGATGGGAGGACTAGGTGTGAGCGGGGCTATTCTGCAGGGACTCTATTTGCAGTTTATGACTAGAGAACATTGTCTGTCTGTGAAGACTTTTAGGCCTTTGTGAGACCTTCAGTATACTGGGCTTGGGAGCTCCCACCACTGCAGATATGCCAACCCTGAATGACCAGGATGTATGGGAGGGATTTTTTGGCATGAAAGAGATGAAAGCTATCAAAATGCAGGTACTATTCATTATTATTGGGTTTAATGTAGAAAGAGGTGTGGATGGAGCTGTCAGAAAGGAGACAATTGATGTCCAGGAAGGTGGCTTGCTTGGTTGAAGACGACTAAGTGAAGTGAATGGGAGAGAAGATGTTGAGGCTGTGAAGGAATGAGGATAGGATATCTTGGCCCTGGGTGCTGATCATGAAGATATCACCAATGAATCTGAACAATACCGTGAGTTTGGGATTTTGGTAGCCTAGCATGGTTTCCTCTAAGTGGTCCATGGACAAGTTGGCATATTAGGGTGCCAAGAGGGTGTTCATAGTTGTGCTGCAGATTTGTTTGTATATGCTACAGTTAATAAGCTGTATGAGGTGTGAGGTCATGGGTTTGGAGTCTAAAGGACTTTGGGAGAGGTAGTGTTCAATAGGAGCAAGACCATGGGCATGAGAGGTGCTGGTGTACAGGGAAGTGGCATCAACAGAAATGAGTAGGAATCCAGGAGGTACAAGGGTGGGGATGGTGAAGAGTCAGTGAAGAAAAAGGTTGGTGTCTTTTATATGGGAGACTAGAATTTGGGCAATAGGTTGGAGATGTTGATCAATGAGAGCCAAAATTCTTTTAGTGGGAGTGCGGTTACCAGCTACAATAGGGTGTCCAGTATTCTTGGGTTTGTGGATTTTGAGGAGCACGTAGAAGAAGTGTGTGTGGGGCATCATATGAGTGACAAGAGAATCACATTCAGGGTAGATGTTCTGGGAAGAGCCCAAGGCTTTAAGCAGGAATTGGAAGCTATGTTGGAATTCTGGGAGAAGATTACACTGGCAAAGTTTGTAGAGGGTGGTAAGGGGGGAAGATCATGGTTGGATCATGTGAAATGGGAAAGGGAATGGTTCAATGATGGAATTAGGATGGCTTTGGTGAGAAGGATTCATGGCAAAGTAGTATTTCCACTGCAGGAATTGGGAGTAGGGGAGCAGGTCTTTGACAAGGACAAGTCCAATATGGTTAAATTTTGGTGTAGGGCTGAAGATTTTGGTAAAAAGGTTAACAACAGTATTCTGGGACTGTTTCAGTTCCTGATTTAGTGGAGTGTTGCAATGGAGTTTTGAGGGATGTGGCAAATTAGAAAGATCAGCTAGGCAAGGTCTGAGTGTGGGTTCAGTGGTGGTGCCCTGTGGTGATAGTACGACATCAGTAGGTTGGATAACATATGGAGGTTATATCTAGAATGCTCCACCACATACTGGAGAGCAAGAAATCCAATTTCAGCAATGTGATGTATGTAGTATGAATTGCTCAGTACACTGTGTTATGGAGGGAGAAAGCTGATTCTGGGTTGTCTGTGCCATGGAGATGTGTTTTTACAGAACCACTGCCCATTTTCTCTCTTACTCTGCCCCTCCACAGCCTCGTGATGCTGTGCCTGTCAGCCCTGTCCTGCTACATCTAGTCCTCGCAAGCTCTGCTAGGCAGCACTGATTGTGTTTCCCCCATGTTGTACTCTGCTATCCTTCCCCTTTCCCTGCCCCACTCCACACTGTTGCTCCTGTTTTTGTTTCAATCTGACCTGAGGTGTCAGAGGTAGCGGTCATGTATGTGTGAAGTGTGCTTGCTTGTATGAATGTATGAGCATTTCTCTTTTCTGAAGGAGGCTTTGGCTGAAAGCTTATTCATAACAGTCTTTTCATTGTGCCTGTCTGTGACTCAGTGTGTCACCTTTATGCTGAGTAGCATTCTATCCTTTAAATAATATCCCAACATTTTCATAATATTGTGGATGATCCAGTCTGGACTTTCCATTGTTTAAAGAGGTTTTTTTTTCAATTTCTCTAATTTTAATTTGACTGCTCCTTATATATCAGCCAATGTAACAGCTAATGGGTTGCCACAAACAAAACATATAGGCATTGCTGTTGTTAATGCAAACAGACAGCTGGTCCAGTTTGTTTCTCAGGCCCATTATATTCTGGCAATATATGTAAAGTTTGTCATTTTTGAAACTCTTTCTTCTAGTGACACTGCTCTTTTGTAAATTATAATTAGAGCTTATAGAAAGTATACATGCATTTATTTGAGTTAATTTAGTCTTGGAACTGAACCTGGGTACCAAAAATCCTGTAGAGTTGTGTGTTCCTATGTTCTCATGCTTCTTCTGCTTGTCTTTGACATTGCTTTTGACGGTGGAGAAACGTCAGGTGACGAAAGGTCTTGCACTATTGAAGATTGTGGAAGGACCAATACTGATGAAAGCTCTTCTGCTACTGATGAAAGATCAACAGCTGATGAGGTTTCTGAAACTACTATATATGAAACGTGAGGAGTTGTAGGTTTGATGGCAGCTTTTCAAAATGGTAACATCACTGCTGTTGCACCTGAAGCTTGTGGTAAGTTTTTATTGGTTCTTCTGTTGTTTGCACTGGTGTGATTGGTCCCATCTATACCTGACACTACTGGCAGGAGAATTGGGATGCTGTTTACTTTAGATATTGATAGAGCAGTTTTTACTACTTCGGCACATATGACTTCTTTACCACTGTTACTTCTGTGCATACCATGTTTTGTGTAGTGCTCCATTACAGAGCTGTCAACTACTATGAAAGTTGTATAAGGCAAATTATTTGCAGCTTTTTGTAGTCTCCTGTTAGCATTTGAGATTTCAATATCAACACAAGAGTTTTCTAATAAGTCTTGCCTCAATGGAATAACAACATTAAATAAAGTTAATAAGTGATTTATTTCGAAGTTTATCTTTGGAAACCGTCATTGTCCCTCTCCTTCCATTACTTTACAGATTGACAATAAGATAGAATAACAGTTATAACAAAATAAAACTTTAAATAGTGTAATACACCTACAGAAAAATATAAAATAGGATGATGAATAATATGGGACCAGATAGTAATACAAATTATTTGTAGACATAAAATGTTCTGAGTCATATAAAAAGCATCTAAAAGATATACGCTGGATGTGAAATATACAAAGGTTATAAAGTGATTCTAGTTTAGTATACTTGGTGGGGTATTCACTGGAGAGTAACCAGTGCACCAAGGAGAACTCTCTGATGTGTGGATATGGCAGTGGAGATCTGTCACATGCCCCGAATTCTTCAACCAACCACACAAATCATCTGCAGACGAGCACCACTCTTACTACCCAATATCCCCATGGACTGGGACAGCTTAATCATATCTTCCACCATGGCTTAATCATGCCTCGAAATGGGGAAAATCTTCCCTGAAAGCCTTTACCACTCTAAATGATATACCCACTCATCCCAGTTGGGCTGCAGCACTGTAATGTAGGATGTTTGGGTATGTACATGTGTGTTTTTGTTTGTTTGGTCTAAGCAAGGAAATAGTAAAAAAACTTAGCACAAGTTCAGTCTTATTTATGAGCTGCGCAGTAGCCGTGCAGTCTGAGGTGCCTTGTCACGGTCTGTGCGGATTCCCCCATCGGAAGTTTGAGTCCTCCCCCAGGCATGGATGTGTGTGTTGTCCATAGCTTAAAAGTTAGATTAAGTAGTCTGTAGGCTTAGGGACCAATGACCTCAGCAGTTTGGTCCCACAAGACCTTACCACAAATTTCCAATTTTTTATTTATGTGCCTGTAGATCAGTCAGTGCCTCAGCTATACAGTGATTGGTTACCTACACTTCTTCAATTGCTTCTTGGTAAGAACAACATATGAAATAATAAAATGTTATGTTTCTTCTTTAATCGAAACATATTATAAAAATGTGTGTGTTTGTGTTTCCCTCAGATTTTCTAAAACAATTTCAACCAAACTTGGTACACATATCCCTTACTGTCAGGTAACAATTGCTGTGGATGTAAGAATCATATACTTATCCCAGTTCAGGAGCTATGATGTCATAAACACTGAGATGTGTGAAAAGTTGCCACAACATGAATGACATTTAAATTTATTTCTTCTGTGCTACTATTTCCTCTCAAAACTTATTTGGCAGACAGTGTACACAAGTGCTGCTGAATATACCTACACAAATATTTCACTGTATGACACACAGTTCAAGGAAAACATGATGCATCATGAATGAAGTTTTAATACATTTATTAAATAATGGAAACTCTGGTAGGAATACCAACACTGTAGGAAAAGACCAATTGCTTACTTATGTGTGTGAATGGCACGCGTGTGTATGTGTGTGTGTGTGTGTGTGTGTGTCTTTCAGTGATGAAGGCTGTGGTCAAAAGCTTTATGTAAGTGTCTTTTAATTGTGCCTATCTGTGACTTGACATGTCTTCTTTATGGTAAGTAACAATCTGTCTTTTCCTACAATGTTAATACACTAATTCTTCACTACTAAGACACTCCTACAGTTGAGTCAGCTTAAGGAAATCCATGACACCTAGCAGTACATTACACAGCTTTCAACAGTCAAGCACAAATGACTGTAGGTGAAAACAATTGCTGTCTATAGAGCTATGAAAAGGCATTGCCATAGAGACGTTTACAAAATCACATTGTAGCCATGTGAAGCTGTCTGGGATATTACACTATAGAGACTATTTTATGTTTTTGTTTCTAGTAGAAAATTGGCAAAATAAATATCTGGCCAATGATGTGTTTGTCAGCTATATAACCAATAAAATTACAATTTAATTATAAGTGGAATCTATTTCTTTCATTATCATAGAGCCTGCACATCTTCACTTTTCTGTTTACCAAAATCAGAAGAAAAATAGTGCTTTAACAGCCAATGTAATTGTCAAGCCCAATTACAAATTTACAGTCCTAATTATGTTGTTCATATAAATACAAGTAAAATTTTTGTATTGGGTTTCTCTTAGGCTTTTAATCTCTCTTTCTCTGCCTCTCTTTCTCCCCCCTCCCCTTCTTACCCTGTGTGTATTTGGGGAGGGTGAGCTAGGGAAGAGCTACATGCATAGGCCTACAATGAGAGAGAGAGAGAGAGAGAAAACTTTCTCAGATTCTAACTGATTCATTAAATGTGTTAATGTTTTCACAAATTCAAATTTTGAATATTCACTGAAATCATCCAAACTTCCTGGGAGATTAAAAATGTGTGCTAGACTGCGACTCAAACTTTCAATCTTTGCCTTTTGTGGGAAAGTGCACTACAAACTGAGCTGCCCAAGCACAACTCACAACCTGCCCTTACAGCTTTACTTCTGCTAATACCTCATCCCTTACCTTCCAACCTTAAGAGAAGCTCTTCTGATTGCGAGACTAGCACTCCTAGCAGGAAAAATATTGCAGAGACATGGCTTAGCAACAGTCTGGGTGACATTTTCAGAATGAAATTTTCGGTCTGCAGTGGAGTATGTGCTGATATGAAACTTCCTGTTAAACTAAAACTCTGTGCTGGATGGAGACACAAACTCAGGTCCTTGGCCTTTTCTGGGCAAGTGCTTTACTGATTAAAGTAGCCAAGCATGACACATGACCATCTGCACAGCTTTACTTCCCTCCACAAGGCTAGTCTTGCAAATTTCATAGGAGAGCGTCTGTGAAGGGTGGAAAATAGGAGATGAGGTACTGGCAGAAATAATGCTGTGAGGAAGGATTGTAAGTCATGTTGGGGTAGTTCAGTAGGTAGAGCACTTGCCCAATAATGGCAAAGGTGTTGAGTTTGAGCTTCGATCCAGCACACAGTTTTAATCTGACAGGAAGTTTCATATCAGTCGACATTCCACAGCAAGTGAAAATTTCATTCCAAGTTTATCCCGATTACTGTGCAGTGACTTCAATTTTTTCTAATGAATTTTTCTTTCATTCTACTTAAAAAATTGAGTGGTTAATAAAGTTCAAAGAAACAGAAGTATAGACAGTGATTTCAAGTTATTTTGTATACATTTTAATAAGTTACTGCAAAGTAACATAAGTACATCAGAACAAATTCATGATTATGAAGGAAATTATTGTGTGTGGTAAAAAAATACATTTAATGAAAGGCAAAGAACTGGATGTCCCAGTAACTCTTGATGATTTTGAACAATAAATCACAACAAACAGTATGGTTGATCTTGCTGATATAGAAGTTCTAATTCTAGGAATCATCAAACGAAAATAACACAACAGCAACACAAAACTGCAGTTACATCACTCACTTCTTATGCTGTTAAACAGAGTATCTTGTCGGACTACTAAAATGTAAGAGATTTACATAAAGTAGTATGATGGACACACACTAGAGGAAATAATATTTTCATGTACCAGTTAACAATTTAAATAAGCAAATGGGAAGACTAATTAAATTCAGACTGTTAACAGGATGAGATATACAACTAATTATACACATGAATGTTGTGTGTAGAACAAGATGAGATATACAACTAATTATACACATGATTGTTGTGTGCAGTCATAGTTCCAAAGGTTTAATTTAAAACATGGACATAGCCTCTCAACATAGTAAGACCTTTTTTACATTTGGAGTGTTCCCAAACTTGACAATTCAATGCTCTACAGTTACAAGTATAGAAAGCAATGAAAGTATAAATGTACAATGACCAGTGACACTCAAATGAATTTTTCTCAGGACTCTGATCTTTGATTTGCAGACATTACAGTTTCATATTTTTTTCCAAGGATTCTTCATTATAGTAGATTAACATATTTTCTCCCCCATACTATAGAATTAATTTTCCTGATAATAACTCATATAGCTGTATTTCCTTCACAATTATAGCTATATCTGCTGCATATTAGCCCAGTCTTTGCCTTTCTTCATAATCACTGGCAATGGTACTGAAATTTGGATTTGAAACTCATAGATATTGCTGCAGTCTTCCATGGATTTCCTGATGATATCTGTTGCAAGTAGAAGCAAACAGAAATGTTTTGTTACTACTCTAATGTATATTTTATGCTCCATTTTACCCACAAATAAGAAATCAATGACATTTTTTGACACAGAGGACAATTATCAAACAATGCAAAAAAGAGATGAAATATTTCTGATTGTAGTTTCCTTTCTCAGAAGGAAAATTTGCTATTAGTATTAAGTGTCAGCCCATTAAGAGGACAGAATCATTTCAAAATGAAACCAGCACCAAAGAAAGATACAAAACAAATTGTACTCTTTAAGCATCAGCAGGTCAACAAAAGAAATAACTACAGAAAATCTCGATAATCTTAGATTTGCTCATCTCAAGAAAAAAAAGAGAATGATGTTCAGAGGAAAAGGAACTTTCCACAAGCATTAACAAGGAAAATGCCATAGCAACTAGGCATCTTGTTCTGATGTCTTTCACATCATCTAAATCTTTCACATCACTTAATTTACTCAGTTAACTTTCTGTTTTATGCTTTAGAAAGTTTACTTTCTCCTTTGGTCTCTTGTAGAAAATTGATTCTAAGTTGCAGAGGTTTGAGAGTCTTGTTTATTCTCTAGCAGACAATTTAAGAATGAACACACAAATTGTGATTATGGTTCTGAATCACCTGTAGAACATTTCAGAACAAATGAAAATTTGTGATGGACCGGGACTTGAACCCAAATTTCCCACTTATTGCAAGTGCTCATCTTAATCACTTTGGCTATCTAAGCATGCTTCCTGGAGTGGTCCAAGTCTGCATTTGTCCTTGTGCTTGCACTTTATTACTGTGATTCCTGCACAGGATGAGAGACTGTTTTCTTTCGTCATAGCCTTACTATTTATTGCATGAATACTGCAGTGTAGTGCCCCAGACACTGCATGGTGATCAACAGCCACATTTAATTAAGAATGTACTTGTGAGTTGTGATTATGGTTCCACATCAGCTACAGAATATTTCAGAACAAATGGAGATTTGGGACACTCCTGGAGATGTGCTCAGGTAGCCAAAGTTGTCAAGATGACCACTCAAAATGCATTTGAGTCCTGGTCCAGCACAAATTTTCATTTGCTCTAAAAGATTCTACAGCTGATGTGGAACCAGTATCATAATTTGTGAGTTCATTCTTAATTGAATGTGGGTGTTGATCATCAATGCAGGCAAGAAGAGGTACAGTCTCTGACAACCCCATGAATGAAGATTAGGTAATGTGAACTATTCAAATTGAGTGTCGGCAAATAAGGTCCTATTAGTTACCCTCGTACAGTTCTAGCCATAATGGAACATGATGGAATGACACAATTAAAATAGCTTTGTACACTTCTATACACAATTTGTGTTCAGAGAATAATCCAAAATAAATAAGATTAATTTTATTACTTCTGAAATAACATAATTATTTTGGATTTATTTCACAATTTGTGTTGAGGTTGTTTGGGGGAAGAGACCAAACAGCTAGGTCATCGGTCTCATCGGAATAGGGAAGGAAGTCGGCCGTGCCCTTTCAGAGGAACCATCCCAGCATTTGCCTGAAGAAATTTAGGGAAATCACGGAAAACCTAAATCAGGATGGCCGGACGCGGGATTGAACCATCGTCCTCCTGAATGCAAGTCCAGTGTGCTACCACTGCGCCACCTTGCTCGGTCACAATTTGGTTATCTACTTGTAATCACATTTGCCATCACTGAAATCAAAATTATTAATTACAAATTCTCAAACAAACTTCAGAAATGATTATCAATAAGTAACTCATCCATCATGTAAAAGGCTTTCTCTGATGTATGCACTTTATATCTTTGTTCTTCTTAGTTAGATGTTGTTTAATGAAGTTGGCAGGAAGTGAGATGTGAAAGTTACGTTTTGTATTATGCATTTGTTGCTTTGTGTCTGTAATTGTTTATTTGAAACTTAATAATTTGAAAAATATAGAATATATGTGTTAACAGTGAATATGGGCACTTGTGATTTTGATTATTTATATTATACTTAACATTAAATGAACCCAATATATCTCTACATCAATCAGGAATCAGTATGCCTGCGACAACATGTATACCTAATATTTTCCAAAATTCTATGCATAAAAATAAGATTTTCTGGTGCTTGTACCTCAGGTTCTATCAGTGATAAAAAGGTAGGGTCAAGTCTTTTGCATAGCCCAACAGAAGGATTGTTTTACTGTCATTATCATACAGTACAGGATCAAAGTATGAATATTAAACACTTCCTCCTGCTTAGGCAAATGGAGCAAATGCATTGGTTCTTTGTGATCTATGATGGGCCTGATGAGACTTATGGTGGCACCACTAGCTCATAGGCAGTTTCTTGCAACACCCCACAAAAAGACTTTTTCAATATTTTTGCTATCACCAGTGGACCAAAACACAGCCAAGAATTCCAAGATGGCTACCCGCAGCAAATGGCTGAAATTTTTGTGATGTATTCCTAAGACCATGGTCTCAATAAACATTGAAAATTTTCTTGATGTCTTAATCTGTTTCCAAGATACAGAGGTTCAAAGTTACCATACTTCTACAGATAAAATCCGATATAAGACAAAATATAAATGATAAATAACTACAGCAAATTGCTCAAATTTTAACAGAATATTCTCTAGGCATTATCTAGAAGAGTTATTATCTAGAAGAGCTATTACCCCATTTTCAAAATTGTTTACTTGTTATCAAGGAAAACCTCAAAAACTTGTTTCTTGGGTATTAAATCCAGCTGTGATTTCCAAGAGGGCTATGCACAAGGTCTGTAGTTTTTACTATATGTTCCTAAGATCCCAATCTCTAACAACCTTGAAAATTTTCTTCATATCTTTACTGTTTCTAAGATATAGAACTTCAAAAGATACCCTACATGTACACATAAAATTTGAATGTAAAATCTGGTGTGGGGCAAAAATGTAGTTTGTAAAGTGATGTAACATGGAGAAATATGCTGTGAAGTGCCTCCATGTTATAGTACTGAAGCACATGCGAAATTTTATTCCACACAAAATCCAGTCTGTGGTGTAAAATTAGATTTGGTTTATTTCTGTTTCACATCAATAAACTATCAGAATTTTACTGACCCATGAAATCATTTCTATATGAGTGACATGCTCAGCTGTGGCAAGGAAAGTAAGAGAACCAGTGGAAAAATGCCACTATAGGAGCACAACAAAGGCAAATATGCTCCTGTTTATGAAAAGACTCTTACTGGTGGTACGACCTGCCGCATTCTACCTTTCTCAGCACCTTTAAAAATTTCCCCAAAAATTTGGCATGTGAACGTATTCACACTTCTTTATGCTGAGAGAGAAGAAGACATTGGCAGTGGCAAAGATATGGAAAAATAATAAATAATGAAAGATAGGAAATAGTGGTTCTGTTATAGAAAGAGCAAGGAGACAACAGCAAAGTGAGAGATAGAGAGGGACACAGTGGTAGTGGAAAATAGTTGACAGTGACATAACAGTGCTAAGGAAAGAGTGAAGGAGACAGTGCCAGGAGGGAGGGGGGATAAAGAGACATAGTGACAGTGAGAAGAGACAGCAGTAGTAGGAAGTAGCAAGTACGAGAGAGCAAGAAGGAGACAATGAAAGTGAGAGGAGAGTTTAGTCATAGGACAGAATGAAGAAGACTGTAGCTGTGACACAGGAGATATGACAGGAAGACACAAAGATATAATGACAATGAGTTGGGCTCATTGAGAGCAAGGGAAGGGGCATCTGGGAGAGAATGGGTATGAGGAACTTACAATAATGTATTAGTGGATGTGAGTGAGTTACAGTTATACGGGAGCTTATGGGAGCAAGACTTGCAGGTTAAAGAAAAAGTGCAAATATGTTGACATTCCAAAAATTTTGGGAAAATTATTAAAAGTGCTGAGGAAGCTAAGATGAGGCAACTGGTACCCCACATTTCAGTCAAAATCTTTTAAAAAAGGAGAATATTCATCTTTTTGTGCTCTGATAGGAGCATTTTTCCAACGGTATTATGTATTTCAAGAAGAAAATGGAATGAGCTTCAAGAAACAACATAAATCAAAATACACTCCTGGAAATTGAAACAAGAACACCGTGAATTCATTGTCCCAGGAAGGGGAAACTTTATTGACACATTCCTGGGGTCAGATACATCACATGATCACACTGACAGAACCACAGGCACATAGACACAGGCAACAGAGCATGCACAATGTCGGCACTAGTACAGTGTATATCCACCTTTTGCAGCAATGCAGGCTGCTATTCTCCCATGGAGACGATCGTAGAGATGCTGGATGTAGTCCTGTGGAACGGCTTGCCATGCCATTTCCACCTGGCGCCTCAGTTGGACCAGCGTTCGTGCTGGACGTGCAGACCGCGTGAGACGACGCTTCATCCAGTCCCAAACATGCTCAATGGGGGACACATCCGGAGATCTTGCTGGCCAGGGTAGTTGACTTACACCTTCTAGAGCACGTTGGGTGGCACGGGATACATGCAGACGTGCATTGTCCTGTTGGAACAGCAAGTTCCCTTGCCAGTCTAGGAATGGTAGAACAATGGGTTCGATGACGGTTTGGATGTATCGTGCACTATTCAGTGTCCCCTCGACGATCACCAGAGGTGTACGGCCAGTGTAGGAGATTGCTCCCCACACCATGATGCCGGGTGTTGGCCCTGTGTGCCTCGGTTGAATGCAGTCCTGATTGTGGCGCTCACCTGCATGGCGCCAAACACGCATTCGACCATCATTGGCACCAAGGCAGAAGCGACTCTCATCGCTGAAGACGACACGTCTCCATTCGTCCCTCCATTCATGCCTGTCGCGACACCACTGGAGGCGGGCTGCACGATGTTGGGGCTTGAGCGGAAGACGGCCTAACGGTGTGCGGGACCGTAGCCCAGCTTCATGGAGACGGTTGCGAATGGTCCTCGCCGATACCCCAGGAGCAACAGTGTCCCTAATTTGCTGGGAAGTGGCGGTGCGGTCCCCTACGGCACTGCGTAGGATCCTACGGTCTTGGCGTGCATCCGTGCGTCGCTGCGGTCCGGTCCCAGGTCGACGGGCACGTGCACCTTCCGCCAACCACTGGCGACAACATTGATGTACTGTGGAGACCTCACGCCCCACGTGTTGAGCAATTCGGCGGTACATCCACCCGACCTCCCGCATGCCCACTATACGCCCTCGCTCAAAGTCCGTCAACTGCACATGCGGTTCACGTCCACGCTGTCGCGGCATGCTACCAGTGTTAGAGACTGCGATGGATCTCCGTATGCCACGGCAAACTGGCTGACACTGACGGCGGCGGTGCACAAATGCTGCGCAGCTAGCGCCATTCGACGGCGAACACCGCGGTTCCTGGTGTGTCCGCTGTGCCGTGCGTGTGATCATTGCTTGTACAGCCCTCTTGCAGAGTCTGGAGCAAGTATGGTGGGTCTGACACACCGGTGTCAATGTGTTCTTTTTTCCATTTCCAGGAGTGTAATTACTTTCAATTTTCATATTGGAAATGATATAGAAATTCTAGTCTGCAACCTCTGTTCTTCAATTATTTAAGAAGCTGAAGAAAATAAACCTGAATCAGTTCATTGTAAAAGTGGGGATTGGTAAGGTGTTTTGATTTTTTACAATATTTAGCAGCTTGTTAGGTTATAGCATTGTGAGTGTATCAGGCAGGATGTCAATATTCTGTACATTAATATAACTGAATGTTGCAGTAGCAAAATTAAAAATTACTGATGTTGTTGGGACTGGAAATTATGTAAACACTTTGACTTTTATCCTGTTGATGGAAATAACAAAGGCTGCATATGGACATGTGGAGATAAACAACTGTTTAAGTAGGAAAGTGCTTTACTCATTGTATTGTGTTACGTGGGAAAACGTTTGTGAAAACTGATAGTTATGGAGCCCAAAATAGAGAGAGAGGTAGGTGGGGATGAATTTTTAGTGGGCATGGGAAACTTAGACAAAAAACAAGAAAGAGGAGAAAATGTTTGAATTAGATGAACTGGGTAAGTTAAATGTGAAACTATTGATTCTGAAGACATACAAGTTCATGAAAAAGAGGAAGAAAGCCATTGAACAGTTAACATTAGCAAGTGAAGCACAATTTCAGTTCTTTCCACAATCAGTGAACGGATTAAGGAATGAATGACCAAATTTGATGAAACATGTAGTAGAATCCAGTAAAAACAGAAACTAGTATTCAAAATGACTTGGAAAATTTGCAAACTGTGAATGGTATTGTTGAAAGGAAAGACAAAATTGTGGCTAAAATAGTCAGGGAAATTAAACAACTAATAGAAGGATTGAGAGTAGATGGAAAGGCGCACAATTAATATTGAGAAAGTGTATGTTGAAAGTAAAAATGTGAATAATTCAGAATGTGAAATAGCTAAAAATAACCCTGCAGTTAATGCTGAAAACTGTGATAACTGTGATGTGTCTGATATAGCTACGGGAGAGGAACACACGAATAATTCATCTAATAATGTAGAAATATTTGATGATGGTAAAATGGCCAATCTGTATGAGGATATTGTAAATGCAGTAGACGATCTTTGTGTAGTGACAAATAGTTTTCTTGCTTTGAAAGACGAAATTGTTTCAGTGCAAAGCAAAAATGAGGTATCTGAACTGCTAATAACAGGTGAATTTCAATACTAGGTGCAAGACGTAAAACTGTAACTGATTCATGTAATGATGTGAAGCTAATAGTGATCAATGTTGATGAAGACGTTACCTGTTTACTTATTTTGAAAGGCAATTTTATAGATGAAGAAAGTTTAAAGTAGACATCTCAGTAGTTAGTAGCAAATGAGTTTTCAATGCTGTGTACATAAAGTCATTTAACATATAAATTTTGTGACAATGATCCTGAGTGGAAAAAATATGCAAATTTTGTAGTGAAATGCAGACTGAGTAGCAGGAGAAGTGTCAAAACTATTTTTCAAAAGAAAACTGTGCTATTATAGCAGATGATGTTGAGTAATGTAAAATATTTCGTTCACATGTGGGTCAACATCCTCCAAGAATTTTGTGAAAGAAAACATTGTCTGTAGTAGGCTGCATAGTCATCCTTTATTTGTTGTGCAATTGGCCAACTTCGACTCTTAAATTATTTTGCATCACTTATGAGTAAGCAGTATGCTGTATGCCCTACATGTTATGGCACACTATCAAAAATACCATTTCGTTTGTTAATCCATATGTAGAAGAAAACATCTGCATTAAAAACAAAGATTCCAAGACTTACCAAGCGGGAAAGCGCCGGCAGACAGGCACATGAACAAAACACACAAACACACACACAGAATTACTAGCTTTCGCAACCGATGGTTCCTTCTTCAGGAAGAAGAGGGAAAGACGAAAGGATGTGGGTTTTAAGGGAGAGGGTAAGGAGTCATTCCAATCCCAGGAGCGGAAAGACTTCCCTTAGGGGAAAAAAGGGACAGGTGTACACTCGCACACACACACATATCCATCCGCACATACACAGACACAAGCAGACAGATATATGTCTGCTTGTGTCTGTGTATGTGCGGATGGATATGTGTGTGTGTGCGAGTGTTCACCTGTCCTTTTTTTCCCCTAAGGGAAGTCTTTCCGCTCCTGGGATTGGAATGACTCCTTACCCTCTCCCTTAAAACCCACATCCTTTCGTCTTTCCCTCTCCTTCCCGAAGAAGCAACCATCGGTTGCGAAAGCTAGTAATTCTGTGTGTGGGTTTGTGTGTTTTGTTCATGTGCCTGTCTGCCGGCGCTTTCCCGCTTGGTAAGTCTTGGAATCTTTATTTTTAATATATTTTTCCCATGTGGAAGTTTCTTTCTATTTTATTTAAAACATCTGCATTGCAATTTGAGATCAAAAACATCTTACTAGAAGCAAATAACTACTTTGTGTCATTTGTGAACCACATGACTGCTACATTCAGACTGTCAAATGTCTGCCTGTGGAAGTTGCATGGCTTACACATAAAATAAAGTGGTTATTCTAGGTACGGATGAACATATGTAATGGTTTCTGCGAGTGTATGCCACAACAGGTTGGGCATATAGCATACTGCTTATGAATAAGTGCTCGAAAATGACTTAACACAATGTCTTGTTTCATGTAAAACAGTGGTTTATAATGAAAGTTTTAAAGTGTTGATCTCTTAATTATAGTGAGAGAAAGTATCACGGCAGTTTGTGAAAGTGAAATTTGTTTGTCCTTTTTAAAAAGGTACACAGATGTGATTTGCTACTAGGCTTAAAGGGAAAGCTAAATGTAGAGATTAAAAGTAATATTGTGTCTATTTATGAAAAATGTAATGGTAGGCTTGTGTTTCAGTAACAGTCAAAAGAAAAAGGTATCACAGTGTGACGTAGCAAGCTGGTAGCCTATTACTTCCTCTCTTGTTTTTCTGTCTGCCTCCTTATATTCATTTGTTCAGTTTTGACTAGTTACTATTAAATGTTGTTGTAGTGGTCTTCAGTCCTGAGACTGCTTTGATGCAGCTCTCCATGCTACTCTATCCTGTGCAAGCTGCTGCATCTCCCAGTACCTACTGCAACTTAAATCCTTCTAAATCTGATTAGTGTATTCATCTCTTGGTCTCCCTCTACAATTTTTAGCCTCCATGCTGCCTTCCAATACTAAATTGATGATCCCTTGATGCCTCAGAACATGTCCTACCAACCGATCCCTTCTTCTAGTCAAGTTGTGCCACAAACTCCTCTTCTTCACAATTGTCTTCAATACTTTCTCATTAATTATGTGATCTACCCATCTAATCTTCAGCATTCTTCTGTGGCACCACATTTCGAAAGCTTCTATTCTCTTCTTGTCCAAACTATTTACTGTCCATGTTTCACTTCCATATATGGCTATACTCCATACGAATACTTTCAGAAACGACTTCCTGACACTTAAATCTATACTCGATGTTAACAAATTTCTCTTCTTCAGAAACGCTTTCCTTGCCATTGTCAGTCTACATTTTATATCCTCTCTACTTTGACCATCATCAGTTATTTTGCTCCCCAAATAGCAAAACTCCTTTACTACTTTAAGTGTCTCATTTCCTAATCTAATTCCCTCAACATCACCCGACTTAATTCGAATACATTCCATTATCCTCCTTTTGCTTTTGTTGATATTCATCTTATATCCTCCTTTCAAGACACTGTCCATTCCCTTCAACTGCTCTTCTGACTCCTTCGCTGTCTCTGACAGAATTACAATGTCATCGGTAAACCTCAAAGTTTTTCTTTCTTCTCCATGGATTTTAATACCTACTCTGAATTTTTCTTTTGTTTCCTTTACTGCTTGCTCACTATACAGATTGAATAACATCGGGGAGAGGCTACAACCCTGTCTCAATCCCTTCCCAACCACTGCTTCCCTTTCATTCCCCTCTACTCTTATAACTGCCATCAGGTTTCTGTACACATTGTAAATAGCCTTTCACTCCCATTATTTTACCCCTGCCATGTTCAGAATTTGAAAAGGAGTATTTCAGTCAACATTGTCAAACGCTTTCTCTAAGTCTACAGACGCTAGAAACATAGGTTTGCCTTTACTTAATCTTTCTTCTAAGATAAGTCGCAGGGTCAGTATTGCCTCATGTGTTCCAACATTTCTACGGAATCCTAACTGATCTCCGGGGTTGGCTTCTACCAGTTTTTCCATTCGTCTGTAAAGAATTCATGTTAGTATTTTGCAGCCGTGACTTATTAAGCTGACAGTTTGGTAATTTTCACGTCTGTCAACACCTGCTTTCTTTGGGATTGGAATTATTGTATTCTTCTTGAGGCCTGAGGGTATTTTGCCTGTCTCATACATCTTGCTCACCAGATGGTAGAGTTTTGTCAGGACTGGCTCTCCCAATGCTATTAGTAGTGCTAATGTAATGTTGTCTAATCCCAAGGCCTTGTTTCAACTTAAGTCTTTCAGTGCTCTGTCAAACTCTTCATGCAGTATCGTATCTCCCATTTCATCTTCTTCTACATCCTCTTCCATTTCCATAATACTGACCTCAAGTACATTGCCCTTGTATAGACCCTCTATATACTCCTTCCACCTTTCTGCTTTCCCTTCTTTGCTTAGAACTGGATTTCCATCTGAGCTCTTGATATTCATACAAGTGGCTCTCTTTTCTCCAAAGGTCTCTTTAATTTTCCTGTAGGCAGTGTCTATCTTACCCCTGGTGAGATAAGCCTCTACGTCCTTACATTTGTCCTCTAGCCATTCCTGCTTAGCCAGTTAACACTTCCTGTCAATCTCATTTTTGAGATGTTTGTATTCCTTTCTGCCTGCTTCATTTACTGCATTTTTATGTTTTCCTCTCTCATCAATTAAATTCAATATTTCTTCTGTTACCCAAGGATTTCTACTAGCCCTCATCTTTTTACCTACTTGATCTGCTGCTGCCTTCACTATTTCATCCGTCAAGTCTACCTAATCTTCTTCTACTGTATTTCTTTCCCCAATTCCTGTCAATTGTTCCCTTATGCTCTCCCTGAAACTCTGTACAACCTCTGGTTCTGGTCAGATTATCCAGGTCCATCTCCTTAAATTCCCACATATTTGCAGTTTCTTCAGTTTTAATCTACAGTTCATAACCAATAGATTGTGGTCAGAGTCCACATCTGCCCCTGGAAATGTCTTACAATTTAAAATCTGGTTCCTAAATCTCTGTCTTGCCATTATATAAACTATCTGATACCTTTTAGTACCTCCAGGTTTCTTCCATGTATACAACCTTCTTTCATGATTCTTGAACCAAGTGTTAGCTATGATTAAGTTATGCTCTGTGCAAAATTCTACCAGGCGGCTTCCTCTTTCATTTCTTTTCCTATTGTTTAGTTCCAGTCACCCATGACTATTAAATTTTTGTCTCCCTTCACTATCAGAATAATTTCTTTTATCTCATCATACATTTCATCAATTTCTTCGTCACCTGCAGAGATAGTTGGCATATAAACTTGTACTACTGTAGTAGGCATGGGCTTCGTGTCTATCTTGGCCACAATAATGTGTTCACTATGCTGTTTGTAGTAGCTTACCCGCATTCCTATTTTCCTATTCATTATTAAAGCTACTCCTGCATTACCCTTATTAGATTTTGTATTTATAACCCTGTATTCACCTGACCAAAAGTCTTGTTCCTTCTGCCACTGAACTTCACTAATTCCCATTATATCTAACTTTAACCTATACATTTCCCTTTTTCAATTTTCTAACCTACCTGCCCAATAAAGGAAACAAAAGAAAATTTTGGAGTAGGTATTAAAATCCATGGAGAAGAAATAAAAACTTTGAGGTTCGCCGATGACATTGTCATTCTGTCAGAGACAGCAAGGGACTTGGAAGAGCAGTTGAATGGAATGGACAGTGTCTTGATTGGAGTATATAAGATGAACATCAACAAAAGCAAAACGAGGATAATGGAATGTAGTCGAATTAAGTCGGGTGATGCTGAGGGAATTAGATTAGGAAATGAGACACTTAAAGAAGTAAAGGAGTTTTGCTATTTGGGGAGCAAAATAACTGATAATGGTCGAAGTAGAGAGGATATAAAATGTTGTCTGGCAATGGCAAGGAAAGCGTTTCTGAAGAAGAGAGATCTGTTAACATCGAATATAGATTTAAGTGTCAGGAAGCCTTTTCTGAAAGTATTTGTATGGAGTGTAGCCATGTACGGAAGTGAAACATGGATGATAAATAGTTTGGACAAAAAGAGAATAGAAGCTTTCGAAATATGGTGCTACAGAAGAATGCTGAAGATTAGATGGGTAGATCACATAACTAATGAGGAAGTATTGAATAGGATTGGGGAGAAGAGAAGTTTGTGGCACAAGTTGACAAGAAGAAGGGATCGGTTGGTAGTGTTTGACGGATATCTAGTATTTTACATTTATGTTGTATGTGTAGGATGGTGATACTGGTGTTGTTGACATTGTGTTTTGTTTCATGCAGGTGGGCAGCTATTGCTGATGTGTGGCATTTTTTTAAAATTTTTTATTTTTATTTTTTTGTGCTGTCATGTGTCCTTTGAATCTAATCTCAAATGATCTACTTGCCTGGAATATGTAGAAACAGTCACAGTTCAAACAAGCAATTTGATACATACCTGTCTGATGAACTGGATTCTGTGTTGTAGTTGTGAGATAACTTATGCCCAGTCTGCTTTTTAATGGTAAAGAATATGTTCAAGCCTTTTCATTAGAAATAGTACGCAGAAATGGTATTGAATGGAAGGTGTCATTTTCTTTTTTTTCTTTTTTTGTGATGTGTTTGCTTTGAAACTACTGAGTGCTTAAGGGTGTCTACTATGAAGCAGTTTTAACCATTTGCAATAATCATTATTTCTGTTATTTCAATTTCTTGTTTTCATTTATCTTTAAAGAGTGGCAGTTTGATAGTGCTGCTCATATACTGAAAAGCTGCTGTTTTTTGGACTGTGGGGTGACAGGAGGAGCTATGGATGGTGGTATATGTTGTGGTGGGTCTCCAATAAATTTCAAAATAGTGTCTATTATTCTTTATTCTAGAGGTAAGGTCTAAAGAATTTATACAGTCATCAGTTGAAGTTCAACTGTAAATTTCATGTTTTCATGTGAATTGCTGAATAACTGGTTCAACTCATTGATATCATCTTCATATCTGTAGTAGTAGGTGCTGTTTTTGAGCAGGTGGTGATTGGAAATCTGGACTTTGTCTTCTAAATAGTTTATAAATATTTCAGCTAGCAATCCAGAAAGGTTTGAGCCCATTAACAGACCATCTGTTTGTTTGTAGAGTTTATTGTTGATTTCAAAATAGTTGTGTGAGTGTGTGAAATGCAGTAGTCGACCCCCCCCCCCCCCCCCCCCCCCCTCCCCTTTTAGTCGAATGGAAAACCTGGTAGAAGCCGACCTCAGGGAAGATCAGTTTGGATTCCGTAGAAATGTTGGAACACATGAGGCAATACTAACCCTATGACTTATCTTAGAAGAAAGATTAAGGAAAGGCAAACCTACAATTGTATCATTTGTAGATTTACAGAAAGCTTTTGACAATGTTGATTGGAATAATCTCTTTCAAACTCTGAAGGTGGCAGAGGTAAAATACAGGGAGCGAAAGGCTATTTACAATTTGTACGGAAACCAGATGGCAGTTATAAGAGTTGAGGGGCATGAAAGGGAAGCAGTGGTTGGGAAGGGAGTGAGACAGGGTTGTAGGCTCTCCCCGATGTTATTCAATCTGTATATTGAGCAAGCAGTAAAGGAAACAAATGAAAAGTTCAGAGTAGGCATTAAAATCCATGGAGAAGAAATAAAAACTTTGAGGTTTGCTGATGACATTGTAATTTTGTCAGAGACAGCAAAGGACCTGGAAGAGCAGTTGAACGGAATGGACAGTGTCTTGAAAGGAGGATATAAGATGAACATCAAGAAAAGCAAAATGAGGAGAATGTAGATGTAGAGTAGAAAAAAAGGGCCCAGGAGTAAACAGCATTCCATTAGAACTACTGACAGCCTTGGGAGAGCCAGTTCTGACAAAACTCTACCTCCTGGTGAGCAAGATTAAGTCTGGTGATGCTCAGGGATTTAGATTAGGAAATGATACACTTAAAGTAGTAAATGACTTTTGCTATTTGGGGAGCAAAATAACTGATGACAGTCAAAGTAGAGAGGATATAAAATGTAGACTGGCAATGGCAAGGAAAGCGTTTCTGAAGAAGAGAAATTTTTTAACATTGAGTATAGATTTAAGTGTAAGGAAGTCATTTCTGAAAGTGTTTGTATGGAGTGTAGCCATGTATGGAAGTGAAACATGGATGATAAATAGTTTGGACAAGAAGAGAATAGAAGCTTTTGAAATGTAGTGCTACAGAAAAATGCTGAAGATTACTAATAACTAATAACTAATGAGGAGGTGTTGAATAGAATTGGGGAGAAGAGGAGTTTGTGGCACAACTTGACTAGAAGAAGGGATCGGTTGGTAGGACATGCTCTGAGGCATCAGGGGATCACCAATTTAGTATTGGAGGGCAGAGTGGAGGGTAAAAATCATAGAGGGAGACCAAGTGATGAATACACTAAGCAGATTCAGAAGGATGTAGGCTGCAGGAAGTAATGGGAGATGAAGAAGCTTGCACAGGATAGAGCAGCTTGGAGAGTTGCATCAAACCAGTCTCAGGACTGAAGACCACAACTACAACAACAACAACAACAACAACAACAACTTTGGTTGGTGTTAAAAATCTGTAGGGTGGAACTATTGTCACAGAGGAGTAAATGTTTTTATGTTAAATGCTGCAAGTGTGGCTCCATCAGGAACTTTTATGTCTTTGACACAATGTGTACACTTTAGACTTCTTCCAATTCAGCAATATAACAAAAATATCGAATGATCCAACAGCCAGAACACAAAAAGAGATTAAACACATCTCAAATAATATAAACTTCGTACTCACTATCCAAGAAGCAAGAAACATTGTAGCAATGAACCTACAAGCACCTTACCTTAGATAAAAACCTACAGTATACAAAAATGTGACCTCCATCAGGCCTATAGTGAGCTGTAGGAACAGCTCAACATTCAAGCTCAAAACTCATGAAAAGATCTTCAAAACGCATGAAGAAACATACACATTCAGTAATAATGGAACATTTAAAAACACACCAGAATTTACACAGCGTGTCAAAAACATAAAAGTTCCTGATGGAGTCACACCACTAGATCATTTGAGATTAGATTCAAAGGACATATGGCAGCACTAAAAAACAAACAAACAAACAAAAATACCACACATTAGCAATAGTTACCCACCTGCATGAAACAAAACACAATGTCAACAATACGTCCAACCTAAGAGCAAAACACTACACATCCTTCAAACACCCAGATATACAAACAGCAAAGAAAACATTCTGATTTCTTCTGAAATGACAAAAATGTCAACATTTGCAATAGCATCATCTCCATTTTCAACAACAGCCTACATTATTACATTTGCAATGCATGTAGGCACATAAAACACACACACACACACACACACACACACACACACACACACACACACACACACACACACACACACACACACACACACAAATTCATATTTACCATAACTATTTAGTTATGTTACCATGACAATTCTAAATGAATAATAGAATGGCCTCATTTACAAATTTACCATCACACCAGCAGCTTGTACCCACTGTCAGCTTCAAACTATATGTACACGAACCAACAATAAGAATTGTACATCTGTCTGCATAATATTAAAACATTAATCAATCTGCTGCCAACATTTTATCCATATGTCTGAATCCCAGTCAAAATTGTTATTTATGTATAATTTTACCACTGTTAGCAATATACTTACTGTACTTAAATTTTACGACATGTCACTTGAATGACCTGATTATATAAACGAATATGAAATTGAAGCTGTATAAACTTGACAGAAAATGATTTGTAAACCCCTTGAAATATTTATTCCAATGCTTGCATTCATTGATTCAAAAAAGATCTCAACACTCTTTAAAACTTATTCCAAAATAATAATTTTTTTGTGATACATATTCTTTGTACCTCGAGACAATGTTTCTGGTATGCTATATGTTCTCTGCACTAGTAGTTTCCACATACCATTTTTGTTTACAAAATATGGCAGTTTGTGTGTAATATGTTATGGTAGAGAAAGAAGCCTGTGACCACCGCAGGTATTTACTTCACTTGTTTATCTTCAATTTTGGATATACATTTAGTTTTTAGTCAAAAAAAACTACCTAAACCTTGTTTCTGAAATAGTGTTTTCATTTCTCCACTAGACAGTGCCACAGATTACCCCAACATAGTAACACAGCACACATCACATGTAAATCCATCTGATGATGGACCTTTAAACATTCAAAACATGTTGTGGATATAAACAAACTGTGAATGGTAACACTAAACTTTGTGTTTCATATGATAAGGCAGTTTTTGAAAACTCTCATAAGTGAGGGTCATGAGTAATTTTGTGAGTGGACTTGAATAATGTTGTTGATACTTTCAGGAAGTAGCTAAGTTATATATATATATATATATATATATATATATATATATATATATATATATATATATATATATATATATATATATATATATATATAAAGAAGAAAAGAAAAATTATAAATATTAAATATATGCAACCTCACATGCATGTCAATACCACATGTCAGTCAATAAGACACACAATAAAATACGTGAAAACATCAATTCTTTTAGTTTTATTTCTAAAATATTTATTAAAATCAGTTTGCATAAATACTTGATCAATATTCTGACAGTTCATTGAATATGTAATTAACATGATCTGTTATGGCAACATTATGTCTGATTTTGATCACTGTTCTAGTAGTAGTAAGAGCACTAAGAGTAATCACCCATCCACTGGTGAAAAGTGGTGAAGCAGTTCTTGTCTTTATTGAAACAAATGCACACACACAATTTGTTCAAGAAATGAATGTATACCCATGACATCCAGGATATTTGCATCAATTTCTTTTGGCATTCCACACTACAGGCCATTAAAATTGCTACACCAAGAAGAAACGCACATGATAAACGGGTATTCACTGGACAAATATATTACACTAGAACTGAAATATGATTACATTTTCACGCAATTTGAGTGCATACATCCTGAGAAATCAGTACCCAGAACAACCACCTCTGGCCATAATAATGGCCTTGATACACCTGAGCATTGAGTCAAATAGAGCTTGGATGGTGTGTACAGGTACAGCTGCCCATGCAGCTTCAACATGATACCACAGTTCATCAAGAGTAGTGACTGGCATATTGTGATGAGCCAGTTGCTCGCCCACCATTGACGAGACATTTTCAATTGTTGGGAGATCTGGAGAATGTACTGGCCAGGGCAGCAGTCGAACATTTTCTGTATCCAGAAAGGCCTGTACAGGACCTGCAACATGAGGTCGTGCATTATCCTGCTGAAATGCAGGGTTTTGCAGGGATCAAATGAAGGGTAGAGTCATGGGTCATAACATATCTGAAATGTAACGTCCACTGTTCAAAGTGCTGTCAATGCGAACAAAAGGTGACCGAGACGTGTAATCGATGGCACCCCATACCATCATGCCGGGTGATACGCCAGATGATGAATACATGCTTCCAAAGTGCGTTCACCACAATGACCCCAAACACGGATGCCACAATTATGATGCTGTAAACAATAGGTTTTCAAGACTTTTGCTGTCAGTAACGAATTATAGTGTTATTGACAAACCTCAAGGTTTTTCATTCTTGTCTCTGAACTTTCATTCCTACTTCACGTTTTTCCTTGGTTTCCTTTACTGCTTGTTCAATGTACAGATTGAATAACATTGGGGATAGGCTACAAGCCTGTGTCACTCCCTTTCCAACCACTGCTTCCCTTTCATTCCCCTCTACTCTTATAACTGCCATCTGGTTTCTGTACACATTGTAAATAGCCTTTCACTCCCATTATTTTACCCCTGCCATGTTCAGAATTTGAAAAGGAGTATTTCAGTCAACATTGTCAAACGCTTTCTCTAAGTCTACAGACGCTAGAAACATAGGTTTGCCTTTACTTAATCTTTCTTCTAAGATAAGTCGCAGGGTCAGTATTGCCTCATGTGTTCCAACATTTCTACGGAATCCAAACTGATCTCCCCTGAGGATTCTAACAGTTTTTTCATTCGTCTGTAAGGAATTTGTGTTAGTATTTTCGAGCCATGACTTATTAAACTGATAGTTTGGTAATTTTCACGCCTGTCAACACCTGATTTCTTGGGGATTGGAATTATTATATTCTTCTTGAAGTCTGAGGGTATTTTGCCTGTCTCATACTTCTTGCTCACCAGATAATAGAGTTTCGTCATGGCTGGCTCTCCCAAGGCTATCAGTACTTCTAATGGTATGTTGTCTACTCCTGGGGCCTTTTTTTGACTTAGGTGTTTCAGTGCTCTGTAAAATTCTTCACACAGTATAATATTTCCCATTTCATCCTCATCTACACCCTCTTCCATTTCCAAAATATTGCCCTCAAGTACATCACCCTCGTATAGATCCTCTGTATACTCCTTCCACCTTTCTGCTTTCCCTTCTTTGCTTAGAACTTGTTTTCTGTCTGAGCTCTTGATATTCATACAAGTGGTTCTCTTTTCTCCAAAGGTCCCTTTAATTTTCCTTTAGGCAATATCTATCTTACCCCTAATGATATATTCCTCTACATCCTTACATTTGTTCTCTAGCCATCCCTGCTTAGCCATTTTGCACTTCCTGTCGATCTCATTTTTGGGACGTTTGTATTCATTTTTGGATGCTTCATTTACTGCATTTTTATATTTTCTCCTTTCATTAATTAAATTCCATATCTCTTCTGTTAGCCAAGAATTTCTACTAGCCCTCATCCTTTTACCTTCTTGATCCTCTGCTGCCTTCACCATTTCATCTCTCAAAGCAACCCATTCTCCTTCTACTGCATTTCTTTCCCCTGTTCTTTTCAGTTATTCCCTAACGCTCTATCTGAAACTCTCTTCAGCCCCTGATTCTTTCAGTTTATGCAGGTACCATCTCCTTAAATTCCCACCTTTTTGCAGTTTTTTCAGGTTTACTTTACAGTCCATAACCAATAGATCATGGTCAGAGTCCACATCTGCCCCTAGAAACATTATACAATTTAAAACTTGGTTCCTAAATCTCAGTTTTATCATTATATAATCATCTGAAACCTCTCCAAACCTCTTTCACATTTACATTCTTTCATGATTCTTAAACCAAGTGTTAGAGATGATTAAGTTATTCTCTGTGCAAAATTCTACCAGGTGGCTTCCTCTTTCATTCCTTACCCCCCCCCCCCCCCCCACCCCCCCATTTCATATTCACCAACTACATTTCCCCCATGACAAATAAATTTTCATCTCCCTTCACTATCTGAATAATTTTAACTCATCAAGCATTTTCTTTAATCTCTTCTGCGGAGATATTTGACATATGAACTTGGAACATTGTGGTAGGTGTGGGCTTCATGTCTATCTTGGCTACAATAATGCGTTCACTATGCTGTTCATAGTAGCTTAGCTGTGCTACTATTTTTTTTTATTCATTATTAAACCTACTCCTGCATTACCCCTATTTGATTTTGTATTTATAAACCTGTATTCACCTGACCAGAAACCTTGTTTCTCCTGCCACCGAACTTCATTAATTCCCACAATATCTAACTTTGACGTATCCATTTCTATTTTTAAGTTTTCTAACCTATCTACCAGATTAAGGGATCTGATATTCCATGCTCCGATCCATAGAACACCAGTTTTGTTTCTCCTGATAACGACTTCCTCCTGAGTAGTCCCCACCTGGAGATCTGAATGGGGACTATTTTACCTCAGGAATAGTTTACCCAAGAGGACACTATCATCATTCAACCATACTGTAAAGCTGCATACCCTCAGGAAAAATTATGGCTGTAGGTTCCACTTGCTTTCAGCCATTCACAGTACCAGCACAGCATGGCCATTTTGGTTAATGTTACAAGGCCACATCAGTCAGTCATCCAGACTGTTGCCCCTTCAACTACTTAAAAGGCTGGTGCCCCTCTTCAGGAAGCTCATGCTTATCTGGCCTCTCAACAGGTACCCCTGTGTTGTGGATGCACCTACGGTACAGCTATCTGTATTGCTGAGGCATTCAAGCCTCCCCACCAATGGCAAAGTCAATGGTTCATGGGGGGCCTCCCTTAACTATCTGAATAAGCAAAGAAATTTATTGTGTGATAAAAAGAAATTATTCTCCCTTAACTATCTCAATAATTTATTTTATAACATCATACGAAGGTTGACTGCAAAGTAATGCCTCCACCTTCGTAACTCTTCAACAGTTGGCAGCACTGGTATGCGGCAGGTACTGGCTTGTTCTGTAGCCTCTTCTCTACAGCTCCAGTTGAACGGTTGTTTGTTGTTACAGAGGTAAGTGTGGAACCCTGTGCAGACGGTCAGTCAGTGTAATTTAAGCAATGTAAAGTCATTGAATTCTTGACAGCAACATGGTGACAGATTGATTCAGGACGTTTGTCGTATCACTCAGAGAGAAATTGCAACCACAATTGGCATTTCACAACAATGTTTGGGTCACATTACTACTTTGCTTGGCTATCAGAAGATCTGTGCACGGTGGGTATCCCAGATGCTGACTCCTGAAACAAAAGTGCACACACTTGCAATTTGCCAGGAACTCCTCTCGCATTATGAGAATGAAGGTGACACCTTTCTCCATTCAACTGTGACAGGAGACGAAACTTGGGTACACCATTATGACCCATAGATGAAACACCAATCTATGGAATATTGACACAAAGACTCGTCCCAGAAAAAAAAATACAAGACGCAGCCCTCAGCTGGAAAAATCATGGCTGCAGTGTTCTGGGCTGCAGATGGTGTTATCCATGTTGATTTCCTTGATCATGGAACAACAATAAATTCAGAGCATTACATTACAATGTTGTGAACTCTGAAATGACGGCTAACAAGGGTCCGAAAGGAAAAGGGAAATGTTTTCCTGCAGCATGACAATGCCAAAGCACACACTTCACGTGCCACCACAGCAGAACTTCAGAGACTGACTCTCACCACCATATGGCATCCTCCATACAGTCCAGATTTAGCATCGTCTGACTTCCGTCTGTTTCTGATAGTGAAAGACGATCTGCAGGGACATCATTATGCTTCTGATGAAGACACTGAAAAAAACTGTGAGACAGTGGTTGCAAAAACAGTGTGTCAACTTCTTCCATGACGGCTTCAGAAAACTTGTTCATCGTTGACAGAAATGTATCCAATTGGCACAGATGAAGGTAAATTGGTGGTTAGCCTTAACTATATGAAGATGGTACCTGCTCTTTCAGACATGTCCAAAAGAACAGATACCATTGGTGACCGTGCAGATCTCTAGAATGAAATTATAATTAAATTAAGACCCTAAGCTGCTGACAATTGATCTCCTTCTGTGAAGATGCACACACATTGCCCGAACTCTCACGGGACTTGATAAGATTGTCTGCCATGAGTAATGAGAGTAATGGGCAGGGTCACTACGAATGTAGTGTGTGTTCATTAAGTTGGAAATGTGGGTGTCATGGGGAGTGTGCAAACGATAAATCCCTGCACTGGCTCTATCCTCTATTCCCTCGGTTGCTCAGAATAGAGCATCTGACATATAAGCAGGAGATCCCAGGTTCGAGTCCCAATTGGGGTACACATTTTAAACTGTCCACGTCGTTGTATATCAACACCTGTTGGCAGCTTAGGGTCTTAATTTAATTATCATTTCATTCTAGAGAGCTGCACCATCACCGATGGTATCTGTTCTTTTGGACATGTCTGAAAAAACAGGTACCATTTTCATATAGTTAAGGCTAACCGACAATTTATCTTCTTCTGTGCAGATGCACACGAATTGACCGAACTCTTATCGGACTTGGTAAAATTGCCTGCTGCGAGTGATGAGTATAATGGGCAGGGGCATTATGAATGTAGTGTACGGACATTAAGTTGGGAATGTGGGTCTCATGGGGAGCGTGCAGAGATAAATCCCTGCAGTTGCACTATCCTCTGTGCCCTCAGTGGCTTTGGTGGATAGAGTGTCTGCCATGTAAGCAAGAGATCCCAGGTTTGATTTCCAGTTGGGGCACTCATTTTCAACTGTCCGCATTGATGTATATAAACGCCTGTTGGCAGCTTTGGGTCTTAATTAATTATTATTTCTTAAATCATAGTTTATAAAGAGCTGTATTATTCATGAATCCATACAATGAAATGCAATGTTGCTATGAAATTGTGACATCAAGACACACAACTTGATATCAGCATATCCTCTGAGACTCTGCTGGAGTCAGCTGCAATATTTCCAAGTTATGTTCAGTAGCTGAAAGTGTCACTTGGCCACAGGTATGCACATCTCCCTTAACTCTGGATTTTCCCTGTCATTTCCTGTCACCTAATATGTTGATACTGTGTGCTAAGCTCTCTGTGCCAGGCTGTCTTGCTGCTGTGTGGCTTGCCTGAATACCAGGTAAGACTAAACCAAGTTTGTAAACTCACTGTTTAGAAGCTGAAGATAGTTGAAGGTAGGAAACTTTATTCTGAATTGCATTGCCATGTTCATTCATCTCAAAGATTATATATTTTTACCAAAAAAATGACAAAAATATATAATTTACCTACTGTGGTTCCAATACCTAAGAGAAAAATGCTAATTAAAACTAAAATCAAACAATGGAAAATCCAGGATGTAATATAACAATATTATGAAAAGGATAGTTGCTACTCACCATACAGCACAGACAAATGTAAATCACACACACATGACCACAGTCTCTGGCAGTTGAAGCCAGACTTACAACTAATAGTCGTGGTGATAAAAACAAGTGTTGGGATGGCAAAGATAGCAAAAATGGTTAATTACAGAATATATTTGCATACTGATGATGACTGGAGAAAACAAGAGGAAAGAAATGGTGTTCTCAGATAATCTGTAGAAATAGGGCAGAGGAGATTCAGAAACATCTGGATAGTTGGGAAGAAATTGTGAAATAGGATGGAATAAAATTTAATGTAAACAGAAGTGAGATCCAGGTCAGAACAAGAAAAAAGATAGACCAACTAGCAGAATAAGGATTAGAGGTGAACAATTGAAGAAGGTGTAAAGTGTAAAGCACTTGAAAAGTGTGATAGCAGAAACTGGAAGAAATGAGACAGAGATCAACAAACACGGCAGATAGCCAGAAGAGTCCTGTGAAGTGTTAGGAGTCTGGTTTGGAACAAAGATGCTCCACAAAAAGCAAAGAAATAATATATAGCAGGTACTGCATCCCAATAGTATTGTAATGGAGCTTGTAAGTAGGCCACTTTCACTACAACTATACCATAAAGATATTATCAAAATTGTAACTTGCATTTCACAGAGTTTTACTAACATAAAAAAAATGTTTTGTACTGTCATATACAGAATATGTGTTCAAACAAGAATCCAGCATAAGTAATGATAATTTTATTACTTTTCAAATAACCTAATTTTTTTCATATGTCAGATTTATTTAAAATTTAATTGTCTAATTGTAATTACACTTGAAATCACTGACATTAAAATTATTAATTATAAACTCTCAAACTAACTTCAGAAAAGATTATCAATATGTAACTCCCTTGTTATGTAAAAGACTTTCTTTGATGTATGTATTATCTTTATTCTTCTTAGTCAGAGGTTGTTGTATGAAGCTGGTGGGCCGGGAGATGTGAGAGTACATTTTGTATTACCCACAAGTTGTGTTGTGTCTGTAATTGTTTATTTAAAGCACAGCCATTTGAAAAATATGGAATAAATGTGTTAACAGTGTATATGAATACCTAAAACTTTGATTATTTATATTAATACTCGATGTTAAATGAACACCACATGCTTTTGCATCAAATTTAAGTGTACATCGAAGAGATAGGCTAATGCGAAATGGAGGTGGTGGAATTGTCACAGTAGACAATAAACTCAAATTCACCAAGATAGAAATTAAAGCTGCTTGTGAGATTGTTTGGGCAAGACTTTGTATCAAGGATGGGTATAAAATGATAATTGCATCCTGCTACTGCCCACCAGACTCATCTCCTGATGCAACCAAAAACTGTAGACAAAACCTCAGTTCATTTGTACATAAGTTCCCGAATCATAATGTACTCATCAGTGGAGACTTTAATCACCCAACTATCAAAAATGAAAATTACAGTTTTGTTAGTGGTGGGCATGATAAGACATCCTGTGAAACATAACTAAATAAGTTCTTTGAAAACTACCTGCAACAGATATTTCAAAACTCCACACATGATGGAAATACACTGGTGTCCAAAATTAAAGCAACAAAATGCTATTTTCCCATCCTGTGTCTAATTCACAATATAGTCATAGAAGCTGTCAACAGATGTCCGTATGACCATGTTCTGTATGGAGGATGGCATTCCTGTCAATGGGCAACCATGCCACTGATGACATCAGAGGAACTATCAAATGGGACAATGTTTGCCAGGTAGTCCTACATCCATAATCACTGTGTGCACAGTCACAGGTGGTGCAATATGGTACAGAGAAGACACCGATCAGACTCTCTGCAGTGGAGAGCCATAGGAAGATTGGAACCAGAGCAGTTGCAAACTGATGCGGACCTGATGGCCTAATGTGAACTGTTCTGTTGTTTCTCGTACATGGCGACAGTTCAAAGAGACCAAAACTGTATCCTGAAGACAAGGACAGGGTCAACCATGTGTGACATCCAAAAGAGAGGACCATTATTTGGCTGTAAGGGCAAGATGGTACTGTCTTAGTACTGCATGGCAACTGGCAACTGACCTCACAGCATCCACTGGATGAGTTGTATTAAGGCAAATGGTTTACAGAAGACTTTTTAGTCAGAGACTTGCTATATGTGTACCTTTGATGTGTGTTCACAGAAGGGAATGCCTAGAGTGGAGTCATCATCATGCCACCTGGTCAATCAAGCAATGGGCCACAGTTCTTTTCACAGGTGAGTCCTGGTTTGGTCTGGAGAGTGATTTTCAATGGATTTGCATCTGCAGCGAATCTAGAACACAACGTCAGAATGCCAACATTGTGGAAAGAGACCCAGGAGGATCCCCAATGGTGTGAATGGGGATTATATTGACCACTCAGACACCTCTCCATGAAATTGTATAGAGAATCAGTAGAATTTAACTGCTGTCAGGTATCATGATGAGACCTTGGCACCTTAAGATGAGACCTTGGGACCTCATGTGCAGTGGACTCAGACATTGTACTGACGGATGATAATGCTCAATCTCATAGAGCATGAGTGCTTGATGTTCCTTTCGAAATGGAAGATACTGCACACATGGTGTGGCCTACTTGCTCTCCTGATTTGAATTCCATTGAGCATGTCTGGGAAGCACAAGGGAGATGGGTTGCATCACGTCAGCATCCACGAAGCATTCTCCAAGACTTGTGAGCAGCTCAGCAAGAAGAATTGGCATTATTGCCTCAACATGAGATTGATATCATTCACAGCATGCCCCATTGCTGTCACACCTGTATTAATGCCAGGGGGGGGGGGTCACACCCCATACTGAGTGTGTTAACCAGTTTTCAGAATGTGTGTGTAAATCTATTAAGTTGGGAAAAATGAAGAACATTTTTGTCTGCCATTACTCATGTTGCAGTTGTTTATATTCTGTATTATATAATTGTTTCTACTTTACTGTCACCTGTTTATGCTGTTTTGTGGCAAAATAAATGCAACCTAGCAAAATTTCCATTTGATTCTTTAATTTTAGACACCATTGTATGTTGGATCTAATGGCAACAAATAGACCTAAGCTCTTTGATTATGTCCACATTGAAACTGACATCAGTGACCATTACATGGTATGCAACAATGATTACCAAAGTGCTTAGGACAACTAAAACAAACAGAAATGTTAAATAAAATAGATAAAAAACCAGTAGTGTCATATCTCAATGATGTACTTAAAACTTTTAGCACAGGGAAGAAGCACGCAGAGAAACTATGACTCAAGTTTAAAAGAATAGTTGACCATGCACTGGATGGATATGTACCCAGTAGAACAGTTCATAATTGGAGGGACCCTCCACTGTATACAGTCACTGTAAAGAGATTTCTAAAGAAACAAAGACTACTGTATAATAGCCATAAAACAAAGCATAGGACTATAGAGAGAGAGATGTGAAATTAAATACATTTGGGTGTCAAGAGGGCAATGTATGAAGCTTCCAGTGACTACCATAGCAGAAGATCGTCAAATGATCCTCCACAAACCCAAAGAAATTGTTGTCATATGTAAAGTTAGTAGGACCAAAGTTAGTATCCACTCTCTAGCGAATGAAACAGGAACTGAAATTGAGGTTAGCAAAGCTAAGGCAGAAATGTTTAATTCTTGAGGGTATTTTTGTTCTTTCGTTGCAACTACAAAATGTGTGATTCTTTTCACAGGTGTGTTTCACTTCATTGAGGTAAAGCATCATCAGTGGTCTGTAATTATGTAATTAAGTTATGTACATTTTGATTTGCTTTTAGATAAAAAAAAACTGTTCGTTAAGAATAAACTGATTTGTACTTACGGTGATTTTTGGTTGATTTCTCGCTTACGTCGGGAAATGCTGTCTACTAGCACTTTAATAGTACTTCAAGTACACACAGAATGCAGTGGTGTGCATAAAAGTGTGTTATGAAAAACATAAAAAATGCATAGTGCTGCAGAACATCTAAAAATTTGACCAATATTATTATCAGTGTCTAAAGCAGAAAAAAAAAAAAAATGATGTGCCAGCAGATGGCATTTCCCAATGAAAGTGAGAAATCAACCAAAAATCACCATAAGTACAAATCAATTTATTCTTAATGAACTGATTTTCAATCTAAAAGCAGATCAAAATGTAAATAACTTAATTACAGGACACTGATGATGCTTTACCTCAATAAAGCAAAACACGTCTGGTGAAAAAAATCACACATTTTTGTAGTTGCAATGACAGAACAAAAATACCCTCAAGAATTATAACGCAACTGTGGACCTATGGCCACACAAATGAAGAGCTTAATTCTGTTTTCAAACGTTCCTTTACAAAAGAAAACCCAGCAGAACTGCTGCAAGTTAATCCTTGTACCACTGAAAACCTCTACATCTACATCTACATTATACTTTGCAAATCACATTTAAGTGTCTGTCAGAGGGTTCATTGAACCACTTTCACAATAATTCTCCACTATTCCAGTCTTGTACAGCATGTGGAAGAAATGAAACCTATATCTTTCATGTGAGCTCTGATTTCCATTACTTTATTATGATGATCATTTCTCCCTGTTGGTTGGTGTCAACAAAATATTTTCACATTCAGAGGAGAAAATTGGTGATTGAAATTTCATGAGAAGATGCTGCTGCAACAAAAATCAACCTTATGTTTTAATGATGTCCACCTCAAACCCTATATCATTTCAGTCATACTCTCTCCCTTATTTCATGATAATACAAAACTTGCTGCCCTTCTTTGAACTTTTTTGCTGTGCTCCATCAATTAGCTGGTAAGGATCCCACATCACACAGCAGTATTTTAAAAGAGGACAGACAAGTGTAGTGTAGGCAGTCTCTTTTGTAGATCTGTTACATTTTCTAAGTGTCCTGCCAATAAAACACAGTCTTTGGTCAGCCTTCCCCACAACATTTTCTTTGTGTTCCTTCCAGTTTAAGTTGTTCGTAATAGTAACTCCTACAAATTTAGTTGAATTTATGGCCTTTTGATTTGACTGATTTATCATGTAACCAAAGTGTAATGGATTCCTTTTAGCACTTATGTGGATGACCTCACAGTTTTCATCATTTAGGGTCAATTGCCAATTTTCGTACCATTCAGATATCTTTTCTAAATTGGTTTGCAATTTGTTTTCATCTTATGAAGACTTTACTAGTTGATAAATGACAGTGTCATCCACAAACAAACTAAGACAGCTGCTCAGATTGTCTCCTAAATCTTGTATATAGATAAGGAACAGTAGAGGGCCTGTAACACTATCTTGATGACTTTTCATCAATTACTATGAACTGTGACCTCCCTGACAGGAAATCATGAATCAAGCGACATAACTGAGATGATATTTCATAAGCACTCAGTATCACTACTAGCCACTTGTGTGGTCTGGAAATCTAGAAATACAGAATCAATGTGAAATTCCTTGTCAATAGCAGTCAGCACTTTATGTAAGTAAAGAACTGGTTGTTTTTCACAAGAAAAATGTTTTCTAAATCTGTGTTGACTGTGTGTCAATAGACCGTTCTCTTAGAGGTAAGCCATAATGTTCGAACACAATATATGTTCCAAAATCCTGCTGCATATCTACATTAATGATATGGGTTTGTAATTTAGTGGACTACCTCTACTACTTTCTTGAATACTGGTGTGACCTGTGCAACTTTCCAGTCTTTGGGTGCAGATCTTTCATCAAGCAAATGGTTGTATATGATTGTTAAGTATGGAGCTATTGTACCAGCATACTATGTAAGGGACCTAACTGGTATACAGCCTGGCCCAGAAGACTTGCCTTTGTTAAGTGATTTAAGCTGCTTCACTACCATGTGGATATCTACTTCTATGTTACTTATGTTGGCAACTGTTCTTGATTTGGATTCTGGAGCATTTCCTTAGTCTTCTTTGGTGAAGGAATTTCAGAAGGCTGTGTTTAGTGACCCTGCTTTGGCAGCACTGTTGTCTATAATATTTTCATTGCTATCAGTCAGAGAAGGCATTGATTGTGTCTTGCCACTAGCATACTTCACATACAGACAGCATCTCTTTGGATATTTTGCCAGGTTTTGAGACAAAGTTTCATTGTGGAAACTATTATAACCATCTCGCATTGAAGTCTGCACTAAATATCAAGCTTCCGTAAAAGATCACCTATCTTGGCGATTCTGCATCTGTTTAAATAAGTCACATTTTTTGTTGTTTCTGCAACTGTGTTCTGAGCAGTTCTGTGTACAAAGGAGAATAAGCTCCATCATTTGTTAATTTATTTGGTACAAATCTCCGAACTGCTGCTGATACTATTTTTTTTTAAAAAGCTGAACCTGATCTACACTTACATTGTTAATTTGGAAGGAGTGGAGATTGTCTCTGAGGAAGAAGTCCAGTGAATTTTTATCTGATTTTTTGAATAGGTATATTTTTCATTTATTTTTGGAACATTTGGGGATTACAATATTCAATCTCGATACGATAACCTAGTGTTCACTAATCCTTGTATCTGTTTTGATGCTTATTATTAGCTCAGGATTGTTTATTGCTAAGAGGTCAAATGTGTGTTAACAACCGTTAATACTCGCGTGGGTTCATGAACTAACTGCTTGAAATAATTTTCAGAGAATGCATTTAGCACAATTTTGGATGATGTTTTATACATCCTTCTGGATTTAAACATGTATTTTTGACAACATATTGAGGGTAAATTAGAGTCACTACGAACTATAACTGTATAAGTCAGGTACTTGTTTGAAATTAGACTCAAGATTTCTTTGAACCTTTCAGCAATTGAATCATCTAAATTGGGAGGTCGGTGAAAGCATATAATGATTATGTTATTCCAGTTACCAAGAATGACCTTTGCCTGTACTAACTCCCAGGAATTATCTACTTCTATTTCTTGACAAGATAAACTACTTCTAACAGCAACATACATGCCACCGCCAATTGTGTCTAGCCTATTCTTTCAGAACACTGTCAGATTTTTCACAAAAATTTTGGCTGGACTATGTTTCTGACTTTAGCCAGAATTCAGTGCATATAACAATTTGAGCATCAGTGCTTTCTATTAGCATTCGGAGCTGTGGTACTTTCCCAACACGGCTATGACAACTTACAACTGTTATGCTGATGGTTCCTTTATCTATGTTCTTCCTGTGATTGACCCTTTGAGACTGAAGCCCTTTTTGTGCTTTCCTGAGACCCTCTAACCTAAAAAATTGTACAGTCCACATCACACAGCCCCTGCTACCCATGTAGCCACCTCTTCCCTGTAGTGGACTCCTGACCTATTCAGCGGAACCCAAAATCCAACCACCCTACGGCGCAAGTCAAGGAATCCGCAGCCTACACAGTCACAGAACCATATGAGACTCCGCTTCAAACCCTCTACTCAGCTCTGTAGCAGAGGTCTGCAGTCAGTCCTGTCAACTATGCTGCAAATGGTGACCTCTGCTTTTGTCTTGCAAGCAAGACTGGCAGCCTTTACCACTTCTGTTAGTTGCTCAAAACCAGAGAGAATCTTTTCCAATCCAAAGCGACACATATCATTGGTACTGATGTGACCCACCACTTGCAGTTGGCTGTACCTTGTGCTCTTCATGGCTTCCTGAAAGACCTGTTCCACATCTGGAATGGCTCCACAGCCATATCCCCAAGGTGCCCCTCAATGTGCCTGACATTGGAGCTCCTAACTACCAATAATCTCACCCTCTGTGATTGCCTGGATCTTGCAGGCTGAGTGGTTTCCTCAGAAACATGATAGGTGACTGCATCTGGCTGAGCAACAGTGTCAGAAACAGATAGCACTTGGAACCTGTTCATCCGACTAACTGGAGAGGGTTTAGGTGTGGCCCCCAGACAAGTATTTCGCTGACCTCCCACTTGATCATGGGCGATGTGACAACCGAAGTGTGAGCAGTAATTGGGCAGGCCACCTATGAGGACTGATTGGAGGACTCCAACATTCTGGACGTCCATTGAATCCCCAATGCCGGTCCACAACAGTGGCGCCCATCCACTGCAGCTTCAGACTGTGTAACTGAAGCCATCACAGCATGGAGCTGAGAGCGAAGCATCACCAACTTGGCCTGCATCCACACAGCCCCTGCCCATACTAAAGATCATGGTAAACTACACTCAGTCCGGGACTGCACTGCTGCATTGGTCGCAGGTTTGAATCCTGCCTCGGGAATGGATGTGTGTGATATCCTTAGGTTAGTTAGGTTTAAGTAGTTCTAAGTCTAGGGGACTGATGACCTCAGTTGTTAAGTCCCATAGTGCTTGGAGCCATTTGAACCATTTTTGAAACTTCACCACTCAGAAAAACAAACTATCGACACATGCTGTGGAACTCTCCTGTAAACCCCGATGAAAACACAAGAACTGTGTCTGATAAGTTAGATTAATAGGTGGAGATTAAAAAATTGAACTACTGTAGCACTCAGATAAAACTAAATAATTTGTTCCTGATTTGGAACTTCTAATACGCCAGAAAATTGGTTTACTTTCTGATGCAAACTTTCTTTGTCAACAATATGAATAAAATGTAATGAATAAAAAAAAAACCAAGATGGATCAAAATAATTCTTTTTAATTTTTGTATTGGAAATGATACACAAATTCAAGTTTGTCACCTCCATTCTTTAATTGTTTAAGAAGATAAAGAAAAGTGTCGTGGTCCAGTGTATTGTAAAAGCAAGGTCTGGGAAGACATTTTTATTTTTAGATAAAATTTAGTATTTTGAAAGTTTATAATGTTAGATAGTCCATAGCTAATACAGAATCATTGCTGATGATCTGAAATGAATGTGACATATGAATTTTCATCACTCCAAGTATGGTTGCTGCACCAGTTGAAAACACCATCAAAATTAACAGACGTCTCATCTGTGAACAATTCCCCATGGAATCAAACCTGATAAGCAAAATAAGACATTCAACCCTTAGTCTAGTTAAGGATATTCCATTGATACTGCTGGACGCTGTGTTTGAAATCATTTGGTATTATTGATTTCACACATTGCTTATGGTAGTGATGTAACTTCCGTGCCACCGGAACTCTCCATGGTTTTATCTAGATACATTGCGTAAGTGTCTAATTATAAATAGAAGTGACAAAAGTCATGGGATAGCAATATGCACATATACAGATGGTAGTAGTATCACATACACAAGATATAAAAGGGCAATGAATTGGCAGAGCCATCATTTCTATCCATGTGATTCACGTGAGAATGTTTATGACATGATTATGGCTGCTTGATGGGAATCAACTGACTTTGGACATGGAATGACAGTCAGAGCTAGATGAATGGGATATCCCATTTCAGAAATCAATAGGGAATTCAATATTCCAAGATCTACAGTGTCAGGAGTGTGCTGAGAATACTACATTTCAAAACAATGGAGTGGCCAATGGCCTTGACTTAAGAACTCAGAGTAGTGGCATTTGCATAAAGCTTTCAATGCAACAATGTGTGAAATAACTGCAGAAATCAATGTGGGATTTATGATGAACATATCCATCAGGACATTGTGGTGAAATCTGGCAATGGGCTACGGCAGCAGACATCCGAGGCAAGTGCCTTTGATACCAACATGACGTCACCTGCAGAATCTCTCCTGGGCTGACAGCCATATTGGTTGGATCCTAGACAACTGGAAAACCAGTTGGTAAGAGCTGATGGTAGAGTTTCAGCATGGCACAGATCCTATGAAGCCTTCGACCCAAGTTGTCAACAGGGCACTGTGTAAGCTGGTGGGGGCTCCATAATGTTGTGGGCTGTGTTTACACTGAATGGACTGGGTCCTCTGGTCCAACTGAACTGATCACTGATGGTTATGTTTGGCTACTTGGAGACCATTTCAAGCCATTCATGGGCTTCATGTTCCCGTGACAACGTGCCATGTTGCCGGGCCACAATAGTCGCAATTGGTCTGAAGAACATTCTGGACAATTTGAGTAAATGATCTGGCCACCCAGATCGTCTGACATGAATCCCATTGAACATTATGGTACACAACTGAGAAATCAGTTTGTGCACAAAATCGTGCAGTGGCAACACCTCCACAATTATGAACAGCCACAGAGGCAGCATGGCTCAATATTTCTGCAGGGGCCTTCCAACAACTTTTTGAGTCCATTCCATGTTGATTTGCTGTGCTACAACAGGCAAAAGGAGGTTCTACATGAAATTAGGATGTATCCCAAGACTTTTGTCACTTCAGTGTATATTGTTACATTCAATGTTACCGAGGCACTGCTTCAGTTGATTCCCCTGAATGCATGCTACTGATATTTACATTCATTTTCTGAGCAATACATCTTGCTGTGTAAAACATGAAGTGAAAGTCTACATGCTACTCTAATGAATAACACTACATCTTCAACAACTAGTTATGGACTGAAAATACTGCTAAATTCCATTATGGGCACATTACTGACTGTCTGTTGCTTTTCAATGTAGCATCATCAATGTCAATAAGGCATTGAGTTGTTTGTTATGAAACATAAACAATATATGGACATGTGCATGCAAATGAAGTGGTTTAATTTCATTACAACAATATGCGAATGTTATTGTGCTTATTTATCCACACACAATTTCCTACACACTCATTTCCAAGCACTGATTGTTTCCCTTTGTGAAACATTCAGTTTAGGATCTTTCACTATCTGAAAAATTTTGACACTAAGTTCTTGGACTCCTTTCAGAATGTAACAAAAAGACAATATGAACTCTGTGTAGTATGTTTTGTTTGAAGCATCGAACAAAAATCAAAAAAGAATTTGTGAAATCTAAAACCAGTACCCCCACAACAAAAGTATAAAGACAGAGACCAATAGCGAGAAAGATTAGTCATTTTAGGGGCATTCAACAGCAAAAACACCCACAACAAAATGTTAACAAGAGGTAAGAGTCACAGCGCACAGTGGTAGGAATTTAAGGGCAAATTCAGGCACATATGAACAGTTCAAGTTTCTATCATCCTTATTTTATTATCTGTCAAGACAGAAGGCACGACAGTAGGAATACTTTATGTTGTTTTTGTCTGTGAGTAAACTGTTCAATCTGTTCAATTAAAGTGTGTGCATTCTGTATGTGAAAAATGTGAAAATTTTACCAATGAGGAGAAACCTGGAAGTCACCTTATCCTGCCTAAAACCCATATTTTATGGCACTGAAACATTTCATAGCTTGTAGACCTTGTACTAACATATTATACCAGCCATGTAAAGTGGCACATACACTGAAAAATTTTCCTTATCTGTGTGTGCATGGGCCAGTTTACACAAGTATAGTATGCAATTTTATAATTCTATTTATCCAATCATTCCTGCATTGGCTAAAATGTTCTTACAAGCCAAAGTGATTTCACTGACTGCTTGCTTCTCATCTCTGCTCCACTGAGTGGATTTGTTGAATAATTTTAAATATACTTGATGAATAAAAATAGGCAACAATTCACTCGATGAACATCTGCTTCAACTTGTTTTATTGTCACCCATATGAATCACATTATTCTATGGTAAAATATTGTTGTTAAATTAAAAATACTGTAAAATGATGATTGGGTTATACCAAATATGTATCTATATAATAGCACCTCACATGAATTTCATGCATTTGTTCGTGGATAGTTATTGCATTATTCTTTGTTGTGCTCTTTTAGGTGGCTAAGAGATAGGTAATACTGTATTTGGTTGTTACACCATCAGGAATTGTTTGGCAGTGAAATGTTTCAATTCACAATGTTAGAAGAAAGTAGTTGGATATGTGATATATTCTGTGGCTTTTCTGTACTGTACATCTATAATGTTTACAGATTTTTTGGCCTTGATCAATACACTATTAATTTATTACAAAAAATGGATTAAATAAATTTTTAAAAGTTTGAAAATAAAGTACATAAATCTGTTCCTCTTGAGGCTAACATGTTAAGTTGTTGTGCTATTAGGAATTGTTTGGCTCTGAAATGTCCTCTTTTCTGTGGCTTCCCTGTGTTGTACATGTACGATGTTTTCAGATTTGTTGGTCTCTATCAATATAATATTAATTTATTACAGGAGATGAATTAAACAAAAGATTTAAAAGTTTGGAAATGGAGTAATATTAATTTATTCCAGAAAATGGATTAAACAAAAGACATAAAGGTTTGGAAATTGAGGATGTAAATCTGTGCTTCAATAGTGGTACCTAACATGTTAAGAATTTCAGTATAACAAAGAGAATAGTTGCTACTCACCACATAGTGGAAACGTGAGTCGCAGAAAGGCAGAACAAAAAGACTGCTAGAAAGTTAGCTCTCAGCCAAAGGCATTTGTCAGAAATAGACAAAACACACACACACACACACACACACACACACACACACACACACACAGAGAGAGAGAGAGAGAGAGAGAGAGAGAGAGAGAGAGAGAGAGAGAGAGAGAGAGAGAGTGAGTTTGGCTCCAGCTGCCAGAGACTGCGGTAGTGTGTGTGTGTGTGTGTGTGTGTGTGTGTGTGTGTGTGTGTGTGTGTGTGTGTATGTGTGTGTGTGTGTGTGTGTGTGTGTGTTTTCTGTTTTTGACAAAGGCCTTGTTGGCCAAAAGCTAACTTTGCAACAGTCTTTTGTTGTACATTTCTGTGACTCAGCATATCTGCTATATGGTGAGTAGCAACTACCCTTTTCATTATAATGTAACATTCCATGATTTTATGTTAAGAAGTTCAACAACTTAGATTCTTATGATCTGCCAGATATAAGGTCTAGGAATTAGACTATATTTCTCAAGGCACAATGAACAGAAAGCATAAAAAATTATTAAAACCAGTTCTTACAGTATGCAAATGTGGGTAGTGAACTTATATTTTTCTTTGCTGCTAACACAGTGTTATTGTAAAAGCTAGAAGAGGACTGATGAATTGAAATTAATTCATAAAGAGGATGAGGATGAGTGAACTGGAGCTCATGGTGAATTAAATGCTGTTAACAGCTGTGGCCAAGACCATTTTGAGGTTGAGGGACACAGTTCTATTATTCAAAAGCATTTAATAGGATGTTGTGGTATCCAGATCTGCAGACAGCAGGATAGTAATGTATTAATACAAGCAAGTTACCACTGCTGGGTATGTAAATGATTAGAGTTGCAGTTCTCTGTGACAAGCAGAGTGGCCACCAGAGCGCATTACTGTCGTTAATGTTCAATTTTCTTACCACCCCTGGTACTGTATGTAAGGGGGATGAACAGCATCAGATGATGAGTGATTACTGTGAAGAACACTTGTGTAAGACAGCACTGTCAATACCTGACTGTTTGAAAGCGACCTCACTATTGGTCTCCATTTGGTTGGCTGGTTGTGTGGCATTTGGATGTGACAGTGGCTTAAGATTGGACTGTGTGGGAGTCTGAGGACAGGTATACTTCTCATCAAGGTTCTAGTTGACCCTTTCTGATCACCACAAGGCAAGATCGCCACATTATGCACAAAAGCCCAACATAACCTCTTCACATTTGTGCCTGCCATCTGAGGAAAAGTAATGTACTCCCTGCAATATTGTGTGTCATTCTGCAGCTGGCCTAGAGAATTACTGCCCCATTTGTAGGTTGTCATTGACACCACAACACAAATGGGTGTGTTTGGAGAGGTGCCATGGCAGGGATGCATGGTCTGTTGATGAATAGCATCACAATGTGTTCAGAGATGAATTGTACTGCTGCACTATCATGGATGGCCATCATTGGCAAGTATGGTGGCAGACTGGGGAGAGGTCTCATTCTTTCCACTGTTTTGCTTCCAGTGTGGTATTACTCCTGGCACCATCATGTGGGAAGCCATTGTGTATGACTGCAGGTCACACCTAGAAATGACTGAGAGAATGTGTATGGTATGTCAAGGACATCTTGTGTCCTCATGCATTACCACTCTTGTGATACCATTGTTGCTACAATTTTCAACAAGAGAATACTTGCCCACACATGACACATATCTATATGAACTGCCTGTGTAATGGTGAAGAACTCCTTTGGCCAGCAAGATTCACAGATATTTTCCTGATAGAACATGTGTGGGGCCATCTATGAGTTCAACTCCTTCCTCATGCCAGCATATAGGATATAAAGGATATAAGGGACCAGCTTGCCACAGGAAAGGGCACAATGGCATTATGAGACCCTTCCTAACTGAATCGGTGCATGCATTGAGGTCAGAGAGGGTGCAGCCTCATACAAATAGGTGGATTCATATTGCCAAGTTCTTTGTAAACTTGACTTGGTATTGTAATCACTGAAATAACACCACATACTCATCATAACATGAAGTTTCATTTCATTTCCTCCTCCGCTTCTGGATGTTTCACTTTTTTGTCAGGCAGTGCATTTATTCATTTACTGAAGTTTGGCTTTGAATTCAGAGTGTGAGTGCTAGGTCTCTACTTGGAATTAGTGTCTTTCTGATGACAACTTATATTTCCGACTGAGCAACCATGGAAGTTCTCCAGATTATGTACTTCTGGAATCCACAACGAACCTTGCTTTGTTTCTCATATTGGTCTCAATAAATAGAAAAAGGCTTACACATAACAGTGGTGACAAGAAGTTTTGAAATATTCTATACAAAATTGATTCCATTATGAAAACTCTTGGATCAGATACAGCAAAAATTAACCACTCTGCAACAGAAAAGTTATCTTCAAGGGGAATTGCCATCGACAGCAACTACGTAACTTTGCTACCGATGGAAACATTGTTTCAAATAACTCTGCAAACTTTGATTCCAATTAATCAAGTTACAGAGGATATTGTTGCTCAGAAAACTGCATTGGGTGCATGACTAAACAATAAAAGCACTGGCGGACTGTTAAATATTCAATCTCCTCATTCACAACATGTAACTTTTTGGAGTGCATGGTCAAGAGCAGTGATTACCGGTCCTTATTCTTTGAACTCCTTACTCTTGGACATGTGGTTACTGAGAATTTCAGTGATTTGTCAATTTGAGTAAGAGCTTTTTTGTACAGTTTTGGACAAACTGAGGCTGTGGATGGAACTGTGGGACAGAAAACACGAACTGTAAAACATGTTTTCTGAGAAAAGTTCCCTGCATACCTGATCTTCTTGAGAGGTATCTCTATGGTCAGTGTAACAAGCCTGATTTAGTTCCTTGTGACTTTTTTCTTATGAGAGTGCCTAAGCTCCATTGTTTACATTGATCATCCAAGGATCCTTGCACACCTGAAGGAGAATACCCATCAAGCAATAGACCACATACCCATTGCCATCCTCAAAAGACTCAACTGGAACTTCAGAATAATCATCACTCTACAAGTTTCTCATGCCTTTGACTTAACACACACATTAAGAAGGGCCATCAAAATGTAGAGATTTTAAATCCACTATAATCCCTCAGTGGACTATCAATTCATATCTCTCTCCTTGGCCACAGGACATATTTGCTAAAACAAAGGTAGCTGAATTTTTCTATAGAACAGATTTATTTGATTAATATTTACAGGTTTCATTAGGTGAAGAATTCCAAAAACCTGTAGTAATAAATATAGCTTTTGGAGTGTATTAATATAAGAGACTACCATTCAGTACCTGCAGTCTTTCAAACTATTCAGTTGATGTAATTGTCACTGGGCAAAACAGACCCCAGAATTTTTGCAAAATCTGCTAGTTTTGTTTTTTCCTGAAGTGTAATCTACAAAAATTTCAATGTTTAAAACTTAATGTTGATACTCAGTAAAGAGGGCATCACACTCACAAAGAATATATCAAAGACACTGCTCAGTTGCCTCAGTCCTTTAATATTGTTGTGGTCTTCAGTCTGAAGACTGGTTTGATACAGCTCTCCATGCTACTTTATCCTGTACAAGTCTCTTAATCTCTGAGAAACTACTGTGATCTAAATCCATTGAATCTGCTTACCATGTTTATACCTCGGTCATTAATATTAAAGAAACTAAATCTTCTCTTGGCAAAGTTAACTATTCCAATCATTGCATCCCACAGACTGCTGAAGTCACATACTTACTTAATCAGTTCCATATCCAGTGTACAGCAAATGGAGATCATTGTCTTACCCAAAATTCAAGAAAAAAGGACCATTTAAGAAGCATTGCCAACTGACTGGTAATCCTTGAAATGTGACCTTGGTACTTAGATATCAAATTAATACACAGTCTGTCCAAAAACAGACAGAACGTTGTATATGACAAGATTTTTCCAAAGAAGCACAAAAACCATGTGCTGGAAAAAGAAACTATACAGAGTTAAGGATAATCTGGTAAATCAAATCTGCATATGTAATTATTAGTATTAGCAAGCTAATCAGCTTGTAATAAACAGTAAGAAAACCATTGCTCTAAAATTCCACAATGTTCCTAACAAGGACATGTTTATCCCATCAGTCTCTATCAATGACGAACCAGTTGGTAACAATACTGAAACCAAATTCTTAGGACTTTGGCTGCAGAGTAACATCAGATGGAATAAGCATATTGAATATCTCAATGCAGAACTGAGCAAAACATGTTACCTTCTTTGTTCATTAAAATCATGCTGTAGTGAGAAAACAGTATTGAATGCATTTCATGCTTACTTTCATTCTCATCTTACATATGGTGTCACCTTCTGGGGAAACTCTAAAACAGCTAATAGCACTTTTAAACTACAAAAAAGGGCCATTAAAATCTCGTTTGGGTGCAAGCCTAGAGACTCTTGTAAACCCCTGTTTAAGAAATCTGGTATTCCTCCATTACCATGTGTATACATTATGGAAACCCTTTTGTTCTTTAAATTAAATATAATAGGCAAGGACCGGAGACTGCAAAAAAACTGTGATATACATGAGCACTTTACCAGACAAAACAGAAACTTACATATGACTCAAATCAGCACAGCACTGTGCCAAACAGGTACTTTTCACATGGGAGTTAAGCTTTATAACAAACTTCCTGAAAACATTAAAGCTATCACTGAGGTCAATAGATTTGGAAAATCCCTTAAGTCATATTTACAGCATCACTGCTTTTACTCCATTTAAGAATATTTAAATTTATGAAATGTGTTATATAAATACTTAGGTGTAAAGTGTATTATTGTAACCTTAAATATGTATGCCTTTAATGACTTTCAGCCTGTATATTTATAACTTGACTTGTCCAATGTCTTATGCATAAGCTGCTATGTTGACAACAGGACCAATAAGAATACAAATACAATACAATACCGTTTCTCTTAATAACAAAGTAAATGTTCTTGAGTTGCCCTATTTTGTGCATATTCTTTTTATATACAATATAATCAAATAAGAAATCAAACTCAGGTTCTTGTGCCATTTAAACAGGAAGATAAAACACTTTGTAAAGTCTGTAATCAAAATGTATACCTCTCACAATATCAAAATTCTCATCTTTGACTTCCCATACAAGCTCATCATGTATCTGTATTAATAAATGTACGTCCAGTTCAGGATGCTTTAAAAATTCAAGTTCTGTACGTATCATTGCACATTTACAGATATCAGCAGCTGAACCTATAGGGAAATCATACAACATTACTTAGTGTGCATTTAATATGTAACTAGATTTTAAAGCACAATTGCCTGGCATAACATTCAGAAAATGTCTTTCTTTGCTAAACAAAGTTTTTAAAGATTTAACTTCAGAGACTTCATCCAGGTGATAAAACAACAATAGATAAAACAAAACCAGCATTCACATTTTTGTAAACAAAGTCCACTGAATATATTCAGCATTATCTTAAAATAAAAACGAAAATGTAACAGTAAACTTAACAAACCAGTGTTTGCATGGTTAATGAGCATGAGTGGTAAAACCCATATGGAATGATGAATGGCACAAAACAATAATTTCAAATAGTTTCAGTCCTAGAGTTATGCCTCCTCTAAAAAAATGCTAGAAATGTATGTAGAACTACTGTACTTTTTGTACTTCTTTAATTAATACCTCTAGGGATCTCTATAAGAACTAATAGAAACTTTAAAAAAGGACTGGCCTGTGACTTAGTAAATCATCGTCTTGCAGGTACCTCTTTGAAGGCACATGCTCGTCAGGCCAATTGCGATATTTGATAAACCATATGTGCCTGGGTGATTTCCAATGGTAAACAGCTCATATCCAAGTGTGAGCACCTCAACTGTGGTTATGTGTGGGTTGGCAAACCTTGGTTACTGAGCTAGGAGTTCATCGGAGGCACTAGTCCTTTCAGACCACAAGCTTCAGGAATGTTTTAACAACAACTGTGAAGAGTGATGGTGGAACATTGTGTGTCATGAGAAACAGGGACCTTAGCTTAACTGCTTGGATTGTGAGGATGGTATAAAACTCTATTATAAAGTTGTTGATTTCAATATGTGTTAAATATCTGTTCAGAGAGGGGAAATTGTATGTTCCCTGTATCTTCCAGCAAGAGAGTCTATGGAAATCAAAACTCTGATGGCTTCCACTGAAAAGCACCCAAAATTAGTCCTCTTTCTTGGTTACATTAAGAGACAAAAAGGTGCCATGAAGCACACTGTCTGTTGTAAGGGAGGAATTGCTGAGAGCCTTATCCAATCTGATAACCTACACCTCATCAACAGTAGGCATAGACTCATTTGAGCAATACTTTGTAATAATTCTCTTTGTACCCATCATTCATTATTCCCTTGATTTTTTGCAGATACTGTTCAGTTAGATGAGGAGGCCAATTCCCCCTCAAGCGACCACATTCCCTCCAGATTCACTTGCAAAGCGGAGAAGCCCCTGGAAGACAGCTAATGAAATGAGTAATAGGAATATGACTCATTTCAGCAGTACTTTGAAATAATTCTCTTTATACACATCATTATTGTCTTGATTGTTTGCAGGTGCTGCTCAGTGAGATGTGAAGGTCAACTTCCACTCAAGTGACTATATTCCCCTCTAGATTCACTTGCAAAACAGATGTCCCTAAGGAAAGCTAACGAAATTGATGCAAACTGTAAATAAGTGCATACTATTTGACCAGCTCTAGGCTGTTGGTTAAATGAAGAGTGAGCAGTGCTTGTGGTGGAAGCACTATATCAGAAGAATGCTACAAATGCCTTATAGAATGACTAAGAGTCAGTTTCTCATTTCACAGTGCAGGACAGAGTGCCTTGGTTAAGGCATTCCATTTGTGTTTGTTTCTTGCATCAGCCATATTAGTTATTAATTCTTTTATTCCATACAGCAATACAAACTTAGTGGGAAACAAATGCTTCCTGTGTGTGTTGTGCTCTGTGTCTTCACTGATCTAAAATGCATGCTGTGGGAAGGTTAGTAAAAAACTTTGTGACACTGGGTGGTGAGAGTGGGGACTGTCTATTCACTCTTCAGTTTGCACACTGACTATAGGGGTGTCTGAACATGATAACAGTATCCACGATGAAACTGATCACATTATGAGCATAATACACCAGGTCACTAAAGTGTTCAGGCCAATATAAAAGGCACCTTGCCCCTTCCTGGAACAATAACTATTGGTCTGTGATAAGGGACAGGTGAGCAGTACTGAGAAGATTTGAATGCAGAGCACTCACAGATAGTCTCCTGGCCTTTCAGGATGTCAAGGGAAAAATCAAGACAAATCATTAGTAAGACCAAAGAATATGTGCTACACAATTCCTGGACACAATTACAAGTTCTACGAGAGTATATGTGCCATCTGTATGATTTTCAACAGATTATCCTGATCATAATTATCCATGAACCATGGACCTTGCCATTGGTGGGGAGGCTTGCGTGCCTCTGCGATACAGATGGCCGTACCGTAGATGCAACCACAATGGAGAGGTTTCTGTTGAGAGGCCAGACAACTATGTGGTTCCTGAAGAGGGCAGCAGCCTTTTCAGTAGCTGCAGGGGCAACAGTCTGGATGATTGACTGATCTTGACTTTTAACACTTAGCAAAACGGCCTTGCTGTGCTGGTACTGCGAACGGCTGAAAGCAAGGGGAAACTACAGCCATAATTTTTCCCAAGGGCATGCAGCTTTACTGTATGTTACTGTTCGGATCTCCGGACAGGGACTACTCAGGAGGACGTCATTATCAGGAGAAAGAAAACTGGCATCTACAGATCAGAGCATGGAATGTCAGATCCCATAATCGGGCAGGTAGGTTAGAAAATTTAAAAATGGAAATGGATAGGTTAAAGTTAGATATAGGGGGAATTAGTGAAGTTTGGTGGCAGGAGGAACAAGACTTTTGGTCAGGTGAATACAGAGTTATAAATACAAAATCAAATAGGGGTAATGCAGGATAGACACGAAGCTCATGCCTGCTACAGTAGTACAAGTTTATATACCAACTAGCTCTGCAGATGATGAAGAAATTGATGAAATGTATGATGAGATAAAAGAAATTATTCAGGTAGTGAAGGGAGACGAAAATTTAATAGTCATGGGTGACTGGAAAAACTGGTAGATGCGGACCTCGGGGAGGATCAGTTTGGATTCCGTAGAAATGTTGGAACATGTGAGGCAATATTGACCTTACGACTTATCTTAGAAGAAAGATTAAGAAGAGGCAAACCTACGTTTCTAGCATTTGTAGACTTAGAGAAAGCTTTTGACAATGTTGATTGGAATACTGTCTTTCAAATTCTGAAGGTGGCAGGGGTAAAATACAGGGAGCGAAAGGCTATTTACAATTTGTACAGAAACCAGATGGCAGTTATTAGAGTCGAGGGGCATGAAAGGGAAGCAGTGGTTGGGAAAGGAGTGAGACAGGGTTGTAGCCTCTCCCCGATGTTATTCAATCTGTATATTGAGCAAGCAGTAAAGGAAACAAAAGAAAAATTTGGAGTAGGTATTAAAATTCATGGAGAAGAAGTAAAAACTTTGAGGTTCGCTGATGACATTGTAATTCTGTCAGAGACGGCAAACGACTTGTAAGAGCAGTTGAACAGAATGGACAGTGTCTTGAAAAGAGGATATAAAGCAAAACGAGGATAATGGAATGTAGTCAAATTAAATCAGGTGATGCTGAGGGAATTAGATTAGGAAATGAGACACTTAAAGTAGTAAAGGAGTTTTGCTATTTAGGAAGTAAAATAACTGATGATGGTAAAAGTAGAGAGGATATAAAATGTAGACTGGCAATGGCAAGGAAAGCGTTTCAGAAGAAGAGAAATTTGTTAACATCGAATACAGATTTATGTATCAGGAAGTCGCTTCTGAAAGTATTTGTTTTTAGTGCAGCCATGTATGGAAGTGAAACATGGACAATAACAAGTTTGGACAAGAAGAGAATAGAAGCTTTCGAAATGTGGTGCTACAGAAGAATCCTGAATATTAGATGGGTACATCATGTAACTAATGAGGAGGTATTGAATAGGATTGGGGAGAAGAGAAGTTTGTGGCACGACTTGACTAGAAGAAGAGATCAGTTGGTAGGACATGTTTTGAGGCATCAAGTGATCACAAATTTAGCATTGGAGGGCAGCGTGGAGGGTAAAAATCGTAGAGGGAGACCAAGAGATGAATACACTAGGCAAATTCATAAGGATGTAGGTTGCAGTAGGTACTGAGAGATGAAGAAGCTTGCACAGGATAGAGTAGCATGGAGAGCTGCATCAAACCAGTCTCAGGACTGAAGACAACAACAACAACAACGGGTGACTGGAATTCCAGAATAGGAAAAGGGAGAGAAGAAAACATAGTAGGTGAATATGGATTGGGGGTAAGAAATGAAAAAGGAAGCCGTCTGGTAGAATTTTGCACACAGCATAACTTAACCATAACTAACACTTGATTCAAGAATCATAAAAGAAGGTTGTATGCACGGAAGAAACCTGGAGATAGTAGAAGGTATCAGGTAGATTATTTAATGGTAAGACATAGATTTAGGAACCAGGTTTTAAATTGTAAGACATTTCCTGGGGCAGATGTGGACTCTGACCACAATTTATTGCTTATGAACTGTAGATTAAAACTGAAGAAACTGCAAAAAGGTGGGAATTTAAGGAGATGGGACCTGGATAAGCTGAAAGAACCAGAGGTTGTACAGAGTTTCAGGGAGAGCATAAGGAAACAATTGACAGGAATGGGGGAAAGAAATACAGCAGAAGAAGAATGGGTAGCTCTGAGGGATGAAGTAGTGAAGGCAGCAGAGGATAAAGTAGGTAAAAAAACGAGGGCTAGTAGAAATCCTTGGGTAACAGAAGAAATATTGAATTTAATTGATGAGAGAGGAAAATATAAAAATGCAGTAAATGAAGCAGGCAAAAAGGAATACAAACATCTCAAAAATGAGATTGACAGGAAGTGTTAACTGGCTAAGCAGGAATGGCTAGAGGACAAATGTAAGGATGTAGAGGCTTATCTCACTAGGGGTAAGATAGACACTGCCTACAGGAAAATTAAAGAGACCTTTGGAGAAAAGAGAGCCACTTGTATGAATATCAAGAGCTCAGATGGAAATCCAGTTCTAAGCAAAGAAGGGAAAGCAGAAAGGTGGAAGGAGTATATAGAGGCTCTATACAAGGGTGATGTACTTGAGGACAATATTATGGAAATCGAAGAGGATGTAGATGAAGATGAAATGGGAGATACGGTACTGCGTGAAGAGTTTGACAGAGCACTGAAAGACCTGAGTCGAAACAAGGCCCCGGGAGTAGACAACATTCCATTAGAACTGCTGACGCCCTTTGGAAAGCCAGTCCTGACAAAACTCTACCATCTTTTGAGCAAGATGTATGAGACAGGTGAAAAACCCTCAGACTTCAGGCATGAAAATTACCGAATTTCAGTGTAATAAGTCACAGCTGCAAAATACTAACACGAATTCTTTACAGACGAATGGAAAAACTGGTGGAAGCTGACCTCGGGGAAGATCAGTTTGGATTTCGTAGAAATATTGGAACATGTGAGGCAATACTGACCTTACTACTTATCTTAGAAGAAAGAATAAGGAAAGGCAAATTTATGATTGTGGCATTTGTAGACTTAGAGAAAGCTTTTGACAATGTTGATTGGAATATTCTCTTTCAAATTCTGAAGGTGGCAGGGGTAAAATAGAGGGAGCGAAAGGCTCTTTACAATTTGTACAGAAACCAGATGGCAGTCATACGACTCGAGGGGTATGAAAAGGAAGAAGTGGTTGGGAAGGGAGTGAGACAGTGTTGCAGCCTATCCCCGATGTTATTCAATCTGTTTATTGAGCAAGCAATAAAGGATACAAAAGAAAAGTTCGGAGTACGAATTAAAATCCATGGAGAAGAAATAAAAATTTTGAGGTTCGTTGATGACATTGTAATTCTGCCAGAGACAGCAAAGGACTTGGAAGAGCAGTTGAACAGAATGGACAGTGTCTTGAAAAGAGGATATAAAGCAAAACGAGGATAATGGAATGTAGTCAAATTAAATCGGGTGATGCTGAGGGAATTAGATTAGGAAATGAGACACTTAAAGTAGTAAAGGAGTTTTGCTATTTAGGAAGTAAAATAACTGATGATGGTCAAAGTAGAGAGGATATAAAATGTAGACTGGCAATGGCAAGGAAAGTGTTTCTGTAGAAGAAAAATTTGTTAACATTGAGTATAGATTTAAATGTCAGGAAGTCGTTTCTGAAAGTACTTGTATGGAGTGTAGCCATGTATGGAAGTGAAACATGGACGATAAATAGTTTAGACAAGAAGAGAATAGAAGTTTTGAAATGTGGTGCTACAGAAGAATGCTGAAGATTGGATGGGTAGATCACATAACTAATGAGGAGGTATTGAAAAGAATTGGGGAGAAGAGAAGTTTGTGGCACAACTTGACAAGAAGAAGGGAGTGGTTGGTGGGACATGTTCTAAGTCATCAAGGGAACACAAATTTAGCATTGGAGGGCAGCGTGGAGGGTAAAAATCCTAGAGGGAGACCAAGAGATGAATACACTAAGCAGATTCAGAAGGCTGTAGGATGCAGTAAGTACTGGGAGATGAAGAAGCTTGCACAGGATAGGGTAGCATGGAGAGCTGCATCAAACCAGTCTCAGGACTGAAGACCACAACAACAACAATTATAAACTGTTTATGCATAAATGAACCTATTCACAGACACTGTAAATATTACTTAGGTAATGGCAGAACATCATTCTAATGTGACTGCTAATACAATAACAGGAACAGATTCAATGTTTTGCTGTGCCAAAGAGAATGTGGAGAGTGGTAGTTACAATATGATTTCCAACAATGCAGGAGAGTACAAATGCCCTTCCTTCATATCAGAGCTAGAGTATGCTATGTCTAAGGCCAATGACATGGCTGCTAATAGTGACCTGATCCTGTACAGCATGTAGTTACAACTTAAAAGCCAGTCAAAGGAAATTCTCTTTGCAGTTTACACAAAAATTGTGAAAGGGCAATGTAGCTACACAACAGGCGCTTCAATGAAAATAACAATAACTGGGCATTTTCTTCAACCCTGAAAGAACAAACGATGCTACTTGAAGTCATAACACTTTATACAAACCTTGTGGTTGACCTCCCATATTTACACAATCCTTTAAGTCTAAAGAGTTGTACAACTTTACTGCCATGTAACCACTGCTTCTCTCTTATTGAGTAGTGTTATGCTGTAGGCATTGCATCAAGTACCACAATGGCCACAGCCTGTCTAAATGTTTTAAGCAGCTGAATGGTGGGTACCATTTTAAGTCTCAGAGGAATGATATCCACAATGAGGAGCACCATACAATGCTCATTAATTTGAGGAAATTTCACTATTTTTCACTTCACCTGTGGCCTGTGGAGAAATGGGCACATAATACTAATTTTAAGATATATTCTGCAAAAAAAGTTTTTGTTGAATTTAACTGACCTTGTATGTTCAAACTTCAAATTGAAAAAGAAAACTGGCATATTTAGACCTCAGTTTCTATCCAAATCAGGCATGACTACCTCACCTAAGGAACTTAATGACAGAAAACCTAAATACGTTAAACAGTTTCAGTTCCTTAGTCACAGGTCACTAAGAAGTGATATGGTCCATCTGCTTAAGTTCAGTGAAACTTTTAGGTGGACTCAATGCAATTTTATCGGTGTGGGTTATGGATTGATGAGATCTTAATATCTTAAAATCAATTATTATTATACTGATCAATCTTTTCATTATAGCTGCAGGTGTCCTTCATTATAGTTGCATTGTCAGGTAGTAAATACACCATACTAATGAAGCACTCTGTCTTCAGGCCATGAGTGGCCTACCACGACCATCCGACCACCGAGTCATCCTCCATGGAGGATGCGGATAGGAGGGGCGTGGGGTCAGCACACCCCTCTCCCAGTCGTTATAATGGTATTCTTGGTCGAAGCCAGCCCCATGCAAACAGCGACCAAAATCTACGTCATTGTAACAGTAGGATGATGTAGTAAAATGCCTGTTTTACTAAAGCTCACATACGCTGTGGTAGTTTACAGTCATATGTCATATTCTAATTTCTTCTAACATCCCTGAAACACTCTGGTCCTGAGTAAACATATTTAATTACAACTAAAAACATGGAAGAAACAAACATAATAATGAGTGACTTCATAACATTTGCAGGTTGTGAAGAGAACTGACTGACCCACTTAAATTATTCAAAATTTTCACCTAGTGATCTACAGCCATAATGGAGGAACTGAATGAAAACTGAAATTTTCAACTAGAAAAGAATTGAGCAGTTCTATAAAAACAGTGGAATGCTTCTCATTATATTAAATAGTCAGATGACAAATTAAATAACTAAACATTTCAATAAAAATGTAATTAGTGGAGGGATTTGATGGTACATATGCATACTGCAAAAACACTTTTCTAAAGGACTTATCTGTTCAATGTAATTTCTGGTAACTCCACTGTCCAGATGTCTAAGAAATAAAATTTCAAAACTGTGAGATGAAGCATGTGGGTCAGACAGGACAGAACTTCTAAATAATGTTCAATTTATTTATTTATTTAGCAGCTTATGATGTACATTTATGGAGTAAGTCCAAGTAAATTTTACTTGGTCAGTTTTCCAATAAAATATATTACTTTTACTGATTCTAACTATAGTTTTGCTAAGATAACTAATAAATTTTAACCACAACATTTATGGAAATTAACATCATAGTTACAAAATTTTAGATTCTGTAAATGAAATGGATTTTATGAGGCATACATACATAATCTATGTACCTAAATTACAGAACATTTAATTGCAATAATTCTATGCTATGGGTCCATCATTTTATATATATATATAAAAAAATAATACAGTCACTTAGCACATACATATTCTAGATCCCATTTTGTTTCCATTTATAAAAAAAATTAACAGCAATAATACTGTAGAAAAACAAAATCTTTAGATAAAACAATGCTGTTAAGAAGTTAACACATTTTACTTTTCCTTTTCCTCTATACCGGTGTACATTTTTCTTTTAGCATACTATGTTTGCTCGTTTCAGTTATTTTCGTTTGAAAGAAATTCTCTGGTTGAATATTACGGGGTTTCTAATAGCAGTTGTTTGATTGACTGTTTTAACTTATCCTTCGATTTGGTGTTAGTGATGTGTGGTGGTAAATAGTTGTACAACTTTACTGCCATGTAACCACTGCTTCTCTCATATTGAGTAGTGTTATGCTGCAGAATTCTTAATTTCTGAGTGTTTCTGGTGTGGTGGTGGTGTACATCTTCATTTTTGTTGAATTTATCTTTATGATCCCATGCTTGTTTCCTATTATTCTAATTGCTCTCTTTTGTAATTTGAATATTTTAATTGCCTCAGTTGAGTGGCCCCAGATTTCTATACCATAGCTCATTATAGCTTTGAAGTATGAAAAATACACCATGTGCACATCATCTTCAGTTATTAGTGGCTTAATTTGTCTCAGAGCAAAAACAGCACTGCTAAGTTTATTGCTTATATTGGAAATATGGTCTTTCCCTCCTAAGCAACTGTCCACAGTGATCCGTAGAAATTTAGCACTTTCTACTACTCTTTCATCTAGCTCTTGCAAAGTTGTTAGTTCACTTGTTTTTCTTGTTGTTCTCATAATTGAGAATTAACTTATTCACTTCAAGCCAGTGGGTGATCATTTCAACTGTTTCATTACTTTTACTTATGGTCTCCTGTAAGCTCGCCCTCACAGTTATGCTTGTTGTGTCATCTGCAAAGAGTATCAATTCACTGTCTATGTTACAAGGTAACTCATTTATGTATACAAGGAAAAGGAAGGGGTCCTAGAATACAACCCTGTGGCACCCCATGTTTTATATATTGTAGTTCTGATAGCTGTTTCCCTTGATTGTGCGACACTTCCACTGCTTGTTTTCTGTTCTGCAGAAATGACTTTATGATATCAAGAGCAGTTCCTCTAATTCCATAGTGGTGTAGCTTCATTATTAATATGCGGTGATTGACAAGGTCAAAAGCTTTAGATAAGTCACAAAAAACACCAACGGGGATTTGCCCTTGATCTAGGCCTGCAGAGATTATATTAATAAGTTCAAATGCAGCTGACACTATAGATTTTTCCTTCTGGAACCCAAACTATCTAACATTTATGATAGAGTTTTTATCAAAAAATGCCATCAACCTAACAAATATTATTCTTTCTAGGATCTTTGACAAAATGGGAAGGAAGCTAACTGGTCTGTAATTATCTGGGCACATGTGATCACCTTTTCTGAATAGTGGTAGTACTATGGTAATCTTCATTCTATCTGGGAAGTTTCCTTTTTGGAGACATGAGTTCACTAAGTGACAGAGGGCTTTAGTAATTTCCCTAGTTGTTAGCTTCAAAATTTTATTTGACAGGCCATTTATGTTTGTGGATGCTTTATTTTTAAAGTTTCTCTATTATTTTTCTTTTCTCTTGTTCAGTTGCCAGATAAGGGTAACATGAGTTAATGGGTGACTTTTGTTTATTCTCAACTAGTTTTTGTGCTTGCAGAGAATCACTATTGTTACACTGTGTAAGTTGTTGGCAGATGCTGGTAAAATATTGGTTGAAAGTGTTGCTATGATTATTGGATCTTCTATTACAACATTATTAATTTTTAGGCTTAAGCTTTTATTGTTATTTTCTGATGGCTTTCCTGTTTCTCTCTTTATTATCTTTCAATATGATGAATGATTCACTGGTGATAGCAAATCACCTTAAGAATCAGTAGCACTTTTTAGGAAAGTCACAGACAGCTTGAACATATTGCATTTAGAAGAAAATGGTTGGTTTCTAACAAATTTAGAGGAAACAGAAATATTTTTTTTGTTTTCAGAGAAGAGTCACACAAAAAGAAAGACATGTCCAATAAGCATTTCTAGGACCACTTAGCAATTTTTTTGGGAAAGGAGGCCATTGTATTTAACATTTCATACTAGTAAAAATGTTTTTATGTTTGTTCTTTGCAATTTATAATGCATGCAATGTGCACAATTTTTTGGATTGTGGATCAACAGTTAATCATACTGATTCAATTAGGTACCAAGATTTACATGTGACTGCTGACACACCAGTGAATATTATAATATTCTGTAAAATCTCAGTAGATGCATAGTATCATAATACAGGAATAGGAATACTTTTAAGTATTGCTGTTATACAGACACAAATGTTCAGGAGTCTTTGAGATGACAACTGTATTGAATCACCATGATGGTGTCATACAACTTACTACTAATGCCACATTTGAACATTACAGGACTGTTTTTCCTACTCATCTGCATTAACTTACATTTTTCTACATTAATAACAAATGTCGTTCATCACACCAACTAGAAATTTTACCTAAGTCATCTTGCATTCTTCTACAGTGACATGGTGACACCTTCCCATACAGCACAGTATCATTAGCAAAAAGCTGCAGATTGCTGCTGACCCTGTCTGTCAGATACTTTATATGTATAGAGAATAATAGTGATTCTATGACAGTTTCCTGGGGCACTCCTGATGATGCCTTTGTCCCTTATGATCACTTGCCATCGAGGACAATGTACTGGTTTCTATTACTTAAAAAGTCTTCGAGCCACTCTTATATCTGAGACATATAGTAGTACCTCCATTAGCACTGGGACACAATGTCAAATGCTTTTAGGAAACCTAGCAATATTGAATCTGCCTGTTGCCCTTCATCCATCGTCCTCAGGATATCATCTGAGTAAAGGACAAGCCGAAATTTGCATGAGCTGTGCCTTCTAAAACTATACTGGTTTGTGGACAGAAGTTTTTCTGCCTCTAGAAAATTTATTACATTTTAACTGAGAATATGTTCAAGAATTCTGCCACAAACCAATGTTGATGATATTGGTCTGTGATTTTATGGCTCTGTTCTTTTATCTTTCTTATGTGCAGGAATTATCTGCTCCTTTTTTCAGTCACTTGAGACTTTGTGCTAGTGAGAGATTCATGATAAATGCAAGCTAAGTAAGGGTCCAATGTTGTAGAGTACTCTTTGTAAAACTGCTTAGGTTCCATCAGAATTGGTAACTTACATGTTTTCAACTTTTTCAATTGCATCTCTATCCCAGGGGTGCCTATTACAATGTCCTTCATATAGGGGTCTATATGATGGTCAAATGATGGTATGTTTGTACAGTTCTCCTGCATAAACAATTTTTTAAATGGGAAATTTAAAATTTCAGCTTTCATTTTGTCAGCTTCCATTGACACACCAGACTGATCAATGAGTGACTGGATAAAAGCCTTTGATGCATTTAGTGATTTTACATGGGACCAGAATTTTCTCAGGTTGTCATCAAGATCTTTTGCTAAGGTATGACAGTGGTAGTTGTTGTGTTCTTCATGCATCAATCTTTTTAGAGACACACAACACTGAGCATAGACCTTTTTTGAATAACTATAAAACTGTCATAGCAGAACTAGGTGGTGACTAAAAACAACCAATAATAGAGTTCACATAGAGCTGTTATATACATCCACGCAATTTCACAGTCAGACAGTCAGAATCAATTTTGACCTCGAAAGACAAAAATTTTTTGTCAAATGCAGTAAGTGCTCTCCCCCCCCCTCATGGCATCTAATCTGTTTTTCTTATATATGTTACATGACTCACTAAACATTTCATAATTTTCTGCTTAGGGATTCGGCTAGCTCTTGGTCATGAGAATAATTTGAGTGTGATAAGCTTCCCTGGAGGACAGTAAATTTTGGAACTCTGTAATGAATATTTCGACAATTTACTGATAAAATTTTGATATTCAAAACGTCACTCTAAAAGTGGTCTGACTTTTGCTGTTTGTGTTGACTGGTGAGGGTTCATCATTGAACCTCAAATTACTGCCTAGCCTAAAAAAACCTACTAAGATGTAAGTGGTGGCTGGATCTGGTTTCATTTTCATGTAGAGACTTGTTTCTCAGATACTGGCGAATGTCTTTCTTTATGTGAATCATTGTTTGCAAATTGTATTCACATGGAACACTTAAGATTTCCACACATTTAAACAACTCAGTGTAATGAGTTCTCTTGCTATTTTTTGTCATGGCTCATATAGCCCTTTTTTTTACAGTTTAAAGATTATATGTATATTCTGCTCATTTGTTCCCTGAAACATTAACCTGTAACTAATTATAGAATGAACATATGCAAAATATATGTTCTAGTGCATGAGTCACTACACACTGAATTTATTATTCTAAGTGCATAGCATGTTGAAGCTATTCACTACCTGAGGACTGTAGTATTCTCTATCCATGTTAGTTGTGTGTCAACATGCACCCCTAGAAATATTGTTCTTGATACACATTCTATGAGCTCATCTTTCACTTTTAAAGAGTGACTGTTGGTTTTTCTGCTTAACTGAAAACTAATGCTGTTGGTTTTTTTACAGTTAAGAACAATTTGTTGTTTTCTGTCTACCTGCATACGTACATGCGTACTTCTTGAGCTTTGTCAGTTGGCACACTTGGAGATGCATTGCTGATTAAAATGTTACTGTCATCTGCAGGTAGTACTGATTCACCATGTTTGGCTCTCTGGGGAATATTGTGGATATATGAGGGATGTTCAGTGAGTAATACAACACATTTTTTTTTTATCAATTTCAGTAGAAAAAATGTGGAATTTGTTTTGGGGCATCATGGAATATTCCCTCTACAGTCTCTACATTTTCATAACGTTCTAATAGGTAGTGGTGCTTTGCATAACATTCAAAATGTGTCTGTAACAGAGGTGCTATACGTAACATTCAAAATTGTGTCTGTAATGGAGGTGCTTTCCAAGCAGAGAACTCTCAGTGAGTTTCTTTTGGTGGAAAACCAGTGCATTGTAAATATTTATAGGCACTTGTAGAATGTCTACAGAGATCTGGCAGTAAACAAGGTATGGTGAGTTGTTGGGCATGGTATCCACCATCATTGCAACCAGATCATGCAAATTCAGCAGAAAATTCAGAATAGAATCTGATAGGGATGCCATTGGGCCCTGGAGGTTTGTTCAATTTCAATGATTTTAGCTGTTTCTCAACACCACTAACTTTTACTTCACTCATCTTTTAAATCTCATCTCATTAGTCATTTTACTGATTGCTGAGTGTCATGACCTCATTTCCTCATCCATTCTTATGTAGTTGAAACTTCAATGGTAAAAGGATTAAATTGTCCTGGTTTTTCCTTTGCAAAGAAGCATTTGGAAATGCAGTTAATCATTTCTGCTTTTACTTTGCTACTCTCAATTTTAGTTACTGTCTCATATGTGTATGACTAGGTGCTAACTCTGGATCCACTGACAGCTTCTACATATAACCAGAATTTGTTTGGCTTTTGTGAAAGATCATTTAACAATATTATCCTAACATAGTCATTGAAGGCTTCAAACATTGCTCTCTTGACAGTGAAACATGTTTCATTCAGCAACTCTCTATCTATAGTCCTATGCTTTGTTTTACACCTATAATGCTGTAGTCTCTGTTTCTTTAGAAGGTTCCTTATGAAGACTGTACACTAAGAGAGTCCCTCCCATTATGAACTGTTCTATTGTTTACATATCTATCAAGTGCATGGTCAACAGTCTTTTAAAATTGAGCCATAGCTCCTCTATTGCTCCTGTTTTGTGCGAAAAGTTTCAGGTTTCTTATTAATATATAACATTACTGCCTTTTTATCTAGTTTACTGATTGTATATATCTTTCTACTTGTTTTAGTTGCTCCTTGTACTTAATAGTTGCTGCCATGACTGTGTCATGATGGACATCTTCAAAGAGGTAAGGCCTACTTGTTGGCACCAGAACTAAAATATTTCCATCATGAGTGGAGTTGCTTTCACTTAGTATAGAAAGATTTCGCTAATAAGTTACATTATGTTGTACTACTTTTTGTTATTTGTTAGAAGAATAAAATAATTTTACTTTTCTACATCTTTCCAGTAGCTGACTGCTAAATAATACATAAAAGTTATTATAGATGTATGACTCACCTTGCATGAGAAAATTAACTGCCTGTCTCTCAGTGAATGATTTTAATCCACTGTTGCTGCTACTAATATTAGGGAAAAGTCTGTGTCTGCCAGTAATTGTATGAAGGCATTCTTTTGCTTGACATTCTTTTACAACTGCATTAGAAAACCTTTTGATAGCTGGGAAATGTGCTGTTGACAAAGTTAATTAGGTTACAAATTGTAGCTACCATTGACAAAAATAGCAAAATGAGTTAAAAAATTTTCTGTAAACTTATAATTAAACTTTTATACATAAATATAGGAACTACATTAGTTTTAAACTTTAGAAGCCCATGCTTTGCATACAGTTAGTCATTATAATAGGAACTGATGATTAGAACATGTGGATAGGATAAATACAAGTGATGTACAACACAATATAATTCACTTTCAGAAACATATAAAAAATTATTCTCATAGTCACTGTTAATGTCAATTATGAAGTGAAGACATACCTGCTGCAAGTGTAGTACATGGATGCATCACACTTTTTCAAAACCTGCCACATTTAGAAAAGGTGCCAATTCATCTGGTTCGCTAGCAAGAAAATTAAACATGAAACGTGGTGATGCCGCTGTGGGAAAACAATTGCTCACTGCTACTGAATGTTATAAAAGAGACAGGATATATGGGCTACAGAAATTTTCTATTGAGAGCCAGGACTGGACAATTTCGTGCTCTCTAAATGAATCACACAAGGTGAGATATCAATACATAAACTGAACTAATTATTTTTCCTTGCTTATAGTCATTCACAACTCTACCCTACTGGGAAGAAAAGAGACAGTAAGAGCAGAATTGTTGCAGGACTGTACATGAAAAATTAAATATAAAATTGTTGTGAATCACCCAATAAATATTGGTTACCTAGCCTCAGTGACGTGTTTCTTTTGCAATCAGATGTATTATCTACTTTGATGGCAAGAATTTTTTAAATGACTGCTGAAAAATAAATGCAATCAAGATGAATAATAAATCTGTTTGAAAATCAGTGATTGCAGATATGTTCTCCAAGGACATTATTTCAATTTTTGCGGTGTTTGTTATGCATTAGAAATGTGTAAGGTAATTTTAGATAATGTTTTGTAACACAGAAATGGTATCATTTCAAATGTTTTACACACTCTGAGCCCTAACATCATGTTATTGTTGAACAGATTTTAGTGGTTGTTCAACTTTCGAGCTGTGCTATGTAGGTTTGGAAGTAAGCATACTTAAAGAGGTGGTGCAAAATACTGCTGTCACCACAATTATTACAATGTATGGTACATTAAGTGTCTGAACACTCTGTAAATTAAGAAAATAATATAGAAGGGTGAAAAAAGCTGCACACTCTAAATACAGTGCAACTGAATACAGAATGTCATTAACTAGCAAATTCTGAGGCATCTCTGTGGACAATGACATAGTAAGTGTTGAATGTAACACAGCCAACTTGACAAGCAGAAATATAAAAAGATTGCTCATACCCACCACAATTGTTTTATAGAGTGAGTTAACTTTGTAGTGTAGTTTCCTGCCACTGTAAATATTAGTGTCACTTTGCTTACTGATTCCTACAACCTCTGCAAACAGTAAATACCCTTAAAAAACACAAACAACCAGGATGCACCTTGAAGGAATTAACTGAATGGGATGTAAATCAGTAGATACATGTACAGGCAAACAAATGATTATTATGTCAGAAAAATTGGATGATTCATTCAAGAGGAAGTCAATAACACATTGATCCACCTCTGGCCCTTTTGCAAGCAGTTATTTGGCTTGGAATTGTTTGACAGATATGTTGAATGCCCTCCTGAGATATATTGTGCCAAATTCTGTCCAACTAGCACATTAGATTGTCAAAGTCCTGAGCTGCTAGGAGGACCCTGCCCATAATGCTCCAATCATTCTCAGCTGGGGAGAGATCTGAAACCTTATTGGCCAAGGTAGGGTTTGGTTAGCATGTAGACAAGGAGTAGAAACTCTCACCATGCACCATCAGGCATTATCTTGTCGAAATGTGAGCCCAGGATGGCTTGCCATGAAGAGCAACAAAATGGGCCATCAAATATTGCCAGTGTACTACTGTGCAGCAAGGGTGCTGGGTATTATAAACCAAAGGGGTCCAGCTATGAAAAGAAATGGCACCCCAGACCATCACTGCTGGCTGTCAGGTCTTATAGCAGGTGATAGTCAGGTTAGTATCCCACAGCTGTCTAGGCCATCTCCAGGAATGTCTCACTTCAAGCTGAGCCCTAATGACCAGTGAAGACATGCCTGGAGACGTCTTGGACAGTGTTGGAATACCAACCTGACAGTTGCCTGCTATACACCTCGACAGCCATGACTGATGGTCTAAGGAGCCATTTCTTTTCATAGCAGGACCTCTTTGGTTGTCATCTGCAGCACCATTACTGCACAGGAATACATTGATAATAGTCTGTGCCCCATCTGTTGCACTTCACGACAAGGCATCCCAGACACACATTTCAGCGAGGTAATGCCTGCTTGCACATGGCGAGAGTTTTTATTGCTTGTCTTCATGCTAGCTAAACCCTACCTTGGTCAACTAGGTCACTGGATCTCTCCTCAACTGAGAGCATCTGGAGTGTTATGAGCAAGACCCAATAACCATTTTGGGATACTGACAATCTAACATGCCAATTGGATAGAAATTGGCACAATACCCCTTAGGAGAACATCCAACAACACTCTCAATCAATGTCAAGCCCGAGGTAGACCAATGGAACACTGACCGCCTCAATTTGTGAATCTCTTTCTTTGAATGAACTGTCCAGTTTCTCTGAAAATGTAATCATTTGTTTTACCTGTACATGTACATCACATATACTGATATATGTCCCATTTGGATGATTCCTTTATGGTGTGTCATTTCTGTCTTAGACTGTATTTAGAGTTCCAGGCATAGAGCAGACCAGAGTTCAGCAGCAGCAGCTCACCATTTGTACACACACTGTATACATCGTTTCATTTGGTAGTATTCCTATCTGAATAGAGTGAGCAGTTTTAGTTTTGCTACTTATTTTGTAGCAAGATTCTGCATATTTTCCCGCCATTTCTGTAGAATGGATTAACTTTTTAGTGTAGTTTTCCTTTGCTGTAAAGCTAATATCCCTTTATTTACTTTATTTCAGACACACGTGTGGCCTGTCTTTTCTTTCTCAGTTATTCCCTGATTGATTGGTTAGTAAATTTATTTATAATTTTATATAACTATTACATTCTAGGAAATGCTTAAGGACTGTGTTTATTGTGTGCAGACACAAGGAGCATTGGCTGCTGTCCATAAATGGTTAGAAGCTGTGGTGGTCGAGGTCAACAGACTTCAGGTTGTTGTCCAAAGCAGCAGTGATGTTGGGGCCTAGATGGTGAAAACTGTAACATCTCTGCTGCCATTGGAGTCCCCTGGAAATCTCAATGTCACTGAATCTCCACATGCACAACAGCTGAACAATTTGTCCTCAGTTGAGGGTGAGTGGAAAACTGTGGTGGGTTTATGCATCTCTGGATGAAAGACAGAAGTGGTAACTGGCTGCATGGCTGCTTACTTATGCTTTAGTAACAGATACTACGTGTTACCAAGTACTGATAATACATTTCAGCCAGCACAGGATGCCTCATCTGTTGAGTTACTGACCAATTTTCCTGCCCAGTCTGGACAGTCACAGAGTGTTAACTTGTTGGTTATTGGTAGTTCCAACATTAGTTCAGTAATGGAGCCCCTCCACATAAAGAGCAAGCAGACTGGGAAAGAATGCATAGGTGCACTTGGTATGTTTGCTGGCAGGTCTCATCTGAGATGTGGAGGAGTCTCTGCTGGCAGCTATTGAATATACTGGGAGCAACAGGCTGCAGACAGCCACTCACATTTGTACAAACAACACTTGCTGCCTGGGTTCTGAGGTGATTCTCAGTGCCTTTAGATGACTGGATGGACTGGTGAAGGCAGCTAGCATTGGACATGAAGTGGAAGCATGGCTCACCATTTGCAGTATCATAATCAGAGTTGAGTGCACTACACAAAGGAAGTGGCTCCTTGGGTAGCAGAGTATAAGGTTAGAGGTACCACTCCTTACGGGCAATGATAAAATGTCTGCTGAAATCAAGGACAGAACAGCAACATTACCCTCAAGGAGACTTTTGCTGATTTGGATTGGAAAAAGACAATATAAATGTATAATTAGTAAATTGCACCCATGGTAAACTCCCAGAGAACTTCAGACATAACAGATACTACACAGAGAACATTATGAGTAAGTTTATTGATCACGATATTGTAATAGAGATAGATTTTAACTTGTCAGCTATAGGACAGAAGAGTCATACAGTTAAAACTGATTCCCAAAGAAAGTATTTGTGCAAAATTATTTATTTGTGGGAGAATGTTCTGAATTTTTGTGTGAAAATTTGTTCATGCAGATAGTTAAGGAATTGATGGATGAGGGCTATGTCTTGGATACCCTTCTCACTAACAGAACCACAGTTTTCATATCAGTTAACTTTGAGAAGGGAATAAGTGATCTTAAGACAGTGACAGCATCAATGATTAAAAGTATTGCAAGAAATTTTGTAAAGGTAGGAATATTTTTCAGTTAACAAGAGTGGCAGAACATTAACTGCACAGTATCTAAGTCATCAAATTAGTCTTTTAGTTCTGAGGATGAAGATGTGGAGTACAAAAGTATAAAATTCAGAAGCATTGTACAGTATGCCTTAGACAATTTTGTTCCATCAAGGTCATGAGCAATGGAAAAGATGGCTCAATAGCAATGTTAGAAACCTGCTATGAAAACAAAGAGAGTTTTATCTCTGTCTTAAGCAAAGTGAAAGTCTGGTAAACAAATAGAAGCTGAATGGGGCCAAAATGAGCATGAGCATTGTGATGCAAGAAGCATTAAATGAATTTCAAAGTAAAATTTTGCCAAATGATCTGACTAAAATCCTGAGAAGTAAGCAGATTGAAATCATCTATTCATAACATAGAGGCACCAAAACAGAAGATGACACAGAGGAGGCCAAAGTACTGAATTTGATCATCCATAATTGCAACTCACCATATAGTGGTGATGCTGAGTTGCAGATAGGCACAACAAAAAGACTGTCACAAATAAAGCTTTCAGCCCATTAGGCCTTCATCAAAAATTGATGACAAGTACACATGCACACTCATGCAAATGCAACTCACACACCCTGTGTAACTGTAGTCACACTGTGAGCAGCAGCACTGGTGCATGATGGGAGTGGGGACAGGGTGGGATAATGAGGAGCCTGGGGGCAAGGAAGGGGAGGGATAGTAGGGTAGGGGTGGCGGACAGTGTAGTGCTGCTGGGGAGAATGTAAGGACGAAGTGGTGAGAGGGTAGGGCAGCTATGTGCAGACAGAAGGTGAGACAGCGGGCAGGGGAGAGGTGGGCAGGATATCAGAAAAGGAGAGAAGTAAAAGGACTGTGTGCGAAGGTGGAATGAGGGCATTATAGTGCTGGAATGGGAACAGGGAGGCTGAATGGGTGATGACAATGACTATCAAAGGTTGAGGCCAGGAGTGTAACATGAACGTAGGATATATTGCAGGAAAAGTTCCCATCTGCACAAGTCACAAAAGCTGGTGTTGGTGGAAAGGATCCATATGGCACAGGCTGTGCAGGATATAATGTTTGACAGCATGCTCAGCAACTGTGTGGTCCACTTGTTCCTTGGTCACAGTTTGTTGGGGGCCATTCATGCAAACAGACAGCTTGTTGTTTGCCATGCCCACATAGACTGCAGCACAGTGGCTGCAGCTTAGCTTGTAGATCACATGACTCATTTCAGGGTTATCCCTGCCTTTGAATAAATAGGTGATATTTGTGACCAGGCCGGTGTAGATGTTGGTGGTAAGATGATGGGACAGGTCTTGCGTCTAGGTCTGTACAGGGGTATGAGCCAGGAAGTAAGGGGTTGGGAGCAGGGTTGTTTAGGGATGGATAAGTATATTGTGTAGGTTTGGTGGACAGCGGAATACCTTTGTGGGATGGGTGGGAAGTATAATGGGCATGACATTTCTCATTTCAGGACACAACGAGAGGTAGTCCAAATCTTGATGGAGAATGTAATACAGTTGCTCCAGTCATGGGTGGTACTGAGTTATTGGGGAATGCTCCTCTGTGGCCGGATGTTGGGACCTCTGGAGCTAGTGGGAGACTGGAAAGATAAGCCACAGGAGTTTTATTTTTATACGAGGATAGGAGGATAATTACTGTCTGTGAAGGCTTCAGTGAGACCCCGACTATATTTCAAGAGGGACTGCTTGTCACTGCAGATGTGATGACCATAGGTGGCTAGTCTGTATGGAAGGGACTTTTCGGTATGGAACGGGTGGCAGCTGTCGAATTGGATGTATTGTTGGTGGTTAGTAATTTTGATATGGACGGGGGTACTGATGTAGCCATTTTTGAGGTGGAAGTCAACATCTAGCAAGGTGGCTTGCTGGGTTGAGAAGGAACAGGTGAGGCAAATGGTGGAGAAATTGTTGAGGTTCTGGAGGAATGTGGATAGTGTGTCCTCACCCTTGATCCTGACTGCAAAGATGTCATCAATGAATCTGAATGAGGTGAAGGGTTTAGGATTATGGGTGTACAGGAAGGATTCCTCTAGATGGCCCACGAATAGGTTGGCATATGATGGTGCCATGTGTATGCCCATAGCCATTCCTTGGATTTGTCTGTAGGTAATGCCTTCAAAAAAGAAGTAATTGTGGGTGAGGATATAGTTGGTCATGATGACTAGGAAGGAGGGTGTTGGTTTGGAAACTGTTGGGTGCTGGGAAAGAAGTGTTCAATAGTGATAAGGCCATGGGCATTAGGATGTTAGTGAAAGGGAGGTGGCATCAAAAGTGATGAGTGGGGCATCGAGTGGTAAAGGGACAGAAACTTATCCCTAGCCCAAACCCAGACCCACATACTGTTTCTGCATTGCTATTTAGCTTATGGAATCCCCCCAAATGGCCTTACCATCAAATTACCCATCTCCAGCTGCCATCCCTCCCCCCATAATTTCCTCCACCTGTTCAGATTCTGCCAATCCTTAGTCCTCGCCAACATAGTCCTGCAAAACCAAGCAACCGAGCCCAAACCACCTTGCAGTACTTTCTCTCCATCTGCAATATTCTCCTGCTCTGCAGTCCAAATTCCTAGAACCCATAACACCTTCAAACTTTTGCCCTCCAGGAACTAGAGCAACATGCACAATGGCACCTCAAGCAGCTCTCCTCCCTGCTCACTTCCTACTCCCATCTTGGAGTACCACTGTTCACCACCTCTATAACAACTTCCAGACCTCCTTAATGCCCATCATAGCTGACAAACAGTGTCTTGCAGACTTACTACATTAACCCCACCCTCCAAAGCTCCAACCCACCACCACACAGAATCCAAAACCTAAACAGACCTGAAACATTGTCATGAACCTTTCCTCCAGAAGCCCTAGCCCGACAAAAACATCTGTCTTTTCCAAAGGCCTCACCTTTTGCCCCACTCCCAAATTAAATCATCTGCAGAAAGAACAGAAGTCCACCATCTAAAAACTGATCCTAACTTTATAATCCCAACTGCAGACAAAGGCTCCACCACTGCTGTTTTGAACCACAAGGATTATCTGGCAGAAGGACTCTGCCAGCTGTCAGATACATCCACCTACAAACCTTGCCACAGAAATTCAGCAGAATCTCCAGTCACTCCTCAAATCCTTAGGCTAATCCTAGAACCTCTCCCCATAGTCCCCATCTCTCTGCTCACCCCTACCACTCCCCACACTCCTAACTTTTACATGCTTCCTAAAGTAGAGAGGTAGCAGGTACGAAGAGGTAGCAGGGTACAGGTGGTGGGCAGAAAGAGCACTGTTATGCAGGACTAGAGACTGCCAAGTGCAGCATCAGGAGGTGGGAGAGCAGAAGAAAATAGGGAGCAGGCAAGAAGAAGAGTGAGAAAGGGGAGGAGTAGGGAAGGGGAATGGAGAGGTGGGTACATTGTCAGAGGGCAGCACACGAAGAGAGTGGATGGCTGCGAAAAGAGAGGACGTGAGAGGAAAGGGGATGGAGACTGTTGGGTGAAGAATGTGAGGGGAGTAGGTTGCCATACAATGAGACCAGGAAAATTTCAGGAATGGATAATGCATTGTAAGAATAACTCACATTCTCACAGTTCAGGAAAGTTGGTGGTGGAGGGGAGGATCCAGATGGCCCTGACTGTGAAGCAGCCATTGAAATCAAGCATTTTATGTTCACTCTATGCTGTGCCACAGTGTGGTCTACTTCACTCTTGGCCACAGTTTGACAGCAGCCATTCATCCTAGTGTACAGCTGGTTGCAGAAGAGATCATATGCAACATGGTCACTTTCACAGGTGGCCCTGCCTTTCATGGGGTAAGATAAGCCTATGACAGGACTGGAACAGGAAGCGCTTGGTGGGTGAATTGGGCAAATCTTGCACCTGGATCTTCCACAGGATTATGATCATTGTGAGAAGGGTTGGGATTGGAAGATGGCATAGAAATGTTGTGGAAGTTGGGTGCATTATGGAACACCACTTTAGGAGGGGTAGGAAGGATCTTTGGTAGGACATTTCTCATTTCAGGTCATGATGATAGATAATGAGCACCTTGACAAAAGATGTTGTTCAATTGTTCCAGAACAGGGTGGTATTGGGTGACAAAGGGGCCACTTATCTTTAGCAGCCTCTTGGAGGTGGTGAGAAGATTGGGGGGGGGGGGGGGGGGTGATTGGGGAAATGGCACGCGAAATCTGTTTGTAGTCTAGGTCCAGGGGATAGTGCCTCTCTGTGAAGGCCTTGGTGAGACCTTCAGTGAACTGGGAAAGGGAGTTCTTGCCCTTAGATAGCAGGGCTGTATAGGATGGATTTTTTGGTGTGGAAGGAATAGCAGTTGGTAAAATGCAGGTACTTTTGGTGATTGGTGGGTTTAATGTTGGCAGAGGTGTGGATGGAGCCATCAGAGAGGAGGAGGGCAATGTCTAGAAAGGCCAACACTGAGTTGAGGAGCACCAGGTGAAGCAGATAGGAGAAAGTGTTGAGGTTGTGAAGGAATGAGGGTAGGGTTTCTTGGCCCTGAGTCCCGGTCATGAAGAGATCAATTATTCTGAACAAGGCCAGAGTTGGGGTTTTGAGAAGGCTAGGAAAGTTTTCTTGAGATGACCAATAAACAGGCTGGCATAATAGGGTGCCATGTGGATGTCCTCTGCAGTGCCATGGATATGTTTGTATACCATTCCGTCAAAGGAGAGGTATCTATGTATTAGGACAAAGTTAGTATAAGGTGAATGAGGTACTGGGCGAGCCGTGCATGGCTCGCCGTCCCACCATTTGGTATTTTACACCCTGTGTTAATGTATTCCCATCTCACCACGTTGATTTAAATTACTGGCGTTACTAAATTGCTGTTTTTCCAGACCTTCATTGGCGCTAGTAGCGCGCATCGATATGTGCCCTCTGATAGGATCTTTGCTCAGCTGCTATGACTTCCCGGTTGTCACCTGACGTGGAGTCAGTAAGAATGTGCGAAGAGGAGTGTTCACAGTGGCAGTTCTGGTCATGAGTTGGGCCCTGGCAGTCAGTTGCAACGCGTCTGGAGCACAGCCCGGGCCAGCCAGTTGCCAGCTTGCAGCAGCAGTGAGCCCTGCGTGGACATTTCCTGCCCAACCGTTGCCACCATGCCTGACTTTTGGTGGATTGTTAGTTGGTCGGTTGGTCCAAGGACATCTCTGTGCAGCGTATTTGACTGGGCTGTTGGTGGTCTCTGCGCAGTGTCGGAGTCTATCTGGAGCTGTCCGATCGGTACTAGCATCATTGCTTACCGAGACTGGATGTGGAGGTTTAACGGTTTTGAGCATTATGTTGTTGGTTCCGGCATTGTGTTCTAAAGGTTTTCCTGTGAGCAACAACAACTGAAGTGTTTGAGATAGCCACCATAAGGTGCAATTGATCAAATTAATTGACCCATAGTCAAGTGCACCAGCGGAATTTTGTGCCTTGTGGCCTTTAGTGTTCTGGTTACCTGCACTGGCCACTAATGTCAATTCAGGCAGAGTTCATTTTGGGTGAAGTTAACTGTATTATCTTGTTTTGTAGTTAAGTGAACCAGTGGAATTTTCTGCCTTGTGGCCGTTAGTGTTCTGGCTGTTAACCCTGGCTGCTAACGTAGTTTTTTGGCAGTGTCTTTCACCCACCTGTTGTTGCTGCCCAACACAGTGTAGTTTTGGTAGCTCGGTTCACACACGCATTTGTTTGGGGATGGTGATACTTGTAATTGTTAGGGGTCCTTGAATTCTCATGTACTCCATCGTGGCTAGCAAGCGGTTGGTCGGTCAGTCTGTGACTGTCCCTTGGTTGGGTTCACATGAATTAAGTGTAGTTGGACTCACCACCTGTCTCGCCTGAGTGAATGAGGGCAGACTGATCCACTGGAGACTCCTGAGGGCTATTTTCTTAATTATACTTTTGGCAGTGTTAATGTTGTTGTAATTTAACTGTATTTTATATTTTTAATTTGGCAAGGTTAGTTGTGGGCCTTCAGCCCTGGAAACATGTTCTCAGAGTTTCCTTTAAGTCCAAACATTATCACCTTCTGCTCTTGAAAGTTTATTATAATTTCCTCTGAAAGATTTACAGGTTATTGTGGGCCTTCTGCCGTTGGTGATACAAAAGGAAAATTTTAAACTTGTTTTTACTGATTGTTGGAATATATATTTCCTTAATTTGCAGAATTTAGCCTTATGGCCTTCAGCCATCTTATTGCATTTGTTGATCTCTTTCTGTGCACCTTGTGTGCCCACAGCCCTGTTAGCATCTTAAAACATTATGGCCTTCTGCCTTCAGTAAACATCATAGCACATATGGAATTTTGAAGATTTAATCCAGTGGCCTTCAGCCGCTCTGCATGCTGATCTCATATATGTATACAATTTATCTTATTCGTAAATTTAGCTGTGTGTCATCTTTTAAAAATTGACCCTATTCAAAAGCATCTGTTTGGAGGCCTTCAGCCGCGAAGCAAATTTAAGTCTTTCAAAAGTGTACTTGTGAACTAAATGATAATAAATTACAATTGTGAAATGAATCCAACTTAAACTCTCTTGGCCCTTCCCACAATCCTAATTACCTGTTAGCCCTGTGTAATTTAGTGGGCGTTTCACTGGGTTTGGAGTCTTGACACTGGGAAAGGTAATGTTCAACTGCAGCAAGAGGGATTGGTTGTACAGGGAAGTGGCATCAACAGTAACTGGGAGGGAATCAGGAAGTAAAGGAGTGGGGATGGTGGAATGGCAGAGAATGATGTCTTTGTTATCTTGACATGTGGCACTAGATTACAGGCAGTTGGCTACAGGTGTTGGTAAATGAGGGCTGAAATACTTTCAGTGGGGGCACAATAACCAGCTACATTGGGGCATCCATGATTTTTGGGTCTCTGAATTTTGGGGAGCATGTAAATGGTGGGTGGGTCGGATGTCATAGGTATGAAGAGGGAAATGAACACAGGGTACAGGTTTTGGGAAGGACCTAAGGCCTTAAGCAGGGTTTGGAGGTTATGTTAGATTTCTGGAGTGGGATCACTCTGGCAGAGTTTGTAGGTGGAGAAGACAGTAGTCACTGTGTCTCATCACCACAGTGGTGGAGCCTTTGTGTGCAGGGAGAATGTTTCAGTCAGAATCTGTTTTGAGACCGTTCATCGCTGTTGTTTCCTCAGCTGAAAGGTTGATGTTCTTAGGAAGCAACCTGGGACAGCATGGTGAGGCCAAGTTAGATGTAAGGAATTCCTGGAAGGTGACCAGGGGGTGGTCATGTGTGAGGGGGGAGGATCACACTTGGATGGTGTGAGAGGCACAGTTCAGTGATGTAATTAGGTTGGGTTTGGTTGGAGTGATTGCTGGCAATGACGTTTCCATTTCAGGGATCAGGAGAAGGAGATAATTCTGTGACAAATCCAACATGGTTAAATTTGGGTTTAGGGCTAATGGTGAGGCCTATGGATGTGACTGAAACTTTTGTTGGGCTGAGGATTTTAGTGGAAAAATTAACAACAGTGTTGTGGGATTGTTTGGACCCTGGATTTGGAGTGTTGGTATAGAGTTTTGGTAGATGTGGCTACCTGTAAATGTCTGCTAGTCAGGATATGGGTGATATGAGGGGTTGATGAGGAGGAACACTATTGCTAGGATAGGGGTTGGATAGTGATGCCCCAAGGTGGCAGCAGGATGTCAGCAGCAGGTTGGATAACTTACAGAGATGGTGTGTGGAATGCTCCTCTAGGTTCTGGAGAGCAAAGGATTCAGTTTCAGATACATGATGTATTTAGTAAGGATTGCACGGCAGCAGTATCTTGCAGAGGAAGCAGAGGTGGTTCTAGGATGCATGTGCAATGGAAATGTATTTTTGCTGTACCAGGTTTGTGAGTGACAGGGACTGGCAGAGTTTGAAAAAGTGAAGGTCACTGTGAAAGGAGGGGTGGGATTCAGAGAAAGGAATTTTTATGGTTAGGCCAGTTGGGGAGGGGGGGTACTCCATGGTTTAGGCACCATTTAAGAAACAGATGTTGGGCTGGGTTTTAGCCATGGAAATGGATACTTTTCTGAGCTGATGCAGAAAGATGGAGCAGGCACCCATTGTGGCAAATATGGTGTTGGAGAAATAGGAAATGACGTAGGAAATGTCCAAATGAAGGTGTTAGGTTGTTGTGAGGGGAAATGTACAACAGAAAAAGACGCGCAAAAATTCGTACAGGCACGCAAAAACACGCACAAATACCTGAAAATATGCATTAATATGTGAAAATATGTAAAAATGCACACAAGCATGCATAGATACGTAAAAACACACCAAAACATGGTAAAAGAAGGAAAAGATGAGATCTGGGAGTTCGTGTGGCACAGGTATGTGTGAAAATAAAATGCGAAAATTCAAGAGGATGAGGGAAAATATGGTCAATAAGACTAATTATTATTACCAGTAGGAAGAATTTGGGGCATAAGATGCTGCACCAACAATCCACAAGGTCTCATAGCCATGTGTTGTGTGTGGATGAGATCATCAATACAGTGGGACTCGGAAGTCAGAGCATGTATAATTTGGAAGGCAATGAAACAACACATGAAGGAAGAGAAAGAATGAACACTGAGAACAGTAAAGCTTTAGATACAGTAATAAAGAAAAATAGCACAAGGTTGTAGGATGGAAGGAAGCCATTTGGAAAAATAAAATAACAGAAACTCAAGTTGGAATATCAACAATATTAAGAAAAGGTTAGACTGCTGCTCACCATAAAGTTGACCAGTTTAGTTGAGAGCAGATTGTGACAGCTTATAGCTTTGGCTCAAAGCCTTCTTGAGCAAAGAAAACATAAACACATGCACAGAAGCACCACACCTCACACACACGACTGCTACCATCGACAGCTCCAACAGGAATATGACTGTCACATGAATAGAAATCTGGAATAGGGCAGGGAAGAGGAGGTATAGCAGGGTGCTAGTGGTGGGAGAAAAGAGTGCTGAGGGGCATGCAGGGACTAGAGGCTGCTAGGCGCAGTGTCGGGGGATTAGGTGTGGTGGAAAGAAGAGGGGTAGGAAAGGAGAGGGGGGGGGGGGGGGAAGAATAGGAGCAGGGAAGGGGAAATGAGGGGTGGATACATTGGCAGACGGCAGCACACAAAGAGGGTGAGGGAATCTGGAAAGGGAGGAGGTGCTAGGACGAGAGGGCAGACTATGTAGGGTGAATGGCATGAGTGCAGTAGGTTACCAAATGTTCAGGCCAGGATAATCTCAGGAGTAGAGAGTGTTTTGTAAGAATAATTCCCAACTGCACAGATAAGAAAAGCTGGTGGTGGAGGGGGGATCCAAATTCTCTGCTCCCAAAATTATCCTGACCTCAGCCTGTGGTAATCTATTGTCCCCTCGCACTCCACCCATTTCTCCTTTTTCACATTTCCTCAGCCTCTTTGTGTACCTGCTTGTCCTTTCCCCTTCCCTGCTCCTCTCATTTTGTGGTCAAAACCTTATGCACACATGACCACTACCAATGGTGAGCAGGAAAGGAGAGGAGCAGGGAAGGGGAAAGGACATGCAGGAAGATTGGCAGGGAATATGTGTGCCCCTCTGACAATGAACCTGCCTGTCCTTTCCCATTCACAGCCCTTCTCCTTTTCCCCTCCAATCCTTTTCAACTCCTCATTTTCTCCTTCAGAACCCATTTCCTGATGCTGCACCTGGCACTCTTTAGTCCCTGCATGTCTTAACAGACATCTCCTCTTCCCCAATGTGTACTCTATTATCCCACCCCCTTCCCAAATTACTTCAGATTGCTGCTCACGTGCCACTGGTAGCAGTCATTGTGACGGTTCACCTTCTTTTTTTTCTTTGTTTATTGTTCTCGGTGTCCACATACTGGCTGAAAAAATAGGGGGTGGAAGTGCAATACTGTCTACTGTAAATGATGTAGTCGCAGGCACACATTTGCATTTCACAGTTGTTTACTTTCTCTTTTCACAACCCCCATATACACATTTAATATGGCCAGTGCACTGTTGATTAACTTTCGATAAGCCTCATTAATAGTTTTCAGGTGAACATCCACATACTGCTACAATAGTTTACTCTTGAATATCTATGTGCAGTAAAAACATAACCGTATAATTCACAGTTCTTTCAGAATAATCAGGTACATATGGAACAGACACTGTCATTCTTTTAACATGCAGCCTAATTATGTTACACTTCTTTCACAGTTATGTTCATGCATTGTTGTAGTTCTAACCAACACAGGTTTCTTGTATGAAACTCAGCTGTGGAGTGACTGTCTTGGGACCAAAAATTGGGCCCTTATACATCCTCATAATAATAGGTGCTGAAACTACACATTGTTTGAAACTGTTAAAAAGAAAACAGTTTCTTCTGCTGCAAGAGTTAGTCCAAATTATTTGTTTAAATTATGAAATTAACATTTATAGTTATGTAAATAATACTTCTAACAAAACGAAAATTACTTTGGAATTAATTAAGGGCTGACTTTGCTAACATGTTTTCAAATAGAGCCAAATAGACCCTTTAAGAATACTATTAGTTGTTTGTCCAAATGTTAACCTTAGAACAGAATTTAACTTTTTACGAAACAATTACTGATTTCACCCTACGACAAAAGTATTAACTAGGGTTTGTCAAAATAAATCAGAAACTCAATTACATACATAATACTAAGTGCAAAATTAGAACTGGTGTTATATTCTATAAGACTAATCGCCAACCTTTCTCTTTTATGAAAATGCAGGTTACACTCATGTATTTTAATGGTAATTAATTAAAAAATGAGAAAATGAATTTTAAGTTGGCAGATGGCAAAACAAGAGGGGAAGTAAAAATATCCAAGCTTGCTTCATTGCATCACCCCCTCATTGGAGTGACCAGATAGATATTGCAAATAGCTGACTGTCTAATGTTTTCCTGACGACCAGAGACTGTGTGGTACTGGGGTGCAAGACTCACATGTCTCTTGTGGGTGATTTACGTATTGTGTGCAGCCAATCTTCTTCTCAGGACAGACAGCTGTGTCAATCTTCACAATGCTTCTTCTCCGAAGATTTCGTGCTGGTTAGGGAAATGATACTGAACTACTTCACTACTTTTGCAATGATTTCTTACTCTCAGAATACTTCCATATTAGCTTCACTATGTATTTTCTTCTTCACAATAAAACAATTACACAAGTTTCACGTGCACTTTCAAGTCTCGCAAATCAACCCTGTCTGGAAAACCTTAGTACTTAGTATATATCATTAGTCTCTTTTGGCTTTAATAACCCTTGTCAAAATAGTTCTTGCTCCTAGCAAGTCAAGCAACAGAGTATATGAGTCTCTGGGTAAAACATATTTCTTTTGTCCCCGACAGTCACTACCATTTCACTGCCACAGAGAAGCCCTTGATTACTCCTTGACTGGTCACACGGCTCCCAAGGTGTGCGCGGCCACCACCTGTCAGCACCGCCACACCGCCACAACTTTAGTCTTCTCGTAATGCACACCCGTCCTGAACACAAAGAAAACTGGCATGAGGTAGACACTCTCCTGTCTCTCATGCACTCATCCTTAAAATATCATGTGTTCGAGATGGTGAAATACGAGTGTCTCTGGAATTTACCCCGAAATTCAGGAGGCACTACAATGGGGCTGTTCAGTGATCACAAGTGACCCCAGACAGTGGGTTAAAAATCTACACACATAAAAATATTACATACAAAATCTTATCAAACCTAAAGTACATCTTTGTTTCAAATTCCTACTTATATGAACTGGCCTTATGAAATACCCCCCCCAAAAAATATTTACATACAGTGTATTGTACATTGTCACAAAAGATCCACAAGTTATACTTTTAACAAACATTATGAAGCTTCATCATAACTGATGTCCTTTTTGGGTAAACAAAGATTACATTCAAAGCTACGTATCATTTTATACAAGTCCTATCTTGCTAAACAAAATAAATCTTCATGGGTCGCAAAAAATCTAAATTACACAGCACATTGCAGTTCACTTTCAGGCAGAAAATTTCACTTGCTCAATGTTTAGTATTTTTCAAAAGTGCTTTCACACTTTTTATGAGCTTTCTCACATTTTCTCACCAAGTTGTCCATGCCTTCATCAGGTCCAAGGGGCAGTAAGGAAATGCACTGCTACCAGTTCCCTTTGAGGTGGTTCTCTTCTGCCACAGTACAAGAAAAACATAGACAAAATATCCCACTTTAGCACACTTACTTTTCCTTCAAACCTAAGTCTAAAAAAATATGTTAAATGCTAATGGCAAATGATAGTCTTTACATCATAAATAAATACATTACACAGTTCTCATAACAATACAATGATTAGTACTAAATTTGACTCTCTTCTGCCACAGTACAAGAAAAACATAGACAAAATATCCCACTTTAGCACACTTACTTTTCCTTCAAACCTAAGTCTAAAAAAATATGTTAAATGCTAATGGCAAATGATAGTCTTTACATCATAAATAAATACATTACACAGTTCTCATAACAATATAATGATTAGTACTAAATTTGACTATAATATGAAAGGTGTGGACTATTAAAAACTTAAAATCAAGTACACATTACACTACAAAACATTAAGTCATAAATGTCTGAAACTGGTTAAACTTGAAAGATTTGGGTCTCTTTCCCATTAGGAAAATTGCAAAAACTCAAGATGTGCAGTAGCATATATCTACTAATCATTACATTAAAAAAGAATAGAGTCAACATCACATAAATTAATTATTATTCAACTCAAAATTAAGGGGATGGAAGTTGTACCAAATAATTGCCCCATTTCTCTACTCAACTCTGAGGATTACTCTCATTCAACCAGAAAATTAAATCCTCACAAAATCACAAAATGTTACCAAATGGTTGACCTGTCAGAATATTCACATCAGTCTAGCACCACAGTTATCAGCTGAAGAGCAAACTTACTTTTCTTCATCCCAGTATTACCACTTTAACCTCATAATTCCTCAGAACATAAATAGAAGTATTCAGAAAACCTATAGACCTGATGATGCAATGCAGCATTATAGGACTTGTACCTCAATAAAATATTGCTGTTTCTGTTAGGATCTCATTCTCAGCTGCAGTGTCATGAATTGCACAGCACAATCAGTACTCAGTGTTGCCTAGTTCACATCATCAGTACAGTTACATCACATTTGTTTATATACAGTTATCTTTTTCATTTCTCAAGCAAGTCTGTCAGCTCCATTATTTTACTTACATTTCTTACCTCGTTAGCTAGTGAAGTGCATTCTCAAAAAAATATCCCTACTGCAGAGACAGGATCCCTAATCATTAAGACCCTCACATTATTAATTATTTTATTATTTCATTATCTAATAAATAAACACATGTTCTGCTTATCAAATGCAAAATTGATTCTACTGAAAAATACTCCACAGTAACAGATCCTTAATCTAAGGCAAACTTAACTCTCAGCTGGCCACTGTGGCTGAGTGGTTCTAGGCGCTTCAGTTCAGAACCGCACTGCTGCTACGGTCGTGGATTCGAATCCTGCCTTTGGCATGGATGTGTGATGTCCTTAGGTTAGTTAGGTTTAAGTAGTTCTAAGTCTAGGTGACTGATGACCTCAGATGTCACGTCCCATAGTGCTTAGAGCTATTTGAACCATTTTTGAACTTAACTCTCATTATCGATCAGACAAAATTATCACTCAGAAAAACTATTATTTCTCTGTATTCCATCAAAATGCTTAAGATTATAGCCTGAAGGGTGATATACATACAACTCTTGCTTACTCTTCCCACATACATTATTCCAGGCAACAATGTTTAAAGTTGGAATTCCTTCATGTTAGAAAAGGCTGTACCATGACACAAAGATAGTTATCTCACATATATTGATTGCACTGAACACAAACACTTCTATTACACCACAATTAATGTTAATATCTAGTATTTAAGATGGTTTATAACGCATATTGCCTCTGCTACTGCACTAAATTATACTAATTTCACACATGAGCTTGTGGCATCGATAAGTAGTATCAACCACAATTAACACAATCTTTGGACTCTGATAGCTCTGCCCAGCCTCCATGTTAGTTTTTAGTTCTGTTCTGAATCACAAACTGTGTACACATATATGACTTACTGCAAAATATATCTATATGTGGAATTTAATGGGGATAGTTATTGCATTCAACCAATGATCGTATACCGTTATAATACTGGTGACCCTGAAGTATCAACATCTTCCACAACTTCCACACTGTGTGTTGTAAATCACCCGGTTATGCACACGATGCCATTGCTACCTCACTCAATGCTTTGTTCGAAGATTTGGAAGCACAATAATGATCACCGGACGTCTTCATTCCTTCGCCAATGACTGGTTCTACATTAATTCACAGTGATTCACAATCACCAGCAACGTTAACTTCAAACTTTGATGCTCTGCAACGGTCGAGTGCTATGCCGCTAACACAAACAATGGACTCGGGTTTCATGTTGCCGGACTGTGCTCGCCATCATGTGAAATGTGAAGTGAATAATATTCAGAACTGTGTACCTACTGATTGATTGTATAATGCTCAAAGTGATCTACATTCACACACATACTTCGACTCTCAACAGACCACAACAACAGTTATTGTCGTGCCATGTGCAGCACCGCTATTATTGCAAAATGCACCCAACCGCTATCAACTGCGACCTGTTCTTGTTCTGCCTCATTGACATACTAATCAAGAACATTTTAGTGCGCACAATTCTTCATACTCACTTAAGAAGAACTTAAACTTTAGTCATTTGGTCACTCAGCCGTTCACCTCTCCCACAGCACTGCCTGTGTCTGCCATGCTGGCCTTCTGCCTTCCAGGGTGGGTCAATTCAATTCAGTACCTGTAATCTCCAGTCCAGTTTACTGGTCCCACACACGTATTGCGCAACTGCTCATTCCCACGGTACCGACTGTGCCAGTCGCGTCATGGTTTCGTGACATGTCAAGAACAATGTAACCCACCATTGCTACGGCCATGTTTGCCAGTATCACACCTATGCCTACTGTGCTGGTCTGCTGTACGGCCTCTCCTACCATGGACCAGCTGGTTTTCCAAGGGACGCCCAAGCTGCCTTCATCCCCTCCCCCTGGTCATCTGCCAAAGCTGCCTCCTTTATACAAGGACAACCCTGTATCATGGTTTTCTCTTGTTGAGCATCTTTTAGAGTTGCATCATGTGTCCAATGACAACTCTAAATTCCTGTGTCTCGCCACACACCTCCATGATCACTCAGACTTAATTTGTGATCTACTCCTCTCCACTGAAGTATGAGTTTGTGAAGAAAACGATCATGGACTGGAATTAATCACCAAGATCTTGTACGAGGAACACCTGGGGAACCGAACTCCGTCACAACTCTGGCGCTGCCTTCGGTTGATTGTGAGTGAGCATACAATGCCAGACATCACTCTGTGGCCGGTATGGTCTGCCAGATTGCCTACTGACCCACAGATTCACCTGCTACCACACTCCTTCGAGTCAATTGGCTCTCAGCTCCGCATTGCACACCAGCTTATGCATTGCTACGATAACACCAACCAGCTCACCACTCATCACTGGTCCGCACAACTACTCCTGTTTACCGACCGTATGCTGGCAGTGGCAAAGCTCGCAGCACATCCGCACTTTCTACACCGCCTGGCAGTATCCACTCACTCTCTCCACCAGGAAAATGATGAGCTGAAACAAAAAATAGCACACACTTAGAACAAGCTTTTCGCAGCTTGTACCTCGCTGCTGAAACTGCAGTCCACAGTGCCGCCAGCTAACCTTGTTTCTCCAGCAGACACCAGCTTGGACACTCAGCAACTTAGTCCAAAAACATTACTTGCGTGTGACGATTTGCATCCGGTAGACACCGCGCTCCCAATGCGCTTGCCACATTCAGTGCCATGTGTTTCAAACAGTGCTTCTAATGACAGTCACGTGTGGGATAAGACCACGTCCACCATGCAAGCAGACACCATGCATGTTGATAAACATTACCCCTCACTCGTGTGCCAACCACATGACTCAGCGGTCATTGCTGTTCCCCACGCAATGCCAACACCTCCCTCACATATGCCGGTTACCCAAGGCAAGACTGACAACACATAGTCACTGCGTGTCCCAACCCACTCCGTGCTATGCATGCAGCCGACCTCTCCAAACAAGCGCACGACACCCTCACGTAATAGGCATGTGACTTTCGTGCTGCCTTTTCCCACCTGTGCTAGTGGTTACGCATTGTCGCGCCCCACTCATCCAAAAACTTCATGTTAGGATGTTACTCAGTCTCGTGTGCAGTTCTCAGTTTCTTCCATCACTGACGGAATGACACACAAGATAATTACCACTGCTGGTGCTCCTATTAGGCACAGGGTTACGGGCTTCAACCCCATTAAGCAGCGCACGGCCCGGCAACAAATTAATGAACTTTTGGAGGCAGGCATTCTACAAGCATCGGAAAGGAACTGGTCTTCACCAGTTCACATTGTCCCCAAATACAATGGCTCTTTTCAAATGTGCAGTGAATACAGATGCTTAAACACTTGTACCATCATGACCAATTACCCCATGCCGAACATAACCAATTTAACTCATATGTTATCGGGTGACACAATCTTCATTGTGATTGACTGTATACGTGCCAGATTCCCAAAGCGCCGGAAGACATTCCAAAAACAGCTATTATCATGCTGTTCAGTTTGTTACAATGCAACTGAATGCCGTTCGGACTGAAAAACATGGCAAGATTTCATTGACTCAATCTTACGACAGTTTGAGTTTTGCTTTGCATATATGGATGACATACTCATTTTCAGCAGCTCGGCTGAGGAACACAAAAATCATTTATAGAAGGTCCTCCAGACCTTGAACTCCAATGGCATCAAGGTCAAAAAGGACAAATTCCAATTGCACCAGTCCTCTGTCACATTTTTGGGTTACACAATCTCCACAGACAGAATATAGCCCCCCAAATCCCGCGTGCAGGCCGTAACATCACTGCTGAGACTCCATGTTAGTTTTTAGTTCTGCTCTGTATCGCAAGCTGTGTACACATATTTGACTTACTGCGAAATATATCTCTATGTGGAATTTAATGGGGATAGTTATTGCATTCAACCGATAACTGTATCCTGTTCCCATAAGCTGACTACTTCATATGTTATATTTTTCAGATAATTTGCAGCTTCTCCTTGAAATAATCCTGACACTCTGTTTTCTGTTTAACTTACCTCCTTGTTTGATACAAATTCTTTAATCATGGCACCAACTTACTTTCTTCCATCCTCTTACTCCCTTAATTATAACTAACATAACATAATATAATACCTACATCACTGGAGAAACTTTTCCTAATCAATGACCATAGAAGTCTGGTCCCTTTAATCCCACAAACCACAAACTTTTTCTAACATATTCCCATAATGCAGTTACTAAAGTACCCTACAGCACAAAATCACATGACAGTTGAAGACAGAATGGCTCTGATTGACTTACGATCTACATATAGGATAGGAGAAGAGTTTGAGTGCCTCAGGAAACATGAAAAATGAGACAGATGGCTGGGGTAAGCATTATCACCATATAATAAATCCAGCACAGAATGTTGAACGCCCTGCTTGTTAATTGCACAAGCAATTAGTCCCAAATATTACATCAATGAAAAGATTTTGAATTGCCAAGAAACTGCACTCCAACAGCTGTCCTGCCAATGCCACAGTTAATAGTACCTCTCGTTTCACACTCTTTGATAGCTTAGCAGTAGCCCCAACAATCTTTATTCCAGAAACATGCACCACTACTATACCCTCTGTGTTCTTAATAGATTAAAAAAATGCCTGTGAAATGCCATTCAGATCACTACCACTGTCCAGTAAATACTTAACAGGTATCCCTTGTACACTTGATATTATTACAGGGTGCCATACTTCCTTTTTATTTACCATGTGATCTTCATACAACCAATCCTCATATCTTTTCCCTGCTTACCAGAATGATTATCATACACACTTGTCACTTTCTCTATGCTTTTGATTTTGTACTTCTTCGACTGTTTTCTTTATTTTGGCCACTTTCGAAGCTACTTTTAAATTTACTTTTTCCAGGTTTTCCAATAACCACTAGTGCACACTTGGTTTCAACCCCTGTTTCTAAATCATTTTTAATCTGATTGATTTTGTTCTCAAGTGTAAGCCTATTTTCAGCACACTGTTTCTCGGAAACCACCACCTTCCTACTGTTGTCATCACAAAGCTTCTTTCTCTATTCCACACATTTATGACTCAGTGTTAATTTCTCATTAGTATTATCACAATCTTTAACTACCGTATCACACTTATTACTTAATTATGAAAGATTAGCACTAATTACTGTAATTTCCTTTTTAATTTTTTTCTTCAGTTCATCTTTTAAACTAATCATGTCAGTTTTAATACCACTAATGTCTACTTTCATACTACTGTCTTTTTTCATACTACTAATGTCTTCTTTCATACTCATACTACTTGTAATTTGCATTAACATTGATTCCAATTTTCCATAACCACTATTGTCCTGTGACTCAGTGCCCATTACATCTCTTTGTCATTTTAAAAACTTAACCCCTACAGATTTGTTCTCAGTTACACTGTCTTGTTTGCTAAGGCCGCTCATTATGTATCACTTAATACAAAACAGCTTTGGACATGAAATTACCTCATCGTTAGTCACTCTCTTTCTGCTGCTGCTGCAGTTGTCATTCAATTCATCATCTGCATAGCTGCGGCAAGTTGTAAGTCACTCGGTGAGGCATCTTGTTTACCCACAGTCAACAGTGTCCACCTGTGTTCTGATTGGCTGCTCCTGTGCTCAGTGGCTGCTTTCATAGAACCTGCTCGGTGATTAGCTGCTGTCATAGTGTGGCCATGAAACCTCAGTGCTGATTGGCTGTTATATCACTTTGTGTTCACTGTTCCAAGTTCGCAACTACAAGTTTATTGTGGCTATGTACAATATTCCTCACCTGGGGCACCGAATGTAATGGTTCACCTTATTTTTTTATTCATTTCTTGTCCTCGGTGTCAATGTACTGGCTGAAAAATAGGGGATGGAAATGCATTACTGTCTACTGTAAATTATGTAGCCAACAGGTACACATTTGCGTTTCACAGTTGTTTACTTTCACTTTTCACTACTCACCATATACACGTTTAATATGGCCAGTGCACTGTTGATTAACTTTCAATAAGCCGCATTAACAGTTTTCAGGCAAACATCTGCATACTGATACAATAGTTTATTGTTGAATATCTATGAGCAGTAAAGGCATAACCACATAATTCACAGTTCTTTCGGAGTAATCAGGTACATATGGCAAAGACACTGTCATTCTTTTAACACGGGGCCAAATTGTTTTACACTTATTTCACAGTTATGTTGATGCATTGTTGTTGTTCTAACCAACACAGGTTTCTTGTATGAAACTCGGCTGTGGACTGACTGTCTTGGGACCAAAAATTGGGCCCTTATATATCCTCACAAGAACAGGTGCCGAAACTACACAATGTTTGAAGTTAAATTTGCAGAAATTACCATTAAAACTTAACTCAATAAATTAACTTAATATATAAAAATTGGGTCTTTTTAACAGATTCTTCTACTGCCAGAGTTCATCCGAATTATTTGTCTAAACGATGAAATTAACATATATGGTTATGTAAATAATACTTCTGACAAAATGAAAATTCCTTTGGAATTAATTAAGGGCTGGATTTGCTAACATGTTTTCAAATAGAGCCAAATAGATTCTTTAAGTATACTATTAGCTGTTCCTCTAAAGAAGAGGATTTATATTTTTATGAAACAATTACTGATTTCACCCTATAACAAAAGTATTAACTAGGGATACCCAAATAAATCAGAAAATCAATTACACGAATAAAACTAAGCACAAAATTAGATCTGGTGTTATATTATTTAAGACTAATGGCCAACCTTTCTCTTTTATGAAAATGCAGATTATACTCATGTATGTTAATGGTAATTAATTCAAAAATGAATTTTAAGAAGGCTGATGGCAAAACAAGAGGCGAAGTAAACATATCCCAGCTTGCTTCGTCACATCATGTATGTATGAGGTGTGCCTCCTTCTGTGAATGTGTGTGTGTTTTCTTTGCTGAAGGAGGCTTTAACCAAAATTTATAATGTGTAACAGTCTTTTCATTGTCTGCAACTCAGTAGGTCATCTTTATCGTGAGTATGGTGAGTGCCTAATAATGTTGATATTTAAATCTGGAATTTCCTTTGTTTAATTTCTTAATATGTTATATTTAATTAAAATGTGTTCAAATGATTCAAATGGCTCTGAGCACTATGGGACTTAACTTCTGAGGTCATCAGTCCCCTTAAAATGTGTTTTTCACTGGATAGTTTTCAGACTACTGATGATAATAGTACATTTGATTCTGATGGAAATACTTTTCTGCTACATCTGCATCTACATCTCTAGTCGAAAACCACTGTGAAGCGCATGGCAGAGGATGCACCCAGTGTAGTTGTAATTAGGGTTTCTTCTCATTCCATTCACATATGCAGCATGAGAAGAATGATTGTTTGAATGCCTCTGTGCATACTGTAATTATCCTAATCTGTGACAAACCTGCGACCATTTGCGCTGCCCTTCTCTGTATACATTCAATATTCCCTGTTAGTCCTATCTGATAACTGTCCTGCACTCTTGAAAAATATTCAGGAAGGGTACAGGAGTGATTGATAAGTAGTCTCCTTTGTAGACTGACTGCACTTCTCCAGTATTCTTCAGTACTCCAAGGTCTATCACCAGCATTATCCATGCCTGAGACTATGCGGTCATTCCATTTCATGGCCCTACAAAGTGTTACACCCAGGTATTTATATGTGTTGGCCACCCTAACTGTGACTCATTGACATTGTAGTCAAATGATACTAGTTTGTTGTTTTGTTTTGTGAAATGCACAAGTTTACATTTCTAAAAATTTAAAGAAAGTTGCCAATCTTGGAACACTTTGAAATCTTATCACAATATTGAATATTTATGCAGCTTCTTTCAGCCAGTACTTTACTATAGATAACTGCATCATCTGCAAAAACACCCAAAGTTACTTCCACATCTCACAACTCTCCATTCGAGATAACAAGCTGCCTCTCCCTACCAAAAAGTTCTCAGTCCAGTCCCAAATTTCACTTGATACTGTGTATGATCATCCTTCTGACAATAAGTGTAGGTGTGGTACTGAGTAAAACGCTTATCAGAAATTAAGAAATACTACATCTACCTGACTGCCTTTGTTCAAAACCTGTGTGAGTTAGATTTCACATGATCAATGTTTATGGAATCCATGCTGGTTGGCCTGGAGGAGGCAATTCTGTTCATGATACCAAATTATGTTTGAGCTCAGAATATGCAGTAAGATTCTCCAACAAATCAATGTAAAGGATGTAGTTTTGTTGATCACTTCTGTTACCCTTCTTATAGACAGGTGTGACCTGGGCTTTGTTTCCCCTACTGGACATGTTTTTTTGTTCAAGGGACCTACTACACACCATAGTAGGAAGAGGGCTAATCTAGCTGGACACTCAGTACAGAATCTGATAGGGATTCCACCAGACCCTGGAGCTTTGCATTCCTCTATCTAAGCCTTACGGTTTGTTCTATACTTATTATGCAGTAATCTCTGTCCCTTTAGAGTGACTGCATAACATGGAGGTTCCCTACCATAATCATCTGCTCTACTCATTACATATTTACCCAGTACATAGTCAACTATTCTTTTCATGGAAATGCAACTTTGCATTTGTGTTTGTGAGAGTGTGTTGTCTAATTTCGACAAATACATTTTTGGCTGAAAACTTACTTGCCTGAAAGTAATTTTGTTACTTTTGTTTTGTCTATCTGTGACTCAACACCTCTGCTATACAGCGAAGAGCAATCTATCCTTTTAATATATATATATGATATGTCTGCTTTTGTCTGTATATGTGCGGTTGGATGTGTGTGTGTGTGTGTGTGTGTGTGTGTGTGTGTGTGTGTGAGTGTATACCTGTCCCTTTTCCCCCCCTAAGGTAGGTCTTTCTGCTCCCGGGGTTGGAATGACTCCTTACCCACTTCCTTAAAAACCACATTCTTTCATGTTTCCCTCTCCTTCCCTCTTTCCTAATGAAGCAACCAGGGGTTGCGAAAGCTTGAAATTTGTGTGCATGTTTGTGTCTATCTACCAGTGCTTTCTCGTTTGGCAAGTCACAATATTTTTTTCATATATTTTTCCCATGTGGAATGTTTCTTTTAGTTGTCTGTTGTAGTTTTGTAATCACTGTTGTCAAAACAGCATCATGATTCTGATATCTGTTTCAATGTGAACATCCTCAAAGAGGTAAGGTCTATTTGTTGCCATTACGTCCAATATATTTACATCACAAGGGGTGTTCCAAAATATCTGTTGGAGGTAATTTTCAGAAGGCATTTAGTATTGTTTTACACAATGTCTTGTCTCACCCACCACTAACAAAACTGCAACTTTCCCAGTTGATTGTTGGATCATTAAAGTCTCCACTGATGATTACAGCATGATAGGGGGAATTATGTACAAGTGAGGTTTTCTGTACAGTCTTCAGTTAAATCAAGAAATAAGTCTGGTGGGCAACAGGAGGATCCAATTGCAATTTTATGCCCACCTCTGATCCTGAGTCTAGCCTAAACAATCTCACATGCCATTTCTATTTGTCTCACTGGATTTGAGTGTTTTGTCTAAAGCAACAAATACACCACCTCCATTTCCCATTACCCTATCCTTTTGATATACACTTAAATTTTCCCCAAAACTCTCACTGCTATCAACTTCAGGTTTCAACCAGCTTTCTGTTCCAAATATGACATGCTTTTCCTTAAAACAATTTTAGTGATTAACTATACAGGCAATCCACGTGAAGATGCAATTTTCTACGAACAAATTGTTCTTTGTGTCTAAGTTGACATGGCTCATTCAAAAGCCCTCATTCTTTCCTGTTGGGAAAAATAAGAAAAGAGAGAGAGAGAGAGAGAGAGAGAGAGAGAGAGAGAGAGAGAGAGAGAGAGAGAGAGAGAGAGAGAGAAAAGAAAAGAAAAAAGAAAAACGCATTTTCCTTTTCCTGAAACTTCATTTGTCTAAAGTATTTGTGTTCAAACGGTTCATCTTCAGTCTTAAATCTTGATTATTTCTAAAATTCAGCACCATTGTTTTGCAGCCCTCATTGTTTAGATTCCATAACACCTACTTCCATTAAAATAACTGTTGGTTTGTTAATTATTCAAACTATGAAATTTCATTTTTGCTAGATTTTACTAAGAACATTTACTAATTCCCTTTTTGTTAGTGTTATTCTCCCACAAAATTATACTACTACTCTAGCAATTTCCTATTTACACAGCTATTAATTAAACAAACTTATGTCACTGTCAAGTGAGTGTTTGTATATTCTAATTTTTCCAATTTTTTTAAATTTTTATTGAACACATAACAAGCATTAAATTTTTATTGAACACATAACAAGCATATATTTTACCATTTTGTGATTCATGTCTTACATGCATCTACAAATAGGTGTGGCACAGAAGGCCTCAGTCAGTCAGTAGCTGGCATTGATCTTGTGAATGACCTATGTTCCAATAAGGCAGCATTTGGGAATCGTAAACAAAGTGACTATGCTGTTTGGTAATTGAAATAATGACTATTATGTCACTTACTGATCTATGTTTAATACTTCAAAGCTGATCATCAAAAAGGTAATTTGTGCACCAGTAACTACGAAGAGATAGAAAAACATGTCATGCTGGGGTGTGTGTTTTCCATATCATCAAACCTGTTAACAGCAGATCGATGATTCAAGACAACAGGTTATAAGTCTATGAAAGTCAAGAACCAGGTAAGTAAGACTTCATGGGACAGGGCCATGGAAGTGTTTGAATGCCACCTTGTGGAAGTTGGTGTGAAGGTAAGGGTGGATGCACTCAGTGGAGCCATCTGGGTGGTCGGAACTTGTGTGAAAGTTGCACCAAATGTGTAAGTCCATACCATCACCTGTGTGTGGTTTGACGTTGAGGACAGTATTTAGATTACTGTGCAGTCTTAGCAGCTCTGGATAGGATGCCTAGGCAGCGGCCAAGGCAGTGTAGTCAAGGAGGGTAATGAGGGTGCCAGAACGGCTGAGGCAGTCGGTGATGATATTCTTGATGCCTGCCACTTGCCATAAGACAGTTGCAAAATGTGCTGATGGAATTGCCTGGGAGAAATCTGTGTGCCTTCCTTTTGACAAAACCTTGTCGTAAGGATGTTGTGGGTGATGAAGGCTATGAAGGGGTGTCCTTCCATCGAGGACAGAAGTGCTTCATAACCTCATACCTGCCGACGGGCTTGCAGCTATACATGGTCCATCTCCACTTTGGCACAGGAATGCAGCATCCAAGAAATCATGATTCATTTATTTGAAAGTCTCTGTCATTTGCACTGTCCATGGACTGGGCCTGTTACCTTTAACGTGATCACCTTGGGGTGCAGCAGTGACTGGTGCTTGTATGCTTGAAGCAGTCTTCATGTGGTGCTGGAAAAAGATTTCCATCCCAAGAAACATGTAGAGAGCTCTTTGAGAGGTTTGGGATGTGGGAACCTGGCAACGGCCCAGAATTCTTTGTCATGTAAGCAGGAGCCTGCAGATGATAAGCTGTATCCAAGGAAATCAATTTACAGAACGTCAAAGACACATTTCTCCAGGTTGATGACAACTCATACCTTTTAGGGGTGGAAAACTACCCCCTGGAGGCATTGGCTGTGTTCTGTGAGGTCACATGAAGAGATGAGGATATCATCCAGGTAGGTGAACCATCCCAAGGCGCTGCGTAGGAGTTTGTCAAGAAGCTGCTGCTAGGTCTAGATGGCATTAGAGAGCCAAAAAGGGTATAAATAAATTTTTGAAAAGGCCAAAGAGGATGATTATTCCTATCTTCTCCACGTCCTCTGTGGCAACTGCAATTTGCATGAATGCTTTTGTCCAGTCTACCTTAATGAAGACGGCCGCGGCAGACAGATCATCATTGTAGCTGTGCAAAAGGGGCACTGAGTAGTGGATAGGGACCATCCTGCAATTGAGACCCCCAAAATTAACCGCATCGGTGTCAAGTTCCATCTTCTTTGGGGTGAGGTATAGGGCAGAGGCTTATGGTTTCGTGACCATGTGCATGGTGTGCAGCAGTTTGCAGTATCACTGCCAAAATTTTTGTGATACCAGCAATGATCACAGGCATCCCAAATGTCCTAGCCACTACTACCTGGTTGGGAGAGGGGAGGGGGTGCAGCTGCAGAAGCATGTGCACTGGCAGTTGTGGGAATTGCAGTAAAGGGGCAGGAGGGTGCGCACACTCCAGGGTGCAGGTAACCTTCCTTACCTCACTGATAATGTGAATTATGAGCTTTGCTATGCCCATTCAGGGTTTGTGGGACATGGAGAGCATGCTTGCCAATACGATGTGTATGAATGGTAGACTGTGTTCAGGGCCATCACAACACTGCATGGCAATGGTGAAGATGTGGGGTTTGAGGGACTGAAAGACCCTGTGCGCCAAGATGGCTCCCATGCCAACATTAATATACTTGTTCATGGCTAATGCTTTGCCAACAGCAGAGAGCAGACACGTGTACTAATTTGCAAGTAGCAGTGAGTAGTATTTCAGGTATGATTGAAGGTTGGGCAAGTGCATGGAGGTGTTGTGAAGACTGCATGTCAGCACATTCCTCCGATGAAAATAGTGCACATGTTGCTGTATTTCTGATGCACCAGGCTGTGCTATCAGCTGGTCTTTCAGGGCACTGAATCTGCCAGACTGGTGGGCTTGTGATGATGTCATGTGCCTCTGCAGCAACTGATGGCTCGAGCTGCAGACTGTTAGTGCAAATTGCCTGGAGTAGCTGGTAACTGAGGAGCCTGCTTCTGCAGAAGCAAACCACAACCAGGGGTTGCGGCACATAAAAGGCAGGTGGTCGCACGGGCTAACTGGGGCTATGAGAGGGCATATGATCGGGGGTGTAGTCAGTTCCTGTGAGCTGTATGCAGGGACTGATGAAAGATTGAAAACCAGCCAAATGTGCTTGCAGATTTGGGAGGGGGCCTGGGACAGTTTGGTTACCATCCAGGGCTAAACTGTAAGGTAGCAGTAAGCTGGGATCAGATTCGCCCTGTGACACAACACTTCCCTTGCTGTGTCAGCAATGGAATGGTGCAGTAGTGTATTATGCTATGCATGTGGCCTAATGTGGCAAGTGCTAGCTGGGTGTTGGGGGAATGTGACACTGGTAGTTTCTCGGTGTGCAAGCATGCAGCATGGTGCAGTGAGTGCTAGTTGGGCTGTGGGAAAGCATGATGTCAGCAGTCACTTCGTGTGGCTGACTACGACATGGAGTGTGGCCTGTTGAAGATGGGTTTGGCCAGATTCACTTGCTGTACAGTGTTGGTAGGCTGTGCTGGAGTTTGGGGGGGGGGGGGGACTGGAGGGGAAGTGGGAGGGGAAGAAGAGAGAGGTAGAAAAGGGGAAAAGACTAGTAGGAGCATTGGTGGTATGGAAGGCATGAGTAGTGTTGGAATGGGAGCAGGAAAGGGGATAGACAGGTTCAAGAAAGGAACTAATGAAGGTTGAGGCCAGGGGTGTTATGGGAACAAAGGATATGTTTCACAAAGAATTCCTACCAGCATAATTCAGAAAAGCTGTTGCTGGTAGGAAGAATCCAGATGATGCACGTTGTGAAGCAGTCATTTAAGTAATACACTTTGTATAGGACGGCATGTGCAGCAACTAAGTGATCCAGCTGTTTCTTGGCCACAGTATGGTGATGGCCATTCATGCAGACAGACATCTTGTTAACTGTCATGTCCTTGTAGAAAGTGACACAGTTATTGCAGCTTATAAGGGGACTACGAACTTACCCTCATAGTTTGATTGATATTGATAGTGTGTTTACAATTAGTATCATCCTGATTTCATGCAGTGCTCCGTAGCTTACACGTTATACTGATTTGACTGAACGTTCTTGCATATTCGGCTTTCATTTCCAATCTCTTAAGAAAGAACTTTTTTTCCTTTTTTCAGGATAGAAATTATGAAAATAATGAAAGAATAATTAAATACTAATAATGCCCACACTCACAATAAACCTGTTGTTACAATTACATATGAAAGAAAACAAAACAATGATCTCATGTTTATGGAACAAAGCACTAACTTGATCATCTGTGGACACCTTTACTAATAGTTACCACAAAAAGAATACATGCGTGGCTATAGTTTTCAAATTTGATTTGCTTAAAGTCGTTGAGACTTATATCTTCTTGTTTGTATACGTTGAAGTCTGAGTCATGCCCTGCACACCCTGTCAATTTCAATAAAGTCGGTGGGGAGATGTATGTATAGTGCTCTCATTAGTTTTTAGATTCCATAGGAGCTTTCACAGATAGCCTATCCTTTGATGAGGTGGAAGATGCCTGTGACAGGACTGGTGTAAGGGGTAGTCGGAGGATATATGGGACAGATTTTGCATCTACATCTATTGCAGTGATAAGAGCCATGAGGCAATGAATTGGGAACAGGGATGGAATAAGTATGGACAAAAATAATTCTTATGTTCAGTGGAAGGCGGAATACCACTGTGCGAGGGGTGGGGAAGATATTCCTCATTTCAGGGCACAAGAGGTAGTTGAAACCCTGGTGGAGAATGTGATTCAGTTGCTCGAGTCCTGAGCAGTACTTAGTCATGGGCGGAGTGCTCCTTTGTGGCTGGGCCATGGGCGTGCTGACAGGTGGTAGATGACTAAAGGGATGAGGCTTTGGAGATTGGCTTCTACACAAAGTTGAGGGGGTAATTCTGGACAAAGTTGGGAGGGTAATTTTGGTGAAACGTGTGTGAAATGTGTTTTATTCATCTCATAACATGCAGAATTTCAGAACATAAGTCTGATGTATAGGAGACATGTCAGGGTTATAGTTTACTTATTTAGAATTTCTGTCAAATTTTATATATTTCTTGTTGAAGAATGCACTTATGAAAAATTTGTCAAACTTACGTTATTACTTCCCCCCCCCCCCCCCCCCATGAACCATGGACCTTGCTGTTGGTGGGGCGGGTTGTGCACCTCAGCGATACAGATAGCCATACCGTAAGTGCAACCACAACGGAGGGGTATCTGTTGAGAGGCCAGACAAACGTGTGGTTCCTGAAGAGGGGCAGCAGCCTTTTCAGTAGTTGCAATGGCAACAGTCTGGATGATTGACTGGTCTGCCCTTGTAACAATAACAAAAACGGCCTGGCTGTGCTGGTACTGCAAACGGCTGAAAGCAAGGGGAAACTACGGCCGTAATTTTTTCCGAGGGCATGCAGCTTTACTGTATGATTAAATGATGATGACATCCTCTTGGGTAAAATTTTCCGGAGGTAAAATAGTCCCCCATTCGGATCTCTGGGCGGGGACTACTCAAGAGGATGTCATTATCAGGAGAAAGAAAACTGGCATTCTACAGATCAGAGCATGGAATGTCAGATCCCATAATCGGGCAGGTAGGTTAGAAAATTTAAAAATGGAAATGGATAGGTTAAAGTTAGATATAGGGGGAATTAGTGAAGTTCGATGGCAGGAGGAACAAGGCTTGTGGTCAGGTGACTACAGGGTTATAAACACAAAATCAAATAGAGGTAATGCAGGAGTAGGTTAAATAATGAATAAAAAAAACAGGAATGCGGGTAAGCTACTACAAACAGCATAGTGAACGCATTATTGTGGCCGAGATACATACGAAGCCCACACCTACTACAGTAGTACAAGTTTATATGCCAACTAACTCTGCAGATGACGAAGGAATTGAAGAAATGTATGATGAAATAAAAGAAATTATTCAGATAGTGAAGGGAGACGAAAATTTAATAGTCATGGGTGACTGGAATTCAGTAGTGGGAAAAGGGAGAGAAGGAAACGTAGTAGGTGAATATGGATTGGGGCTAAGAAATGAAAGAGGAAGCCGCCTGGTAGAATTTTGCACAGTTGTTGTTGTTGTGGTCTTCAGTCCTGAGACTGGTTTGATGCAGCTCTCCATGCTAATCTATCCTGTGCAAGCCTCTTCATCTCCCAGTACCTACTGCAAGCTACATCTTTCTGAATCTGCTTAGTGTATTCATCTCTTGGTCTCCCTCTATGATTTTTACCCTTCACTCTGCCCTCCAATACTAAATTGGTGATCCCTTGATGTCTCAGAACATGTCCTACCAACCGATCCCTTCTCCTGGGCAAGTTGTGCCACAAACTTCTCTTCTCCCCAATCCTATTCAATACTTTTCTCATTAGTAATGCGATCTACCCATCTAATCTTCAGCATACTTCTGTAGCACCACATTTCAAAAACTTCTATTCTCTTCTTGTCCAAACTATTTATCGTCCATGTTTCACTTCCATACATGGCTACACTCCATACAAATACTTTCAGAAAAGACTTCCTGACACTTAACTCTGTACTCGATGTTAACTAATTTCTCTTCTTCAGAAACGCTTTCCTTGCCATTGCCAGTCTACATTTTATATCCTCTCTACTTCGACCATCATCAGTTATTTTGCTCCCCAAATAGCAAAACTCCTTTACTACTTTAAGTGTCTCATTTCCTAATCTAATTCCCTCAGCATCACCCGACTTAATTCGATTACATTCCATTATCCTCGTTTTGCTTTTGTTGATGTTCATCTTATACCCTCCTTTCAAGACACTGTTCATTCCGTTCAACTGCTCTTCCAAGTGTTTTGCTGCTGTCTCTGACAGAATTACAATGTCATCGGCTAACCTCAAAGTTTTTATTTCTTCTCCATGGATTTTAATACCTACTTCGAATTTTTCTTTTGTTTCCTTTACTGCCTGCTCAATATACAGATTGAATAACATCGGGGAGAGACTACAAACCTGTCTCACTCCCTTCCCAACCACTGCTTCCCTTTCATGCCCCTCGATTCTTATAACTGCCATTTGGTTTCTGAACAAATTGTAAATAACCTTTCGCTCCCTGTATTTTACCCCTGCCACCTTCAGAATTTGGAAGAGAGTATTTCAATCTACATTGTCAAAAGCTTTCTCTAAGTCTACAAATGCTAGAAACGTAGGTTTGCCTTTCCTTAATCTTTCTTTTAAGATGAGTCGTAAGGTCAGTATTGCCTCGCGTGTTCCAGTATTTCTACAGAATCCAAACTGATCTTCCCCGAGGTCGGCTTCTATTAGTTTTTCCATTCGTCTGTAAAGAATTCGTGTTAGAATTTTGCAGCTATGGCTTATTAAACTGATAGTTCGGTAATTTTCACATCTGTCAACGCCTGCTTTCTTTGGGATTGGAATTATTATATTCTTCTTGAAGTCTGAGGGTATTTTGCCTGTTTCATACATATTGCTCACCAGATGGTAGAGTTTTGTCAGGACTGGCTCCCCCAAGGCCGTCAGTAGTTCCAATGGAATGTTGTCTACTCCGCGGGCCTTGTTTCGACTCAGCTCTTTCAGTGCTCTGTCAAACACTTCACGCAGTATTGTATCTCCCATTTCATCTTCATCTACATCCTCTTCCATTTCCATAATATTGTCCTCAAGTACATCGCCATTGTATAGACCCTCTATATATTCCTTCCACCTTTCTGCTTTCCCTTCTTTGCTTAGAAATGGGTTTCCATCTGAGCTCTTGATGTTCATACAAGTGGTTCTCTTGTCTCCAAAGGTCTCTTTAATTTTCCTGTAGGCAGTATCTATCATACCCCTAGTGAGATAAGCCTCTACATCCTTACATTTGTCCTCTAGCCATCCCTGCTTAGCCATTTTGCACTTCCTGTCGATCTCATTTTTGAGACGTTTGTATTCCTTTTTGCCTGCTTCATTTATTGCATTTTTATAGTTTCTCCGTTCATCAATTAAATTCAATATTTCTTCTGTTACCCAAGGATTTCTACTAGCCCTCGTCTTTTTACCTACTTGATCCTCTGCTGCCTTTACTACTTCATCCCTCAGAGCTACCCATTCTTCTTCTACTGTATTTATTTCCCCCGTTCCTGACAATTGTTCTCTTATGCTCTCCCTGAAACTCTGTACAACCTCTGGTTCTTTCAGCTTATCCAGGTCCCATTTCCTTAAATTTCCAACTTTTTGCAGTTTCTTCAGTTTTAATCTACAGGTCATAACCAATAGATTGTGGTCAGAGTCCACATCTGCCCCTGGAAATGTCTTACAATTTAAAACCTGGTTCCTAAATCTCTGTCTTACCATTAAATAATCTACCTGATACCTTCTACTATCTCCAGGTTTCTTCCTTGCATACAACCTTCTTTTATGATTCTTGAACCAAGTGTTAGTTATGATTAAGTTTTGCTGTGTGCAAAATTCTACCAGACGGCTTCCTTTTTCATTTCTTACCCCCAATCCATATTCACCTACTATGTTTTCTTCTCTCCCTTTTCCTATTCTGGAATTCCAGTCACCCGTTGTTGTTGTTGTTGTTGTCTTCAGTCCTGAGACTGGTTTGATGCAGCTCTCCATGCTACTCTATCCTGTGCAAGCTTCTTCATCTCTCAGTACCTACTGCAACCTACATCCTTCTGAATCTGCCTAGTGTATTCATCTCTTGGTCTCCCTCTACGATTTTTACCCTCCACGCTGGCCTCCAATGCTAAATTTGTGATCCCTTGATGCCTCAGATCATGTCCTACCAACTGATCCCTTCTTCTAGTCAAGTCGTGCCACAAACTTCTCTTCTCCCCAATCCTATTCAATACCTCCTCATTAGTTACGTGATGTACCCATCTAATCTTCAGCATTATTCTGTAGCACCACATTTCGAAAGCTTCTATTCTCTTCTTGTCCAAACTTGTTATTGTCCATGTTTCACTTCCATACATGGCTACACTAAAAACAAATACTTTCAGAAGCGACTTCCTGATACATAAATCTATATTCAATGTTAACAAATTTCTCTTCTTCTGAAACGCTTTCCTTGCCATTGCCAGTGTACATTTTATATCCTCTCTACTTTTACCATCATCAGTTATTTTACTTCCTAAATAGCAAAACTCCTTTACTACTTTAAGTGTCTCATTTCCTAATCTAGGTGTGGGCTTCGTATCTATCTCGGCCACAATAATGCGTTCACTATGCTGTTTGTAGTAGCTGACCCGCATTCCTATTTTCCTATTCATTATTAAACCTACTCCTGCATTACCCCTATTTGATTTTGTCGTTATAACCCTGTAGTCACATGACCAAAGGTCTTGTTTCTCCTGCCACCGAACCTCACTAATTCCCACTATATCTAACTTTAACCTGTCCATTTCCCTTTTTAAATTTTCTAACCTACCTGCCCGATTAAGGGATCTGACATTCCAAGCTCCGATCCGTATAATGCCAGTTTTCTTTCTCCTGATAACGACATCCTCTTGAGTAGTCCCCGCCCGGAGATCTGAATGGAGGGACTATTTTACCTTCGGAATATTTTACCCAAGAGGACGCCATCATCATTTAATCATACAGTAAAGCTACATGCTCTCGGGAAAAATTACAGCCGTGGTTTCCCCTTGCTTTCAGCCGTTCACAGTACCAGCACAGCAAGGCCGTTTCGGTTATTGTTACAAGGCCAGATCAGTCAATCATCCAGACTGTTGCCCTTGCAACTACTGAAAAGGCTGCTGCCCCTCTTCAGGAACCACACGTTTGTCTGGCCTCTCAACAGATACCCCTCCGTTGTGGTTGTACCTACGGTAGGGCTATCTGTATTGGTGAGGCACGCAAGCCTCCCCACCAATGGCAAGGTCCATGGTTCATGGGGGGATTTTGCACAGAGCACAACTTAATCATAGCTAACACTTGGTTCAAGAATCATAAAAGAAGGCTGTATACATGGAAGAAGCATGGCATCACTCGGTTGCTACTGTCAGCAATGTCTCCTGCTGTGACTGTGATTAATGTGTGGCAATGCAGCTGATGATACCATGGAGGTGGTCGTGACCTTCCTCCAGTGAGCAGGTGGCTCTCTGCTCTGGCGGCAGCTGCTCCTATGACTCAGGGTAGGCTGCTCCATCCCATGGTTGAACAGCAGACTCCATACTACATTCTAGGATGTTGCTCTGAGTGTCACAGGCTTTTGGTGTAGGGTGATATTTTAGTACAGAAATGGCTGAGTGTTTATATGCTCCAGGCTATGTTCATTTAGTGCTTTAGGCACATGCTCTGAACACTTCCATATGCCAAGTGAAGTGAGGCTTCTGTCCTTCCACTAGCATATTGTGCACTGGCTGTTGCTATACCAAGCTCAGCTGGCTCTGCTTCATAACATTTGTCAAGCACGCAAGACACATGATACGTTACACTTGTAAAGAACAATGTACTTAGCCTGATGGTATAGTACCAATGCTAGGCTAGCAAATACAAAGACCAAGAAACCAGGGAACAAAAGAACAGCATGAGTATGCAGACAACCCATGCCGCAAAGTAAAAGAACAGCATGTGTATGTTGTTGACCCATGCCGCAAAGTTGTTTTCAGTAGACTGCAAGGGCAGGAATGATTTTATAAATGTAAGATACATGTGGGGAGCATGGAAACAACAGGTTTCCTGGTCACTCAGGTCAGTGAACTAAAGAAATCAGCACTGAAGGATATGGTGGGGAGTAACACTGATGAAAAAATAACACTTAAAGGCATCACTAAAGAAGTAATAGAGACACATGAAGCCATGATGTTAACTCTGAGGATATGTTATGATGATTGTGTGTGTGAGTGTGTGTGTGTGAAACACAAGTTTCAAATAGCAATCACAGATTAAGCAATGAAGATGCTATCAGTCAGGGGCAGCCCAGTAGGGGTTAAAGACAAAACTCGAACCCAAATGGCGTACTGAGAGAGAGCCATGCAGAGATGAGCAGTGTTCCATGGAACTGACATTAGGCAGCCAAGAGAAATGGTTTACAATGGCAAGTGTGACACCAGAGGTATCAGTACGAATCCAGGCAGAATCTGACATAGAGAACAGAGACCTCCACAAAGTTGATTCAGAAGAAATGAGAAATTATACAGCATCTTATGTAAATAAAGAAGCAAGGGACAAAGATTTTGAGCAACAAACAGAAAGGAAAGAGAGCCTCTGTGAAGTTATACTAACAGGCTAACAAGAAGAAAAGATTTTAAAGATCGAAGTGCAGAACACAGACCTGATCAAAGGAACAGTGGAGAAGCAGCAACCTTGGTGGCCATGCAGGGAGGCACTTTTGTCGCCAGTATTCTGAATACCACAGAACAAGAAGCCTATTGCATGAATAGAACCAGTACCTGACAAGGGAGATGGCAAGGAATGCCACAAATGTAGTGTAGTTTCAGTGAACCAAGGGCAAGTTCACAAATTGGCACATTAAAGGATATGGTGTGAGTGGATCATAAACAAAGAAGAAAGGACTTCAGTTAATGAACGGGGTGTTGAATATCATGATGCATTTCACCTCAGAGACAGGTTAACATGCACTGAGATGGTTAAACATGAAATTGAAAGTTGAAACCAGAGGCACAAGGTACAGTGATAAATATCTGACCATATTGACAACCAGAGGCACAAATGGAAGCCCTCTGAAATGAGACAGGTGTGATGTTAAAGGAGGATATCATTATGTTGCGCACAGGTTGGTGGAATTTTCCATTACTGACGATTCCAATGAAGGTGGACGCCTTGGGGGAGCAAAAGTGGAGAATATTTGAGGGCTGCTGGAGATTAAATCACATCTTCATTAGCTCTTCCAATACTCCTGTGATGACCTCAACATACAGTTTTCTCTAGCGTCTCCACCATAGAAATGGAGGATGGGGTGCCTGCTTCTCTGCTCCAGTACAACTTGGGTATATAGTGTCTATTTTCTTGACATGTTTCTCCATAGTGCAATTCATTGCATGTTGGCCTCTGCTCTTGCACTTAAAACAGTAATCTATCGGGTGACTGAATTCACTGAACTTTCCTTAACAGGAGGTTATGGAGGCTGTTTCTGTTTCTGCCAGATCTACTGCTTGTGTTAATGTTAAATCCCCTCCTCTTGCTCTCATGACTGTTTTAATCTCCACATCCTTTATTCTCTACATGAACACAGGTCACACGAGCTTCCTCCTAGAGCACAGCTACCCAGAACATCTGATGCCCTCATTGCTTCTTCAACAGCTTTTTGAAATTGTTGTTGAAATATGTCAATGCAACTCACACATTTGGCCATATTTTTGGCCCTTCTCTGTTTGCTAGAGAATAATAAACACACACAGTAATCCAAAGTCCATTTCGACTCAAATTTCTCCAGTAAATTTCCCTTCACATCTGTCCAAGTTGCTGTCAAATAATATACAAGTTGTTTACTTGAAGCTGCTCTCCAAACCCTAGTTTTGACAGGTTTTAATAGTGTACCACTACTGTGGCTTGGCGTTAGTTTGAATGCTATGTGATATTTGTCCATAAATTCACTAAATTCATCTTTATTTCCATCAAAAGCTCTCAGAATCAACTTAAATGTATCAGGCAAGACTATTAACTGGGTGGAGATCTCAATACATTGCAGATTCAAATTAGGTGGTGTTTTCATCCTTTCTTGCAGTTACAGTCCTGGTGCAGTTACCAATTTTTCGAACCACTCATAATGTTCCTTGGTCAGTTGGAGGTGCTGTGTTGACATCTTGTGTAACTGTAAGGTTGCCATTTGGTGCAGTCATCATACACATGCCACTGATTTAAGTGTTGGTGTCCCTGACGTCAGTTGTAGCCATTTGCTACAAAGGCATTCTGTACTGTTAACTGCTACAGGCTGCTGGCTGCCATCCCATAGTTCTTTGACATGGGTGCTGACTCCTTCTTCTTGCCTTGCTCCTGCTATACACAAAAAAAGTGTATGACTGGAAGTTATGGGCACTCAATGAAAACAAAAAAGGACTGCTTTGCCTGAACACTGTACCTGACAAGTCTTGAAAGCACAAGCCAGTTCATCATAAGATGGCATTTGCTAGTTCTCCTAAGAGAAAATCCTATCTTCTGTACTCCAAAGCACCTTCTGCTTAGTAAAGGTACTCGTCCAGGAATCGAAGACAGTATCCAATTTGACTCAGTTTTATATGTTGTAACCTGAAATGAGTTATGACATACTTACTCTAGGAATTTATCCTCAGATAAGGGTGATGTGGGATTTTTGGTCATCAGTTTCTTGGTATATGAGCAGCTCTGTACGTGAGTGAAATGAAAACAGTGGCAAGCTGAGGTTTCTTAGGTCTCTGTTACTGAAGACAATACAGAAAGATTGGATATCAGGCTATAATGATAATGAAATGAGACTCTGGGTTGGCTTTCTGGTCTGCTTTTTACTGCTTCTCCACAGGTTATTAACGAATATACAGTAGAGCACAGACAATAGTTTATAACTCCAGTAAGCATAAAGTGTAGATGGGGCTTACAACCATTTATGAGAACAAATGGTCACCTTGGTCTATAATTTTATTAAGATTTCGGTATTCACAGTGATGTAGGGTATTACAGGCCACGAACCACAGAAGTGCCAGATTTTATTGCTTTAATCGAATGCTTTGGTTCAAGTATTTGTCACAGTGAAAGTAACATACAACAAAGGTAGATGTAGGGAAATGTGTGATGGAAACCAATAACCCTAATTCACAGGTATGTTCAGACAAGCTCTTGCAAGTCCTTCTTAGTGCAGAAAGTTAATTGACTTGATGCTCACTTACATAGTATCTGCTGTAGCCTTATTCATAGAAGGCTACTGTTATTCACTGGAACTCTTGAACTCTGTCAAATTTTGCCTTGCTTAGCATTTGAGGGCCACTAATACGGTGTTTGGTGCTGTCTGCTTATAGATAATACATGACTGACCAGTTTTACCTCCAATTCGCAGTCAGTGAGTGTGAAATCAGGAGTTTCTCAGTGCATGTGGTGCCTTAATGGATTCACGAAAGTAGCTTGCACAGTAACTCTCTTACTAAGTTACAAGGATTACAACTAATATTCATACTTACTTTCTTTTATGTGAATAGGTCATTTGAGGACCACATTCCAATTTCAATTCCTAATTTTTTGTTCTTTTCTTTTCTTCCAGTATGCTTTCATCTGTTCACTATGTTCAGACTATTTTGAACCAGTACATTTAGCTTCCCTGCCTTGGAATCCTTCAATTTTCAATACTTTTTTCGTGAACGGCTTCTCTGTTGTTTATATCTTCTGTTTTTATATTGTTCCTTTCTAAGTCCTTTTTTACCTTGTTGACCTAACTTGTTGTGGACCTCTTACCCCACAAATATATGAAAATCTTATTAGTTAATCTACCGTCTTGTTTTTGAAATAAATGTCACAAAGCATTAATCTTTTTTTTTTCTTATTACATTTGAAATATTTCCATACCTTGGTACATTTCAACATTACTTAGTAGTGTCTAACCCTCTGCTTTGTTTTGTGGTCCTAATAATTTCCTTATAATTTGCCTTTCTAGTACTTCTAATTTATCTAAATTATAGTTTAGTCAGGAATCCAGTTGCATATAGGCGTGAAGTCTTCACTACTATGTTGTGTGATGTCCGGAATTAAAAAAAAAAAAAAGAAAGGGTGGGTGGTAATTTTTTGTTTTTTTGTTTTGTTGAAAGGAAAGAAAGAAAAAAGGGTGAATAAAGGTGAAGGGAAGTGGTTCTATTTTTACTGGAATGAACTTATTGATGGACATCACAAAAATTTATTTTACCTATATTTTTTTTTTACTCATCGAAGAAGACAACACAACACATATAAAAGAAATCATCACACTAATATTATCCACAGAATGATCGTTTCACAAGACACTTTCTAGCTCGACTGACTCTTAAGACTGAACAAGACTCGACTGACTCTACTCTCTCTCTGGACCACAGCCTCTTCACGACCCTCTGGACCAGAGATTTCAACTGTGATTAGCCGGCCGATTATTTAATTAATCGTACAGCCGCTGGGCGCGCGCTTGGCGCGTCATTTAAATGGGGTTAAACGCACACCGCGAGAGGCGTGGGCTAGCGGTGTCTTACAGGTATCGCCACAGTTGTAATGCCTTATTTTTTGCATTTGTGGATAGGCACTTGTTATTGTAGAGGTCTTTGGTGATATCATATGCTCTTCCCATTTTATGCAACCTTTCCTCTATTGCAGATTTTTCCAAAGCATTTTCTTGGATTATCTTCCCTAGATATTTGAATTTTTTTACTCTCTCTATTTGGCCAATATATGTTTTCAGGAATTTTGGAGTATCCTTAATGTTTGTTACAATTTTTTTCTGCAGAAATTCTTAAGCCAGTTCTGCTGCCTATTTCTTCCAGGAGATTTATTTGTGTTATAGCAAGCAGATGCCACATTTTCAGAAAGTATAGCAAAATCATGTGCTAATGCAAGACAGTTGATATTGATCTTTTTGCTTCCTCTTCCTAACCTTATAGGCAAGGTGTTGATTTCAATCAGTTTTTTGTTCCAAATTCCCACAGTTTTCTCCAACACACTATTAAAACGAATTGGGATAGACCGTTACCTTTTATTCTGAAAGGCTGTGAAATTACTTGAATAAATTTTATTTTACAGACTGTATCTCTAAGCGTTCATGGATAAGGTTTACCAATTTAGACATTATGCCAAATTCTCGAATTATTTTAGCTATAGTTTCTGTATCAGCAGAATGAACAGTCTTTTTGAAATCCGCAACCATAACTACAATGTCCTTTGAATTAAATAATCTATGGCAAATTACTGACTTAAGGTTAAATATTTGTCCTGAGCATGATCTTCCTTTCCTAAAACCACCTTGATATTCCCCAAAATGACTGTCTAGCATTGTTTCTATTCTGCTTAACAAAATCTTGGAAAATACTTTATATGATACTGGCAGTAAAGAGATTTCTCTGTAGTTGTTTACATCCTGTCTGTTACCTTTTTTGTGGAGTGGATGTATCAAGGCAACTTTCCATTCCTACGGGATTTTCTCTGTTTCCCAGATATCTTCAAATAGTAAATTTAGCTCCTTTGCTATATTTGGTCCCAATTGGCAAGGACCACTTCAAAAGTTCAGGTCTAATAGAATCTTCTCCACTACATTCATTGTCTTTGAAGGTTTTAATTATTTCCTCAATTTCTTCTACAGTTGGTGCTAAATCTTCTTCCAATTTTTCATTAATATCTGAGATTTCCAATTTATGACTTGGATCAGGGCAGTTCAGAAGCTGATGAAAATATCTTGCTTGTATTTCACAATTTTCAGTACAACTTAACCCAATTTTGCCATTTTCATTTTTGAAACAGGCATTTGGAGTTTGGTACTCTTTCAATTTGTTCTTAAAAGTTTGATAAAAGTAATGAGTATTATTTTTTACATGGAACAGGCATTTGGAGTTTGGTACCCTTTAATTTGTTCTTAAAAGCTTGATAAAAGTAACGAGTTTTATTTTCTGCAAAGTTTCTTTATCTATCACCAAAAGTTTTTCCTTTTCAAAGGCTTGTTTGGTATTTCTGATTAACCTGGCTGTTTCCTTTCTTTGTTGTTTAAATTGACCATGAGCTTCAATTTTCTTTGAGCATTTCCATTTTTCCCTATTTTTTTAGCCCTCTCTGCTACGGTTTTTTCACATAGTTCATTCCATCATATTTCCCTTTTATTTTTTATTGACCCAAATGTTTTCTGTGCAGCACTACTAATTGCTTTGGATATTTCTTGCTAGTTGCCATGTTTAGCAACTTTAATTTCATCTTGATACTTTTTAACTGATTCTTTTGTTATAGTAAGACTGTCTGTATTATACACTCCTGGAAATTGAAATAAGAACACCGTGAATTCATTGTCCCAGGAAGGGGAAAGTTTATTGACACATTCCTGGGGTCAGATACATCACATGATCACACTGACAGGACCACAGGCACATAGACACAGGCAACAGAGCATGCACAATGTCGGCACTAGTACAGTGTATATCCACCTTTCGCAGCAATGCAGGCTGCTATTCTCCCATGGAGACGATCGTAGAGATGCTGGATGTAGTCCTGTGGAACTGCTGCCATGCCATTTCCACCTGGCGCCTCAGTTGGACCAGCGTTCGTGCTGGACGTGCAGACCGCGTGAGACGACGCTTCATCCAGTCCTAAACATGCTCAATGGGGGACAGATCCAGAGATCTTGCTGGCCAGCGTAGTTAACTTACACCTTCTAGAGCACGTTGGGTGGCACGGGATACATGCGGACGTGCACTGTCCTGTTGGAACAGCAAGTTCCCTTGCCGGTCTAGGAATGGTAGAACGATGGGTTCGATGACGGTTTGGATGTACCGTGCACTATTCACTGTCCCCTCAACGATCACCAGAGGTGTACGGCCAGTGTAGGAGATCGCTCCCCACACCATGATGCCGGGTGTTGGCCCTGTGTGCCTCGGTCGTATGCAGTCCTGATTGTGGCGCTCACCTGCACGGCGCCAAACACGCATACGACCATCATTGGCACCAAGGCAGAAGCGACTCTCATCGCTGAAGACGACACGTCTCCATTCGTCCCTCCATTCACGCCCGTCGCAACACCACTGGAGGCGGGCTGCACGATGTTGGGGCGTGAGCGGAAGACGGCCTAACGGTGTGCGGGACCGTAGCCCAGCTTCATGGAGACGGTTGCGAATGGTCCTCGCCGATACCCCAGGATCAACAGTGTCCCTAATTTGCTGGGAAGTGGCGGTGCGGTCCCCTACGGCACTGCGTAGGATCCTACGGTCTTGGCGTGCATCCGTGCCTCGCTGCGGTCCGGTCCCAGGTCGACGGGCACGTGCACCTTCCGCCGACCACTGGCGACAACATCGATGTACTGTGGAGACCTCACGCCCCACGTGTTGAGCAATTTGGCGGTACGCCCACCCGGCCTCCCGCATGCCCACTATACGCCCTCGCTCAAAGTCCGTCAACTGCACATACGGTTCACGTCCACACTGTCGCGGCATGCTACCAGTGTTAAAGACTGCGATGGAGCTCCGTATGCCACGGCAAACTGGCTGACACTGACGGCGGCGGTGCACAAATGCTGTGCAGGTAGCGCTATTCGACGGCCAACACCGCAGTTCCTGGTGTGTCCGCTGTGCCGTGCGTGTGATCATTGCTTGTACAGCCCTCTCGCAGTGTCCGGAGCAAGTATGGTGGGTCTGACACACCGGTGTCAATGTGTTCTTTTTTCCATTTCCAGGAGTGTATTTTATTAACCTTTGTGACTTTCTTTGTTGACTCTAATTTTAAGGAGGTAATGGCCAGAATAAAATTCACCATTCCTTGTTATTTTCACTTTCATAACTTCCATTGCACTTTTTTGCAGAGTAGCCACATGATCTAAATGAAATTCTCCTAACATTTACCCTATATCCACATTTTAGCTTTTCTTGGGAGTTTCCTGAAGAATGTTGATTTTTATTTCAGGTGAAAGCTTTGACACAAACTGATTAGCCTTCTATGAGCTAGATATTATCCTACTACATTTTTAAATTTCTCCTCTCTGCCTATTTGTGCATTGAAGTTGCCTAATCATAATATGGTGTTCATCTCCAGAATTTTAGAGATTTCAGTTTATTAAAGGTCCCAGAATTCCCCAGTATTTTGTGGATTTTTTCTGTTGTCTTCATTTATTGGCACATGGCAGTTAGCAAGGTGTATATCTTGCTTTTGAATTTAACTTGTAGGAAAGATATTCTTTCTGAAGTGGGTTTAAATTCTGTTACATGTCCTATTATATTTTTATAAACATAGAAAGCTGTACCCAATAATGGCATCTGATTCATAAATTTCAATGCAGGTTTGTCATTGAAGATTCTGTAATTAAAAGTATCTACATTTTGATCTAGGAACCTTGATTCTTGAATGACTACAATTTGAATTTTGTTTTTCTCTAAAAGTATTTATAATTCTTATTGTTTACTGGTCTTGATTAGAGAATTTACATTTAAAGTACCCAGAAAAACTTTTTTTCCAATTTTATTTTAGGATTTCAAGGTTTCCTCAATGCAACCTTCTGACTGCAGTGGTTGGGACTCCCCAGAATCCTTGGTCCCAATGCACTGCATGACATAATGGTGGATTCCTCTTTCCAGTTACCACCTGGGATAGTGCTTTCATTTTGTGGACTTCCCATGTTGCAATTGAAACTGTATTACATGCAAAGCAAGGAACTGAATTCAAACATAAAATACTTACATTTACTCCAAGATAAGCTACAGATTTATTTTTTTCCACTTCCTGCCAGCTGCCTGATGATTTAGTCATTACAATAGTATGAGGTGGTTGTGCAACAGGATATAAATTGGGTGTCTGTAGATGGAATAATGTTTGAGTGGTGAATTGTTCTGGTTAAACGTAGTAAGCCTGACAGTAGAATGTGATACAATATCTTTACAAGTCTTGAGTAGCACTTGGATCCAATAATCAGTTTCAATTAGGCTCTTGAGCTGAGCATGAAAGGAGATAACTTTACAAGTTCTGGGACGGATGTGTTTAAATGTGAACAGTGTACCTGACGTTACTGCATTGATAAACTAGTGGCAAGTATTTATGATCATGTTCAGATGTCACATATGGGAAGGGTAATAAAGGACTGAAAGCTAATTTAATTTTCTCAATAATGTTCTCAGACATGAGAGTATTTATTTTTTAGATCTATGTGTGGATCATAATGTATAGTTAGAGAATAAGTTTAAGATGACTGATAGGACACACAATCATTTTTTATGGTTATTGTACCAAGAAAACTGAGAATCCTTGTTGTTATAACCATGCCACAGATTAAAATGGTTTCACCAGTCTCAGTCTAGTAATATATCTGCATAATCATAATTATATTTTCTAGGATTACGGTATTGGTATTACGTTAATAATGTACAAGTTTAGAATGAATAATTATGAAGAAATGTTCTAAATGAAACAAAACTTGGAGCAGTATATCATGAGAAACTGGAGGAAGCAGACTGAAGTGAAGAGAATAGAATCTGGTATAACGCTTTACAGGAAGTATTTGGGATTGGATAAAGAATATCTATCAGTGAGATTTCAGATTAAATATTAGGAAAATGCTTACACCATTTCTTGTATTGAGACTGGTGCAAAAGAGAAGTAAGCAATGAGAACTGGGTTTTCCCTAAATAAATATTACAGGAAAAATCAAACATTGAAAACTCAAGGTTGTAATATCAGCAACATTACGATAAGGGTAGACTGTCAACCTGGAGTGGAACAACTGAACCACATCCTTCATCAGGACTTTAACTATGTATCATCACGTCCTGAAATGAGGGACTTCCTATCCAAGATTCTTCCAACCCCTCCTAAAGTGGTGTTCCATAGCTGACCCAACCTCCACAGTGTCCTAGTCCATCTCTAGGCCACTCCCAAACCCAGCCACTTGCCACAGGGATCATATCCCTGTAGAAGAGACCAGGTGCAAGACCAACTCAATCCACCAGCCTAGTACTTTCTATTCCAGTCCTGTCACAGGTTTACCCTATCAAAGGCTGGGCCACCTGTGAAAGCAGACATGGTGTATAACAGCTCTTCTGCAATCACTGCACAGCCTTTCTTTATATTGGTATCATTACCAACCAGCTGTCAATCAGCATAAACGACCACTGCCAAACTGTGGTGAAGGGACCTCCTGTGGTACAACATGCAGTTGACCATAACATGCTTGATTTCAATGGATGCTTCACAACCCAAGCCATCTGGATCTTTCCCTCCACCAGCTTTTCTGAACTGTGCAGCTGGGAGTTCTTACAAAACATTCTCCACTTCCAAAATTACCTTGGCCTCAACCTATGGTAACCTACTATCATATCACCTCCTCCCTTTTCATGTCCCCTCACCCTCACTGTGTGCCGCCCTCTGCTAATGCACTGGCAGATCTTTTCCCCTTTGGTTTTTCCCCCAGCCCCCACATCATGATCTTGCAGCCACCAGTCTTGTCAGGCCACCAACTAGCCATGCACATGCTACCAGACAGCACTCTTCTCTCCCTCCACGTGTATCCTGCTATCACTCCCCCTTTCCTGCCCCACTCCTCATTGTTATACATATGACAGTCGCATCCTGGTTGGAGTTGCCAATGGTAGCAGTCACATATGGTTGGAGTTGCCAATGGTAGCAGTCACATATGCATGGAGCTGCCAATGGTAGCACTCACATATGCATGAGGTATGTCACTTGTGTGAATGCTAGTGTGTTTTCTTTGCTGAAGAAGGCTTTTGCCAAAAGCTATAGTGCATAATTGTCTGCAATTCAGTGGGTCATCTTTACAGTGAGCACTACAGAAAATATATATTAACACAATTGTTATGTTGTATACATGGAAGAATCCTGGAGATACTAAAAGGTATCAGATAGATTATATAATGGTAAGACAGAGGTTTAGGAATCAGGTTTTAAATTGTAGTACATTTCCAGGGGCGGATGTGGACTCTGACCACAATCTATTATTTCTGAGCTGTAGGTTAAAACTGAAGAAACTGCAAAAAGGTGGGAATTTAAGGACATGAGATCTGGATAAGCTGAAAGAGCCAGAGGTTGTACAGAGTTTCAAGGAGAGCATAAGGGAACAATTGACAGGAATGGGGGAAAGTAACACAGTAGAAGAAGAATGGGTAGCTCTGAGGAATGAAGTACTGAAGGCAGCAGAGGATAAAGTAGGTAAAAAGACGAGGGCTGCTAGAAATCCTTGGGTAACAGAAGAAATATTGAATTTAATTGATGAAAGGAGAAAATGTAAAAATGCAGTAAATGAAGCAGGCAAAAAGGAATACAAACGTCTCAAAAATGAGATCGACAGGAAGTGCAAAATGGCTAAGCAGGGATGGCTATAGGACAAATGTAACGATGTAGAAGCTTATCTCACTAGGGGTAAGATAGATACTGCCTACAGGAAAATTAAAGAGACCTTTGAAGCGAAGAGAACCACGTGTATGAATATCAAGAGCTCAGATGGCAACCCATTTCTAACCAAAGACGGGAAGGCAGAAAGGTGGAAGGAGTATATAGAAGGTTTATACAAGGGCGATGTACTTGAGGACAATATTATGGAAATGGAAGAGGATGTAGATGAAGACGAAATGGGAGATAAGATACTGCATGAAGAGTTTGACAGAGCACTGAAAGACCTGAGTCGAAACAAGGCCCCTGGAGTAGACAACATTCCATTAGAACTACTGACGGTCTTGGGAGAGCAAACTCTACCAGCTGGTGAGCAAGATGTACGAGACAGGCGAAATACCCTCAGACTCCAAGAAGAATATAATAATTCCAATCCCAAAGAAAGCAGGTGCTGACAGAAGTGAAAATTACCAAACTATCAGTTTAGTAAGTCACAGCTGCAAAATACTAACGCAAATTCTTTACAGATGAATGGAAAAACTGGTAGATGCGGACCTCAGGGAGGATCAGTTTGGATTCCGTAGAAATGTTGGAACACGTGAGGCAATACTGACCTTACGACTTATCATAGAAGAAAGATTAAGAAAAGGCAAACCTACGTTTCTAGCATTTGTAGACTTAGAGAAAGTTTTTGACAATGTTGACTGAAATACTCTCTTTCAAATTCTGAAGGTGGCAGGGGTAAAATACAGGGAGCGAAAGGCTATTTACAATTTATACAGAAACCAGATGGCAGTCATATGACTCGAGGGGCATGAAAGGGAAGCATTAGTTGGGAAAGGAGTGAGACAGGGTTGTAGCCTCTCCCCGATGTTATTCAATCTGTATGTTGAGCAAGCAGTAAAGGAAACAAAAGAAAAATTTGGAGTAGGTATTAAAATTCATGGAGAAGAAGTAAAAAATTTGAGGTTCGCCGATGACATTGTAATTCTGTCAGAGACGGCAAAGGACTTGGAAGAGCAGTTGAATGGAATGGACAGTGTCTTGAAAGTAGGATATAAGATGAACATCAACAAAAGCAAAACGAGGATAATGGAATGTAGTCAAATTAAATCGGGTGATGCTGAGGGAATTAGATTAGGAAATGAGACACTTAAAGTAGTAAAGGAGTTTTGCTATTTAGGAAGTAAAATAACTGACGATGGTCGAAGTAGAGAGGATATAAAATGTAGACTGGCAATGACAAGGAAAGGGTTACTGAAGAAGAGAAATTTGTTAACATCAAATATAGATTTATGTATCAGGAAGCCACTTCTGAAAGTATTTGTATGAAGTGTCTCCATGTATAGAAGTGAAACATGGACGATAAATAGTTTGGACAAGAAGAGAATAGAAGCTTTCAAAATGTGGTGCTACAGAAGAATGCTGAAGATTAGATGGGTAGATCACATAACTAATGAGGAGGTATTGAATAGGATTGTGAAGAAAAGAAGTTTGTGGCACAACTTGACTATAAGAAGGGATCGGTTGGTAGGACATGTTTTGAGGCATCAAGGAATCACAAATTTAGTATTGGAGGGCAGCTTTGAGGGTAAAAATCGTAGAGGGAGACCAAGAGATGAATACACTAAGCAGATTGAGAAGGATGTAGGTTGCAGTAGGCACTGGGAGATGAAGAAGCTTGCACAGGATAGAGTAGCATGGAGAGCTGCATCGAACCAGTCTCAGGACTGAAGACAACAACAAAAACACAATTGTTATACTAATTATATAATGAAAAGGGATGTATTCATAGGAATGGTGGTTGGTCCATGAGAGCAGAAATTCTCTCGGTGGGGGTACCATAACTGGTCCCAATGGGGCATCCTGGGTAGCTGAGTTTGTGGACTTCAGGAAGCATGTAGAAGGTAGAAGTGCAGGGAGTGGTAGGGGTCAGAAGAGAGATAGCCTCAGGGGAGAGCTTTTGAGGTGAATCTAAGGATTTGAGGAGGGACTAGTTATCCTGCTGGATTTCTGGAATGGAGACAAGTGGCAGAGTTTGCAGGTGGGTGTATCTTACAGCTGGCAGAGCCTCTCCACCAGGAAATTACTGCAGTTCGTAACAGGTAAGATTATAAGTTTGGGATCAGTTTTTAGGTGGTTGAACTATGTTCCTTCAGCAGTTGTACATTTGGTTTCCCTGTTGAAGGATTTGGGAAAAGATGATGAGGCAAGATTGAAAGTTAGAAAATTCTGGAAAGTTCACTAGGGGTATTTTGGTGGAGGAGTGAACTGTGTCAGGTAGGTTTCAATATTGGTTTTGAATTGGGTCTGCTTCATACAGTTGGTGGCATAAAAGTATTTCCACTGTAGGGACCTGGAGAAGAAGGACAGTCTTTTAAAAAAAGTTCAGCATGATGGAACTTCAGAGTGGGCCAAAATGTAAGGCATTTGGAAAGGACTGATACCTTTGTGGGACTGAGGCTTTTGGAGGACATATTTATAACTGTGTTCTGGGTTTGTTTAGGTTTTGGATTCCACTGAGAGATGGGAGGGAATTTCTGAATTATGCAAGTGGGAATTTTTCCTACAACATATCCTTTGTTACTGTAACTCCCCTGACCTGAGCCTTCACTAGACCCTGTCCTCCATCCACTTGCCTCTTACCTGCTCCCATTCGAACACTACACTTGCCTTTCATTGCACCAATGCACCTACTAGGCTTTCCCCCTTCTCTACACCCTCAATTCATCTCATCCCATCAGCACAGCCTGCCAACACTGCACCTAATTGCCCTATCCTGTTCCTATCCCATCTCTGCATGCTCTTTTTTAAAAGGTGGCGCCAATAGAACAGTGCAGCGACACTTCAGTCCCAGCTAAAAAGAAGTTTCATAACATCTCAGAGTGTAAATAATGCAAAAAACATGTGATTAAAGGCACCCTCTGTGTGAAATGTAACTTCTGGCTACACGAAAAATGTGCGGATGTGAATCTCAAGTTCATTAATGACGATATTAGGTGGTCAAGTCATAGCTGTGTTAGTGATGAACATGAAGACTTCCTCAACACAATAAATTCAAAAGACAAAATGATAAAGTAACTGAATAGTGACATTGAGACTCTCAGACAAGAAATTTTAATATTGAAGCAAGAAAACACAAAGCTATTAAATGAAAAACGTTTATGGATCTGTGGAAATAGTGAATCAGTGAAGAAAAATGGCCAACAACACAGCGAGACTCAAAGTGTTAAAAGTGATATGCAAACTGAAAAAAGTGATGATAATGACAAAAATCGTGTAGAAAGAAATAAAAAATAAGTCGAACCTAGAAATAAATATAAGTGGGTTGCAGTGACGTACAAAAACAAAGGAAGGAAGCATCCAGGACGTGGCAAACAAAGCACTGGAAATGACTTCTTAGTAACTGGTGATTCACAAATTAAAAATGTTGCAGTATCGAATACTAAAGCTGATGTCCATCCAGGGGTAGGTAAACATCAATTACATAGACACCTCAAGAACATGCAGACAACGAAACAAAATGCATTCCCGCCAGTACATAACAATGAAAACTACAAAGGTGTATTCATCCACGTGGGGACGAACTTGCTGCGAAACAGCAGTGAAGAAGAGATGGTAAACGAAGCAAGAAATCTAATCGAGATGGCGAAAAACATGTACCCAGCATCAAAGTTAATTATTAGTAGTATACTGCACAGAATATCAGTAAGTGATAAATACACAGACAGGATAAACAATCGCATTGAATCTATTAGGAAACTACTTGTTGTTATTTACATTTGCACAAATATGAATTGGATCCATTCCGCATTATTATATTGTAGTTAATAACATTTGTCATGTTGAAGTTTATGTTATTATTATTGTTACTATTATTATATAAACACTGACGACACTAATTGCATGTAAATATGCTCAATGCTCGAATAAAACATTTGCATTTGCATCAGAGAGCAGTGCAACAGACTTGGTGCGGTTTTCGTGAATTCGAATAAATTTGTTAGTGATAAATGTCTAGGACAAGATGGGCTGCATCTGAACAGGCTAGGATCATCAACATTCAGCAATATGTATAGCAATATATGTAAGATAATACTTAGTAAGGGAAACTAGTATGCAAAGATGGGGGTGTAAAAATCGATAACGAAGTTGAAACAAAAATACACAAACAGTGTTTCAAACCAGATGCCATTAGGAATATGCAAAAAAGTAACAATATGTTTGTAATGCACTTAAACATAAATGGGTTAAGTTCAAATTACATAAATGGCAGAGAAACAAAGCTTAACGACTTGCAAACAATTTTGTCAGAAATTCCAAATATCAAGATTGTGTGCTTGAATGAACACTGGCTTACAAAGGATAGTATCAAAATCTTAAATAACTTCAATAATTTTTATGTTGCCAGCAGCTTTTGTAGAAGTAATTTAACTCGAGGAGGATCGTGCATACTGGTGGAAAGATCAATGGAATATAAAGAAAGACTAGATTTCGATTCCCTTAATGAAGAATGTATACTTGGAAGTTGCTGCGTAGATTTAAGGCAAAATATTGTAATTTTATGTGTGTACAGAATTCCGGGTGCAGAAATAATGAAGCATTTTTTGTATGAATTCCAGTGTCTATTGCAAAAACTTCAAAAATAAACCAAAAAAAGAGTCATAATAACTGCAGATTTCAACATAGACCTAGCTAGTGAAGCCAATAACTCAACAAAATTCATTGATACGATTCAAACCTCCGGTTTCAGTGCAAATTTCACTGATTTCACTCGAGTAAACAAACTGTCTGCAACATGTATAAATAATATTTTAACCAATTACAATTATAATGAGGCAAATAAGTTTTGTTTAGATTTAGGGCTTTCTGTTCATTGCGCTCTGTTTACAGAGTTACCAAAAACAATAGAACCTCGCCCTTGATAGCGTGAATCACTCCTTGCTACTCTGTAAACTGGAAAAGTATGGAATTACAGGCATGGTATTAGAATGGTTTAAATCCTATCTAACCAACTGAAGACAAAGAGTGGTTATATCATCAGAGAGAGGAACTTACACATCAAAATGGAAAACTATTTCACAAGGAGTACCCCAAGGTTGTGTCTTAGGTCTCATTCTGTTTTTGTTTTGCATAAATGATCTGCCACTTAATATTGAGTGTCATTCAGTTTTATTTGCAGATGACACATCTTTAATCATTGAAGGTAACATTACAGATCAAATTCCACAAACTGTATTAAATACTTCAGAAAACTTAAGATACCTGGTTTGATTTGAATGGGTTAAAATTAAACATGGAAAAGACTCAGTTAATACAATTTAAAACAAAACATTCAAAATTAATTGATATTCAGGACAGTCACAAAAACCAGGATTTGCAGGAAGCTAGCTGTGTGAAATTCCTTGGACTGCAACTAAATAAAAATCAATCATGGGGGTCACACATACAGTAACTTGCAAAATAGCCTAGCATATGCAATGAGAATATTGTACAATGCTACCAGTATGGGCATAAGAAAAGTAGTATATCATAGCTATTTTGAGTCAGTAATAAAATATGGAATTGTATTTTGAGGTACCTCAAACCATATGTGTCTAATACTAAAATTTCAGAAACCATCATTAGAAATATGCACAATGTAGGGTGAAGAAAATCATGTTGCCCACTCCTAAAAAATCTGAGTATACTAAGTGTTCCCTCACTACACATATATGAGATGATTATCTTTGTACACAGTAACCTGATTTGTTTGTAGCAAATCATTTTCAACATGATTACAACACCAGAAATCAAAATAATTTTGTGCTGCACAGCCACTGTTTTAAACTTCATGCTCACATTATATGGGTATGAAAATTTATAATAAAGTGAAAGGAAGAGTATTGCTCAGTATAAATTTAGAAACACTGTAAAAATCCTTTCTTACAGAAACTAGTGCAGAAATGTTACTGTTTAGTAGAAGAATTCATAAATGACAACCTGAAAATTTGAGCAGGAGAGAGCAAGTACTTACAACTGTTAATCTTAGAAGTTTGTTATTTTCATGAAAAATTATTAATTGCTTAATTAAGTAATTATTCAGTACTGTGTATTATATTACTCATATTATAAGGAAAACTGTAAACCAGTTTTTGTGTTTTGGCGAGTCTCCGTACTTTTAAGTCAATAGCTTGAAATTGTATGTTGTTGTTGTTGTTGTGGTCGTCAGTCCTGAGACTGGTTTGATGCAGCTCTCCATGCTACTCTATCCTGTGCAAGCCTCTTCATCTTCAGTACCCACTGCAACCTACATCCTTCTAAATCTGCGTAGTGTAGTCACCCCTTGGTCTCCCTCTACGATTTTTACCCTCCACGCTGCCCTCCAATACTAAATTGGTGATCCCTTCATGCCTCAGAACATGTCCTACCAACCGATCCCTTCTTCTAGTCAAGTTGTGCCACAAACTTCTCTTCTTCACAATCCTATTCAATACTTCCTCATTAGTTATGTGATCTACCCATTTAATCTTCAGCATTCTTCTGTAGCACCACATTTTGAAAGCTTCTATTCTCTTCTTGTCCAAACTATTTATCGTCCATGTTTCACTTCCATACATGGCTACACTCCATACAAATACTTAAATCTATACTCGATGTTAACAAATTTCTCTTCTTCAGAAATGCTTTCCTTGCCTTTGCCACTCTACATGTTATATCCTCTCTACTTCGACCATCATCAGTTATTTTGCTCCCCAAATAGCAAAACTCCTTTACTACTTTAAGTGTCTCATTTCCTAATCTAATACCCTCAACATCACCCGACATAAATCGACTACATTCCCTTACCCTAGTTTTGCTTTTGTTGATGTTCATCTTATATCCTCCTTTCAAGACACTATCCATTCCATTCAACTGCTCTTCCAAGTCCTTTGCAGTCTCTGACAGAATTATAATGTCATCAGCAAACCTCAAAGTTTTTATTTCATCTCCATGGATTTTAATACCTACTCCGAATTTTTCTTTTGTTTCCTTTATTGCTTGCTCAACATACAGATTGAATAACATCGGGGATAGGCTGCAACCCCGTCTCACTCCCTTCCCAACCACTTCTTCACTTTCATACCTCTCGAGTCATATGACTGCCATCTGGTTTCTGTACAAATTGTAAATAGCCTTTCGGTCCCTGTATTTTACCCCTGCCACCTTCAGAATTTGAAAGAGAGTATTCCAGTCAACATTGTCAAAAGCTTTGTCTAAGTCTACAAATGCTAGAAACGTAGGTTTGCCCTTCCTCAATCTAGCTTCTAAGATAAGTCGTAGGGTCAGTATTGCTTCACGTGTTCCAACATTTCTACGGAATCCAAACTGATCTCCACCGAGGTCGGATTCTACTAGTTTCTCCATTCGTCTGTAAAGAATTCGCGTTAGTATTTTGCAGCTGTGACTGATAGTTCGATAATTTTCACATCTGTCAACACCTGCTTTCTTTGGGATGGGAATTATTATATTCTTCTTGAAGTCTGAGGGTATTTCACCTGTCTCATACATCTTTCTCACCAGATGGTAAAGTTTTGTCAGGACTGGCTCTCCCAAGGCCGTCAGTAGTTCCAATGGAATGTTGTCTACTCCGCGGGCCTTGTTTCGACTCAGGTCTTTCAGTGCTCTGTCAAACTCTTCACGCAGTATCGTATCTCCCATTTCATCTTCATCTACATCCTCTTCCATTTCCATAATATTGTCCTCAAGTACATCACCCTTGTATAGACCCTCTATATACTCCTTCCACCTTTCTACTTTCCCTTCTTTGCTTAGAACTGGGTTTCCATCTGAGCTCTTGATGTTCATACAAGTGGTTCTCTTCGCTCCAAAGGTCTCTTTAATTTTCCTGTAGGCAGTATCTATCTTACCCCTAGTGAGATAAGCCTCTACATCCTTACATTTGTCCTCTAGCCATCCCTGCTTAGCCATTTTGCACTTCCTGTCGATCTCATTTTTGAGACGTCTGTATTCCTTTTTGCCTGCTTCATTTACTGCATTTTTATATTTTCTCCTTTCATCAATTAAATTCAATATTTCTTCTGTTACCCAAGGATTTCTACTATCCCTCGTCTTTTTACCTACTTGATCCTCTGCTGCCTTCACTACTTCATCCCTCAAAACTACCCATTCTTCTTCTACTGTATTTCATTCCCCCATTCCTGTCAATTACTCCCTTATGCTCTCCCTGAAACTCTGTACAACCTCTGGTTATTTCAGGTTATCCAGGTCCCATCTCCTTAAATTTCCACCTTGTTGCAGTTTCTTCAGTTTTAATCTACAGGTCATAACCAATAGATTGTGGTCAGAGTGCACATCTGCCTCTGGAAATGTCTTACAATTTAAAACCTGGTTCCTAAATCTCTGTCTTACCATTATATAATCTATCTGATCCATTTTAGTATCTCCAGGGTTCTTCCATGTATACAACCTTCTTTCATGATTCTTAAACCAAGTGTTAGCTATGATTAAGTTGTGCTCTGTGCAAAATTCTACTAGACGGCTTCCTCTTTCATTTCTTTTCCCCAATCCATATTCACCTACTATGTTTCCTTCTCTCCCTTTTCCTACACTCGAATTCCAGTCACCCATGACTATTAAATTTTCGTCTCCCTTCACTATCTGAATAATTCCTTTTATTTCATCATACATTTCTTCAATTTCTTCGTCATCTGCAGAGCTAGTTGGCATATAAACTTGTACTACTGTAGTAGGCGTGGGTTTCGTATCTATCTTGGCCACAATAATGTGTTCACTATGCTGTTTGTAGTAGCTTACCCACATTCCTATTTTTTTATTCATTATTAAACCTACTCCTGCATTACCCCTATTTGATTTTGTGTTTATAACCCTATAGTCACCTGACCAGAAGTCTTGTTCCTCCTGCCACCGAACTTCACTAATTCCCACTATATCTAACTTTAACCTATCCATTTCCCTTTTTAAATTTTCTAACCTACCTGCCCGATTAAGGGATCTGACATTCCACGCTCCGATCCGTAGAACGCCAGTTTTCTTTCTCCTGATAACGACATCCTCTTGAGTAGTCCCTGCCCGGAGATCTGGATGGCGGGACTATTTTACCTTCGGAATATTTTACCCAAGAGGACGCCATCATCATTTAATCATACAGTAAAGCTACATGCCCTCGAGAAAAATTACGGCCGTAGTTTCCCCTTGCTTTCAGCCGTTCACAGTACCAGCACAGCAAGGCCGTTTTGGTTATTGTTACAAGGCCAGATCAGTCAATCATCCAGACTGTTGCCCTTGCAACTACTGAAAAGGCTGCTGCCCCTCTTCAGGAACCACACGTTTGTCTGGCCTCTCAAAACCTACGGTGTGGCTATCTGTATCGCTGAGGCACACAAGCTTCCCCACCAACGGCAAGGTCCATGGTTCATGGGGGGATGTTATGAGACAATAAACTTCCACTTCCCATAGGTAACCCAGCATTTTCTCCCCTCCTACTTTGTTACCACTCCCTCCCTCAACTCCATGTATACACCTTACCCCACTACCTACCCCATCAGATTGCTGCTGATGTCAGACACAGTCCCAGTTGGGTTCCAATGCCCTTAGGCAGCAGCAATGTGTATGTGAGTTGAGCTTGTGTGAATGTGTTTGTGTTTTCTATTTTGGAAGGAGGTCTGTGTCTGAAAGTTTAATATTTTAGCTGTATCTTTTATTGTGTCAATCTGTGACTCAGTGCCTTTCTATGTAATGAGTAGGAATCCATCCTTTCTACACTGTTCTTATTTCACCCAGGACTTTTCATTGTTTGAAAAATGAAGAATACGTAGAGACATGTAAGGTGAATTGTTTTGCCTAAATTAAGGAGCACAATGCTTCCTTTATTTCATCGACAAAATTTTGCAAGAAAACTGTTCCCTTCCTACTACCACCACACCATCTATACCTAAATCCTACAGAACTGGTCTGGACTTTGGACAGAAAATAAGCCATAGTCATCAAGCATATCAAATTCTAACATGAAAAAATAATAGTTGATGTATTTACTAAACAAATTTAGTATGACATCTAGCACGGTGCAAGTCTTTCAATGTAATGCTACTTCAGCAATCTGCTCACCAATTTTGCTACTCTTACATTCAAGCAGCTTTTCAGTTGGCCTCACAACGTTGAGCGGACCTCCTTTCAGACACTTCCGCACAGAGAAAAATTTAAAGTGATCACCAGGAGCCAATCCTGGGATCTCAACAGTAGTATCCAACTACTGCACAATTCGGTCAGTTTTCTTTGCTGCTGTTAACATTGTTTACTGTTGCGATATTAGAAGCCTAGAAAGGCCATGTATCACAGCAACAGAGCGAGTGATGACTACTGAAGGGCAGATACCAGTACTTTAAAAGATAAGAAAACATAATAAAATCAGTCGGCCTGGATTTGAACAAAGAATCGACATTTTCAACTGCAACTGAAACAGTAGATGATAAATCAACAAGACAGCAGTGAAAAATAGTGACATCACTGGGAAAGGTAGTTTTACAGAAATTGCCAGCAAGGCACCATGAGCGTCAATGGTGAGATGTATTGTATTTCCTGTTTCTGTTCTTGTTTTAAACAGGCACTTCATTTAGTGGTGTGTGACAGTGCAACACTTGTCAGAATATTGGAGTGTACCCTTTTAGTATCTCCTTCCCCAGCTTCTCAGTATAAACATGGCAGTGCTGCACTGCCACCATGTTCAAGTAACCAACTGGCTTTGTCAGGTAGAAACAAATATGGGCTATCAATATTCTTCTTATCTTTACAGATCACAGGCTAATTAATGACATTATAGGGAAAACATTATTCCAACCTAAAAAGGTGCTGAATATACTGGAGGCTTCAGAATGGTTAATATTTAAAAACTCTGCAAGTTTTGCTGGACCAGCACCATACATAACAGCATACACTATTCTTTTTGTTTTCTCACGGTCTTCTGTTTCTATTTCACCCTGGGTTTTGCCTAACCTGTAGAACAAGGGAACTCCATTAGTGATGTAAGCACAAATATATATGAAATAATAATGCATACATACACTCACACTAGGAAAACTGCAACACACAGAAAGAATAGCCTGAATGAAACAATACTCATATGATGCCTGCAATGATGAACCAGCAATAACTGCTTAAGATTACTGCACAATTATGTACAAAGCACTCTCTCCTGAATTACCAGTAAAGCATGTATTAGGCTGAGCTCATGCAATGATGAACTACCAAAAGAAGTACGAATGTGAAAAAAATGTCAGTAGGGCTTGTTGGTGTCAGAGGACATGATATTAGCATTTGAGTGAGATTGATCAGGGCAGAATGA